>NC_092136.1:107126696-107751696 GCF_043159975.1 Macaca nemestrina
TAACCAATTACAAATTGATAGACATTTAGATTTATATCCTATTCTTATTTTTAGCACTTGCATGATGAACATCTTTGTAGGTAAAATGTTTACAATCTATAATTGCCCTAAAAGAAACTGCTGCACATAGAATTACTGCATCAAATATATAAATGTACTGATGCTATTTACAGGTAAAGCTAAATTTCCCTGCAAAAAGTTGCACCAATTTATACTCTCACCCGCAGGAGATAAAGGTATGCATTTCCCAATTTCTCGCAAAGAGTTTTTAAAAGAAAAGCAACTGACTATATTCTCAAAGCTCCTATGTAGAAACCAGTCTATTGATCACAGTTTATTTATCTGCTTGATTTCAATTCAACATTTATTGAGTACTCTGTGTTGAGCAATATGGATAGAACCAGCAGGCTTAATGAGCCTAATAATGAATGTTCTACTCAACTTGGCCAAAATAGTCACATTGGCTGATATAGAAACACCTACACAAGTATTTTAAAAGTATTTTAGGGTTAAGATTTCCATTTTGAAATCCTTCTTCTATAGATTATGATATTTGTTTAGCCTCTAACTAAGAATTAATGACAAAGAGTTCACTACTGAACCAACACATGTCCAAGCTGAGAGTCTTTAATCAGGGAAAGACCTTTATTGTATTAAATTTAAAATTTCTCTCTATAAATTCCACATATTGGTTCTGCTGTTACCTAGGGAAGAATCTATTTCCTCTTCAAATATGTTATCTGTTCTTCAAGACAAACAGTCCCAATTCCTTCCACATTCCTTATAAAACATTATTTCCAAAATCTTTCCATGATCTGGAAGGCCTATAATTGTGTTCCTTTTCCTACATCCTGGTGAATCTCTACTCATCCTTCATGGTTCAACACAAATGTCACCTTTCCTGACACTTCACAGACTTTATAATCTGTTCAGAATTAATTGCTTCCCTTTCTGTATTCCCATAGCATCATTTTGTACATATCTTTATTATAAGCCTTCACTACTCAATGTGGTTATTATTTGTTTGCACTACTGTCTTTATGACACCCGTGACCACTTTGAGGACAAAGTCTATGTCCAAAGCACCTGAAACCATACCTATTAGACATGGTAGATCCTAAAAAGCGTGGATTAAAATGAAACATTAGGAGTTTATAATCTAGTACTAATCTGGTATCTAGTAACAAAGGTGACACACGGATACAAATGACTACCAGTCATAAAATATAGAAGATGGTAAATATCATGAGATGATTACAATTAGGTTCTGTGTAAATGCAAAGATAAGGCATTTCAAAGATAAGAACGGTGGATATCCTTGAAAGCCAAACTGAGGACATTGTCTTCTCACCATAGACAACGGGAACACATTCTGAGCAGTGTGGGCAGAAAAGCTCAGAGGAAGGAGCAAGGGAAAAGTCCATTGACAATCTACAAAGAATATAAACCACGATCAGTAATAGCATAGAAAGGCTAAACAAGGAAACCATTGGGAGAAAAGAAGCAATAGGCTTTGGTCACAGATAACTTACGGGTCAGGGAAGAAAGAAGAGGGAGGGAAATCCATCCGAGATATCCAGCTTGGGTTATTAGGATACTATTGCTACCCAAATGTAAATTCATAATGCCAGAAGATGAAACTTGCAGATGTGGATTTATAGCCCATACACTGAGTTACCTTTTTTTTTTTTTTTTAATTTGAAGGCTTTTAGAAGTAGTATGTTATCTTCAACACACTGCAATCCCCACTACTTTCTTTTGTCATGGACTCAGGCCATTTTCCTTATTTCCACATCATACCTGGCCCCTGTAGGAATTTGATTTTATGATTCCTAGCAAAAATTAAAAACTCTATAGTAGAATGAACTAGTTTAGGACAAACTGTGGTAGCTCAGTGGTTTCCAAACGTTTCTTTAGTATTGCAATTCTTGATTAAAAATTAAATCTCACTTAGAAGTCCCACATATTAAAAAAAAAAAAAAAAAAAAAAAAAGTGCCCCAGTTAGTAGAAGCACTTAGAGCCCTCATTTTCATAACCATCAGTCCCAACCTGGTTTGGCATTTAAGACATTTTCATGAACCTTAGGGACCTAGAAACCATAGTTTGAAAACCTCTAATATGAATGATAAATTGAGATTTATAGATACTGCTTTTGAGGTACTAACAGATCTACAGGTGAAAATGCTCAGCAGGCCACCGAGTAGAGACAACAGGAGACTGGGAGAGAGTTAAGCTCTGGATAAAGATTTGAGAACCATCTGGAAGAAGGTGATATTTGAAGCCATGGTAAATAAGTGAGAAGAGTGAGAAAATAGTGGGCAGGAAGATAAAAGAATACAGATAAGAATAGGCCTTTTGGGAATGCCTACATTTTTAAGGTGGGCGAAGAGGGAAAAATCAGCCCAGTAGACAGATGAATAATCTGACAAGTAGAAGGAGAACCTGAATAGTATAAAATATTAGAAATTAAGGAAGCAGTTTCAGGAAGAGAAGAGTGATGGAGAGTGTCAGATGAGCCAGGAAGGAAGATGGGATTGAGGAAAGGTAATCTGTTAGACCAGTAACAGATGACTAAAATGATAGCCCTCAAGAAGCAACTTCAGAATTATGGTGGAGACAGGAGACAGACAGTAAATGGGATAAGGAGGGAACAGGCAGAGTGTTTACTCTTTTGAGACATTTGAAGGTCAAAGAAAGGATACAAATAGGTTGATAATGTGAAGACCTCGCCAGGAATATGGAGAGGTTGCTAAGAAATGTTGTGTTAGGTGACAGTGGAAAACATTCTTATGGCAAGTGGATGCTTATTTTCTTTAGTTCAACCTGGCAGAAAAGTGAAGACATACCACCAGCTCCCCACAAGTGGTTTTCAAATTGTTGTAGGGGCAGTTGGCACTCAAGGGCTGGTGAAGTCTCCTCCAGGCTTGAGTGTCTCTGGCTACGTATCAGGTACTGTCTTAAAGGAGATCTCCTCCCCCATCGATCAATAAAGATTATATATCAATAGGGCAAGTGAGTTTGTTTTGCCTATGGGGAGACAGAGGAAAAGGAACTCTCCCAAGATGTTGAAAGCATGTGGATCACCTTCAAGCTGGGAGGCATTCTTCTAGGATATACCAGACGTACCAATATCTGTTGTGACATTCGGCTCTGCTCAATGTTGTAAGGTCATGATCAGGGTTTCAATTCCTGTGTAGCAATACACATTTCTTTATTTGAGCTGCAGTATATTATATCCAGAGCCAGTGGTCTTGTAAATGCTCACCACTGAACATAAATAAAATCAGGAGAAAGTGAGAATGTGTCTGAACAAATTATCCTATCACGAAAAGTAATTCAAAGTGATGCTGTAGTGGTGTGAGTCAGAAGACACTCTTTCCTCTGTGAAGGACAATACTTCTTATTGAAGCCAAGCCCAAAGAGAAATACACTGGACTATAACACACAGATTTCAGAATCTTGAAAATGTAATCACGGAGAATATAATGCTAAGAGTTTGATGATGAGAATTATAGCCACTAACATTTATGAATCCTCTATTACACTCCAGGCTCTTTACATACCTTGTCTCATTTAATCCGAATCGAAATTATATAAAATAGAAAATTCCAATTTTACTTTTTATTTGTGGAAAGATTCACAAGAGCTAACTATCGAAGGTCACAGGGTCAATAAGCGACAGAGCAGGATTATAACTCACATATCTCTTTTTTATACATTAGTGGTTCCACAGCATTCTACGCTGCCTATGTTAGTATAACCCTCGACTCCGCATCTGCAGATTGACTGAGAGAGCCCCATTTACTCTTTGAAGGTCAACTTTTCACCAACAGACCAAGTGCTTTTGGCAGCTTTCTGCCTCGGCAGGACTGTTTGCATCACTGGGCTCAGACCACACTTCATGTGCCCCAGAAAGGTAGACTGTGTAATGGAAATAAAATATAAAACTGTATTTATGGAGCAGCACCAGACAAGAAAGCATGCAAATATAGTTGGCAATCCCTGACACCTGGGGAGGCTCCAGATCAGCAGGGTGATCTCGCCCAAGTAATGACACTTGAAAGTCAAGACTATTCAAGTAAGAATTAGATATATGTGGAGATTTTCCAAAGGAAAGGCAGTAAAACTGTTTCTTCACACAAGCTATTTTTCCCTACCAAAGGTTTGGGAGGGAAGGAAAGATAAGGGTCCTAGCCAGCCTTCTGCTGGGAAGTTTCAGGCACGCCTAGGAGCCCATCATTCATCATCATGTGGTACAGATGATTACTATGAACAGCACGGGTGTCCATAATAATGGATTGGATTCAGTTTTCTATTTATGAAATCCTATCTGTATGGTGGATAAAACTTCAGTCTTGCTGTCAAGGCTTACAAATCAGTTTCTCCTATGCTAATGTAAATCCCAAGGTTTGGATCCTCTTGCCAAAATGGATCCCACACATACAATACATACTTAAGGGAAAACAAAAATACCGTATCTCTCTTATTCTTGAATGAGTTTCAGGACATTAAAAATTATCTAGTGCCCAAGGGAGAGAATACGGACATGAGTTCTTAGTTTCTGTTTCTGGTTGGGCCAGTAAAGCCCCTTCCTATACCTCTTTTCCACTTATCACTAGAGATAGACACTAAAAACCATGGCTTCAGGCTGCTAAAAGCCTAAAACAAAACAAAACAAAACAGAAAAACAACAACAATGAAAATAAAGACAGCTGTACAAACTTGATATAGTCTTGCCCTCTGTGCCTTAAAAAAGAAAAGTGTGGCTTGTTGTTCCTCACTATGCCGAGAGCACTCTGGTTGAGATTGGGTGCCATGAGGTGTAAAGTGATTGTCGAAATTCATATTAACAATGAAAACAGTTCTCCAATTTAGAGAAAGCTACTGGATTCCCACAAAACCTGGCCAGGTGTGGGCAACAGGGAAAGATGCAGCGGGTGGGAAATGAACCAGATCAGTGGTTTCATAGTAGTTGTGACTACGTTTCCTCATCAGTAAAATAAAGCACCTTGGGAGGCCGAGGTGGGCGGATCATGAGGTCAGGAGATCGGGACTATCCTGGCTAACACAGAAAAACCTCGTCTCTACTAAAAATATGAAACAAAAATTAGCTGGGCATGATGGTACGCGCCTGTAGTCCCAGCTACTCAGGAGGGTGAGGCAGGAGAATCACTTGAACCCGGGAAGTGGAGGTTGCAGTGAGCCAAGATTGTGCCACTGCACTCCAGCCTGGGCAACAAAGTGAGACTCCCTCTAAAAAAATAGAATACCAGTGACAGTGATATCATTCAGAACCACCACCCCATGTGTCAATAACTAGCCCATAAAAAGTCTACGCCCTTCAACTATCACTACCTCTTCAGAATAACCAGGAACTTTTATGCTTAACTAAAGCAAGATGGGGTTCTACTAACTTACTACTTTCTTATTGCTACAGTAGACTAGATAATCTTTGATGTCAAAAATAAATAAATAACCAGAAGTCCATACTGATATAAATATTAATAAATGACTGAATAAGTAAATGGGGGAAAGAGACAATCTCTTGTGCAGAAAAATTCCAAATTATTTATATAGATACTCTGCTCTCAAAGAGATGGAGCATAACGCCTCACTCCTTAAGCATGGGTTGTGCAGTGACTTACTTCCAAAGAGTATAGTATGAAAGGGGAGAAAAAACAATAACTTCACAGTGGAGAAACCTTACATATATACTACTACAGCCAGGGGATCAAAGTTAACAACAGCAATAAATTATATTGATAGTACATACCCTTGATATGATGTGATGAAAATGGTACTTTAGGATGGGCACGGTGGCGCACGCCTGTAATCCCAACACTTTGGGAGGCCAAGGCAGGCAGATCACTTGAGGTCAGGAGTTTGAGACCAGCGTGACCAACGTGGTGAAACCCTATCTCTACTAAAAATACAAAAATTAGCCAGGCATGGTGGCGGGCACCTGTAATCCCAGTTACTTGGGAGGCTGAGGCAGAATCACTTGAACCCGGGAGGCGGAGGTTGCAGTGACCCAAGATCCCGCCATTGCACTCCAGCCTGGAAGACAAGAGTGAGACTCCATCTCAAAAAAAAAAAAAAAGAAAAAGAAAAGGAACTTTAATTTTGTGGTCTTCCTCCTAAAAATCCAAAACAGACTAGTTATGAGAAAAACATCAGACAAATCCTAGTAGAAGTACATCCTTCAACATGGCTGACCAGTACTCCTCAAAACTGTCAAGGTCATAAAAAACAAAGAAAGCCCGTGCTATGGTCTAAATATTTGCATCCACCCAAAATCCATAGTTGAGATTGTAGACCTCAAGGTGATGATGTGGGAGATTATTAGGTCATGAGGGTGGGGCCTTCCTGAAGAGAATTAGTGTTCTTATAAAGGAAGCTTGAGAGAGATCCTTCATTCCCTACACCATGTAAGAATAGGAAGAAGGTTCTGTTTATGAGGAACGGCGCTTTCACTGGACACAAATTTGCCAGCATCTTAATCTTGGACTTCTAGCCTTCAGAACTACAAAAAGCAAATTTCTGTTGTTTATGTGTCACCTAGTGTATGCTATTTTGTCATAGTAGCCTGAACAGACAGTCTGAGAAGTCACAGCCAAGAGGAGCCTCAGGAGACACAATAACTAAAGGTAACATGGTATCTTGGATAAAATTCTGGAACAGAAAAAGGACATTAGGTAAAAACTAAGAAAAACAGAATATAGACATCAGTTAATAATAACTAGTAATAATATTCATAATTAATAATTAGTTGACAGTGTATCAATATTTGTACATTATAATAAATGTATATTAATATAAAATATTAACAATAGGAGAACTGAATGAGAGGTATATAGGAACTCTTTATATCATCATCACAATTTTTCTTTACATCTAAAACCATTCTAAAAAAGAAAATCTATTTTAAAAATGAATATGTAAACAAATAATAAAAAGATCAGTTTTTTAAGATCCAACAGTAGAGAGTTGTAATGAAGATCAATTATGTATCCCATTACTGGTTCTGTGTTAAGGCTGACTTACCTTCCCAGGCCTCTATTTCCATATTTGTAAAAGGCAGTGTGGTATAACGGTTAAGAAGCATTGGCTTTGAGCCAGTAAGTGTGAGTTTGCATTCCGGCTCTGATTTCTATGAGCTCTATGATCTCAAACCTTGGTTTCATTATCTAATAATGCCTATCCCATAGAGTTAATATGAGGACTAAATGAGATGGTGTGCTTGGAAGCATTCAGGTAAGTAGAAAGCATATAAAAGTGTCAGGGACTAGTCCCCGGAGGAAGCTGGAGCATCAGCAGGAATAAAGCCCTGTGATCACTCGTATAAATGGACAAAGCTGTGTCAGACATTGTTAGCAGGATGATTTGTTCTCAAAGTCAAGTAACAAGGAAGGCGAGGACAGTAGGGTTAAACCTATGTTATACGCAGAGCTTGGGAGATGAGGTTCCTCTCTTGTCTCCTTTTGGGCACCAGGTCTGATAACCTCCCCTCCTAAGAAGGAGTAGGAGCTAACAAAATGAAGCAGAGCTGCTTGTCTGGGCCTGTAGTTGAAGAGGAACAGGCCGGCAGCACCGTCTTGGAAAATCTATAAAGAAATCGACTGACAGTTTTATTTATTTCAGCTGCTTAATGGAGCATATTTTTGTCAGTGGATATTGAAATCTTCATTCCTTTCAGAGGAATGATTGCTGCACCTTCCTCTTTAGGACCACTCACCTCATGTTTAAAATATAGCTTTGGAGGAGAATGAGATGTTTTTCAAGAGCACGTAGGGGTTGCAGCTTTTGCAGCAAGTTTCTTCATATAGCTTCAGAACTCATCAAAGAATCCACTCCTAGCAGGCCTTGGTCCCTGCTCTCTCATCCTGTGAGCCCAAACTTCCAAGAGCACTAGGCCAGGACCATCCTGAATCCCCCTGCCAAAGATGCAAAATTCGGGCTGATGCCCATTCTCTGAATCCTCTGACGTTTACCTAATCCTGTATTTAAAATTATCCTTATCCTTTTCAGCTATGATGTGACCCTAAAAGGGCACACTTAGAATCATTTTCAAGAGTCTTGTCTTGGCACAGGTAAGATTCTTTTCATATCAATCTTTGTCTAAGATCACACTGGGTAATGGAAAGACCTCAGCAATGATTCTTCATGTATCAAAAAAAAAAAAAGGCAAGATCAGAGAATGGCTCTGGAGTCAGAGAAGATGGAGTTAAAATCCTGATGCTGTCACTTACTATCTGAGTCACCTTCTGGCAGGTTGCTTAACTTCTCTGAGCCTCAGTTTCCTTATATGTAGAAGGGCAATACAATCTTTACAAGACTCAAGTTAGATGATGGAGGCAAAGTGCCTAGTGCCACATTAGGTGCATGCTCGGCATTCACTAAACAATAAGTTTAGCAGAATAGGGGTTTCAAATGAAATAGAGATGGTCCCATAAGCCTTTGGAAATTTGCTTAATGTAGTAGGTGAAACAAGCTACATAAATGGAGCCAAATAATTTGAAATTGATTGAGAAAAAAATGAACTCTCAATGAGATTATAAATCATTCTAGTTGGTTGCTTGGACTTGCTCCAAGAATAATTATTGTGGTTTTGATTTACAAGATGAAATAGGAGCTGCTTCTGAGAGCAAAGGGAGAAACGAGAGGGTGGTCTGACCAGTGCCCACCACCCACACTCACAAGCTGCATGGCCAACACCAACCAGTGGCCTTCCAACTACTGCAAAGCCCCTGGAACAGCTTCGTGTCCCTAGAAACAGGTTCTCTTCCTATGCACTGTCATGACGGAGGCCCATTGGCCCAGAGAGGATCGCATCTGTTTCTGCCACAGGTGACACAAGTTTCAGCCAGGCTCTTCAAAGCACAACCTGTTCTGTATCTTTTGCCCGCCCCCTCCTGCTAGTTAAAGATGTCAGTGAAGCTGAAGAACTCAAGACTGATTGATAACAACTTCAATCTCCTGAGGCTCACTTGTTCCTTTTTTTAAAATTTCATTCTGCTTACCAGCTGCTTCTGTTCATAAAAGGCTAGGGAAACATTAGCACCATATGTCTTCTGGTTATCTGGGTGTCTAATGCAAAATGTATTTAAAGGATTTATCAAATTCTAATAGACAAGCTAGCAAAGGAATCAGCCTAAAACAAGAATGAAAGTTCTTGTTTCCTGCAGACACTTCAAATTTTCTCTTTCTTTTCTTTGAGGAAAGCCATGGCTCACAGCCTCAGACTCTGCCAGCTGTTCCCTCTCCCTCCTCAATTTGCCTCTGGTGCCTGGCAGGGAACTTTGCATCTGTGCATATTGAGTAGACATGTATAAAATTTAAGAGAACTGTGAATATAAGGAGAGAATTTTCTTGAGTTACACAATTAATATAAATACAGAGGTTTGGCATCAATTTTAAGTTAGAGCTCCTCTGTTAAGTCCTGAAAATGTATTTGCTTATGACGAATGATAGACTCATGTATCTCTAGCTATATTTTGGGAATAATTTAAATACACACTTTTGATTTTTTTGAGGCATAGACTTCAATGCCTTGCTTTTAATCTATGAATTGGAGAGGACTATCCTCATTTACCACTTTCCCTGGAGAACCACAAACCCTACTCTTCCTGCCAAAAGACTCAAATTAACTATTTACAGATAATGAAACTATATCCCTTAATTTAAAATCAATGACTAAAAATCTCAATGGCTTACTGGGAGAAAAAAAATGCTTGACACTCTTCCAGCATGTTGTCTGTGTCTTCAGCTACTCTAGTTGAATTGTAGTTAACTGGTCTCTTTCCTGGTTGTTTCCCCATAAACACTGAAAAATCCTTAATGGAAGGGGCTGCACCTCCATATACACCCCTAGAACTGAGCAATGTGTGGCTCGCGGTGGCACTGGAATAGGGAGAGACTTGAGACAGGATTAGGTTGTTATTGAAAAAGTCAAGGCAAGTGATAAAGGGATAAAGCAGGCACGGCCCAGTACTACCTTACAGAGAGCACTCGATGCCACACAAATAACAAAACAGTGGAGCGAATCAAGTATCTTGCTGTGTAGACGAGCATGGCACCCTGGCCTGTCCCGCCTGAAATCCCCACTCTGTGCCACACTCCAGACTGGGCAGCAAAGCGAGAAACAATAGCTCCAAAAGTCCACCGTGAAAACATTTTTATCTAGAGATAGCATCTTGCATTCTACGTTTTGCTCAGCACCAGTCACTAGACCTTCTCTGCATGCGAGAAACACTGAGCAACTAGGTCCTGAGCACTTCCATGTAATGCAATAGAAAGATGAGGCCAACCCACTTCCACCAGGTCCCATATTACAATCTCACCTCTTCTCCTTCCCATCCCCACTGGCTGTTAGCCTGCCAGCCTCACTGCGGTGTTTTATAAATTCAGCTCTCAGCACAGACATGCTGTTTGGGGAAAGGGAGCATGTGCAGCAGAGATCTTGCCTGAGTTAAATGCCTCTCCACTGCTTCTGAAAGTGTGACATCTCATCTGATGTGAGTTCACTCCAGCTGCACACAGTCCCCTGGTACGAGGAGCGTGTTCCTGCTTCTCAGTCAACCTATTACCTCTGAGTCTCTGACAGTCAAGCTTCCTCATGTCTGACTTGTTCCAGCTCCAGCAGGGAAACGTACTGTGTAATGTAACTGTGCAAATGGTTTATCTGGAAATCCATGTGCTTCGTTTGGCAGCTGCGTTTTCTGACAGCAAACTCAGGGGTCACATGTGTGTTCACTCTTATTTTAAAATAATTTGCAGGAAAGTATGCAAAATAATTTAAATGATACAGTCTAGTTAAGCAATATCTAGCCTAGAGGCCAAGGCAACTCCAGGTTAGCTAGAAAGGAGTCCAGGTGGGCCTAGCTGAAAATTCCTCTTAATCAGAAGACAGCAAAGGAGGAGGAAGCTGAGAGATAGTCATGTATGTTGACTCAGCTGTCTTGAACTAAAGATGATATTTATTAAGGGTTTTAATATCTCACTCTCGAGATATTGTGAAAATTGCAAGAATGGGCTTCCTGAAACCAAAATGCTTAAGGGAAATTCAGTTATATCCACCATATTACAGCAGAGAATTTTTCATTTTTTCTAACTTTCAGCTTCTATTTTTGTAATATGCTCCTAGAGGCAGGAAAATACCATTTATTACTTTTCTAGTTTTAGCGTGTTTCATTTGGCAGGCTGTGAATTCTTCCCTCCTAGAAGATCCTTGTGGGGTGAAAGCGATGACGGGGCTGTTTACTTGGCAAGGCTCTCCTTCCGAGAGGTCAGTAGACAGTATAGGATGGGCGCGGTGCTTGGTTTCCTTCTGTTAAGGGGAAAGGATGCCTGGAAACATGGCAGTTTCTCTCTAACTGATGAACAGATACTCAGAGATAGTTTTACCCACAAAGAAAACAAAGAAGCAATCCCACTTTGAACGCTTAGAGAAGGGGAGTCCGGCTCTTCAAATTAGAAACTGCTAAGGAACCCTCAATGAACAGTGACTGAGGGGACCGAATAAAGAGAACCTTATCTATGTGACCAACTGACAGGGATTGGGTCCCAAAAATAATTCATTAACAGGTAGCCTCAAGTGAGACACTCATTTAGAGCATCAAATTCTCCTCCTCTTCCTCCTCCTTCCCCACTTTCAAATCTCTTCCTTTTTCCAATGTCTTCCCCTTTCTCTCTTTTCCTACTTCATTCAAGGTAACGAGAAAACCATGCTACAAAGTATAAGCTCTCTGCTGAGATGTTTTAAAATAGCTTTGAAATGGAAAAATACTAAATCTGTAGCTTTCAAAGGGTATGGAGAAGGAGAAAGAGTAAATCCCTGAACTGGATAAATGTGACCATTAGAACATTATACAGTCACCTTTTTCTGATTGTTGTCTTACACCCTCTCCATCTTCTGGCCAAACTACATGTGGGGGTGCTACTAGTAAAAAGGGTCACATAGATATCACTGCTGCACAGATCGGCCTCCCCCAAGGAGATTCCTTCCCCAACATCTGCTGCTCAGGTGTCCCCCTGGAACCTTTTCCCCTGCATCTCAAGCTCCTCCCTCCCCTACCCCATCTTCGATTGCCCACTTCTTTACTGGTCACCACCTGGAACTCCAGGGCTGCAAACCTTATCTAAGCCTTCCTTTCCTTTCCTGGCATCTGCCCTTCTTTGAGTGAATAATTCCATTATCAAAGCTCCAATGTATGACTCTCAAGCTTATATGGAAAAACACCACTGACTGGTTCTCCCAAACCACAGTCTCACTTGGGGGCTGTTCTCATTTTAGAAGTTAATCTTCAGGAGTTCTTTCTGTCGACTAAGCTACTCAATGGTGACTCCACAGAAGAGCTTAAGCAAGAGGTTCTAGAATAAGCTTTGACCTCCAAGTCAGTGTAAAGTGCCAAATGGGAGCTCTGTCTAAGGTTCCAAGGGGTAAACATGACCTCAAATGCAACAGGAGCATGCCAGGACACACACACAACACAACTTCATAAGATAACCATTTGTTCCCAGAATTGGTTACTGATCCATATTGAAGAAAGAGAGTCTCCACAAATTGCACATGCCCTACCTTTGGCTTTTCATTCTCATGCAGGATGTGGCAATCTCGAGTCATGTTCAACTTATGACTTCCAGGTCATGTCCTAGGGCTTCGGTACATTAGGAAGGACAAGGGCCCCTTTAGTATCATTAATAATTTGAAAATTACCATTAAAACAGTAAAATGATGAAGTTTTTTTTCTCTACCAAACTGGAAAGGTTTAAAAGTTTGACAATACATACTGTGTGTAAGAAAGTGAGGAAACAAGTATTACATACATCATTGCTAGGAGTATACATTTGGATAATCTCTTTAGCAATTCAATTAGCAATTTCTTTCAAAATCCAAATTTTCCCACATATACAACAATGTGTATATGCATCAGTGTTGGTAATAACGTAAAACTGGAAGCAACATAAAGTTCCACCAATAGGACACTGGTTAAATACAGTATGGTATATCCCTACAACGAAATAATATACAACTGTTTTAAAAGTAGACATCAATTTGCATAGGCTAATAGGAAAGACCTCAAGATATATTGTTAAATAAAAAGGCAACCTATAAATACTATGATCTCTTATATATTTAAAAAGGATAGTTATGTATCTAAACATATAATCATGGAAATTTTCTGGAAGAAGACCGTATCAATCAGTGTCCAGTCAGAAAACAAACTATCCTAGATATTTCAAATAGAGGAACTTAACACACATGTGTAACAGACTAAGACAGAAAGCTGAGAAGCTAAACAGAGTAAAGTGAGATAATGTAGGCTTTAGCAAAAGCAGAAAGTCCAGAAAGTCACTACAATCCTTAGGCTGGAGAAACAAAGGGAGTGGATGGTGTCATCACAGCCCTGTGCTGAGGCCACCCAGAGGAATCTGGAATCATGATGGGTTTCCCCAGAATACAGGCATTTGCCTTAGGGATGCTGCCTGAAGCCAAGGTGAGTTTCTTCTTCTTCCCCGCTACAGTCTCCCACTGGTGCATTCCATTGGCTGAAGCTACCTGGAAACCACAGGGTAAATTAGAGGATGGAAGATGAGTTCCCTGAAATACAGAACAGAGAAAAGAAGGATAGAGACTTGATCTGACAGCAAATAGGCAAATGGCTGGCAGAATATTATAGTAAATCCTTGACTGTGGTTACTTCTTGGGAGTAAAATGAAGTTTAGAGTCAAAGGATGATTTTTCTTTTGTAATCATTGAATATTTTATAAATTGCATAGATTTATTTTCAACATAACAACTTTTTAAATATAATGTATTGTCACTTTTAAAAACTGTACGTTTCTATATTGCATCACCTATGTTACGATGCTTCAGCATAGGACCTCACTTCTTTAAACAAAGTATCAGACCGGAAAAGGACCTCAGAATGTTTCCTTTATAAAATAACTGCTTTATGGACACAAAATTTGCACAACTTAAAATTCAACTTTTCAATGTGTACAATTCAGTGATTTATAGTATATTCACAGAATTGTGCAACCATCACCACACTCAGAAAATTTTCATCACCTACCAAAGAAATCACACCCTTAGCAATCACTCCCTGTTCTCCCCTGTCTCCAGTCCATGACAATTACTAATCTACTTTCTGTCTTTAAGGATTTGCATATCCCAAACATTTCATTTAAATAGAATTATAAAGTATGTGGCCTTTTGTGACTTACTTCACTTAGTATAATGTTTTCGAGTTTCATCCATGTGTAGAATATACCAAAACTTCGTTTCTTTGTATGGCTACATAGTATTCTGTTTCATGGCTATACTACGTTACGTTTTGTTTAATCACTTGGCTTGTCTCCCCTTTTATATTATCACGAGTAATGGAGCTATGAAAATTTGTGTACGAGTTTTTGTGTTACCTTTACCAGTACTGTTTATAACTTTTTGTGGATTTATGTTCCCATCTATTGTCCTTTCTTTCCAGCCTGACATACTCTGTCTAGTATTTCTTGTGTGGTATTTCTGCTAGCAACAAATTCTCTCAGATTTTATTTATCTGGAAAGGTTTTTTCTCTTCATTTTTAAATCATAATTTTGCTGGTCATAGATTTAAAACACAGATTTGCTGTCAATCTTGACGGACAGTTATTTTCTTGCAGCACTTTGAATACATCATTTTGCTGCTTTCTTGTGTCCATGGCTTCTGATTAGAAAAGTAAGCTATTATTATTCAGAATCATTTCTACATAATAAGTCACTTTGCTCTTGCTGCTTTCAAGATTCTCTGCTTTTCAACAGTTTGACTATGATGTGTCTAGATACAGATCACTTTGAATTTGTCCTACTTGGTGTTTGTTGAGTTTCTAAGATGCATAGATTAAGATTTTTATCAAATTTGGGAATTTTTTTGTCATTATTTCTTCAAGTATTCCTTCCGCTCCTTTTCTTCTCTCTCTTCTGGAGGATTCCATTATGTATGTTGATATGCTCAGTGATGTCACATAGTTCTCTGAAGTTCTGTTCATTTTTTGTTATCATTTTTCTTTTTGTTCCCCACATTATATAATCTCTATCAATCTATCTTCAATTTATCTGATTCTTTCTTTGAGATGCTCAAATCTGATGTTGAGCCCTTCTAGTGATTTTTACTTTTCAGTTATACTTTTCAAATCTAGAATTTATATTTGGTTCCCTTTGATCATTTCTATCTCTCTTGATATTCTCTGTTTGGCAAGACATGTCCTCATATTTTCCTTTAGTTTTTTAGGCATGGTTTATTTGAGTATATTTAAAATAGCTGATTTAAAATCTTTGCAGTAAGTCCAATGTCTGGCTTTCTCAGGGACAGTTTCTATTAATGCCTTTTTCCTGTATATGACCCACACTTTCTTTTTTCTTTGCATATTTCTTAATTTTCATTAAAAACTATACATTTTAAACACTATAATGTGGCATCTCTGGAAATCTAATATCCACCCTCCCCAGGTTTTGTTGTTGTTGTTGTTGTTGTTCTTCTTCTTCTTCTTCGGTGACTTTTTAGAACTGTAATCATGCTCCACATAACAATGTTTTGGCCAACAATGAACAATATATGTAACAGTGTTCCCAGAAGGTTATACCATGATATGTTTACTGTATGTTTTCTGTGTTTAGATATGTTTAGATTCACCAATACTTACCATTGTATTAAACTTGTCTACAGTATTCAGCATAGTAACATGCTGTACAGGTTGGTAGCTGAGGTGCAATAGGGTGTATAGTAGGTTATAACATTTAGGTTTGTCTAAGTATACTCTATGATGTTTGCACAATGACAAAATTTCCTGACAATGCATTTCTTAGAACAAATCAAGTTATTAAGCAACACATGCCTATGATTCTGAACTCTATTGTCTTTGTTGTGCATGATCGTTGGAGTCTGTGCTTAATTAACTTAGTGATTAGTTAATTTTGGGGCAGAGATTTTCTTAAGTGCCTTGAACCAGTAAGTGTCCTATTCTTTGTTGAGAGGCTGCGTGTGTGTTGGGGTATGCCATCAATGTTCTGGCAGGCAGTTTACAACTCTTCCTTAGCCTTCACTTCCCAATTGTGCAGAGACTCAAGATCAGCCAAAGATGAAAATTTAGAACTTTTTCAGGTCTTTCCTATGTATGCACACACCAAAGCACATGTGCATGGATGCCTAGATTCCCAGGAATATGTTGGAGCTTTTCAAAACTCAATGAAGACATCTCATTCCAAAATCTTTCCTTTTAAATTTTGTAGTCTACTTCTTCTAATCCCAACTGGAAATGCAACTTTGGGCAGTGTCATACTATTGCCACTGATTATTTTTGACAAATACACAGAGTAAGCTCTAAGCCAGATTAAATAAAGACAAATCCTGGGAATAGAGGATTTTTTTAATAAGCTACCAGACAGGTTAAATAGTGTCAAATTTATGAAAATGGAACTTTTCTGGAGTTGTAAAACCATTCCACCTCCTCTACTAGCTGCTAGTTTTGCAGTTATCATAGCTACTATAGCAGTGAAGGTGTGGTTTTCACGTCTACTGCAGATCTAGGAAAAAGGAGGTGGTACTAGAGCAACTTCAAATACTACAAAGCTTACCATTTTTACCATGATTCAGTTGATTTTACTGAATAAATATTCCTTGAAATGTTGCAATTTTTAATTTTCAGAGTCCTGAAAATTTTGAGTTTGATAATTTTTACCAGTGTTCTCATTGCTTTTCTAGAGTAGTGAATTTTCAAAGGTCCTTATTCTATCATTCCAGAAGTGTTTCTTCATCTGGAATGCATCTTGTATCTGATTTTGCATTTTTAACAACCTTCCAAATATCTCTCTTTATTTCACACCCATAATTTTACACATATTTATATAAATGGCATTTACATAAAACATTGCTATCATAGAAAGGTTTTTCTCACTTATTACTGTGCTATGGATCTTTCCATATCACCAAATGATCCATCATTTTAAATGGCTGCATTTCACTTAAGACATATTCCCACATTTTTTAAAGGTTATATTTGATATATGATGCATATATTTAAGTTATGAAACTGGAACCAAAAAATGAACACCCACAAACTCAACACTCAAAAACATTAAAACTTTCTTTGAAACATTAAATCAGGCTGAATAAATGAGATACACACTGTGTTAATAGATAGGAAAACTCAACATTCTGAAGATGTCAATTCCACTCAAATTAATTTACAGAGCAATGAAATTTCAATAAAAACCTCAACGTGTTTTTAGAGGAACTGACAAGCTGACTTTAAAATTGGCATGAAAGAGCAAAGGCTCAAGAAAAGTTGAGAAGACTTGTTCTTGTAGATATTAACTATAAAGCTATAGTTAATATGATTTATTGAACAGGAACAATCACTAATTATACAAAAAAGATGGACAAAAGTGATTGCTTTAAAATGAAGAATGTATGAAAGAGCACCATAAAGAAAGTAACAAAGGCTATAAACAGGAAGATGATATTGATAGGATTGCATTCTGTGGATCAATTTGGGGAGAATTTACATCTTTACAATATTAAGACTTACTTCCCATTGATATGGCAAACATCTCCTTGTATTTATCCATATACAATGCTTTTCGATGAAATTTTGTCATCTCTGTAATATTCAGGTTTCTCGACAAATATTTTCAAAAATTTGCTGCTCTCAAAATTAACGACAAAAGTCCTAAAACCTTCAGTCAGTTAGATATTGCACTTGCAAATTTCTAGTCAGTTATCTGTATTTCTGGGGCAAGATAGAAAATTCAGGAGCCTAAGAAACCTGAAAAGAAAGAGGTAAAATTGATAAGCATGATAGCCACTATGAATAGATTCTCTGCCTGACGTTTTATGTGCATCATCACATTAAATTCTCATAACACCATCTGAGAGAACTGAGGCTCTTAAAGCCAACATCTCACAGCTTACGAGAAATCACATATAGATAGATGTTACCACCTTTGGAAAGAAAATAGACTTGGATATCCTCAGTCCCACTGCAGAGTGAGTTTCGTGACACACTGACATTCTACCTTCTTATTGCATCAGAGATAGAGCAGAGGCATCTGTTGATAACTGAGCACTCATTCTGACTTCTGGAACAGGTACAGGAAAGTGCACAAACAAGATTAGCAGTTTCATATTTGGCCAAAAAAAGAGAATATTTATGTATTATGCAAAACAAATCATTACCAGATTTAGTGCTTAAAACTATAATGGTTCATTATTTTCCACAACTCTGCAGTCCCAGTGCTCTTTGGCTGACTTTTCTTCTATTGGTGCTAGATCATCGAAGATGACTTCCTTCATATGTCTAGCACCACAGTTAGGATGGCTGGAACCACTGGTGCAGTTCCAGTTGTTCTAGCATCTCTTCCTCTCTCTCCATGTGATCTCTCCAATAAAATCACCAGGCCTCTTTATCTGGTGACTCAGGGCTCCAAAATTGAGCAGTCCATAAGTACGTGCCCCAGTGTGCAAGTGCTTTTAAAGCCTATTATTGTGTCATGTGTGCTAATGTCCCATTGATCAAAGTCCAAAGGCAATATGGGAGAAAACTACATAAAATGTGAATATCAAGAGACATGGTTTATGGGCTGTAAAATGTATGAGTTAGAATTTTTAATTTATATTGTAGGTCTAGTTATAAAGGACAGATCAGACAGAAAAGGGCTAAGAGGAACCTGGAGTCATTAGACCTTCTGAAGATGAGATGGAAGGGGATCAAGAGGACCACAACTACACTGTGAATTTCTAGAAAGTACCCCCAGAAAGATGAAGTATCAATAATAAGTGTTAGTCCAGGACGATGGCCAGCCTTAGTCTAATACATCAGTCAACCTCACATGGCCTAACATGAGAGAAAGGGATTTCTATAGATGGGCATAGCATTGAAATATGAAATCCAAAGGCAAATAATATTCAGGAATCAAAAAGGCAGAAAAGTGATCTAAAGGAGCAGATCTAACCATAGAATTCTAATTCCTGAGTAAGTAAAGGGAATAAATTCAAGTCTCAGTTTCAGGCTGAGAGGAACTGGAAACGCTGGAGATACAATGATGGCAGACTCTATGAAAATGGGAACAAAACAGGGTCCACATATTCAGAACCAAAGTATTTAGCAACAAGTTGGTCTCAGGGACTAGAAAAAGTCTACTTATTGAAAATGTGAAGCAACATCAGAGGTATACTAACCCAAACCTGACGTGGTTCCAAAGCCCTGTGCATTGGTTTGAAGATGCTTAGATTTCCCCAAATCACAGAACTGGTTGGCCCAGCCTATATGGAGTAGACACATGTACTTTATATATTAAAGCATCCTTTCCTTTAATGAACCCCCACTAATCCATTCTGCACGGTTTTGATGGAATGTTTCTTCTCTACTCCACAGTCACACAATGGGCATCGGACCCAGGCCTTGTCTATAATAACTGTCCCCTCAACAAGAGAGATTTGTATTACGGGTGAGGTTGTTCTTTAAATAGGGCCAGTGTCCTTCTCTGTGACTGATTTTCAAACAAGGAAAATAGAACTGTCTTTCTGTTGGGATTGCTAAATTGAGAGAATGTAAATCTGAGTCTGAGTAGTTAGCTTTTGCTGTCACATGGAGAGTCTTTCTATAGGATAAAGTCAAACAGAAACAAACACACACAAAAGTGAGAGACAGCAAGTCTTGGTGGCCTTCTCTGAGACTAGATTTCCTACAGTTCTTCTTTCAATCCTGTGTGTTGTAACATTATCTTTCCCTCTCACAGGAGTGACTGTATTAGTCTTATCAGGCTTCCATAACAAAATGCCACCGGCTGGGTAGCTTAAACAACAGAAATTTATTTTTCACAGTTCTGGAGGATGGGAAATTCAAGACTAAGATACCAACTAGTTTGGTTTCTGGCAAGGGCTCTCTTCCTGACTTGTAGACTGCCACCTTCTTGCTGCATCCTCACATTCCATTTCCTTAGTGCATGCAAACACAGAAAGAAAGACAGCTTTGCTCTTTCTTCCTTTTCTTATAAAGACACTAAATCTATAGGACAGAGCCCTACATTTAACATTAGTTAAGGAGTTAAGGGCCCTATCACCAAATACAGTACCATTGTGGTTTAGGGTTTCAACATATGAATTTGGGGGGGACATAAACCTTCAATCCATAGCAGTGACTAAATCCATCTTTTTGCCTAAAATTGTGTGTTCCTACCAACTTACAACCAAAATAATTCTGAATTTGTACAGAGAAGAGCTATTGCTGAGGTGGGAAGGTTGTGAAAGAGACCCTTGTAGATCTCATTTTTGAATTCAGAACATATTAAATAACTGCAATGAATCGGTGTTGGTGCAGCTCTATTTCTAGCACTATTCTGTAAAGATGACATAAGGGGATGTACTGTTTCATTTACTCAGGGGTATTTCTTAAAGTATCTATTATTTGCCAGACTAAAGTACTAGGGAATAAAAAGTCAAGAAAGACAGCTGCCTCCATTAGATAACTCTACTTCTCCGTTATTTCTTTCCAAATGCATTCACATATATGCTAGAGGCATTTCTATTATCAAATCTGGTTCTATTTATCATTAAAAACTTGGCAAAACCAAACAGTAGCACAGACTGACAAGGAGAAAGTTGATTCCTCATGTAACAAGAAAAGTAAACAGCTAAAATGTAAACATTGAAAATTTAACCATTTGAAACTAAATAATAACATCTTTTAAAACAAAATTGCTGTGAAAGCATCTTTACCCAAAATTTTGGTCCACAGCCTTCATTAGATTACCTATCAGGTAATAAAGTTTAGCCATGTGAACATGTCCCATTTTATCAAAATATAATTTGAATCAAACTGTCTTTTATAAACTGGTGAGTCTGTGTATTTTACTGTCTCCTGACCAACATTCAAAAATGAAAGCCATAAAAAAATCTGTGTTTTTGTGTATGTATTTAGGTGTGTTTATGCATATATTTGCATATTACGTTGTTTGATATGTCTACATGTTAAAATCTGGCATAGGTAGCCAGAAATCCCTTAAGGAATTCCATTCAGATTGGTTTAAATAAGCACTCACATAAAGTATATGAGTGCCAACACAAATGCCTTTTAGTTTGCATGACTTAAGTAATTTTTTAACAAATAAACTGTTTTTAAAATTGTTGGTAAAATTAAAATAGAAATGTCTTCAAAATTGTTAGCATACATTTTGCCTGTTTACTGGTCCAATAGTTTTATATTTGTTTCTGATAGATGTTTCAAGGTATCCAGATTTGTCACAAAGGTTATAAAACTATAAACCCAGTCTAAAACAGAATGATCTTTGTTTGTTCAAATCTTTAATAAGTAAGACTAATATAATATTGTTGGTTTAATTAAAACAGCTATATTTCCTGAGTTATCAGCAAAATATCCATGTATGCAGCTTTAAGTTTCTTACTTAGGTAAACACCTGATACTCACAGGCTATAAAAATGGTTAATAGGAAAATAACTTGAAATGATGACTAGCTTTGCCTAATATCTCAGTTTTCATGAGTAATCTAGGTAAATTGTTCGAAATAAATAAATTAGGCAAACTTAAATGAAATAAACATTTATAAATGGGCTTTTCATGTAATTTGAAATCTTAAAATTATGTTAAATTACATAATAGATACTCATTAAAGGTCTGGGCCATTTTTAAATAAGATAAAATACGGAAACAAATTGATGAACATAAATATGTTTTTTCTTGGCTTTTTACATTTTATAGAGAGAGTAAATATATTTTGGGTCTCAGTATATGTGTGAAGATTATGTTATGGAAAAATGTTTCTAAAAATTATAAAATGATTATTTTCTATAAAATGCTAATATGTGACAGATAATCCAAAATTACTTGCTATAAATTAAGGTTACCAAGAGTTAAAATTCTGATTACAATACATAGTTCTGTATATAAAGTGTGCCAGGAAAGTAAGATGTGTTTTAATGAAAAAAAAAAATTACCAGAAAGGCATAAAGTGTGTTTTTACTGAGAAAAAAATGGGAAAGAGACAGAAACAAGATAGAAAGGAACTAGTAAGTAGGAGAGAGAAAGAGAGAGAGAGAGAGAGAAAAAAACGTGAAGAAAGCTACAGTCATGAAGATGTATTTCTGGTATGGAAGGTCACAAAGAAAAAAGAATAATTTTGTATGAGAAAGAATTTTGTGTGATAATTTTTTTCCTAAAACAAAATAACCACTTATTTAAGAAAGACGAAGTATAGGACAAAGCAGAAAGTTTAGTTTATGTCACCAACGGTCTGAATAAGCCACGGTAAGGTGCATTAAGGATTAATTTATGAGAGGAATTTTTGTGTGATCAAGTTTCTATAATTAGAAGGGAATTATTTATAAGTCTTTCTAAACAATGAACTTTGATTTTAAAAATACACTAATACAAAATTAAAAATTTGGTCCCCTATGGTAGAACCCTGTTTGGTCCCCTATGGTAGAAAGTTTTTTGAAGCATTGATCTATTAGTAGTAAAAATTGCAAGAGGTTTTGATTTTTAATTCTAAAATCTGGTTCTTTAAAAGCCATCCTTTAAACTGCAGATAGTTTCCATTTCTGTCACATTTCTTCCTTAGATCCACTTAATTCCCCTAGTTTCAGGTCAGAAATGCTGTCTTTTTCATTTAGAAAGGTAATTTCATTTCTTGAGGTTGAGTTTTCCTCTTCCAGCTTTTTTGGGGAAACTTTAAAAATCAGAAGACAAAGATTTCAAAGAGAAATCTGAAATTGCCTGGGGCAATAATCAAATTAATCAGATTAATACCTCAGAAGTTCAACCCTTGCTGTATCTTGCAGCACATAATTTGTAATTCATGCATCGTTGTCTTCAGTTCTTTATCTTCTTGGGGTGACCTGGAATAAGTGTCTCCTCAAACTTTTGAAAGCTCCTGTAACTCTGCTGTTATGACCTAATGCTGAAAAGTTTATCTTAAAGAGATTTTTTTTTAAAAAAGCAATGTTTTCCTCCAGTATAACTTGATTCTGCACTCTCGGTGTTTCCTAATATATCCAAATTATTCCATGTAACTAGACACACATTCTTCCTATGTCTGATTAAATTCAAGAATGCTTTCATCAGGTTCAACTTCCAGGTTATCTAAATGGACTTTTCATAAGAAGCAGCAATCACATTGCAGGAGGGTTTTTTTTTTCCCCCCGCCATCTTTTTGGCAACTGGCTGTATTAGTCCGTTCTCACACTGCTATAAGGAAATAACTGAGACTGGGTAACTTATAAAGGAAAAAGGTTTAATTAACTCACAGTTCTGCGTGACTGGGAAGGCCTCAGGAAACTTACAATCATGGTGGAAGGAGAAGAGGTATGTCTTACATAGCAACAGGCGAGACAGAAAACATACATGTAGGAGGAACTGTCAAGCACTTATAAAACCATCAGATCTCATAAGAACAGCATGGGGGGATACTGCCCCCATGATCCAGTTACCTCCCACCAGGTCCTGCCCTCAACACGTGTGGATTATGTGGTTTACAATTCAAGAAGAGATTTGGGTGAGAACACAGGACCTAACCATACCACTGGCTTTAAAAAAAATTACATCAATAATTTCTGATGTTGTCTTTATTAGGTTTATTATTACTTAGGAAAGCTAGATTTTGACAGGGTTAAGGGTTTTGTTTTTTTTTCTCTTTTTAATCCGTGTAACTTTCTGTATTGCTGTTGAATAATTCTGATTATTCAATTATTTAATTTGGTTGAATGAATGACAATTATTTCACAGTGACTCATGATCCTATTTTGATCAAGTGTTTTGAACTTTTTGACATGTTTGGCAGGCTTCTCCAGGATCAAAATTCTAAATTAAGTATTTTTGGCCTAGAAATAACTTTGGTATTATCCAGTGAAGCCCCTGGAGAGCCCGAAAGAATATGCCTCTCATCTTGTAGAGATATTAAATGATTAGGTTTATTTGGTAAATTGTATGGGAAACATTGGCAAATGATAAGTAATGCCAGATCTTTCAGTCACATTTATGTGGTATGTTATTTATATGAATATTCCAATATTGCATAAAACTCTCAGAAATTTAATATGTCATCAGTCATTATTCTGAGTATTATATGTATAAAAGTAACTAGATCTCCTTGTTAACTACTGATTATAATAAACTTTCATTATATTTAAATTTGGCTATTCTAAATATTTTTAATCCAAAATTAATTTTTAAAATTATTTTCTAAAAGCATTTGCACTCAGAATTGTGGAAAACGCTAACCAGCACTCTTCAATACATGTTTCTAATAACTTTAACATTAATGGATTAAATAAAATTTTTTCAAAACTTGAATAAAATAACTAATGGGGCTATAAAACTGTTAATCAAGACCAAGCAGAACAAAATTCCATCAGATTAAATAAGTAAAGTTAAGCCTGGCACAATGGCTCATGCTTGTAATCCCAGCACTTTGGAAGTCTGACGTGAGTGGACTACTTGAGTCTAGGAGTTCAAGACCTGGGCAATGTGACAAAACCTTGTCTCTACAAAAAGTATAAAAATTAGCCAGGTGTGGTGGTGCACACCTGTACTCACAGCTAATTGGGAGGCTGAGGCAGGAAGACTGCTTGAGCCCAGGAGGTTGGGGCTACAGTGAGCCGTGATTGTCCCACTGCACTACAGCCTGAGCAACAAAGCGAGATCCTGTCTCTAAATACATAAATAAATAAATAAATAAAATGTTTTTATGACTTTTACTTAAAACACTATTGGTTATTTTACTTAAATATTTTGTTTTCTAGATTTAGAGAAATCTTCTCTCTTAAGCTATCCATAGTTTATAGCAACTTGGCAAAATATAGTTTTGTGGACAAAGATGAAAGCATTTGCTTTTACTTCCTACTTGAGTCCTCCAAATTTTGTAAATTATTTGTGAGTATTCGTATGGTAAAAGGGTTATTTGCATAAGCCCAATGAAAATCTAGTCTCTTTTTATAGCAGAATACAATTGGAAACATTGGTTATATTACAAATGTCTTTTATTCATGTTTTTACTGAAATGTCATATTTGAGAATATGCATATATTACCTGGCTTCAATGCTTCCCATCCTTAGAGTGAGTAGGTCAAAATTATCACTTCCTGGCAGGCCCAGGAACCTTAAGACTGTAGGTAAAACCTAAAGTCAGCCTTGGATTGGCTTGGCTTCCTAGCTACAAGAGGTTTTAAATCTGAGATTTCTGTATGACCAATGTAAGAGAGAAAGTAATGTTTCTAATAGAAAGGCAATAATACACCTGTCATTAGATTGAAGCTCTGTGCACTGTTTTCTGGATCTCGTTATATACCTATAGGCTAGATTATATATTGAGTTCTTATAGATCCCTCTAATCTAAATTTCTTCCATAGAATTATGAAAAATGAGAAATGCTCTGTTTCTAAGGCCTTGTAAGCTAAAACTAGATGAATTTTAAGGAACAAGTCTCATGCCTAATTTATGGGCCACACAAAAAGTTCACCAAACTGCCTGATGCCATAACTAGTGACATTCAAACTACAAACCAGGATAAGAAGTTGATATTTTCAGGCTATAGACAGCTTTTCCCAAGATATCAGAATAAGGCTTCAGACTGTAATAAGACTCTTACTTCTCTTAATGCCTATCTTTTTCAATTGCCAGGATAATGGTCATTTGACTTATTCAATTGGTTGCCTTTAAGCCTAGGTTCATGGTTCAAAACTACTGTACAAATTTGTATTACATATTGCTATACATTTTACTTCATATTTTTCCTTTTTAAACTTTTATGAATTACTCGTTAAATGTTTGTGGAAGTACAACTCCTAACAGAATAATGCTGGCCCAACATTTTGAGATGACAGTTAAAAAAACTATAGAACAGACAAAATCGATAACTTAATAATGGACTCCAGGTGGACTTAGCCTGAGAGCCATTCTGGGTAAACTCACTTATTTGCTGAAATGTGGCTAAAAGTTTTGTTCACACTGACTCCTAGTCACCATTCACTTTCTCCAACATGGGATCAGACAAACAAACAGAGATAGAGCCATCTTGGAACTGAGGGACAATCAAAACCTAACCACAGGGTGATTCATTCATGATGCTTTTAGAGAAAGATCTTGATTAAAATGGAGAAATGTGAAAGTTGTCAGAATAGAAATGGAGTCACTTCTCAGGATTGGGTCATACAAACCGAAGTGGTAATGATGCTATTTAGGGAAAGGTCTTTTTTGCTTAATTTTGTTTTTTAAAACTCTGATATTTGCTTGATCAACAGCCAGGTTATCTGCCTGTCTGAATTCTGGTTGAACCGTATATTCTAGTATTTCCAGTTAAGTGGTGACTAGGTAAAGAAACCACTTGGGGTAGCAATTCAACAATTCACTTAAGAACGTTTATAAACTTTCCATTTCCTAGGTAATTTTTTAAAAGCCAGTCAAAACAAAAAACCTTCAGTGTCTATTATACCTAACATAGACAGGAATAGGAAATGGCCCTTTTCCTTACTGTCTATACCTCCTGAACCTTGGTATTATGCTCTGACCATTCGCTAGTCTGCATGGCCAAGCACTCAAGGATTGATGGATACCACACACCAGCTATATTCATTTGCTAAAAACAACAGCTCTTTCTTCAAACAACTCAAACCCCCAATTCCCACCCATCGCATTCCATTTGGGTGAGATGCAACTAACAGTCCCCTTCCAGGATAAAGGAGTCAAAGAATAAAGCTTGCCTAGAGGCAAATAATAATAATAATAATAACAGCAAAATCTGACAAATAGGACAAGGGAGAGCTATGAAGAGAAGAATTCTCATGAACAAATGCCTGATCACAAAAGCCTGGGCAAAAACTGCAACCCTGCACAAAAAAAAATACTTCTACAGAGTCATCTGCCCAGCAACTGCCTATTCAATTTTGGACAAGTGTCACACTTATTATTGATCCTCGTAGCCAAGAGTAATGATCTCAAAACAACTGTGTAACCCTCCTCATTTTTTCCTTAAAAACCTTGTCTTTCTTTACCTCCCTGAATATGCACATGGTTTACTATGTCTTATATATTCCCATTGCAATGCCCTTATTCCCAAATAAATATTATTTTCTTTTAGATACCTTATCTCTCTGTTTGCTATCTAAGCTGACACTGTACCCCAGTTTGGGGAAATTTTAAAACTCAGAAGGCAAAGATTACAAACAGAAATCTTTAATTGCCTGGGGCAATAAACAGGCAGATTAATCAAGATAAACATTGAGAAATAGGCAAGGGTCTCTTTGCTCAATCTCCTACTGGGGATCCAAAGTCTTCTGTACACAAGTGAATAAAATGGTCAGGAAGTGGTGAAGAAAAATTCCTGGGAATCCTTGACATGGGAGCCCCATGCACTGTGGTTCCAAGATTCATTGGTGAAGCCCTGGTTGGGACTACAAGTAGATCGAGAGAACATAAAAATGTAAAGGTTGATAGGATTATGAAAGTTGGAATATTTAAACAGGTCTTGTTTAAAGAAGTTGTGTCTCCTTTACCTAAATCCTTTATGGGAGTGGATATTATGTCTGACTGGGGAAAACTTCCTCCACCTAGTATTGTAAAACAAAAGGCATATAAATCTGCTCTTCAAACAATACGAATTGGATATGCTAAAGGGAACCAGTAAGATTCCCTGAGTCCACACAGTGTAAAACAGAAGCTCAAGTAATGGTAGGAACAAATTCTGTGTGTGATAGCCCTATGTAAAGCCTAGACTATTGCTTATGGCAAAAGACTATGAACACCTCCCAGCAATTAATACTGGGAATCTGAACTAGAGAATTTCCACTTCAAGGCATTTACTACCTTGCTATGGGACATTAATTGAAGCTAGCCTTATGACTGAAGGACGTAAAATGATCTTGAAATCTTAAATACTCATGATGTCTTGGATAATGTCACAGAAACACTCTAAATGGGGATGCTACTGCCCAGAAGAGTTCCATAGTAAAATGGAAATAGCTTATACAAGATCATGCTGAGGAATGCAAAGAGGAAATACTCACAAGCAGGGAGCCTCTTTTCCCCTAGGCCTGACTCTGGAAATGTGTGGGGAGTTGCTGGATTCCACAGTGTCCTGTAAACAGTCTCAACGGACTATTCAAGAGCTTTTGGGTTTGCAGATGGCAATTCTTGGGTGAATGGACAACATGCTATTTAGAGGGCTGCCACTCTGGGGAAGGTAAAAACAAATCAGCTTGGTGGGCTGGGTTACATGCTGTTTTTCCAACAGCAATTGAAGAATTGAACAGTGTTAAAAGCCCATGTGCTTGGGTTTTTACTAACTTATGGTCAGTGGCCAATGGTCTAGAAAAATGGTCAGTTAGAACGGTAATGGAAACGGAAACCTGGTCATTAAAGGAATGCTCAAATGGGCCACAGCCTTAGGGAAATTTGAAAGGTGCATTAAATTTCAATGTCCAGCAATGTGCAGGTTTGGGAGGTGATTTGAACTGACAAGCAGATATTCCTGTGTGTTCATTTGAGGTGGCCACCTGGGTCCATGAGATGAGTGGTCATGAGGCTATTGTAGCAGTACAGAGATGGGGCTAAGCCTAGACATGTTCCTTTTGCACCCTCTCAGGTGCATAATGCTAATAAAAACTGTTCAATCTGCCAGCAAAAGAGACAGAGATTGCCAATGGCTATGGGGCAGATTCCTTAGAAGGAAGGCTCAAACATAGCTGGCAAGTGAGACATGCTGGTAACCCTGAGGGAATACAAATATAAGTCTTGACAGAAACAGACACTGATTCTAGGCTAGATTTTGCTTACCCCGTGGAAGGTAAAAATGCTCAGACTGCTACTTAAACAAACAAACAAACAAACAAGAACAGAAGATACTGAATAGATTTGGATGGCCAACCATTATTTCTTCAGACCAATGAATACACTGTATATCCCATAACGTTCAACAAAAGTCATAGAGGTAACCTCCTCAGAGTAATAGTTTGATAGAGACATAGAATCTGCAGTCAAAACATTGATTGACTAAATCAGGGTAAGATAAAAGCATGAAGGGTTGGCTTACACACCTTCACAAGTGTGTGCTCACACTCAACATGAGTGGAGCTAAAAAAAAAAAAAAAAAAAAAAGTGTCCCCACTATATTTTCCTTTGTTTTTCTGGTGGAACTGGGAAGAAGGGGTGGGAAAGGACACTGGCATGATGATGCAATTCTTACCAAGGGAGGAATATGCTGTTGTAATGATTATAATTTTTTTCTTTCTTCCCCATATTGCCTCAATTTGATTTGTCTCCCCTACCTAATGCAGAGGTCCTAGGACCAACGCTGCAACTATAAGAGCTAGAAGCTGGGATGATTCCTAAGCAAGAAACTGTAACTGTATTTTTAAACCTTATGTCAGAATTCCTAAGGGCCTGATGAGGGTGAGTTGTGCCCTCAGTCCACCTGGAAAAATTGGGGTTAACAGTGAATGCAGCTACACTGTCTGGAAGTAAAAAATAACCCACGAATTCTGCACCTCATAACCTTACTCTTTCTAAATGGGAGTGGACTGAGAGAGAGGTACTTACTAGACTGGTATTGCTGCCTACAATGTAGACCAGCATAGTGGCCTATACTAATGTCTCTTCAAAAGATTAGAAAAAAAAAAAAAAAAGTTTGGCATTAATGAAGAAAAGGAGGAAGAGTACCCGAGGGTAAAGAAATGAATAACTGGGTTATGAATTGAAGGAAATTCAATATTACATTTACACCTTGGAAGAGACTCAGAGCAAGAGATGACATTGTCTTTTAACTCAATTATACCAGATGCCTGAAAAGGTGAAGCTATACACTTGCCTTTGGCAACCGGCCAGATTGAATGAACGTCTGCTTCCATTTTCTCCCTGTTTTGATAAGGAACAAAACAGGGATGCTCACTTCTTTTCAACACAGTAATGAAAGAGCTATTAAGCAAGACATTAATAGAATAATTAGACAAAAAATAAATATACAGTACTATTAAGAACAATTAAGCAAAAAATAAATAAAATCATCCTAACAGGAAAGAAAGAAATGAAATTATCTCTATTTAGTGATAATATGGCCTTATATACAGAAAATCCTAAAGACCCCACAAAGAAACTGTGAGAACTGACAAATTCAGTAAAGTTGCAGGATATAAAGTTAACATATGAAAATCAGTAGTTTCTATATACTAATAAACTATCTGAAAAGGAAATTAAGAAAACAATCCCATTTACAATAGCATCAAAAACAACAAAAATATTTAGGTGTAAATTTAACCAAGGAATTGAAAGAACTGTAGAGTGAAAACTATAAAATACTAATGAAATAAGTTGGAAAAAAAACACAAATAAATGGAAAGATATCCTATGTCCACTGACTGAAAGAATTAATATTGTTAACATGTTCATACTACTCAAAGCAATCTACAGATTCAGTGCAGTTCCTATCAAAATTACAATGTCATTTTTCACAAAAATAGAGAAAAAATAGTCCTTAAATTGGTATGAAATGGCAAAGATCCTGTATACTCAAAACAATCCTGAGCAGAAAAGAACAATGCTGAAGGCATTACACTGCATGATTTCAAAATATATGCTAAAACGGTTGTAATCAAAATAGCACAATACTGGCACCAAAACATACACATATATCAATTGAAAGGATAGAAAGACCAGAAATAAATCCACACATCTATGGTCAATTGATTTTTGACAAAGGTACCAAAAGCACATAATGGGACAAGGACAGTGTTTAATAAATGAGATTGGAAAAACTGACTACTCGCATGCAGAAGAATAAAATTTGATCCCTATCTTACACCATGTACAAAAAAATTTACTCAAAATGGGTTAAAGACTTAAATCTAAGAGCTGAAATGGCAAAACTACTACAAGAAAATGTGGTGGAAAATCTTCACATTTGTCTCAACAGTGATTTTTCAGACACAACCCAGAAAACACAGGCAACAAAACTAAAAATAAATAAATTGTATTACACCAAACTATAAAGTTTTTGCATAGCAAAAGAAACTATCAACAGAGTGAAAAGACAAGCTACAGAATGGAAGAATATGTTTGCAAACCATACATCTGATTAGAGGTTAATATCCAAAATTTATGAGTAACACAAACAACTCAATAGCAAGAGAACAAACAATCCAATTAAAAAATAAGCAAACAACCTGAACAGACATTTCTCAAAAGGCATGCAAATGAACAACAGGTACACAAAGAAATGCCCAACATCACTAATCATTACTGAATTGTAAATTAAAATCGCAATCAGATATCAACTTGCAGCTATCAAAATAGCTTTTATCAAAAAGATCACATGTGTTGGCAAGGGTGTAGAGAAAAAATAACTCTTGTACATTGTTGGTGGAAATGCAAATTAGTACATCCATTATGGAAAATGGCATGAAGGTTCCTCAAAAAACTAAAAGTAAAACTGTCATATGATCCAGCAATCCCACTACTGAATATATAGCCAAAGGAATTGAAATCAATATGTCAAGAGAAATCTGCACTGCTCGATTTAATGTAGCATTATTCACAATAGCCAAAACATGAAATCAACCTGTGTCCATCAACGCATGAATGAATGAAGAAAACGTGGGATATATATACAATGGAAAAAAAAAAAAAAGAAGAAGAAATTCTGTCGTTTGTGAAAATATAGGTGAATCTGAAGGACACTATGCTTACTGAAATGAGCCAGGCAAGAAAGACATACTGCATAATCTCACTTATATGTGGAATCTAAAAATGTCGAACTCATAGAACCAGAGAGTAGAATTATAGTTAGGAAATGCTGGCAGTAGGGGTAAGGGTAATGGTCAAAGGGTACAAAATTTCAAATAGAAGAATACCTTTTGAGATCTAACAGCAGGATGACAACAGTCAATAGTACTGTATGTTTCAAATAACTAAGAAAACGTTTCAAATATATTGCCATAAAAATAAGTTAGTGAGATTATAGATATGTTAATTAGCTAGATTTAATCATTCCACATTGTTTACATATATCAAAACATCACATACCCCATAATTTGTATCCCATAAATGTACCCAATTTTGATTTGCCAATTAAAATAATATTAATAAATTAGAAACTAAATACTGAAGTGGAGTGATATAACATGTTCATGATTTGAAAAATAAAATCTATTAAAAAATGTATACACCAACCATCTGGTGTTTACATTAGTCTTAATGGGCACCATTTGACCTTCCAGTTCAAGTGTTCGTTGGACACTAACCAGAAAATCTGTGTCCTAATCCCCAGCAAAAAGAATATTATTGTATCATCTTGGATCAGATGTTTGATCTACCTTATTCTAAACAACAGTGTCTGGGAGTATCTGGACACATGACTCCTGCTGCCAATGTTTGGGTCATAGGAGAAGCCTCTGTGAGGTAAAGTGACTAACATGTTCACCAACTCACCTTGATTCCCACAATTAGAAGAGATCAGACCCCTGGGAGAGGGGGAGGAGGATTGGGTAACTTGAGAGCAGGAAATTTTCCCGAGTCTCAAGAGAAACATCAGGACACAGAGGGGTTACAAAATGGTAATATTCTCATTCTATCATCATTTTTTACTTAGTTGGAATGCCTTCCTTATGTCAACCACTTGGTTATCCTATGGGACAGTGTATGCAGGAAAGCCATGTCTTATCTTTCCCTTATCAGTTTTCAAAATAAAGAGCTGATTTCTTAGCATACTCTAAAATCTTAATAAATTTTGTGTTTTTAAAATTTTAGTATCAGTACAAATTGTTGGACTTAAACATATCTGATGTGTTTCAATCTATTTTATGTTACTATTCTTATTGTTGCTCAAAATTTTACTATCTTTAACCAGTGAAATCCTATTCAGGTTGAACTCCAAGTCCTTTCCTACACCGTACTAGTCTTTAATAGCTTCCTTGCTTTTTGATATGATATAATTCTCCAGATTCATCTTACATGTTTTCTTCCCTAAACTTTGTAATCAGCAAATTTTCCAGAAACCCAGTTTTTTCACTTTTTTCCAGGGAAAATGTCATTTAGAGAACACAATTCAGGTGTGGATATGCTTGTTGCTACTGGACAGACCTAGAAAGAATACATTTTTAAGATAAAATAAGTCATACTATAAAATGGACACTTCCAATTCAAACGCACTGCAGAATAAGATTTTTACTTACCTTTCTCAACATTACATCTTCATATCCTTTCAAGAGTGCTTAATTCCACTAAGACTGTACAACTTACTAGATTCTAAAAAAACTTAAAATTGTACCTTTCTGTTTGGTTATGCCACCAACTCGATATATAATTAAGTTCACTTATTTCATTTTGTTTTCAATTATTAAAAATTGCTTTTGAAATTTAACCTTGATAACTCAGAAAAATATCTACATGATTTCAAATAAGTTTCCAAAAAAAATGTTCTCATAAAGGAAATCTAGCTTCCATCCCCCAGTACTTACTTTCTCCCATTTATAGTCTTTCATTAAAATTTTATAGTTTATCTTTCCATTTTCACCTTAAGCAAATGTGTGCGTACCTGCCATCTTTCTTAGGACAGGTACCACACAGTTTTTCAACTGTGTTTTTTTCATTTAAATAATTCTAAAGATCATTTCATCATAATAAATAAATTCTTGTCCTTTTTCAGCTGCATAGTATTCCACTGTATGAATGTTTCATTGTTTACTACATCCTTTTGATAAACATTTCCAATCTTTCCAGACTTTAGCTATTAGAAATAATGCTTATAATGAACAACTCATTTATACACCTTTATGTATTTTTACCAATGACCCTTGAAATATATTAAAGTAGAATTGCTGGGTCAAAGGTAAATTCACATATAATGTTGCTAGATTATTAATGACTTTCCCTTCAAAGTGGGGAAAATTTTGCATTCTCACCAGCAATATATAAAAGTGCTAATATGCCCAAAGCCCCATTAATAGTAGATGCTGTTAAACTTATGGATTTTTCCAGTCTGATCATTGAGAACTAGTATCATAGAGCATCTTGGATTTGCACTTTTTAAGTTGTATAAATGTAAGGGGTACAAGTGCAGTTTTGATACAGGGACATATTGTGTAGTGGTGAAGTCCAGGCTTCTAGTGTAACCATCACCAAAATAATGTAAATTGTACTCATTAAAGAATTTACCATCTCTTATCCCGCTCTCACCCTGTCGCCCTTCCAAATTTCCAGTGTCTATTATTCCACACTGTCTGTCCATGTGTACACATTATTTAGCTCCCACTTACAGGTGAGAACATACATTATTTGGCTGTCTATTTCTGAGTTATTTCACTTACCATAATGGCCTCCAATTCCATTCATGTTGCTGCAAAAGACACGATTTTATTTTTTATGGCTGAATAGTATTCTATTGTGTATCTACATGTGTGTATGGTGTGTATCACATTTTCTTTATCAAATCATCTGTGATAGACATTTGATTCCATATCTTTGCTACTGTGAATAGTACAATTTGCACATTTTATTATGAGCAAACTTGATCATCCTTTTATATGAGTAAAAATCATTTGCATTTATTTTTCTTGAATTGTCTTTTTCCTAGCCCAATTTTTTCATATGACTGCTGTTTTCATTTCTATCTGTAGATCTTTATATACTATGGATGTTAGCCCTTAGTTTTTTATACATTTGCAAATAATTATTTTCCAGGGTATTGGGATTCCAAAATTTTGCTTTTTTTTTTTTTAACCATGCAAGATTTTTCTTATTTTTATCATTTTTTTCACATATTACATCTGAATTTTAAGTACTTTTTAATTTTATTTTTATTCTTTTAGAGATAGGGTCTTGCTATGTTGCCCAGGATGGTCTTGAAGTCCTAGCCTCAAGTGATTCTCCCAACTCCGCCTCCCAAAGCTTTGAGATTAGAGGCATGAGCCAATACACTCAACCTGGATTTTAAATCTTATTTAGAAATGTTTTCCCCACTTTTGGCTAGTGGACACATTTGTATTTTCTTCTAGTATTGTATAGTTTAATGCTTTACATTTAAATTCCTGATCCATAGTGAATTTATCAAGGCAGTAATTTGAGGAATAAATCTCACTTTATCTTTCTCTAAGTGGTGATTCGGTTATAATATCTCCAGAGTCTACTTTTCTCATTGATTTGAAGTGCCAGAGTTATCATAGTTAATTTCTTTTTTTTTTTCTTTTTTTTTTTTTTTGGATACGGAGTCTCGCTGTGTCCCCCAGGCTGGAGTGCAGTGGTGCGACCTCGGCTCACTGCAAACTCCGCCTCCCGGGTTCACGCCATTCTTCTGCCTCAGCCTCCTGAGTAGCTGGGACTACAGGCGCCCACTACCGTGCCCGGCTAATTTTTTGTATTTTTAGTAGCGACGGGGTTTCACCGTGGTCTCGATCTCCTGACCTTGTGATCCGCCCGCCTCGGCCTCCCAAAGTGCTGGGATTACAGGCGTGAGCCACCGCGCCCAGCATCATAGTTAATTTCTATAGGTAATTGAGTCTATTCATGGATTTTGTATTCTGTTCCATTAGGATGTCTGTCTATATACCTACATCACACTTTTATTTATGAAGGCATTAATATCTAGGAGGGCTATGTTCATCAATTGCTCTTACTTTTTTACTGTTTTCAGACTAGTCTTGCTTGTTTGTTCTTTCAAATGTATTTTGTAACCAATTTGTCTAGCTATAAATTTAAAACACTGATGTCATTTTTATTAAATTACATTAAATTTATAATTAAATTTTGTGATTGCTGACATTTTTATGAAATTGCATCACTCTACCCAAGAAAACAATGTCTTTCAATTTGTTCAAGTTACTTTTGTTGTTTTTCAGGGGCGTTTATAGTTCATAGTTCTCTTGAATAGATTTTGGCCATTTTATGCTATTTATGTCTAAGTATTTTGTTTTCTTTGATGTCTTTTTTATATCTCCTCAATGATTCTGCATACATATATGAATGCTATGGATTTTTCTATAATAATCATATAATCTGATACTTAAAAATTATTCTATTGTTTGTAGTAATTTTTACTTTCTTTTTGGCTGTCCACTCATATAATCATATCATTTGAAAAGAAAGAAGTAATTTTTACCTCTTCTTTTTTATGTTTATATTTCTAGTTACTTTTTCTTATCTATTTTCATTAGTTAATATTTCCAAAGAGAATGAATATTATGACCTTGCTTTTGACTTTATCAGGGAAGTCTCTACTATTTCCTTCATCACAATGTCGACTTTTGGGCTAAGGCATATATCTTACCATATTAAGAAAGTAGCAGTACTTACGTTTTTCTTAAATGCCTCTTCTGTATCTGTAGCAATAATCATATGATACTTTTTATTGTTTTACTGAGCTTCACTTATATGGTGAATTATATTAGTAGATTACTTAGTATTGAATCAGCTTTGCATTCCTGGAGAAAAAACCACTTGGCCATATTTTAATATACTGTTTGATTCTATTTGTTAATATTTAAGATACATGCATGGATATTCAAAATTAAGATTGGTCTACACTTGGTTTGTCAGCTGGGTTTTAGTGCAATCTTTGAAAGTTTGGGGGATCCATGTTATTCCTGCTTCATAAACAAATTTGGAAGATTTCTTTGATTTTCTGTGCTATGGCATGGTTTATACAGTATTGAGATTATATGATCTTTAATGATTTGTTAGAATTTCCCTGTGAAAACATCTGGCCTGGAATTTTGGTATGTGGGAACAACATTTTATCATGTTCTTCTAGCATAAATGGCCTATATCACTGTCTGTCTCTAATAGGATCAATTTTGTTAAGCTGTGTACTTTTAGAAAAGTATCTATTTCTCCTTTTTCAATTTATTTACATAAATTGATGCAAGATAGTCTTACTAATTTTTAATTTTCTCCTATTGATATTTACTTAAATTTCTAATTTTGTGGTAGCTCTAATTTTGAATGTTTGTGCATTATCTCCTTCTCTTGTTAATCTATACAGAAATATTTTATTATTCTAATTAAAAACATCAAGAAAGCAATTACTTTTTACTTACTCTCCAGTGTGTGGCAAGGATTTTAGCATACATTTTACTTTCACTGGTTATCTTACTTTTATTATTCCTGTTTTTATGATCACTTTCTTTAATGCTGACAGCTTTTATTAAATTTACATAGAGTAAAATACATAAATCCTAAATGTATTATACAAGAGTTACAATTGTTTCACATCTTTATGAACACTACGTATTATCAATATTTTTTACTGTAGCCATTCTGGTGTGTGTATGTAATAGTATCTCCCTGTAGTTTTAATTTTCATTCTCCTGGTGATAAGGACATTAAGTACCTTTTAACGTGAAAATTGCTTATTAGATATGTTTTATTAAATGCCTATTTAAGCCTTCAGATAATTTTGTATTAGGTTATCATTAAAGTATCAATTAGTAATAGTTCTTTATCATATGCAAAATTAAATTAAAAGTGGTCCTTGACTTACAATGGTTTGACAAGATTTTTTAAATTTATGATGAGTATTGGAACATTAAATGCATTTTTTACTTAATGATACTTTCTACTTGCACTGGGTTTATCGGACACAACCCCATAATAAGTTGAGAAGCATCTATATGGTGAATATTCTTTCCAATTTCTGGCTTGCTTTCACTTTTTTGGTGATGACTTTTGTAAGTAGAAGTTTTCCATTTTTATGAGATCAAATTTATCACTTTTTTCTTTTATATTTAGTGGTTTCATGTTTTGTCTAAGAAAACTTTGACTATTATTTTTGTCTAGAAGATTTATAGTTTTGACTTGCACTTGGAGATCTATGATGCATTCTCCAATTAATTTTGTATACAGTGACATAGGGCTCAAGTTTCACTTGTTCTAATTTGTAAATCCAACTGTTTGGGATATACATGTGTATATACAGCATCTGTATTTATACACATCTAATCACATTATATCCTGAGACCTTACTAAGCTCACTTATTAGTACAAATAGTTTATTTATAGATTCCCTTTTCGATTCTGTATGTATACAATCATAAAATCTGTGAGGAAATATAACTTTATTTTTTCCTTTCCAAACTTTATTCCCCTAAATTATTTGTCTTGCTTTTTTGCACTGGCTAGGAGTTCAGTACAATGTTAAACAAAAACAGAAAGAGTGGATGTAATTGCCTAGTTCCCAGTCCTAAAGGGAAAAATGTTTAATAATTCACATTAAGTGTGATGTTGGCTGTAGGTTTTTGGCAGAGATCCTTTATAAAACTGAGAAAATTTCCATTTATTCTTAGTTTGCTGAGAATTGTTATCTTTAATTGGTGTAGAATTTTTTCAAGTGCTTTTCTGCACCTATTAGAGATAATGGGGTTTTTCTCTTTTATTCTGTTAACTTGGTAAACTACACTGACTTTCAAATATTAAACCAATCTTACATTCCTGACATAAAGTACATTTGGTCATATTTGACCACGATGTATTATATGTATAAATATCAGTATGCATATGTATGTATTGTAAGGTTTTTGCATCTATGCTTATAAAGGATACTGGTCTGAAATTTTGTGTCTTGAGGATATTAAAGCAATACAGTGTTGGTCTCATGAAATGATTCGGAATGCATTCATTCACTGTCTTTTCACTAAAGGATTGTGTGCAAATCAATATTTCTTTTTAAATGTTTTATAATATTCACAAGTAAAGTAATATGAGATTAGAGATGGTTTTTAAAGTTCAATGTATTTAAAAGATCTATAAGTGTTCAGATTTTATATTTGTTATTGTATCTAGTTTTGAAACAATTATATCTTAAGGAATGTGCCCATTTTCTAAGGTGCTAAATTTATTGGCTTAAAAGTTGTTCATGGTATTTCACTTTTATGCTTATAATGCCTGTCAAGGCCAGGCACGGTGGCTCAAGCCTGTAGTCCCAGCACTTTGGGAGGCCGAGACGGGCGGATCACGAGGTCAGGAGATCGAGACCATCCTGGCTAACACGGTGAAACCCCGTCTCTACTAAAAAAATACAAAAAACTAGCCGGGCGCGGTGGCAGGCGCCTGTAGTCCCAACTACTCGGGAGGCTGAGGCAGGAGAATGGCGTAAACCCGGGAGGCAGAGCTTGCAGTGAGCTGAGATCCGGCCACTGCACTCCAGCCTGGGCGGTAGAGCGAGACTCCGTCTCAAAAAAAAAAAAAATAAATAAAATAATGCCTGTCAAACCTGTAATGATATTTCTGTTTTCAATACTGATTTGTATTTTCTCTATTTCTCTTTCAGTTTTATAAATCTTTTTAAAGAAGACATTATGAGCTTTGTTAATTTTCTCTATTATTTGCTTTCTGCTCTTGTTTTGCTTTCCTTTCTTTGTATTTAATTTTCTATTTTTCTGTCTTCTTAAGTGAAAGCTTACATCACAACTGTAATCCTCATTTTTGTTTCTAATATGTGCATTTAAAGCTATGAATTTCCCTCTAAGTAGCGATTTAGCTACATCCCATAAATTTAGAAATGTTGCACCCACATTGTTTAGGCAAAATATTTTCTAATTTCCATGAGTTAGTTAGATTTATGTTGTTGGACTTCTAAATATTTAGAGACTTCTTACTCATCTTTGAAAATACTGATTTTTGGAAAGTTCCATTGTTGTCAATGAATATATTCACTATGACTTCCAACTTTTGACACTTATTAATATTTGTGGCTGGGTGTGGTGGCTCACGCCTGTAATCCCAGCACTTTGGGAGGCCAAGGTGGGTGGATCTCCTGAAGTCAGGAGTTTGAGATCAACCTGGCCAACATGGTGAAATCCTGTCTCTACTTAAAATACAAAAACTTAGCTGGGCATGGTGGTGGGTGCTGGTAGTCCCAGCTACTCGGGAGGCTGAGGCAGGAGAATGGCGTGAAACCAGGAGGTGGAACTTGCAGTAAGCCGAGATAGCACCACTGCACTCCAGCCTGGTCAACAGAATGAGACTCCATCTCAAACAAAACAAAACAAAACAAAAAATTAGCCAGGTGTAGTGGTGCATACCTATAATCCCAGCTACTCGGGAGGCTGAGGCAGGAGAATCACTTGAACCTGGGAGGCAGAGGTTGCAGTGAGCCAAGATCATGCCACTGCACTCCAGCCTGAGTGACAGTGAGACTCCAACTCAAAAGGAAAAAAAATATATTCATATGGCTCAGGATACAGGCTATAATTTGGTAAATATTCCATGTGCGCTGGAAAAAATTGTGTAATATGTCATTGTTGGGTATATAGTGTTTTATAATTGTCAATTAGATCATAAAGAGTCATAGTATTAAATTTAATTAAAATTAAATTTAAATTTTTCTCTTATTCAAATAATTAGTAACAGAAAAATTTTTAAATCTTCAATGATTTTTATATATTTATAGATTTCTTCTTTTATATATTTGTCACTTTTCTCTTTATGTATTTTGAAGCTATATTTTTGAAAATCATAAATTTGAGATTGTTATTAATATATCTTTTATATGAAATTTAATACTATACAGAGCAGTGGTTCCCAATGTATTTTGCACTGGGGACTGGTTTCATGGAAGACACTTTTTCCACAGGTGTGGTCAGGTGTGGTCTCAAGATGAATCAAGCATTAGATTCTCATGAGGAGTGCATAACCTAGATCCCTCACATACACAGTTTACAGTAGGGTTCACACTTCTGTGAGAATCTAATACTGCTGTTGATCTGACAGGAGGTGCAGATAAGGCTCCAATGCTTGCTTGCTCACTATTCACCTCCTGCTAAGCAGCCTGGTTCCTAACAGGCCATGGTCTGGTTCTACTAGTTCATGGCTAAGGATTGGGGAACGTTGTTATAGAGAATTTTTCTGATATCTGGTAATACTTTTTGTCTCAAAATCCTTTTGTCTGACATTAGTGTAGCTTCATTATTTTTCTTAGAGGTAGTATTTGTATGATATATATTTTTCTATTTATTCATGTTCAGCTCAATGCTGTTCTTTTATTTAAGGTTCTATGTCTTGTAAACAGCATATAGCTGGGTCTTTTAACTAGAAAGTTAGTCCATTTACATTTAATGTAATTACTGCTGTGGATAGGTAAATTGACTTCTTTTGGTCTTCTGTTTTCACTTTTTATTGGTCTTTTGGCTATATTTCTTTGTATTGTCTTTCATCATGGTGCTAGAGATCGTAATATGAATTATTAACCCTTTGCAATCATAATTCACATTTAATTAATGTTATTTGACATAGCATAAAATGTAAGAACCTATATCAGTAAATTCCTTTTAACTTTCTTTGCCCTTTGTCACTTTTGTCATATATTTTAACTCTAAAATCTGTATAAATCTTATCACACATTTTTCATTATTTCTACTTTGAAAAATTTAAGGACATTTTAATGAACTTTTTAATGTACATATTTACCAGTGCTCTGCTTTCCTTTCTGAAGAGCTATGCTTTCATCTTGTATTATTTGTCTTCAGCCTGAAGAACTTCCTACTACTATTTCTTGTAGTATGTTTCTAGTAGCAACAAATTGTCCTGGTTTTTCTTTATCTTAAAATTCTTTTATTTCATCTTCATTTTTAAGGAACATTTTTTACTGGATGTAGAATTTCCAGTGACAGCTTTTCTTCCTTAAGATTTTAAGGGTCACATTCTATTATTCTAGCTTCTTTTTGTTTTCAATGAGAAGTCACTTTATTATTTAAAAATTTTGTCCTCTTTCTCTGGCTGGTATTATAATTTTTTACACTTTTATTTTTTACCAGCTAACCTGTAAAGTAATGTGTAGTCTTTGTATTTATCCTGCTTAAAGGATACTTTTTTAACAATTTTTGTTTGTTTTTGAGACAGGATCTCACTCCATCACCCAGGCTGGAGTGCAGTAGCATGATCATGGCTCACTGCAGCCTCAATCTCCCAGCTTCAGGTGATCATCCCACCTCAGTCTCCTGGGTATCTGTGACTACAGGCATGCACCACCAAACCTGGCTATTTGTGTTGTGTGTATTTTTTCTAGAGCTGGAGTCTCACAGTTGCCCAGGCTTGTCTTGTACCTCTAAGCCCAAGTGATCTGCCCACCTCAGCCTCCCAAAGTGCTGGGATTAGAGGCATGAGCCACTGTGCCAAGCTGAGCTTTTTTTAAACTTTAGTTTAGGTTCAGGGGTGCACATGTAGGTTTGTTATGTAGGTAAATTCGTGTCCATGGGTATTTGATGTACAGATTATTTCATCACCCAGGTACTAAGCCTAGTAACAATAGTAATTTTTTCTGTTCCTCTTCCTTCTCCCACTCTCCTCCCTCTGGGGGAGCTCCAGTGTCTGTTGGTCCACTCTATGTGTCCATATACTTTCGTCATTTAGCTCCCACTTATAAGTGAGAACATGCAGTATTCGGTTTTCTGTTCCAGTGTTAGTTTGCTAAAGATAATGGCCTCCAGCTCCTACCATGTTCCAAAAGGTCATGATCTCATTCATTTTTATGGCTGCATAGCATTCTATAGTGTGTATGTCCACTGACGAACATTTAGGTTGACTCCATGTCCTTGCTATTGAGAATAGCTGCAATGGACATGTGCATGTATGAGTCTTTATGATACAACAGTTTCTATTCCTCTGGGTACATACCCAGTAATGGGATTGCTGGGTCGAATGATAATTTTGTTTTTAAGCTCTTTGAGGAATCACCACACTGTCTTCCACAGTGGTTTAACTAATTTACAACCCCACCAACAGTGTATAAGCATTCCCTTTTCCCCACAACCTCTCCAGCATGCTATTTTTTGACTTTTTATTAATAGTCATTCTGACTGGTATTAGATGGTATTTCGTTGTAGTTCTGATTTGCATTTGCCTAATGATCAGTGATGCTGAACTTTTTTTCATATGCTGTTGGTCACACGTATGTCTTCTTTTGAAAATTGTCTGCTCATGTCCTTTGCCCACTTTTTAACGGGGTTTTATTTTTCTTGTAAATTAGTTTAGGTTCCTTATAGATGTTGGATATTAGACCTTTGTCAGATGCACAGTTTGCAAATATTTTCTCCCATTCTGTAAGATGTTTGTTCACTGTTGATAATTTCTGTTGCTCTGTTGATAATTTCTTTTGCTGTGCAGAAGCAAAACTTTAACTTAGTTAGATCCCATTCGTCAGTTTATGCTTTTGTTGCAAATGCTTTTGGCATCTTCATTGCCAGTTCGTATGTCCAGATGGTATTGCCTAGGTTGTCTTCTCGGGTTTTTATGGTTTCAGGTTTTGCATTCAAGTCTTTAATCCATCTTGAGTTGATTTTTGAATATAGTATAAGGAAGGGGTCCAGTTTTAATATTCTGCATGTGGCTAGCCAGTTCTCCCAGCACCATTTACTAAACAGGAAGTCCTTTTCCCATCACTTGTTTTTATTCGCTTTGCCAAAGATCAGATGGTTGTAGGTACGTGGTCTTATTTCTGGGATCTCTATTCTGTTCCATTGGTCTACGCATCTGCTATTGTGCTAGTACTATGCCATTTCAGTTACTATAGCCTTGTAGTACAGTTTGAAGTTGGGCAGCATGATACCTCCTGCTTTCTTTCTTTTTGCTAAGCAAAAAGGAATACATTTTGAATTTGATGTTGTTCATCAATTTTAGGAAATTTGCATCCACTTCTTCTACCATATTCTGTCTCTTCTTTCTTCACGGGCTTCCAAATAAACATATATTAAACCACTTAATGTTGTGACAGATGTTGGATTTTTTTGTGTTTGTTCATTTTAATTTTTACATTATCTTTTTTCTATTTGCTTCAGTTTGAATAATTTATGTTTCCCTTTAAGATTACTAGTCCTTTCTGTGCACTATTCAATATGCTTATAAACCCATTCAACTTTTTATTCTAGATATAATTTTTAGTTCTCAAATTTCCATTTAACTTTTTTATACTTTTTGTTTCTCTGCTAAAACACATCTGTTTGACTGTATATAATTTCTCTCTAAATTGTTTTATATAAATATTATTTTATTTATTTTTTATTAAAGTTCTAGGGCACATGTGCACAACCTGCAGGTTTGTTACATATGTATACATGTGCCATGTTGGTGTGCTGCACCCATTAACTTGTCATTTACATTAGGTATATCTCCTGTTGCTATCCCTCCCCTCTCCCCGCACCCCACAACAGGCCCCAGTGTGTGATGTTCCCCTTCCTGTGTCCAAGTGTTCTCATTGTTCATTTCCCACCTACGCATGAGAACATGCAGCGTTTGGGTTTCTGTTCTTGTGATAGTTTTCTGAGAATGATGGTTTCCAGCTGCATCCATGTCCCTACAAAGGACATGAACTCATCCTTTTTTATGGTTGCATAGTATTCCATGGTGTATATGTGCCACATTTTCTTAATCCAGTCTGTCAGTGATGGACACCTGGGTTGGAAAGGATTATAAATCATGCTGCTATAAATAATATTTTTATAATGGTAATTTAAAGTCTTTACAAATTTCTACACTTCAACATCTCTGGGCCTTCTTCTACTGACTGATTTTTATCTTGGTTATGTGCTACAATCTCCTTCTTTACATATCTAGTAGTTTTTTATTATATTTTTAACATTGTAGATAGAATACTATGTAGATTTTAGAGTATTTCATCTTCCTTCAATAAGGGCTATATTTTGTCTAACAGACAATAAATTACTGGTGAATCACTTTGATCCTATAAGTATCTGATTTTAGGTTTTTTGAGGATTTGGTTTAGTTTGAATTTAGTCCTAAATATGTAAGGACCTCCATGTTTGTTAAAAGCCATTATTCCTAGGATGTGGCACCTACTCTGAAAACTATTTCCCTGAGGTCTTCAATTTGATCAGGATGTACACTAAGATCACCCTACTCTGGCTCCAATACCTCCCTAGCATTATGCAATCTCTCTTCTACCTCAACAGCAATTCTCAACTAGCCCTATAGGCCTTGTTCAGCAGTCTTATCCTGTCTCTGCACAATTTAGGATTTGGTCAAGACCCTAAGAGGAACCCCTACACAAATTTCTGAATCTTCTTCGCAGCTCTTTTTCTCTGGTACTCCGCCCTTTCAATTCAGCTGCTGTTTTAGCAAACATAAACTCCCCTCTCTGATTCCTCTGTCCAGAGAGGCTAAGATTCTCTGCCTGAGTGGCTTATCACCATTAAACTCTGGGAAATGCCCCTAACAGAAAACCTGAGTGAATGTAGATCTTACCTTGAATGCTTCACTTAAAGATTTCAACTCCATGCAGTGTGCAATGCCTGAAACTCTTGTTTCATGTATATTTTCCAGTTTATAGTTGTTTAGTACGGGAGATTAAATCCAATTCTAGCTACTCCATTGTGACTAGAACCGAAAGTGCCTGTAATCAATTGTTCAAAATCCAGACTAGTATAATATTGCTTATTTATACAATTATGTTTTTTAATAATTTTTTAACATTTATATTTTGCTTTGTTACACTAAAGTATTTTTTATTCTAAGCTCTATATTTATACTGTTTCAAAATTCACCTAATGGCTTATCTATTCTTTAAAAATAATACAGTTTTGAATTATTAATCTCTCAATTCACTAAAGAATGCCTTTGAGTAATTATTTTTTTCATACCGTTTACATAACAGACGTATTCTGAGGCTTTGCATTTTTGAAAAAAAAAACCTAGCTGTTGCCTTAATAGCTTAACATGAATGGTAACTCTACTGGGTATTTTCTGTTCATGATGTCTCATTTTTTATTGGCATTCATATTTTAATAGTGTGAAGTCAACCCACTTGGGGTCCGTTTGAACAAAAACTGCATCTTACTTTCCACCTTGTTGCTCATGAATTTTCATTATCCTTGAAGTTTAAAATGTCTTCCATGATGCCTACAGATGTATTACCATTAATATCACCTAGAACACAGTGACCCTTTATATTAATAATTTATAGACTTAGCTGGAAACTTGGTATCTATTTTACTGGATATTAATACTTCTTATATATATCAGAATATATATGTCAGAAGCATCAATAGCTAGTAAAATATATATTCTGATATATAAAAAACATATATAAGTATATATCAGAATATATTGCTTACTTCTGTAGTTATGCTTTTTAAGAATATATTAATATATCCTGCTATATCTGATATATACCATCAGATATATCAGAACATATTAAAATATATACATATAAATTCTGGTATATATCAGAAGCATTAAAATACAGTAAAGTAGATATAGAATATACATATCAGGAGCATTTTATATATATATATAAAATAAGAATTATATATATCAGGGGAATTTTTATAGACACAAAATTTTGATCTTATTTAGGAATACTTAAAATTCATAGGTTGACTCTCCATTTCTCAATATTTGCTATTGTTTTGCTTTCTTGCTTTTTCTTTATATTCTTTTTAAGTCTCTGAAACTTTTGAACGTTTTTCTTCATCTCCAGGACAAATTTTCTAGAGAGCCAATTTTTCTTCCTATAGATAATTTAGTTTTGCCCTTATGTATTGAAATTCTTTCCATTCTTTACCGCATGACAACTACCTTCTGTCATGCTGTTCTTTATCCCATATCATTTTCTCTTTATTAGTTGCTCATGCTTCATAAAGGTCATGCCTTCATATCTTTTACTGAGAACACTTAACAGATATTATCTAGCTATTCTGCTACTTCTTGTCACAAATAATTTTTAGAGGCGTATTTTTCCTTTGAGCCTTCAGATTAACATAACTTTTTGGTGCTATAGAATATTTTATAGACCCAATTTTGCTTTTCATTGCTTATGTGCTTATATTTATGTCTGACTGAGTTGAGATCTCTTTAGGTCAAGCATTGCCAACAGACATGGTAAATTGTGTGTCCTTAAGCATCTCTTTATTGGTCATTTGGGGCACTAGATGGCTTATCTCAAATCTAAACTTAGAAACATAGTAATGAGTATATCCTTAATCCAATTTATGGTGTGCAGCAAGCATTTATGCCTTGTGGCTCTGCTGAAATATGTTAAAATATTCTGTTTTTGCTGTTGAATTCTCCATGTTAGGCAATAAAATGCATATCCTGGGATGCAAGGAATTAATTCACATCCTCTTTTCCCCTGTTTTTGTGTACTAAAAGCTAATATCAGTGCAGGAAGAGACGATTTGTTTTCTTGGTTTAGAGCAGGAGGTGAAACACTGGGACACTGGTATAAGACCTTTTCTACTTCAGAAACTATTTCCTGTGCAGTATGGGGGTGACCTGCTTGACAAGTACAGCCTTTTTGTTCCTGGGCTGGAAGAAGGTAGATAAAATGAGTCAAACCCTTCTCATGCAAAGGAATGAGCATGCATAGCCTAGGGAAGTGTTTCTCAATCTAATCCAGTCAGTTTTTCAATTCCTGAGAACTCTCAAGTTAATTTGTAGTACACTCTTCTTCATTCCCAGTACTGTCGAAAATTTTATATATCTTCAAGTATTTATTTTTTTAAAGAAAAATCTGGAGAAGACAGCATGCCACTACATTGCCTCAGAATTTTCAATGATCTCTTGTAATAGACTTTGTATGTGTTTCCATTTTTTTACTTCCTCCAACTGACAGTCACTAAATATAATTTCCCCGCCTGTCTTAAGTTTAGAAATATAACACCACATATTAGGAGTAAATAGAAGATTATTGAGAGAGTCCCTTACTTATCAAATTAACATCCTAATTCTCAGTGATGGAGCACAACCTCTAAAAATAATAAACATTGTAGTATATGCACTAATCGGTCCCTCTGCACAGAATCCTCTGCCCATCTGCAGACTACTCAGCAACACAGAACAAAAAAATGCACAATTGTAGACATTTTTTGACTTGAAAATAAAATCACTTTTAAGAAACATTAAACTTTTTTTTTTTTTTAATCTTGCAAAGACCAACTTCAAGCCATCTCCTCCAAGAAATACTTCCCTTCTGATTCTTCCTTCTGGTGCTTAGCAACAAGGTCAGACAGTTTAACTTGAAAAAGCAAAATTGAGTAAAGTACTTGCTAATAGTATGTTGCTATGTTGGATTTGGAATGCACTGAAACATTTTTATCTTGTTTTTTTCAAAATAAAATTCTAAAATATTATTTTATTACTTTTTCAGATAAAATGATTAAAATCATTAAAATAATTAAAATTGAATTGTGTTTTTTGTTCCTCAAACTCTGGAATCACACCAATAAAATAACAATGAAGTAGTGTCTTCCTCAGAGTGCCACTGCGAAGACTAAGATATGTAATGCACTTAAATAAAAATAAAACTATCAAAATTACTGATGAGAAGTGCTAACTATAAGCACGGAACCACAAATTTATTTGTGTATACTGCAGAGAATTATAAAGAAAAACAAAAGCAACAAGTATAGTTTTTGACTCAATTATAATTTTTTTTTAACATTGTGGCTGTGTTTTTTTCTCTATTCCACAAAATACAAAGCATGATATTCAACCCAGAGCAAAAACACTGTTGTCCTGATAGGTATAATGGTAATTTCATACCTGCATCCTTCGACTATAAATTCTTAAAAAGTAGAGATTACACCCAGTTAATTCTGCCCATAACCAAATCCAGAACCATGCATATGGGCAACTCAATGAGCCACCTTCTGTCCTGATTCGACACTATCTAGACAATCCTTTAGGTATATTTTCAATTTCTACTTTTGATTCAGTGGAATTTTGCAATTTGTGAAGTTGATGTGCCCACCATGCCCAGGTGATTAAGTATTTACCCAATATTAATTGAGCACCATCTAGGAGTCAGTCAATGACGTAATTGCCTGGGAGACAATCCCAAGTCACCACTTCCATCTTCAAAGATCTCACAGCCTAGCAGAGGGAATAGACTATTTTTAAAAATCACAACTCAGTATGACAAGTGCCGTGGATACTATGGAATAAAATTTGGGAGTCTCCGAGCTGAACTGATGGGGTCATGATTAACCTGAAAAGCAAGTAGGAGTTAGCTATGGAATGAGGAGTCCCACCTGCAGCCAGCCTTATACTGCAGAGGGGTTGATGCCGGGACGTCTTATACTGGCAACAGACGCTTGGGTTTGGATTTCCCCTCAGCCAATTCTGAGCTTAGTGAGCTTTAACAAATCCTTTAACCCCTTGGAGATTGTTCTGCAAAATGAGGATTATAATAGTTTCTAATTAATGGAGTCGCGGGGACCAAATTGGTTAAGTAGAGCTTTTACCAGGCCCTGCTACACAGCAAGCCCTAGCTCAGCGTGAACTTCTATTATCATTATTATTGGTTTGCTGCTTTCTCCCAGTGGCCTCTCCTGAAGTTTCCAATCAAGTTATAATTTTCCTCGTATGTGCTCACATCTCAGGCACATCAGCACAGCAGCATTACGGCCATTCAGCAACGGTTCCAATCAGAGCTCATAAGATCTCGCTTAAGCCTTATCTGAACAATGTGCTAAAGGAACTTTCCTGTTGAAAAAGGAAGGAGCTTTTCAGAGTGCCACTAGATGATTAGAGGCAAACTGTCATGCTGATGTAAATATGAGAGTTTAGTTATGGAAGGTGGGAGTGTTTACTTAAAATGACACTAAAGCTGAATTTTTATGAATGGCTTTTTATTATACAAGACATCTATGTTCACTGAAGAAACTTAGAAAGTATAGACAATCAATAATTTATACAAATTATAATCAGCTGTGATCCCACCACCCATAAAAAAAGTACTATGGCATTTTGATGCAAATAGTTTCAGTCTTCTACACATGCATACTCTGAGAAAAACGCATGTACCCTTCTGCTTCTCTCCCAACTAACCCCACACATACCCCCACTTGAACATCTCTTAGGAAGAGATCATTTGTCATTTGATAGGCCAGAGTTCAGAATGACCACTTGGCCATATTTAACTGGTGGACCAAGTTATTATTCCTTAAAGACCCCAAGTCCTCCTTTGGCTCACTTCCTTCTATGACTCGGTGATAAGAAAACCAAGGAATACAAAGAGAGTTGTTCGTGTGTGTGTGTGTGTGTGTGTGTGTCCTATCTACTCTGTAACTATAATTAAATAGGCAGGGGCATACTCTGTTTACCCAGCCACCCTGGACGCAGGAGGCTTCACTTAAAGTAAAAGTCTCTGGATGTAACCATGCTCTTCTATCCATCTTTTAAGAGAAAGATCACAAGGTGAACTAGGTGTTTATCCAGTTACTAATAAACAATACCATCTCCTATCATTCCTTGAGGATCACTTACTTGGCTGGTAACCCCCTGAGAAAGACACATGATCAGCATGACAAAATCTTCACAGCCCTGCATCCCTGACCATAACACCATTACAGCAATACCAAATTCTCACCTCTAATCTCTAAAAATACGCACAAATAAACCCATTTATTTGTCCAAAAATGAAATTATCCTGCTCTGTCGCCTGCCACGGCTGCCCGAGCGGTTCACTGCACTGTGGAGACAGACTCCAGACAGTATGTCCAGCAAAGGCTCCGTGGTTCTGGCCTACAGTGGCGGCCTGGACACCTCCTGCATCCTTGTGTGGCTGAAGGAACAAGGCTATGACGTCATTGCTTACCTGGCCAACATTGGCCAGAAGGAAGACTTTCAGGAAGCCAGGAAGACTGAAGCCTGGGGCCAAAAAAGTGTTCATTGAGGATGTCAGCAGGGAGTTTGTGGAGTTCATCTGGCTGGCCATCCGGTCCAGCACACTGTATGAGGACCGCTACCTCCTGGGCACCTCTCTAGCCAGGCCCTGCATCGCCTGCAAACAAGTGGAAGTCGCCCAGCGGGAGGGGGCCAAGTATGTGTACCACGGCACCACGGGAAAGGGGAATGATCAGGTCCGGTTTGAGCTCACGTGCTACTCGCTGGCCCCCACAGATAAAGGTCATTGCTCCCTGAATAATGCCCGAATTCTACAACCGGTTCAAGGGCCGCAATGACCTGATGGAATACTCAAAGCAACGCGGGATTCCCATCCCGGCCACTCCCAAGAACCCGTGGAGCATGGACGAGAACCTCATGCACATCAGCTACGAGGCTGGAATCCTGGAGAATCCCAAGAACCAAGCGCCTCCAGGTCTCTACACGAAGACCCAGGACCCGGCCAAAGCCCCCAACATCCCTGACATTCTTGAGATCGAGTTCAGAAAAGGGGTCCCCATGAAGGTGACCAACGTCAAGGATAGTGCCACCCTCCAGACCGCCTTGGAGCTCTTCATGTACCTGAACAAAGTCGAGGGCAAGCACGGCGTGGGCATTGTCATCGTGGAGAACCGCTTCATTGGAATGAAGTCCCGAGGTATCTACGGGGCCCCAGCAGGTACCATCCTTTACCGCGCTGATTTAGACACCAAGGCCTTCACCGTGGACCGGGAAGCGCACAAAATCAAACAAAGCCTGGGCTCGAAATTTACTGAGCTGGTGTATACCGGTTGCTGGCTTTCTGGCACAGCCCTGAGTGTGAGTCTGTCCGCCGCTGCATCGCCAAGTCCCAGGAGCGAGTGGAAGGGAAAGTGCAGGTGTCCGTACTCAAGGGCCAGGTGTCCCTACTGAAGGGCCAGGTGTACATCCTTGGCCGGGAGTCCCCACTGTCTCTCTACAACGAGGAGCTGGTGAGCAGGAACGTGCAGGGTGATTAAAGCCAATTGATGCTACCGGGTTCATCAACATCAATTCCCTCAGGCTGAAGGAATATCATTGTCTCCAGAGCAAGGTCACCGCCAAATAGATGCCCTTACAATGAGGAGCTGGAGCCGCCTCAATTTGCAGCTCCCCCAAGTACAGGCGCTAATCGTTGTGATAATTTGTAATTGTGACTAGTTCTCCCTGGCTGGCAGCATAGTGGGGCTGCCAGTCCCCAGCTTTGTTCCCTGGTCCCCCTGAAGCCTGCAAACATCGTCATTGAAGGGAAGGGTGGGGGGCAGCTGCGGTGGGGAGCTATAAAATGACAAAAGATATACTAGTCAAAAAAAATGAAATTATAGCATACATATCAACTTATTAACTATGTAAGTTAATAAATAACCCAATCATATATTTTTATATTGATGAATATATACATAAACATGTCTGCTTCCTCATTTTTTACTTTTTTACTTACACTAATGATTTTGTTGTGTGAATACTACCATAATTTATTGAACCAATCTTCTCTCATTGGAGAGTTAAATTGTTTTTCAGCTTTCACTATTAAAAACAATGTCTCAGTGAAAATCCCTCTACACGTACTCTTGTGATTGTGATTGACTATACCCAAAGACCATATTCTTCCCTGCACCATGGCAAATATACATAATATCCTACCATCATTTCTACCAAAGCTTCACTTCCCCAGGTCTGTATCTAGGTAGCTAGAAGAAGCTCATAACTACTTCACTTCAGATGAAACTGCATGTCAATGGCCTGAGCAGCGTGGAGCTCCACAATTGGATTAATTGGTCCCCCAGGTAACTAATCTTGAATTTCTAATGAGCCCATTAGAATAGAAGGAACTGCAAATCTGAATTCAGATGTCAGAGTTAGGACTAACAATATGAAGCAAAGGCCCAGCACAGTGGCTCACTCCTATAGGCCCAGCACTTTGGGAGGCCAAGGCAGGCAGATCACTTGAGGTTAGAAGTTGGAGACCAGCCTGGCCAACATGGTGAAACCCCATGTCTACCAAAAAATAGAAAAATTAGCCAGGTGTGGTGGTGGACACCTGTAGTCCCAGCTACTCGGGAGGCTGAGGTGGGAGGATGGCTTGAACCCACAAGGCAGAGATTGCAGTGAGACGAGATCATGCCACTGCACTCCAGCCTGGGTGACAGAGCAAGATTCTTTCAAGTATATATAGCACAATCAACAAGCAGAGAGGCAAAAACCTAACTGGGGCTATTTCATCCTACCTGCTGAAACTCTCACTGTCTGAGCTACTGGACTGGGGGTGAGGTGTGAGAGTTAACACTTGCTGGACCTTAGAGGCATAGTAGGCCAGGCAGGGATAATTTAGAGAATATTTTAGAAAGTTTTCAGGATATTTCTAGAGCCACAAATCAAAGGTGTTTTTTCAAACCTATAATATCTTCCTCATAAGTGTAGATTACTCAAGAGACAATTTTAGGTACTAACACCGTAAAATTTTAGGGACACCACAAAACCAGAGTTTTCCAACTCAATGAAACACTGCCATTGATGTGTTTAAAATAGAAACTCAAATTTATAAATAATAATAGTAATGATAATAGTCATCATCTTTTAAAATAATTATCTTTCAAAGGCTCATTTTTTTTTTTAAATTAAAAACAGAGCTGGTGACCTTCACAAAGCAAACTAGGGAATACATCAGTATCCTGGCACTTGAGCAGAATTTCTAGGGATTTGGGCCCCTGTGAATCCTCTCCAGCCCAGAGAATGACTTAAAGAAAAAACAAAAGCCCTATAGTTTACATCTGTTTTTTTAGTCTTCACCTGACAGAATTGTCAATCACATATTCCTTCCTCCCTCACCATAACAGAAGGCATGTGACCCAGACTGTCCAATCAAAGTACCTCATGCTTCAAGATTGGCCCAGGGGCACATTCATGACCCAAGTATAGCCAGTGACAGTCATTTATCAAAAATTTATAGGGAGCTGAGAGAGATTTTCTCTCCTACAGAGCGCATAACCCCATGGACCATGCAAAACACGGTGCTGTTAGGTGGCATCTCAGTCATTACACAGAAAAAGCCTCACAAGATATTCAAATTCTCTCTTTCAGCTACCTCTCTTTGAAGTAAATTTCTTTTGCAGCTAAAATCATTCTCATCTAAAACTCCCAGGATCATTTGATTCCTGCAAAGATCATCTGAGTCTAAGGAAAAGATGAATGTGGAACTGGAAAGTTCATCACAATTCAATTATTAGTTGGATATAACATTAAGATTTGGCTCCAGATTGATTTGTGCTTTCTAAAATTACTTGTGTTGCAGAATACATTTGACCTCACACTCATATTTCTTCCTGGGGAGAGCACAGACCAAACCGAGAATAATTATGTTTCCTTCATTACTCAGTCATTCATTCATTCAAATTAGTACGTGACAATTTTTCCATATTCTTAAAAATCATTTCACATGACTGGCTTTATCACATTATCTTTTTTCAAATAGCAACCCCAAGCACTGCTCTTACCCTAAAACTTTTTTCAAATAATTGTAATGGGGGAGGAGGAAAAGGGGAGTTGTGGTTCAATGGCTATAGAGTTTCAGTTCTGCAAGAGGAAAAAGTGCTGGAGATGTTTTACAACGATGTGAAACAGCCTCAATGTGGATATACTCAACACACTAAACTATGCAGTTAAAAATGGTTAAGATGGCACATTTTATATTATGTATTTTTAATACAATAAAAAATTGTAACAGCACAAAACAATAAAATATGTTTTAATACTTTATGGTGTTATAGGCTGAATTCAGCTGATGAAAAAAGATATATTATTGGAAAAACTTACTGAAAAACACTTGGAAGGGAAGCTGAATCCCAGGACCTTAAAGTTGTCTCAGTACCTAGGCTTCTCAAAATGAGGAGAGATATTTTATGTAACAGATGACAAAAGAGATGGAGCTCCTGGAAAAATCTAGGGCAGAGGGATAAAAAAACATTAAAATGGTCGGAAGTTGTTGATTTTACCCCTCCCCATGACCACATGAAATGTTTGGTGCCAGTCAATTCTTTTGGGAGCAGTTCACAAAGACATTTCATTACATTTCATTACACATCTGGGTCAATGCTGCAGCTCAGAGGAGCCATTGAGAAGCAAGGTTGAAAAGGTCCCAAATGATGTTTGTATTAAAAGAGTTTACAAGGCACTTTCCTATTCATAATCTAATTAGTCTCCATGGTAACATAAAAATGGGTATTAGCATAAGTTCCATTTTACAGATAAGATAACTAAGGCCCATAAAAGCTAGGCATGTTCTCCAAAGTCATACAAGCAAGAAGAGATGAGCCTAGTCCTCTAAATCAAGTTCCCATACTCTTTCCACATACATTTCCACGTTGTCCTCCCCTGACACTGTGCAAGTCCACAAACTCTCTTCCAAACCTGAACCTGCTTCCCTAGTGTCAGCTCAAACCACAAAACAGCTCATCTAAATTGTGCAAAATGCGAGATTAGCACAAGTAATCTGAGTATATTAGTCCACTCCAGCACAGATATATTGAAACACCTGAGACTGTGTAATTCACAAAGAAAAGAGGTTTAATTGGCTCATATTTCCTCAGATTGTAGAGGAAGCATGGCTGGGGAGGCCTCAGGTAATGTACAACCATCGGCGAAAGGCAAAGGAGAAGCAGGCACATCTTCACATGGCCAGAACTAGAGGAAGGAGAAGGGGGTGTGCTACGTACTTTTAAACAAGATCTCATGAGAACTCATTATCAGGAGAACAGCAAGGGGGGAATCCACCCCATAATCCAATCACCTCCTATTAGGCCCCTCCTCCAACATTGGGGATTATAATTCAACATGAGATTTGGGCAGGGATACAAATCCAAACCATATCACTGAGACTGAGCCCCTTTTTGAGTACAGAAGCCAAACCATGACTCTATTCATTTTTAAATCCGCAGTGCTAGGTTCCTGGTAGTTATTCCTAATATGTTTGTTGAATATATACCATTTCAATGATATACATTTATATCACCTCTCATGCCAAACTAGTAGAATATAAAATGAATCATATATTAATTTATTGATGGAATTGAGTGAATTCCAATTTGTCTGATTGTTTCCCTGATGTTATAGAGTTTTCCAGGCTGGGACTTTATTCCACATATTATATTTTCCCTTAAAGACATTGTCTATCAATGCAAATAAAAACCACAATGAGATACAATCTCACACTAGTCAGAATAGTTATTATTAAAAATCAAAAAACAACATATGCTGGCAAGGCTGCAAAGAAAAGGGAACACTTATACACTGTTGGTGGGAATGTAAATTAGTTCAAGCACTGTGGAAAACAGTTTGAAAACTTCTCAAAGAACTTCGGTCAGAATTACCTTTCAACCCAGCAATCCTATTACCGGGTATATATCTCAAAGAAAATAAATCATTCTACCAAAAGGACACTTGCACTCATATGTTTATTGCAGCACTATCCAAAATAGCAAAGACATGAAATCAACCTGGGGTGTGTGTGTGTGTGTATATATATATGTGTGTGTGTGTGTATGTATAAAATGGTATATATATGTGTATATATACACACGTGTGTGTGTATATATATGTACACACACACACACACATACACACCATGGAATACTATGCAGCCATAAAAAGAACGAAATCATGTCCTTTGAAGCAACATGGATGCAACTGGAGGCCATTATCCTAAGTGAATTAACATGGGCACAGGAAACAATATGCTGCATACTCTCACTTCTAAGTGGGAGGTAAATATTGGGTACTCATGGACGTAAAGATAGCAACAATAGACCCTGGGGACTACTAGATGGCGAAAGGAGGGAGGGAAAAGGGAGCTGAAAAACTACCTATTGGGTGCTACGCTCACTACCTGGGTGACAGGATCATTCATATCCCAAACCTCAGCACCAGACAATATACCCAGGTAACAAACGCAGCATATGTACCCCTTGAATCTAAAATAAAGGTTGAAATTATATATTTTTAAAGGCATTGTATATCCTTAAAACTCCTACAGTGGGACATGAAGGAGAGCTTACTGATGTGAAGTGCAATTCTCAGAATTAGACCACTGAAAATCGGAGTTCAGTAACCTTTATTATTCCTACCATTTTAAGCTTAAAATCTTTGAAATACATTATGTCACTTCAAAGACATTGAAATATTCATTTTATTCTTTTTCTTTGCACGTAATTATTCAAATGAAAGATGCTTAAAACTTGGTCTCCTTTGGAAACTTTTGCAGTGGTAATTCACTGCCTCCAAACAATTCAAAGTACATGGTTTCTGAGGTGTGTGGGTGGTTGCGTTTGTACTCTCTTACCAAGGATATGAGAGCAGTAACCTTTTGTTCTCCATTATGCCAACTGTAAGAAACAGTCACAAAAATGTAGACAAGGAAAAGCAGACTAGGTGCCAGCAGTCTCCTTAAGGCAGTATGGCAGAATTTAAAAAACAAGTTCTTGAGCTCTGGATTTGTGATCTTAGACCAATCACTTCACCTCTCTTTGCTTTGTTTACTTCACTGTAAAAAATAAAAGGCAGGATCACTTCTTAAAGCCACTTAAGGTTCTGAGGAGGTGCCACAGGGATGAAGGGACTGACCAAAGCCAGAGATCATGTGGTCCCTCCATCAGCTCCAATCAGAAGAACTTCACCTTGACCTATGTTATTAATTATTGAACTTATGAGGAAGATTTAATTCAACCAACAAGTACTCCATGCCTAATGATACTTGAAAACCACTGACCTACCATCCTTTTATAATTCAGCATTTCTTGCCTCTGATCTCACTCTAAAAACTACTTGTCTAAATTTTCCCATTATACTATTCATAACTGTAAGAGGCGTGCCTACCATTGCAAATTCATGATGCTGTTGTGACCTTTTCCAGTGAGGGTGTTTAATAGTATTAAATAGAATAAATTTTAAGCTATTTGCCAGGTGTTTTCGCATTTATGATCTCATGTAATTGACACATATTTGCTGACATTTATCAATTTGCACCACTAAGCTGGCTATTTTAAGAAGTGCAAAAGACATGTAAAGAGGTAGTATGGCATAAGTGATTCTATACAAATTTAAAACAAAACAATATGGTTATTTTAAAAAGCTTGAAGACAGGCACGGGGGCTCACACCTGTAATCCTAGCACTTTGGGAGGCTTGAGGTCAGGAGTTTGAGACCAGTCTGACAACATGGTGAAACCTGTCTCTACTAAAACACAAAAAAATCAGCCGGGCATAGTGGCATGCTCCCGTAGTCCCAGCTATTCCGGAGGCTGAGGCAGGAGAATCACTTGAGCCGGGAGGCGGAGCTTGCAGTGAGCCCAAATTGCGCCACTGCACTCCAGCCTAGGCAACAGAGCGAGACCCTGTCTAAAAAATAAAAAATAAAAATAAATAAGAGCTTGGGTTCTGGAATAAAGCATGTGTGTTTGCCAATGCTGGTTCCACCACAGATGAACATAAATTTGTGCAATTTCTCTAATCTGTCAGGCTCGGGTTTTTCACCTGCAACATGGAGAAAATGTCTATGTCATAGCATGACTCTTTAAATTAATAGAAATATTTAACATATATCAAGGGCTTCAAATGTTTCAGGTACTCTAAGTCTTTCACATGGACAATCTAATTTATTCCTCATATTAACCAAATGAGGTGATTTTAGTTCCAGTTTACATATGAAATAATAACTGAAAACAGAGAAGCTTGTCCAAGGCCACACAGCTAGCGTGCAAAGGAGCCGCATTTTAAACCCAGAGAATCTAACTCCAGAGACCACAGCTTAATCACTGCACCATGGGGTAATGCGCAGGCAAGCATCTAACACACTGCCTAGAACTGAGTAGATGCTCACTAATAATAAATTCCTTTCTCTATTAGACCCATTCCACTCTCTTTATAGCATAGGTGGAGATGTTGAATAATAAATAACAACACAATACACTACCAGCCACAAACAAATGCTTAAGAACACATGCCGGCCAGGCGTGGTGGCTCACGCCTGTAATCCCAGCATTTTGGGAGGCCGAAGTGGGTGGACCACGAGGTCAGGAAATCGAGACCATCCTGGCTAACACGGTGAAACCCCGTCTCTACTAAAAAATACAAAAAAAATTTGCCGGGCATGGTGGCAGGTGCCTGTAGTCCCAGCTACTCGGGAGGCTGAGGCAGGAGAATAGCGTGAACCCGGGAGGTGGAGCTTGCAGTGAGGCCAGATCTCACCACTGCACTCCAGCCTGGGCGACAGAGCGAGACTCCGTCTCAAAAACAAACAACAACAACAAAAAACCACATACTACTGTTCATTCCATAACAAAATGAACATTAAGAAAATAAAGTGTCTGTCAGTCAGCAGAGAGAAATTTGTTGAAGGAGTGAACTTTTGGCTGGACCTTACAGAAAAGGTGTGTTTGGAAAGACTAAGAGGAAACAAGTCAGCATTTGAGAAAACAGACCATAAACAAAGGCATGGAGCGACAGACAAATATGGAGATTGGAGGAAGGAAGGTAAGTTGGAGACATTCACGATTGCTCTGTAACTTTATAAACATACTCTCCTTTAGGCAGATTTAATGTATTTTGAAAATTTTTGGATTTTCAGGAAACAAATTAGCAATCATCATTAAGCTTACAAAAGTATTCTTCTTAGAAGAATTAGCTGAAGAGGTTATCTTTAATGAGCTCCCTTCTGGAATTTAAAAGCGTTTCATTTTCAAAAAACAAATTAACTTACATGCTATTTTTAAATATATGGACATTCATAAAGCAGTGGGATACATGCTTATTCTAAGAGCAGAAAACTTTTCCTTCAAACCAAACATTTCAAAAGATCTCGATATATACAGCAGACAAGAAAAAAAGCACTGTGCTAGCTGAAGCCAAGATGTTAAGTATAAAGTCCTGTGTAACCCTGTAGAGCCTAGATCAGGAAGCAGAAATTCCTCACAAAAGAGTAACACCTCTCTGAGCTCAAATGATTGTGCCGATTTTCTCTGCTCAAAAAAATGTAATATCCAACCAGCCTCTCTGGCTAATGTTGGCTGTATCATGTTACCATTGGCCGAGATTTGATCTCAAACAGCAGTACCAGATGGTGACAGGGTAGCTGATAGACTCTGCCAACCTGAAGACAGGTAAAGTTAACATAAACCCATGTGGAATGTTGTTGTGTCGAGTAGTATTTTACTTGCCTCTTGTATTTCTATTTTTTTTTTTGGTGTGTAATATGTTACTTCTTCACACCATTTCTTACAAGTTAAAAAAAGTAAATGACACCCAGAGAGAGTTGGTATAATGCCAGGTTTCTCCACGACTGTGGGACAAAGCCAAGTGGAGTTTTTCTCTCCATTCTTTTATTGATAAACTTAAATTTCTAATCTTTTTTGATAAGCATGCCCCACCTAGGTTAGCTTATTGACTTTCATTTTGTGTACAACCACCCACCACATCAAAAGAACCAAAATATTAGTATTTTTGCAATGTATAACAAAATCAAGCATTTGAGGAATTCAGATCTGTCCAAATGATAATAACTGATAATAGAAAAGGAATTTCCATTCTCTAAAAGCAGGTTTCATAGGGCCCTACAGAATTGCTTCACTCACTAATAACAAAATTGTCTAGTACTAACAGGATGTCTACAAAAAAAAGGAATGAAATGGGCAATCATATCTATCTCCAAAAAAGGAGTATAAGCGATCCATATGTGTTGTTTTTATTTTTAATCATTTTCCCAGCTTTTTTTGTGTTATAATTGACAAGTAAAAAATATATTTAAGGTATACATGATATTTTGATATATCTATACATTGTAAATGATTACCACAAGCTAGCTAACACATTCATCACCTCAAATAGCTACCTTTGGGTGTATTTACGTGGGCTAATATTTAAGATCTACTCTATTCTCAAATATTAAATATACATTATAGGATTATTAACTATAGTTACCATGCTGAACAGTATATCTGCAGATTTATAACTGCAACTTTGTACCTTTGACTAACATATCCCCATTTCCCCATTCCCCCACCCCCTGCAGACACGATTCTACTCTCTGATTCCATGAGACCAACTTTTTTAGATTCCACATAAAAATGAGATCATGCAGTATTTGTTCCTAGTTTATTTCATTTAGCATAATGTCATCCAGGTTTATCCATTGTCACAAATGACAGGATTTCCTTCTTTATTAAAATTGTTACTATTTAACTGACAAATATAAATTTTATATATATATATATATTTATGGTGTACATGATATTCTGAAAGATGTATACTGTGGAATGGCCAAATCAAGCTAATTAATATATGTATTATCTCCCATACTTTTTTTTTTTGGTGAGAACACTTAAAATATATTCTCTTAGCAATTGTAAGTTGACAGAATTTTAAATTGTATATAACACACTTAAAGTCATATATAGTCATTATATATATATGTTATATATATGTTATATGTTATATATATGTTATATATATATATATGTTAAGAATACAGTTATCAGCTACAGTCATCATGTTGTACAATAGGTCTCTGGAACTTATTTCTCCTAACTGAAATTTTGTGCCCTTTGACCCAGATCTCTGCAATCTCCCCCAACCCCACCCAGCCTCGGGTGACCACCATTCTACTCTCTTCCTCTGTGAGTCTGGTTTTCTTAGAATCCACATACAAGTGACAGCATGTGGCATCAGTCTTTCTGTGCCTGGCTTACTTCATTTAACATAGTGTCCCACCGGGCGCGGTGGCTCACACCTGTAATCCCAGCGCTTTGGGAGGCTGAGACAGGTGGATCACGAGGTCAGGAGTTCAAGACCAGCCTAGCCAAGATGCTGAAACCCCGTCTCTACTAAAAACACAAAAATTAGCCGGGCATGGTGGCATGTGCCTGTTATCCCAGCCACTTTGGAGGCTGAGGCAGGAGAATCGCTTGAACCTGGGCGACAGAGGTTGTAGTGAGTCAAGATCGTGCCACTGCACTCCAGCCTGGGCGACTCCAGAGCAAGATTCCGTCTCAAAAAATAAATAAATAAAATAAAATAAAAAACATAGTGTCCCCAGGGTTCATCCCTATTGTTCCAAGTAACAGAGGCTCCTTCTTTCTTAAGGCTGAATAGTATTTCATTGTGTACATATACCACATTTTCTATATCCATTCATCTATTGATGATCACTTAGGTTGATACTATATCTTGGATATTGTGAATAATGCTTCAATGAACATGGGAGTTCAGGTATCTTCTTAAGATGGTGATTTCATTTCCTTTGGATATATACCAGTAGTGGGACTGCTGAGTCATATGGTAGTTTTATTTTTAAGTTTTTTAAGGAAGCTCCATACTGTTTTCCATAACAGCTACACAAATTTACATTCCCACTAACAGTGTACAAAGTTTCAACAGCCTCATCAACACTTGCTATCTTTTGTCTTTTTGATAGTAGCCATTCTAATAAGTAGGAGGTGATATTTCACTGCGGTTTTGATTTGCATTTCCCTAATGATTAATAATGTTAAACACCTTTCCATATACCTGTCGGGCATTTGTATCTCCTCTTTACAGAAATGTCTATTAAGGTCTTGTGCCCATTCTTTTTAAAAACTGAGGTATTTGTTTTCTTGCTATTGAATTGTTAGAGTTCCTTATCTACAAGAGGTCTTTGAAAAAAAATGTGGAAATTTCATCTTATGGAAAAACTATGCATCGATTTCAAAAATTTCTTTTGCCGAAATAATTTTATACCAACTTATTACAACATGTCTAAATAAGTTCTAGTTTGAATCACTAAGAAGGATAAGACATCAGTTTTAAAGAGCCCCTATCAAAGGATATGAATTCTGCTAAAACTGAAGCAAGAACAAACATCAAATTTATGGTGAAGCTTGGGTGGAAGAATAGTGAAATCATTTAAGCTTTATAAAATGCTTATAGGGATAATGCCCCAAAGAAATCCACAGTTTGCAAATGAATAACTCATTTTATGAAAGGATGAGGTGATGAAGCCCACAATGAAGATGAAGCCCACAGTAGCAGACCATCCACATTAATTTGCAAGGAAAAAATTAATCTTGTTCATTCTCCAATTGAAGAGGACCAACGATTAACAGCAGAAACAACAGGCAACACCATAATCATCTTAATTAGTTCATCTTACACAATTCTGACTAAAAAATAAAAGTTGAGGAAACTTTCCACTTGATGGGTGCCAAAACCATTGCACCCAGATTAGCTGCAGATAAAAGCAGGGCTTTCAATGGAAATTTTAAACAACTGGGATCAAGATCCTGAAGCAGTTCTTCTACTGAAGACAAAGCACATCAAAGCAATGGTTACCTAGAAATGGAAATGGTCCAGTCAAGGCAAAAACAGGCCAGTCAAGAGGAAATATCACATCATTGAATATCCATCTTACAGTGATGATTTGGCTCTTTTTGACTTCTTTTTGCTTCCTAATCTTAAAAAATATTTAAAGGGCAATCATTTTTCTCCAGTTAATAATATTAAAAAGATGGCATTGACATGGTTCAATTCCCAGGACCCACAATTATTTAGAAATGGACTAAATGGCTGTTTTCGTTGCTTACAAAAGTGTCTTGAATTTGATAGTTTACATTGGGAAATGAAGTTTATATTTTTTATCTGTTAATTCCATTTTTCCACAAACTTTTTGAAGTTCCTTCATATTTTGAGTATTAACTACTTATCTGATGAATGATCTGAATTTCTTTCAATTCTCTGGGTTGTCTCTTCACTTTGTTGATTGTTTTCCTTACTATCCAGAAGCTTTTTCAGTTGATATAGTCCCACTTGTCTACTTTTGCTTATGTTGTCTGTGCTTTTGGAGTCATGTCCAAAAAATTATTGCCCAAACCAATGTCAAGAAGCTTTTTCCCTATGTTTTTTCTTCTGGTAGTGTTCCACTTTCAGGTCTTGCATTTAAGTCTTTAATTTATTTTCAGTTGATTTGTGTATATTGTGTAAGATAAGGTTCTAATTTCATTCTTCCACATGTGGCTATCCAGTTGTCCCAACACCATTTATTTTAAAAATTAGTCTTTCTCCATTGTGAGAGTTCTTGAAAACTTTGTCCAAGACAAATTGACTGTAAATGTGTGGATTTGTTTTAAGGTTATCTATCCTGTTCAATTGGTTCATATGTCTGTTTTTATACTAGCACTATACTGTTTTCATCACTATTGTGGTATATTTTGAAAGCAGATAGTGTGACGCCATCAGCGTTGCTCTTCTTGCTCAAAATTGCTTTTGGCATTTGGGGTTCTTTTGTGGTTCCAAACAAACTTTAAGATTTTTTTTTACTATTTCTGTGAAAAACATCAATGGACTCTTGATAGGAATTTCATTGAATCTGTAGATTATTTTGGGTGGTGTACATATTTTAACAATATTATATTTTCCAATCCATAAACGTAGACAACTTTCCATTTCTTTGTGTCTACTTTGGTTTCTTTCATCAAGGTTTTATAGTTTTAAGTGTACAACTATTTCACCTCTTGGTTAAATTTATTCCTAAGTATCTTTTGTGTGCTCTTATAAATGGGAGTCTTTCCTTAATTTCTGTTTCTGGTAATTAGTTGTTAGTGTATAGAAAAGCAATTAACTTTGTAAGTTGATTTTGCATCTTGCAACTTTACTGCGCTTTTTCTTTGGTTCTAACTGTTTTGTTTTGTTTTGTTTTGTTTTTTGTGAAATCTTTAGGGTTTTCTATATATAAGATCATATGAGGTGCATACGGAGACAATTTTCCTTCTTTGTCTTCAGTTTGGATGCATTTTATATTTTTTTTCTTGACTAATTGCTCTGACTACATCTTACAGTTTCATATTGAATACAAGTGGTAAGAGGGAGCATCCTTATCTTGCTTGTGGATCTTAATGAAAGAGCTAAAGCTTTCACCATTTAAGATGTCAGCTGTGGGCTTTTCAGTGTTGCATGTGTTAGCTGTGATGTCATATACGGCCTTCATTATATTGAGATACATCCCTTCTATACTTAATATGTTGAGAGTTTTCAACAAAAAGGAATGTTGTAAAATCCTTTTTCTGTATGTAATGAGAAGATTACGTGATATTTTTATTCTTTATTCTGTTGATGTAGTATATCATATTGATTGATTTGTGTATGTTGAATCATTCTTGCATCCCAAGGATAAATTCCATCTGATCATGGTTCATAATCCTTTTAATATGTTGTTGAAGTCAGTTTGCTAGTGTTTTGTTGAGTATTTTTGAGTCTATAATTATCAGAGATATTGTCATGGAATTTTCTTTTCTTGTAGTGACCTTATCTAGCTTTGATTCCAAGGTAATGCTGTCCTCAGAAAATTAGTTTGAAAGTGTTCCATTATCTTCAAATTTTTGAAGAGTTTGGGAAAAGTGAATATTAATTCATCTTTATATGTTTGGTAGAACACACCACTGACGTTATCAAGTCCTGGACTTTTCTTTGTTCGAGAGGTTTTTGATTACTAATACAATCTTATTACTCATTACTGGTCTGTTCAGATTTTCTATTTCTTTATGATTCAGTCTTAGTAGATTATATGTTTCCAGAAATGTATCCATTTCTTCTAGGTTTTCCAGGTTATTGGCAAGTACCTGTTTATAGTAGTCTCTGATGATCCTTATTTCCTTGGTATCAATGTAATATCTCCTCTTTCATTTCTGATTTTATGTATTTTTCTTCTCTCCTTTTTTTAGTTAGTATAGATAAAGGTTTGTCAATTTTGTTTATCTTTTAAAAAAAAACAACTATTCGTTTTTTCTTTACTATGGCTCTTTTAGTCTCTATTTTATTTATATCTGTATTGATCTTTATTATATTTATTGTATCCTTTCTTCTACTAATTTGAGGTTTTCTTTTCTAGTTTGTTGAGATATAAAATTAGGCTGTTTAAGATCTTTCATTTGTATTCATTTAAGTGTTTAATGGTATAAAATATCTTAGAACTACTTTTGAACATTCCATAAATTTTAGTAGGTTGCTTTTATTTTTTGTGTCTCATTTATTAATTAGGGTTTTTCAGAGAAAAGGAACAAATAAGATATATATAGATATATAGGAGGAGATTTGTTATAGTAATTGACTCATGTTATTATGGAGGCCAGGAAGTCCCACAATATGCCATCTGGAAGCTAGAGACAAAGGAAGGCTGATGGTGAAATTCAGCCCAAATGTGAAGGCTAGAAAGTGTGCAGTGGGGAGGGCACTGATTTAAGTTCACACTGTGAAGGTCCAAGAACCCAAAGTTTCATTGTCTGAGGGCAAAGAGGATATATGTTCCAGCTCGAGATAAGAGAGCAAATTTTCCCTTCCTCAATTTTGTTGTTCTATTCAGGTGGACCTTCAGTGGATTGGATAATGGTGGCCCACATTTGTGAGGGCAGATTTTCTTTATTCAGTCTGTGGATTCAAATGCTAATTTCTTCCAGAATTATCCTCACACTCACTTAAATAATCTTCCACCACCTATCTAAGTATCCCTTAACCCAGTGACGTTGACACATAAAATTAACCATCATATGCCAAGAGATTTTTTTATTAAAAATAATTCTTCATTCACCCATTGGTTATTCAGCAGTGTGTTTTTAGTTTCCACATATTTGTGAATTTTCCAATTTTTTCTAGTTTTAATTTCTAACTTCATACTATTGTGGTTACCAAAGATACTTGATATAATTTCAGTCTTTTTAAATCTGTTAAGACTTTTCTCATGGCTTAACACATGGTCTATCCTGGAGAATGTTCTGTGTGTGCTTGAAAACATTCCTTTCTTCCTCTTGCTGCTTTCCATTGTGATTTATTAGGTTTATATAGTGGTATGCATTGATTCCTTTCTCTTTCTCTTTTGTGTACCTACTACATTTTTCTCTTTACAGTGAGAAAATACAAAGCATCTTATAGTTATAATCATCTATATTAAGCTGATAAGAACTTAACTGTGACCTCATGGAAAATGCTATACTTTAACTTTTTCCGCTATTTTATGTTATTGATGTCACAATTTATATATTTTTATATTGTGAATCTATTAACAAATTATTGTAGCTATTGAAGATATTTTTAATACTTTTGTTCTTTAACTTTTATACTGCCATTACAGTATTAGAGTATTCTGTATTTGATAATATTCTTGCCTTTACAGTGATATTTATACTTTAATATGTTTTCATGCTGTTAGTGTTCTTTTGTTTCAACTTGAAGAACTACCATTAGAATTTCTTATACGAAAGGTCTAGTGGTGATGAACTCCCTCAGCTTTTGTCTGGTAAAGTTCTAATGTCTCCTTTACTTCTGAAGGATAGCTTTACTAGGTCTAGTATTCTTAGTTGACAGGCTTTTTTCTTCAGAATATTGAATATATCATGCCACTCTCTCCAAGCTTGCAAGATTTCTGCTGAGGAGTCTACTGATAGTTTTATAATGGTTCCCTTGCATCTGGTGAGTCACTTCTGTCTTGCTGCTTCCAAAATTCTTTGTCTTTGACCATTGAGAATTTGATTATAATGTGCTTCAGTGAAGATCTCTTTATGTTTAATCTATTAGGAGTTCTTTGGAATTCAGGGAGCTGGATGTTCATTTCCCTATCCAAATTTTGGAAGTTTTCTTTCATTATTTCTGTGTATAATCTTTCTGTCCCCATCCTCCTTTCTCTGCTTCTTCTAAAATTTCCATAATGCTTATATTGCTTTCCTTGATATAGCCCATAGGTCCTATAGACTTTTTTCACTCTTTTATCTTTTTCACTCTTTTATCTTTTTGTTCCTCTGACTGGGTAATTTCAAATGATTGTCCTTAAACTCAATGATTATTTCTTTTGCTTAATCAAGTCTGCTATTGAAGTTCTCTATGGAATTTTTCTGATCAGCCATTCTGTTTTTCAGTTCCAGAATTTCTGTTTGGTTCTTTTTTATAGTTTCTTTTTGTTGAAGTTCATATGTTGTTTTCCTGATTCCATTTAATTTTCTATCTGTATTCTGTTGTACCTCATTGATGATCATTCTGAATTCTTTGTTAGGTAGTTTATAGATCTCCATTTCTTTGGGTTGGTTATTGGACTTTTATTTTTTTTTTCCCCTTGGTGGTGGCATGTTTCCCTGATGATTCATAATCCTTGTGACCTTGTGTTAGCGTCTGTGCATTTGAGGAAATAGACACTTTGTTCAGTCATTACAGGCTGGGTTAAGCAGGGAAAGCCCTTCACCAGTCAGCCCATCCTGAGATTCTGGGTGGGCTGCTGGCACAGTCCACAGTTGAGCTTGTTACTGGGGACTTCAGGCATTCTGGCCTGGTGCCTGGGTTCATAGGGGTAGGTCTACAGCCTGCATTAATTGAGGTGGGCCTGGGGCTTGGGTCCACATGGACAGGTTTTGTGCCTTATTTACCTCCAAAACAAGGAGGATAAGCCTGTCCACATAGGAGTTCTTAAATTAGCTGCATTATATTTTTCATTATGGTGGAAATTGATGAGTAAATAACCCTTTCTCCAAAAGAGTTCCCCAGTTTTGCTTTTTCACTCCAAAGATACTATTACATTTCAAACACCAATAGCATCCAAAGCATATAGATTATGATTCCAACTTCTACCCACAAAAGGAATGGGACAATAAGGGTGTGGAGGTAGAGGGAAAATAGAAAAAAGGAATTGCTCTAACACCGAATAAAATAGTTTTTAAGGGACTCCCCCCAAGAATTTCTTGGAATATGGGATATAGAGCTGATTGGGCGACATGAGCAGAAATGTTTCTTTTCCTGTTGGCCTCACAAAGCAAGGCAGACTGGGATTTTCCAACACGAACATTTATTTAAAAAGTAAAAGACAAAATAAAATACAAGAGGATACAGATAGATGGGTTTATGGCACACAGACTTGTCAATCTAGTATATCCTATGTTTTCCCTGTCTGCATCAACCTAAGAATGAAAATGGCATCCCCATTATATAATTCAGGCACCACACCCATGGAGAGACACTTAAATATGCATCTCAGATCTTGATCTTTCAGCAATCCTACATGGTAAAATAGGTACTATTAACCTCAATCTCTAGTTACTCGGAGCATTTTAGGTCATTTTCCAAAGGGCCTACAAAAAATGGTTAGGCTAGATCTGGAAGTGGAACTCTTATGAATTCTCACATTTCTGCTCATCAGTTGTGAAATAATTACCTAGATCTTAAGTTTCTTACGTACCATGAAAATTTATACCCATAAGGTGAGCAAGGGGCCTAGAGAAGAGATTGAGAAACCTTTTGGAAAAGTGTTTGAAGAGGTCAAAAGTTCTATAAAAGTGCAAGATATGTACAGTAGAGGGTACAAACTTTCCTAGGAAAACATAAATTGTGAAAGAGTAGTTCTCACATTATTGAGTATGAAGCATTTAAATAAAATCTTTGATCTAAGGAAGCATGGCAGAACGTAGTGGCATTGCTCAGAAATCATTATGGCTTCCACATCTTCAAAGCAAGGAGGATTTCATTTTCAGCTCAGTCTCTGAGCTAAAATCTCTCTGAAACATTTAATACCGTCTTTCTTGTGACTAAAACATGACCTAGGATAAGGAAGAAAAAGCAGCCTATGAAAAGAGAGCACAGAACGCTCACATCATATATGAGTTGCAGGACCCAGATTCTCAGAGAAGCCATTTTCATAGTTATAAGTAACCTGAAGACCTATTCTGCAGACTACATTGAAAAAAAAAACTAAAGCAACACATTGTGAAGACACCACTATAGACGGCACTTTCAACTCGTTATTTCCCTTTGTCATCACAAATAATTTAATACAGTGAGTGTGGACATTCAACTCAGCCATTGTAAAGCAACTTTCAGAAAGCTCTTTGTCCACATCTGACAAGGGGTGTGAAAGTGGGTCAATGCCCCTTTTGAAGTAGGAATGTCAGCAACAGTAATCCAAACAAAGAAACCCCTAATGGATATAAAATCAGCACAGAGGGTCTGGCAGCGTACCAGGAAATTGTCCTCCCAAAGCAAAATTTTGAGCCTTCTGAATTGCATTTCTTAAGGATGGCAGTTTCTCTTTATACTCTAGTTTAAAGAATAAAACTTTTTGCAAGATTGTATTACTTGGGATGGAGTAATCTGATAATATTTGAGACTGTTTAATGTAAAATTAGGCTCTACATCATGTGCACGAAGCTCAGTGCATTAATTATAAGAATAGTGTGTGTCTCTGGCCCTGACACAGGAACTCATGGAAGGAGAGGGCAGGATGAGAGGGAGAATTATAACTCACACACTCTCGCACACACACAAACACACAACCAGAGAGCTGCTAGAGTAGTCCTGGATTGAGGTCAAAATGTATGTGGTGTCCAGTAGGGAAAGCAGAGACGCTAACACAACCCTGAGTCATAGAACTGAGCAAACAAAAGGATCAAGAATACAAAGCTCATCTTAGTCCAAACAAATCAAGCCCTGGGAAGCTACTCTGGAGGCTACAGAACAAGCCCATCCTAGAGGAAGCTGTAAGAAAAGGAAATTAACCAATATGTGGGACTGGCTTACTATGCTTTATGCACTGTGCTGGGCAGTACCTCATACTGGAGAGATTTACCACTAAGCCCTCCACAACCCCCTTTGTCAGCTGTCTTTCTACTGCCTTCTAAGCACCTCCCAACCACCAACAGTTGGAGCCCTTGGGCAGTTTCCTGATGGATTCCACTTGCTCTCCCCTGCAAAGTTCACCCAGGAATCTTTCCTGATCTTTTCCTCCTTCCCTCCTCCAATGTCCTTTCCCTCGAGGTCTTGCTAGGTGACAGCAAGAATTTCATGGATTTTAATGTATTATTGAGTTTGCCTTCCCAGACTACCCTTGATAACACCTTGACCTGCCAGGAGGTTTCAGGGCCTTTACTTCTAAGGGAATTTATGTCCTAACAATAAATCAAGAATTAGAATAATGTGGCTGCTCAAATAAATCTAAATCACCTAGGATTAAACCTGGGGGGGCCTTGAGGTGTTTTTTGTTGTTTGCTAATTTCAACTTTTATTTTATATACAAGAGGTCGACGTGCAGGCTTGTTATATGGGAATATTGCATGATGCTAAAGATTAGAGTACAGATTCCATCACCCAAGCACCCAGGTAGTGAGCATAGTACACAATAGGTAGTTTTTCAACCCATTCTCCCCTTCCTCCCCTGATTAGTAGTCCACAGTGTTTATTTTTTCCATGTTTATGTCCCTGTGTGTTCAATGTTTAGTTCCCACTAATAAGTGAGAATATGTGGTATTAAGTTATCTGTTCCTACATTAATTTCCTTAGGATTATGGCCTCCAACTGCATCTGTGTTGTTGCAAAAGTTTTTTTTAACATGATTTTTAAAAAAGGGGAGGCCATTAGAAATATTAGCCTCACTTAACACTCAATTTCTGTACCTTGGGAACCCTCTGCCCTCCTCTCCTCTCCAGCCTTTTGGCTCGTTCTCTTCATGTTCCAGTCTCCTCAGTGGTGATTTTGTTTCTGTTTTGCTTTTATCTTTGTGTTCGCAAAAACAAAACAAACACTACCACAAAAACATAGGAATATGTTTGTTTTACAAAAGTTTACCTTCTTGCAAACATGAGAGGGCAAAAGAGTCAATCAAACATAAAGAGATCAGTTAGGAGTCTGTCCTTGTGCAGGTAGAAGTGCAGTTTAGAATTTTAATCACTTATACAAGCAGGATATGCCTAGCCTTCTTAAGATAATACTCTGTAGTATATCAAGCTTGTTGAGGATTAAATTAGACTGTAGCTAGTTATCTACTGAGATTTTCCTTTATGCAAAAGACGTGAGATGCCTGTTAAGAAATGCAAAGATATACAGGTGCTTCTTTGAGGCATAGACTGACAATTTTAGGGTGAGAATGTTTTTGAAAATCTATTCCAACAAAATAATAGTTAAGATCCTGAAATCATTGGGTATAAAATGTTATATTCACACAGCCCCAAGGATACCAGCTCTAAAGAAGAGTTAACCTAGAAAGTAACAAGAAGAAACAAGCTTGCAATTTGCCTTCCACAGGAAGGTAAGAAAGTAAAGTGATGAAGCCAAGACTAAGAGCTGTCCGAGATCAATCACTTGCTCAACTTTCTTGCCCACATAATCCCCTGAGATTGCAGGAGAAGAAATGAAGAGTCCTAAGAATTAGAGAGCATGATCAAAAGCAAAAAAGAAAGATCTGTGTAAGGATGAAGAAATAGGACAAATGTTATTTTATTTTTACTCCCTTCTAGAATGAGTGACCCAATCCGGGAGACGTGGTTTTTCTGATCTGAAATTAGGCAATATCCCACCATCAGATTTATCTTCCTCGAGAAAAATTCTGATCATGTCACACATAAAGCAAGGAGACTAGATTCCAGGCTATAAAACTCACGTCCTTCTAATAACATTTGGAAAAATCCTTCTTCCCCAAATTCTATCACATTTCATATTTGCTGTGGAATGACATGAGAAAAAAAAAAAAAACCCAGCAGAATTAAGGAAATGAGGATGATATTTGTGAGACTAAATATCCCAGGCACTAATTCAAGAACTCTCACTGGCTATTTACCAAATCTTTCGCCCTACTAAGTTTCACCTGAAATTCTATTTCTAAGAAAAATGGAATCCTGCTATCCTCCGGAAACACTAAATCCTAAGGTACCTTGTCTGATTTAGGGATACTCAACCTTTTGAAACTCAGTGCTCCCCTTGTAAAGGAAATACTCTCTAGAGCCCCCTTAACTCTCCAGATATTAAATTCAAAGATAATCTAGCTACCTGCATCATTCAATGGTAAATTTAAAAAGAAGTAATATATAACACAATAATACATTTTTAATATTTAAAAGTCACTTGAGACATGGTACAAATCCTTGCTGTGTAAACTCTTCCACACAGTGAAGACTATCTAATGTCTCTGGCTGAGAGCTCTACAACGCCAATGACCCTTCTCCTCTATCATTGTGACAAACAAATCCTCCTCAATGAATTGCCAAAAAGCCCCTACCAGCGCCATGGAGAACTACTTAGCCAGCTGAGTTGCACAGAACCATCAGTAACAGCAGCATACACTTGGAGGTCAACTCTTTCATCCTTAGACAGAAGCCCATTCTGCAAGGAAAGGCACTCAACGTCATCCAACAGCTAGATTGTTTTCTCTAACTTTATTTTATTTTATTTTATTTTATTTATTTTTGAGATAGGGTCTTGCTCTATCACCTAGCCTGGAGTGCAGTGACGTAATCTCGGCTCACTGCAAGCTCCACCTCCCGGGTTCACGCCATTCTCCTGCCTCAGCCTCCCAAGTAGCTGGGACTACAGGCGCCCGCCCCTGCACCGGCTAATTTTTTGTATTTTTAGTAGACACAGCGTTTCACCATGTTAGCCAGGATGGTCTCATCTCCTGACCTCATGATCTGCCCACCTCGCCCTCCAAAGTGCTGGGATTACAGGCATGAGCCACTGCACCCAACCTTCTCTGTCTAACTTTTAAACTGGTTGTGTCCCTTAGTTATCTCTGAATAAAAGTTTTAAAAGTAGTGTCAAGAGTAAATGAAAATTTCAGGATGAAATATATAACTTCATCCAGTAAAAACTGTTGAATTGATATGACACCAAACAGCTGAATATTTTCAAATACAGGCCTTTCATCATATATCTACATAATGGACAGCCACATAACATGCAGATGATTGAATGATTTTTCATCTAGATTTTTTTCAAGTTTGCTAGAATAGAGTGGAAGTGTATGGTGTATGTCTGATGCTGGTCAGTATATAGCTGATCCTAGAATACAGGGCCCTCCTACCAATGGAAAAGGATTGCTTTTGTAGGAAGAATTTTGAATTTTCATAACATTTTCTGAACACCTATTCCCCACACAATCTTACATTCTTTAGAAATACGTCACATTTCCAAATGGCATTTATTCATGTATTCTTTTATTCGTTCTTCAAAACGTTACAGGATGCCCCTTATAAATCATTCACTGTTTGAGTCACACAAAATTAATAAAAGGGCCTCTGCCATTAAAGGTCCGACGTGAAAAATAATTACAACACATACAATGCTTCAATAATACACTTATATGCTAAGTTCAGTATTAACAAGAGGTAGCCTAATTTGGAGTCAGGTTGCCAGGTTCAAATCCCAGTCTTTCTATTTATTTATTTTGTGACCGTAGGCAAGTTACTTAACCTTTCTTTACCTCATTTTCCTTGGCTATAAAATGGGAATAATAGTACTGCCAAAAACTGTATCTACTTCATAGGGCAATTATGAGAATTTAAAAAATCCAATATCTGGAACTTATTTAGACTGCACTCATTAAGTGCCTACTGTTGTTTTTGTTGCTATAATAGGTATAGAAAGAAAGGATTTTATTTTAACACACTGAGTAGCAAAGGTTTTTCTGGAGGCTTTGCTCCAGTTTTTCAAAATAATGTTATCTTCTCCTCAACTCCTTTGCCAGTTACCAAGTGTTCTGGGCAAGACCAAAAGTCCATTTAAAGATTGGGAAACAATATTAGCCTCTAACAAAACAGTAGTTAAATAAATTAAGAGACTTCATTTTTGTTCACCACTGTGCTTCAGGACTGGCAGAAAAGCTGATACATAACAAGAACTAATAATTACTTAATAAATGACCAGATCAATGGAATATTATTTGGCAATTACAAATAAATATCCTTATTTATCGATGTAAAAAATCCAGCAAGTATTAAGTGAAAATAGTCACAAATGGAAGAATATGGAAGACCCTTTTTTTTTGTCTTTAACAGTTTACCTATTTATATGAATGTATATGCACAAATTCTGAGAAGTAGACCAACATGGTAACTGTTTGATTTTTTTGTTTTTTTGTTTTTTTGAGGCGGAGTCTCGCTCTGTCGTCCAGGCTGAAGTTCAGTGGCACGATCTCTGCTCACTGCAAACTCCGCCTCCTGAGTTCACGCCATTCTCCTACCTCAGCCTCCGGGGTAGCTGGGACTACAGGCGCCCACCACCACTCCCGGCTAATTTTTTGTATTTTTAGTAGAGACGGGGTTTCACCGTGTTAGCCAGAATGGTCTCCATCTCCTGACCTCGTGATCCGCCCGCCTCGGCTTCCCAAAGTGCTGGGATTAAGGCGTGAGCCACCGCGCCCGGCAGTGTTTGTTTCTTAGTAATGAGATTATGGTCGAGTTTTGCTTTACTCTTTGTAAATTACTGAATTTCACTATATCTTTTTGCAATATGTATGTGCTACTTTTATAAACAGAAAAAAAGAGTAATAACACTTAATGGGACACTAATGAGTAGCTAAATGGTCAAAGGTAAAGAGATAAAATAGTAATAAAGGGTAAAAATTATTCATTGACAAAAAGGTCATTGACCTAGTCCAGAATTGGCTATTACACAAATAAGCTTTTGAAAATTATACTGAAATTATATATTGTTCACATATTTGCTTTGTCAGTAGCTAATTTTCATGCTACCTTCCTTATGTACCCACTTCAGTTATCATAAGAGCTGGTCTTACTACTGTAATCACACTATCCAGAATTTATTATTTCTGGTCCATAACAATTGACCGTTTCCAACTGATGATCCATTCTATCTTCATTTAAAAACAGGATATTAAAGTCTGAATTTTTGTATCCCTTGCAATTACTTCTCTCTGTATTTTGGAGCTTCCCTGTAACGTGAGTCAATTTATATCTTTATCCTTACTTACAATGAAACAAGCATGAATTAACTAAGTTCAAGGGCTTTCTGGCAGTACAGTGGTTAAAATTCCTAGGATTTGCTGCCTCTTTCCAGCAAATGAAAACTAATTCATGACTTAATTTGTAAGTTGGGAGTAAAGCATAATTACTATGAAATGACAAGTCAACTATGAAGAAGCAGATGAATTTGCATTTGAACAACTCTTCTATCAAAAGTTGCATGTACAGTATACAAAAGAAGGCTGGATTTAACTCTTTGGGTTACTGGCCTCTTGAACACTGCAGTAAAAGAGTGAACTAGAACATTCAAGAAGATGCATTTTCTCTGTAAAAATTAGCATCTTAACTAAAATTTTCAGTGCACTGTGCCACACAAGGACAGCTTGATGGAGCAACAAATGCTGCTCTCCGTATGTCTGTAGAAGCAGTGTTTTGACAGTTCATGGCATATTTTGCAGGTCTGCTGAGACCTCCGGGACTGTACTAAAGGAAGGATTTAGTCTCGTTTCTATGGAAACCATAACTACTCTGTAAGCCTGTTAAACAAGACAGCTTGCAATATGGTATCTTATTCAAGATGAATAGTCTTTGTAATATATCATTGATAAAGTTTTCTATCTAGATTTCAACATCTGCCTGAGAAAATTCTAAATCTGTGATGACTCCACCAAAAAAGAATCAGCCAGCCACAGTGCAAACAAGCTCTATTGCAGTCTGGTTCATGTGCTGGGAAATAAAAATGGTTTCTACCTTAAAGAAAAAAAAAAAAAAGGAATTCTGCCTAGAACACATGAATACAGGAATGACATTTTCACTTTGAACAACTGACGAGAAGCCAGCATTACCTTAACTAGCTTTTATTTGCGTTTCTTTTAATTTCTCACTTTTCCTCACTGCAAAGAGATTGGTGATTTTAAAAATAAATTGGTTTAAGGCTTAAGAAACAGAAAATGTGTGTTGTCTCTTCTATCTACTAGCTGTGAATATTTATGCACATGCATTAGACTATAACTTTTACTATTGTACACCAGCACTTACCACAACACCCAGAATAGAAGATAAAAAGCAGTAATAATATTATAACAATATCAACCACCATTTGTAGCAACAGTTATGCTACAGATATTGTAGTGAGTGCCTTACATGAGTTATCTTATTTAATTCTCACTACAGCCCTATGGGTAGATACTTTGATTAGCCTCAATGCACAGATAAGAACAATTGAAAATTAGTGAGCCTAGGAAACTTGGCCATTTTTACACAGATAGTAAAACAGCAGAAATGGAATTGAAAGTTGATCTGATTTCAAACCCTGTCTTCTTGACACTATCCTATTCTGCATGTTGTTAAGTGAGTTATTAATTAACAATACAACTTCTCTGAGTCTTCTCTAAAACAAATGGGGATGGACCCTACCTCATAAGAGGTTTGTGTTGATTCTGTGGTTTACTTTATAAGCAATAAAGAACCATACAAATTTTAACACTGATACTAATTATCAGTGTTATTATTATTGGCTCTCTGCTTTTACAGGCTAGACATCATCTTCACATAACAAAAGAATCATGTTTGAACTTCCTATTTTTTGCATGTGGGTAAGTTTATTTTAATACTGATGTCTTAAGAGCATCACATAGACAGTGATTGCAAAGAAACATGCATGTGAGTAAGTTGAACATTACCCTCAATGGCAAAATAGTTGTTTTATTTATTATTTGGTCTTATCTCTGTACCAACTGCCTGCAAATCTGAAGACTGGAAAGAGTCTTTATAAAACTGTAGAGCATCTTTTCATCAGAGCTGGTTGTCACATTAAAACAAAGTGGGACCAAACTGCTACTGTGTTTATCGTGGAAGAACTGGGTTTCTGCTGATTGCAAAAGCTCAGGACAGAGCTGTGGAAAGTAGTGAGGCAGCCATGAGTACTTACACAACATTGGTTCATTAGTTGATGACATGGCTGATAATGACATGTAACCTTGCACACACAGGTGTTTGAGTGCCAGTCTGCCCCTTACTTCTGGTAACAGTTGGTTCTTGTAAGAGATGTCATTACTGGCAGATTGTCGTGCTGTGAGGGTCAACGTACAGCTCCTGGGGTGGAACCAGAGGGCCAAAGACCCCAACAGCTCTACCTCACTCTTGTTGAGCTGCATGGAGCTGTGACCAGCAGAAACATGGGGACAGGTGGTGCAGTAGACAGTCAACCAGATCCAGCTTCAAGTTCCAACGCAACCATGAACTCATTATATTTTCTTGGACTAACTAACCATTGTACATTTTGATACCCTCATTTGTAAAGTAGAAACTAACAATACCGGTATTGAAAAAAAAAAAAAAGAAGATAGTGCCAGGAGTGGTATGGAGAAAGAATTCATTGACTGCTAGCTGTCACTATTTTAAAACCTCAAATTAATAGCTTTATTTCTTTAATTGAATCTTTACCTTTACAAATAGACACATTCTGGGTTGGGAGGACTAGAATGTACATGAATAAATGAAGTATTTTGAAATAGTTTTTAAATGCTGCTTGATACTTTTTCACCTTTGCCCTATCATACATCCTCTATGTATTAGTCTGTTCTTGCACTGCTATAAAGAAACACCTGAAACTGGGTAATTTATAAAGAAAAGAAGTTTAATTGGCTCATTGTTTTGCAGGCTATACAGGAAGCAGGCCAGGGAGGCCTCAGGAAACTTCCAATCATGCAAGAAGGTGAAGAGGAAACAGTCACATCTTCACATGATCACAGCAGGAGGAAGAGAGAGGAGGGGGAAGTGCTACACACTTTTAAAGAACCAAATCTCATGAGAATTCATTCACTATCACCAGAACAGCAGGAGGAAAATCCATCCCCATGGTCTAATCACCTCCCACCAGGCCACCTCCCACCTCCAACACTGGGGATTACAATTTGACATGATATTTGGGCAGGGACACAGACCCAAACCATATCATTCTGCCTCTGGCCCCTCCCAAATCTCACCTCCTCTTTACATTTCAAAACCAATCATGCCTTCCCAACAGTCTCCCAACATCTTATTATCCCAAAAGTCTCATTCCAGCATTACCCCTAAAGTGCAAATCCAAAGTCTCATCTGAGACAAGGTAAGCCCCTTCCACCTATGAGCCTGTAAAATCAAAAGCAACTTAGTTACTTCTGAGACACAATGGGAGTATAGGCATTGAGTAAATACTCCCTTTCCAAAAGGGAGAAATCAGCCAAAAGAAAGGACCTACAGGCCCTGTGCAAATCCAAAATGCAGCAGGGCAGTCGTTAAATCTCAAAGCTCCAAAATAATCTCCTCTGACTCAATGTCTCACATCCAGATCACACTGATGCAAGGGGTGGGCTCTCTAGGCCTTGGACAGCTCTTCCCCATGACTTTGCAAGGCTCAGCCCCCACAGCTGCTCTCAAGGGCTGGCATTGAGTGCTTGCAACTTTTCCAGGCCTACAGTGCAAGCTGTTAGTGGATCTATAATTCTGGGGGTGAAAAACAGTGGCCCTCTTCTCACAGCTCCACTAGGCAGTGCCCCAGTGTGGACTCTGCATGGGGACTCCAACCCCACATTTTCCTTTCACACTGCACTAGTAGAAGCTTCTCTATGAGGGCTCCACTTCTGCAACAGACTCCTTCCTGGATACCCAGGCATTTCTATACATCTTCTGAAATCTAGGCAAAGGCTCCCAAGCCTCAACTCTTACACTCTGCACACCTGAAGGCTTAACATCACATGGTAGCCACCAAGGCTTACAGCTTTCACTTTCTGAAGCAGCAGCCTGAGTACCTGGGCCCCTTTGAGCCATGGCTGGAACAGCCAAGATGCAGGGAGCAGTGTCACGAGGTTGCATAGGGCAGTACAGCCCTAGGCCTGACCCACAAACTCATTCTTCCCTCCTAGGCCATCAGAGCCTATGATGAGAGGGGCTGCTGCAAAGGTCTCTGAAATGCCTTTGGGGCCTTTTCCCCATTGTCTTGGCTATTAGTACTTCCCTTCCTTTTACTTACGCAAATTTCTGCAGCCAGCTTTAATTCCTCCCATGAAAATGGGTTTTTATTTTCTACCATATGGCCAAACTGCAAATCTTCCAAGCTTTTATGCTCTACTTTCCTTTTAAATATAAGTTCCCAGTTTCAGGTCATTTCTTTGTTCACATATATGAGCATAGGCTTTTAGAAGCAGCCAGGACAAATCTTGAAGGCTTTGCTGCTTAGCAATTTATTCTGCCAGATACCCTAAATCATCTCTCTCAATTTCAAAGTTCCACAGATCACTAGAGCAGAGGCACAGTGCTGCCAGGTTCTTTGCTAATGCATAACGAAAGTGACATTTGTTCCAGTTCCCAAGACGTTCCTCATTTACATCTGAGACCTCATCAGCTGGCCATCTCTGTCCATATCAATATCAGCATTTGGTCAAACCATTAAGTGAGTCTCTAGGAAGTTCCAAACTTTGCCTCATCTTCCTGTCTTCTGAGCCTTCCACACTCTTCCTGTCTCTGCTAGTTACCCAGTTCCAAAGTCATTTCCACATTTTCAGGTATCTTTATAGCAATGCCCCACTTCTAGGTATCAATTCTTTATATTAGTCCATTCTAACACTGCTATAGGGAAATACCTGAAGCTGGGTAATTTAAAAATAAAAAAGGTTTAATTGGCTCATGGTTACACAGGCTGTACAGGAAGCATGACTGAGGAAGCCTTAGGAAATTTACAATCATGGCAGAAGGTGAAGAGAAAACGGATATATCTTCACATGGCCTAAGTAGGAAAAAGAGAGAGAAGGGAGAGGTGCTACACACTTTTAAACAAACAGATCTCATGAGAGCTTACTATCACGAGAATAGCAAAAGGGAAATTCACTCCATGATCCAATCACCTCCTACCAGGCCTCACCTCCAACTCTGAGGATTATAATTTGACATGAGATTTGGGTGGGGATACAGACCCAATCATATCACTCTGTGTTTCTAGATACTGTGAAAATAATGATGAATGACTCAGTCTTTTCAGAAAATTCATAGCATATGCATTACAGCACACAGCAGATGTTTAATAAATATTCATTAAATTAATTAAATTAATAAATGAGTGGCATTAAAACTTGGTTTCTTATGGCCAGGCACTGTGGCTCATGCTTGTAATCCCAGCACTTTAGGAGGCCAAGGTAGGTGGATCACCTGAGGTCAGGAGCTCAAGCTCAGCCTGGTCAACATGGTGAAACCCCATCTCTACTAAAAATACAAAAATTAGCTGGGTCTGGTGGCGGGCACTTGTAATCTCAGCTACTTGGGAGGCTGCGGCAGGAGAATTGCTTGAACCCAGGAGGCAGAGGTTGCAGTGAGCCAAGATTGCACCATCGCATTCCATCCTGGGCGACAAGAACAAAACTCTGCCTCACCAAAAAAACAAAACAAAACAAAACAAAACAAAAAACTTGGCTTTTGGGGTTTACTGGAATAAATTTGTACCTTGAAACCTAAACACAATATTTTAATTTCAAAAATCTTATCATTTGCTAGTGTCAAAATAAATTGCTCTCTACAGAGTAGAGGCTCCTGTTTTCAAACTGTGAACTTGTGAGCAGCATTCCTTCTCCATGACTAGAAGAGGGAGCTGGACCCAGGGTCAGCAGGAATTACAAAGCAATGCAGAGCTGGATGTTTTACCATTAAGGCCTGTTTACTCCGATTTATATCTCTGTTTTCCTGCTTACAGATGATGAAAAGACATTATACAATTCTGCATGGCTTAACAATTAGGGATCCATCCTGAGAAATGTATGGTGATTTTGTCATTATATGAATATCATACAGTGTATTTACACAAACCTATGTGGTACAGCATACTACACACCTGGGCTATATAATATAGCTTATTGCTCCTTGGCTACAAACCAATATGGCATGTAACTGTACTGTACTGAATACCGTAGGCAATCGTAGCGCAAGAGTAAGTGTTTGTGTATATAAACATACAAACGATACAGTCAAAATATGACATTATAATCTTATGGGACCACTATTGTAAATGCAGCCTATCATTGACCAAATGTCATTATGCAATGCATGACTGTATTATATTCACCACATCAAGAAGTCAAAGTTAATACCATTAGGACATAATCCTTGAAAAACTGATGCTTCAGAGCTCATAGTCCCATATTTTAACTTTATTAAATCACAACATTTTAGAATTGAAGGGATCTTAAAGATCAATTTTTGTCCAACATCCTAATTTATAGACAAGCAGTCTGATGTCCAAAATGCTTAAGAGTCTTTCTGTGATCACTCAGCTAGTGCAGTGATACGGCCAGGGCTAGACTCTAACAAGACAGTAATAATAAAACAACCATGATTTTAGTGTTTCCTGTGTGCCAGACACTACTGCCTGGGACAACTCTTTCTGCCATGAGATTCTTTAAAAAGAAAGAAGCAAAAATTTGAAGAAAGATTTTTGCTCACGTTTGTGAAGAACAAAAAATATTTTTGATATGGCAAGAAAATATCATGACTTCCCATTACTGAGATTTTTCCCCAGCTTTAGTGAGGTATAATTGACAAAAATTTCATATATTCATAGTGTATAAAATGTGATGATTTGATATATCTATATAATGTGAACTAATTATTATAATCAAATTAACACATCCATACCCACACATAGCTACCAGTGTGTGTGTGTGTGTGTGTGTGTGTGTGTGTGTGTTGACAAGACTTAGGATCTGTTCTCTCAGCAAATTTCAGGTAAACAGTACAGTAATATTGATGACAGTCACCATGTTATGCATTAGGCTGTTACTGGTTCTTTGTGCATTAATCACAGATTCAAGATCTTGACATATTAGAAACTATTTTCCTTTAAATATTTGCCTGTCCCTTAGCAAATAAGAGAGTCCAAAAAATTATTGTATAGCACATGCTAATTAGAAGGAGGTATAGTTTTAAAAAGAGGATTCTATTGTTTTTAAAGTGGGCAAAAACAATATGGAATGTGACTGTACAACCAAGTGAGAAGCAGTAAATGAGACAAGGCTGGGAAATGAAAAGTCACTCATTTCCTTTCCTTACTTCTATTTACTCTCCTGAATCTTCTAAAAATGTAAAAGGTGAACGTGCCTGGGAAACTAGGGCTTCACAAACTTTTTTAAAAATGGGGCAAGGAAGGTTTATTCCAAAACATGTCTCAGCTGCCCTGCCTCGTTTGAGATGTTTTGCAGGATGCTAAACCAGCTCAAATAGTGTTGAAGTTTTATTACAGTGTCCATCTTGCGGAGTCTGTTTCATTGTGATGCTGCTGGCACTTGTGGGAACGAAACCCCCCTAAAAAGGGTTATACAGTTTAGAGCAGACCATGATATAGCAGATACTTTGAACTGCCACTGTGTCTTATCAATTTTATTATAACATCACTATTTTACAATTGTGAGAAATAATGGAAGTAGAGGTGCATTAAATTTGAGAAGTATTTTTATTGGTTCAAAGATGTTTTATCATCTAATTCATTTTCAAAAGCCCCAGATTGAGAGTTACTTTTGTCTTCACCCCAGCTATCTAATCTTCCTGCTTGCTCTTTCCTATTCCTTCTCCATGTCCCTCTGTCTTGTTAGGTTGATTTCTCTACATTTTCCAAATGAGCAGGGATCACTCTGGTCTCCATGCCTATGCTGGCAGTTTCCACTTCCTGAATGCATCTGCATTCTTATTCTATCATAGTAATAATGCATGTAAAGTCATACTGCCCAAAGGCCGTCATAGAAAAGAGCAGTGGCCGCATCCTGCATTCTACCCCATTTCACTCCGTAAAGGCAGTCATTTTAACTCTTAGCTGTTTATATACCATGATTACCTCCACATTCCTAAATAATTTCTGCATACTATTAGCTCTTGAATTTTAAACACTATCTACTGACTTGCTCTTATAATAAAAGGTTGCTTTATTTCTCTTATTATAGCCTCAGTATTTTTTAATCACAATTTTTAGTCATTATTTGATTGTGTTAAAATTGTTTACACTGAGCCAAGAAGCAAACTATGGTTATGGTTCCTTTCTTGTACAAGGTTTTTTTTTTTTTTTCATCTAGAGTTAATAACTTTCCCATTTTGTTCTTAATTTGCTTTTCTTAATTTTTTGATTTTCTTTCTGCAGCCTCTGAAGGCCCTCTAAAATGCTGCTCAGAACAATGTTCCTTTTGGTGAAATCTGTCAGATAATCTACTACATCCATTTCTCTCCTTTTCCTGATCTAGTCTGGACTGGTTGGCACCAGCTGTCAACTTGGATTTCTGCTTCCCATGCTCTTCTGTTGGATTCTCTTTCCATAGTGCCCTAGTGTTCCTCTCTCGTGCTTTAGCCTTCAATTTAGCAGAGCACTTCTTCTAGGATCTTCTTGAAACAGAGCAGCTGGCAGATATATGTTTGACATGCCTGACATATTTTTATTCTGCCTTATACTGGATTGATCATTTTGCTTGATAAAAAAATTTGATGCTGAAATCATTTCCCTCAGAATGCTGGAAACGTTCTCCATTATCTTCTAGCATCCAGCACTGGTATTCAGCAATGCCATTCTGATTCCCACACCTTTGTATGTCACCTTTTCTCTTTTTCTCTGAATATTTTTGGCATCTTTTTTAACCCCTGTGTTTTGAAATTTTATGATGATAAGCCTTGGTGTGGAACTTTTCATTTATTTTGCTGGGTACACAGCAACCATTTTCAATCAACAAATTCATGCCTTTAGGTTATACAGAAATTTATTCTATTACTATGTTGATTCCTTTCTTTTCTTCTATTTATCTTCTGGAATCTTTCCTTTTTGTACTAGAGCTCCTGGACTGATCTTTCAACTTTGTTACCACTTCTCTTCTTGTCCATTTCTTTTATTCTACTTTTTGGGAAATTTCTCATGTCTACTAGCCTCTTCATTATTACTCATTTTTCCTTTGTACAACTTCTATTAGTCCAATAGTTAATTGATCCTCTCGCTTTGTAATTCTTCTTCCTTATTGTTCATTTTAAAATCTAATTTCTTGGATGTGTGTTCCAAGGTTTACATATTTTTTAATCGTTTTCTCAATTTCTAAGAATTCTTTACTAATAATTTAACATTTAAGACTGTTTTCTGATCATTCATCTTAAAGCATCCTAAATCTTGCTTATGAATGCAAAAAAAAAACATTTCATTTCTCAGGCTCTCTTATAGCATAACTATTCTCTGCCTTGACTTATTTTCTGCCTAGATTTTTTTTACTATTTATTATTTTGGACTTTATCTTTCACTGTCTGGAACTGTCAGGATAAATGGGCTGGAGACTCACCTTTCAGTTTTCCCACTTTTATGGAGTCCTCAAGTTTAGGTCTGATACCATCTCCCCATTCCCCTTTAGGTCTAGTGTCCCACTAGCTCTGCCAAGCTGGCAGCAGAAAAAAAAAATGGGGGAAGATAATCACGAGGCAAAGTGAGAATGGTCACTCTTTATCCCAACTTTCCAATAAACCTATCTATTCAGACTTCTATTTCATTCTGCTATGTCTGTCCTCACACTTTCTTGGTACCTGCTGCAGCCAATTACTGCAACTTTCTGGGGATCGGCTGAGTGCATTGGCTTATTCCTTATCAGTATCCCCTCTGTGTACAATTGGACTTTCCTCCTTGCTGCCAGGTTACCAACTATTCCTTCATCTGCCCTTCATCCTCATATGCCGGTTTAGAGTAACAGATAACCCTAGTTCTTATTCTCCTTGGTTTCTATTAAATTTTGTATTTGTTTTATTTTCAATTTTTCCAAGAGACAAAGCAGAATTATCTTTTTTCCACTTTAAAACCATTATTATTCTCTACAAACATTTACATGACACTCTGATTCATAATTTTCCTTCCCTTCTCCTAAATCCTAAAATCAGAGTGTAAGTGACCACTATGTTATCCCCAGGTGTGGTAGACCTTATCTGTGCCATTTCCTTGTGCTTTGGCCAACTTATAAATGCTTTCATATACTTCTCTCTGTTTGGGAGACTTTCTAGGACTGCAGAGGCTGCTCTACCTGTGTAGACATGGCAGTCCCAATGGAAGAGGAAATTTTCAACCCCAAGAAGCATAGCATCCCCTCATGAATAATTCTTGGGAGCTGATGTATTAATACCCCAGCTCCCTCCCCAGCTTAGGTGAGATAATACTGAGATATATGTTTCATACCTTTGCACAGTTTTTACATGAGATTAAGTTCCAGTTGTTCACAATGGTGGCTATCTTCTTAAGACCTCCTTTTTGGGCAATCAAATCTAAAACAAATCAGTAGCATAAGTGCTCCTAAGAAAAAGATCTTTAAGAACTGAATAATTCAAGACCAGATGACAACCAGAACTCTGTTGCTATTAACAAGTAGGGGTTTGGTGATGCTTCACATGTCAAAGCATCATATGACTAAGATTATCATCTGTGGTGAATTGAGATGGAATAACAGTGGAAGGGAATACACTAGCCTGTGTAGTCCCTCTAGCAGGCCAGATACATGGTAATTTTAAGTACTCTGGGGTTGGAGTTGGTAGTTGCTCGTAAGTGCCACCGGGATGACTGAAGAAAAAAATGCCAGACTGAAGTCATACCAGCTAACGTCACAATGGAAAGCCAAAAATTCCCTCTACCAGTGATAAGAAGGATATTCAACTTCTTCCCAGATTCTCAGCCTCTTGTTCCCAAGCCAACAATCAGTAAATGCTCTGAGGATAGAGGTAGCATGCAGAAAGTCAGCTTGCTTTATCTCTGGGATGGGAACCTTTCCAATTCAGACCACCTCAGAAACTTTCCAATGCCTTCAAACAAATTATTTTCTTTAGTTTAGCAGACCTTTTTGGTTGTTTTCAGTAAAATACTTGCCTGCCATGAGCTACTCCATCATAACTGTTTTTTGCTTTATTTAATTTTCTTTCTCTGTAAAAAACAATGATTTCACGTTTCAAGGAATTTTACTAAAAGATGTTGCAGGTCATTTGAAGTTGTGTGAGATATGAAACCATTTTTATTGTGAGAAATTGTCCCAGAATTATAGAATATTTATCATCTTTTGCCTTCTAAATGCCAATGTATTCCCAACCATTATAGCAACCAACAGATTTCTCTACAAATTTCCAAATTCTCCTGAAGTGAGCAGTATCATTGCTATAAGAACCAGTGGTCTATGACAGCCATGATAGCTCCTTGTCAGCTGTTCTTTCAGGAACCTAGACAGAAGCCATAAGCTCATGCATTTCTCTAGCATAAGTTAATGGTCCAGAGGTAGGTTCATGACACGAATTGACCAAAATAGACTGTAAAAATGACTCTTGGGCTGGGTACAATGGCTCATGCCTTTAATCCCAGCACTATGGAAGGCCGATGCAGGCAGATCACTTTGTGCCAAGAGTTCCCAGACCAGCCTGGCCAATATGCCAAAACCCTGTCTGTACTAAAAATACAAAAATTAGCCAGATGTAATGGTACATGCCTCTAATCTCAGCTACTCGAGAGGCTAAGTCAGGAGAATCGCTTGAAGCCAGGAAGGGGAGGTTGCAGTGAGCCAAGATCACACCACTGCTACACTCCAGCTTGGGTGACAGAGTGAGACTCTGTCCAAAAAAAAAAGGAAAGGAAAAGAAAAGAAACAAAGACTCTTATTCCATCATTGTAGCATTCCCTTCTCTTCTCGTCTCTCTCTCTCTCTCTGTCTCTCTCCAGTGAAGCATGTAACCTTACTGCACTATTAGCAATGGTACCATCTGATTACCACAATGAAATTATGCTTATGATGGCATTGAGTCTATGTATGGTAGACTAAAGGAGCAGAAAACAACTTGGGTGTTTGATGCCATCTCTGTGCTGCTGAATCAACCAGCTTCAAAGCTCACTCTACCTCTGAACTTCTAGCTATGTAAGATAGGTGCATTATTGCTTAACATAGATTGAGAAAATGTTCTCTAACTTAACATTTGAAAGTATCCAAACTAATACAAGCGAGGAAAGAAGCTCTGTCTTCTTTTTTTTTTTTTTTTTTTTTTTTGAGACGGAGTCTCGCTTTGTTGCCCAGGCTGGAGTGCAGTGGCCGGATCTCAGCTCACTGCAAGCTCCGCCTCCCGGGTTTACGCCATTCTCCTGCCTCAGCCTCCCGAGTAGCTGGGACTACAGGCGCCCACCACCTCGCCCGGCTAGTTTTTTGTATTTTTAGTAGAGACAGGGTTTCACCATATTAGCCAGGATGGTCTTGATCTCCTGACCTCGTGATCCGCCCGTCTCGGCCTCCCAAAGTGCTGGGATTACAGGCTTGAGCCACCGTGCCCGGCCGAAGCTCTGTCTTCTAAGGATCCAGGTCTGGCTCTAACTTACACGATTTACTCAGAAAAAGTCCCTACCTTCCTTCCATCTTTAGAAGGCAGTTTACCAATCACCTGTGAGGCTAATTGAGCATGCATCATTAGAAGTCTTATTCCACCTCACCCAAGTAACATAACAAATAATTACTTCCAACCACATACCACACTCTTCTGAGTTCTGAATATGCATTTGTGGTGTACCCCATCTCCTTGCACTTGTAGTCATATTTTAGTATTCCTATAATTTAGTTAGAAGTAAGTTCTGCTGCAAGTGACAAGGACTTCAATAAGATACTTTATTCCTTGTTTGCATAAGTCAAGTTTCTGTCTAAGACTGCTGTGGAAATTCCACTGCAAAGCATCAGAGCTGAGCTCTATCTAATTTCTTGTTCTTCTATGCAACCCCTATGCCTAAATTTACTCTAAGGTCTAATATTGTTGCTGCAGCTTCAGCCATCACAACTTGAGAAGGAAAGAAGAATGAGGATGAGACTATATTCTATGAATAGGTCAAAAGATCTAACATGAGGACTACAGCTAATCATAGTGTATTATATTCAGAATTTTTGCTAAGTGAATAAATTATACCTGTTCTTGTCACAGGAGAGGAGAAGTGGATAAGGGGGGATGAGTAATGATGTAAGATAATGAGTGTGTCCATTTGTTTCACTATAGTAACTATATAGAGTTACTATATACACACACACACACATCTATATACAAAATAACACTATGTTGTATGCCTTAAATATACACAATAGAAGTTATCTTTAAAAAAATACATTCTAGAAGTAGCACTGACAATTTGTGTTTATATCTCACTGGTCAGAACATAGCCACATGAAACACCTAACCACACGTGAAACTGAGAAATGCAGTTTCTGCTTTGGGTAGCCATATCCTACCTAAAATCCTACAATTCCATGATTGAAGAAGAAAGAACAAATGGGTATTGAAGGACAACAAGCCAAGTCTGACACAACCTAGAATGACCTCCACTCTTCCTGTGACCATTTAGCCTGGCTAACTCCTACTCATTTTGGGTCTCAGTTCAGCTGTTACCTTTTACAGAAAGCCTTCCCAAATCCTTATCTCAAGCCTGGGTTAGGTGTCCCTCCTTTACACTCCCACTGTCTCTGTTCCTCCTTCCCAAACAATCCACTAATCACTCCCTTCATACACACACACACACACACACACACACACACACACACACGAGCGCGCTAAGTGTTTTGCCTAAGTCATAAAACCGTAGGGAGAGGAATTGCCACATGAGCCAGGTGGTCTGATCTAGAGTCTAGACCATGCTTGAACCACTTCACTAAGTTTACTTCTTATTTCCTCACTAATTTCTCTAAGGGCAGCAAGTTGCCAGTCTCAATTACTATTGCATGCTCATTACATAGCTCAAAACCTAACACTGAGTAATTCCCAAAAAACACTGGTTAAGTGAAAAGGAAAACAGCAATATCTCTCACTGCAATCTGTGGCTGGCCTGTGTTCTCTCCAAAACCCAAGTAAATTATCCAGAACAAAACGTGGCTATTCTCCAATTTATAACATGACCATCTGTTCCAGTCCCTCATTCTTTTCAATAGAAGAATGTAAAAAGGAAGCGGAAATCTCACATACAAAACAAAAACTTCAACTTGGTTTTGGTAGAACTAGAGCCTAAATCTTCTGGGTTCTTGTTTAAAGTCTCACATAGGTTCCTACATGACAGGGGCAGTTCTGTAATTCTAAGATGATAAGTCCCGGGGTAAGAATACCTGATTTAAACAGTCGTTCATAGGAAAACAAGGGGGAGAATCAGACACTAGTGAATTCACTCTCCAACATTTCTTTGATTTTTTCATTAATCTGGATTTAGAACTGCTAGTTTCAGTACAATGTCAAGATAAAAAACAGGCTAGGCATGGTGGTTCACACCTGTAATCCCAGCACTTTGGGAACCTGAGGCAGGTGGATCACCTGAGGTCAGGAGTCCGAGACCAGCCTGACCAACATGGTAAAACCCCATCTCTACTAAAAATACAAAAAAATTAGCCAGGCATGGTAGTGAGCACCTGTAATCCCAGCTACTCGGGAGGCTGAGGCAGGACAATTGCTTGAACCAGGGAGGCAGAGGTTGCAGTGAGCTAAGATTGCACCACTGCACTCCAGCCTGGACAACAAAAGCGAAACTCAGTCTCAAAAATAAAAACTAAAAAAAGACATAAAACATTTATCAAATAAACCTTTCCAGAATGCACTTATATGTTTTATACCTCTGCTTTCTCTGCTTTCCATATGCTGTACTCACGCACTATGTGCTGGAAAACCATAGTGATTTTATATTTGTTGATGTTCCACATACTAAGAAACCGAGATTATACACTGTCCTTGGGGGATAAGCATCAAGTTGCCTCATTCTCAACCCAGCTAAGATTTTATTGCTTTTGATCAAAGATAACTATGAAAACCACATCATTTATATGATCATTTTTAAAAATCTCAGCACATTGTCCCAGATGCGTAAATGTCAATACATATTTGATGAGCTCCTACATTATTTAAAGCAACGAAGAAAAGCCCAAGCGTGCTTTAACACTAGCTTCTAAGACATTCCATCATTATGCTGGAGATCTGACCTAAGGGCTAAGCAGGATGGGAATATGGGAGTTTAAATTGAATCAGGGAGAATTTAAACCAGTTGAAAAACAAACTCTACTGATTCATCACCACCTCCAAATCTCCCTTCTGTCCCCACTCCACATCTCCACTTCATAGCCCCACTCACATGTCTATGTTAATAGGTGAAGTCCAACACACATCTTGGATTTTTTTTTTTCCTGAAGGGTACATTTCAGTGATCCATGTACTCATCCAAACTATCAAAATATCAGTATAAAAATGTAAAAATATAATTTGTATACAAATGCAGAGAGTGAACATTAATGAAGAGTTCCAAAAGAATGACAAAGCTGATTCAAAGAGATTTGATAAATGAAGATTTTTATAGTGGTCAGGAGGAAGGACTGCTGAGATAATACTGCTAAGTTAAATACAAAACTGGTTGAAATCCTTCAGAGCAATAAGGCCAGACTCTTTTGTGTTGAGTTTTCTACAGAAAAGAAAAAAAAATTCATCTAAAATTATCCTATCTTATCAAGTTTACAGAATTATTTAATCAAGTGTATGAAGTTTATTTCCCTAAAGAGTTAAAAAAAATTTTAAGAAAGCCCATTAGACAATGTTCTTTGCATTATATTAAAACTTCAAATAATCATTTTCCTTAATTCTGTTAATGCTCTTTAGCCAAAGTCCACCAGGAACACACCTATAGTGGAACAAGCTGGGTTTATTACCCATGACAGCAAGGAGGAACACTCACTAGGGGGAAATGTTGGATGTTTCAGTTAGAGAATATGAGAATGAATATATTATGGAATTTGGATTTTGAATTTTGTTTGAATGATTTGGGGTAGGGTGTTTAAGAGAGCCAGAGTTTGCCCTAGATCGGGTGCGGTTAGAAAAGAGAGGCAGGCCGGGCACAGTGGCCCACACCTATAATCCCAACACATTGGGAAGCCCAGGTGGGTGGATCACCTGAGGTCAGGGGTTCCAGCCCAGCCTGGCCAACATGGTGAAACCCTGTGTCTCAAAAAAAAAAAAAAAAATTGCCCGGTATGGTGGCAGACACCTGCAATCCCAGCTACTCAAGAGGTTGCAGCACGAGAATAACTTAAACCTGGGAGGCAGCGATTGCAATGAGCCGAAATCATGCCATTGCACTCCAACCTGAGCAACAGAGTGAGACTCTGTTTCAAAAATAAATAAATAATAAAAGAGAGGCAATTCTATTATTGGGTAAATCAACAAGTCTTATCTATAGGGAGGTACACTAGAACAAGGATAAAGTTGTGATCGACAAAGAAGCAGGAGTCACTCATTGTGACTGAAAAAGGAGTAGTCAGTATTTTATGAATGACACTATGACCTTGTTTTTGTCTGTGCTTTTAAAAATATGGTCTTAGGCCGGCCGCGGTGGCTCAAGCCTGTAATCCCAGCACTTTGGGAGGCCGAGACGGGCGGATCACGAGGTCAGGAGATCGAGACCGTCCTGGCTAACACGGTGAAACCCCGTCTCTACTAAAAATACAAAAAAAGGGCCGGGCGCGGTGGCTCAAGCCTGTAATCCCAGCACTTTGGGAGGCCGAGGCGGGTGGATCACGAGGTCAGGAGATCGAGACCATCCTGGCTAACATGGTGAAACCCCGTCTCTACTAAAAAATACAAAAAACTAGCCGGGCGAGGTGGCGGGCGCCTGTAGTCCCAGCTACTCGGAGGCTGAGGCAGGAGAATGGCGTGAACCTGGGAGGCGGAGCTTGCAGTGAGCCGAGATCGCGCCACAGCACTCCAGCCTGGGTGACAGAGCGCGAGACTCCGTCTCCAAAAAAAAAAAAATAATAAAAAAATAAAAATAAAAATAAAAATACAAAAAAAAAAACTAGCCGGGCGAGGTGGCGGGCGCCTGTAGTCCCAGATACTCGGGAGGCTGAGGCAGGAGAATGGCGCAAACCCGGGAGGCGGAGCTTGCAGTGAGCTGAGATCCGGCCACTGCACTCCAGCCCGGGCTACAGAGCAACACTCCGTCTCAAAAAAAAATAAAAATAAAAATAAAAAAATAAAAATATGGTCTTGTTTTGTCTCATTTTATCAGAGTAACCTTGATCTCATTTATCTCTGAGTAACCTTGTCTGAGGTTGATATTCTGTGAGATTGTTTATATCGCATAGGAGAGTAACATGGCCTAACTGTGAATGGTGAGCCAGCTTATCACTATCATGGGCTGCTTTTTTCCCCTCATTTCTAACTTTTGGATAATTTTTCTTAGCACAATAAGTGCATAAATAAATAAACAACCTGCCAGAATAAATTTGATTTACAAAAATAAAATGGAATGCCACTCAGGAATTATGAAGCAAAGTTCAAACCTGCTCACATTTCATCATCATCATCATCATCATCATCAAGAATAATTGCCTTCTCAATCCTACCACTTCAAGGAAAACAGCCCCTGACGACAGCAAGAACAGCAAGCACAGTGAAGATCGGGCTGTGATCTCGCCAAAACGTGTTGCTAAAAAACCTTTGCTAAAAGCTTCAGCCAACTGATACAGAATTCTCTCATCTTTCAGAAAGAACGTCCCTTTTTAAGCAGCAATACGGATAGCTAAACAGCGTGGGTCAGTGACACTCTATTACAAGGGACATATTCAGTGCCCAGGAAGTCCTAATCACTGAGTCTTAATGCTTCTCTCTTATTTACCAGCTACGTGGCACCCTGATGAGAGTGTTCACTATTCAGACCCTTCCCAGACTCCTCCCCACTTCTCCCTCCAGATGGAGGGCCCTGCACCTCCTGTTGCTCACCCCCTGACTGCAGTTTACTTCATTCATATATGGCTTTCTCAGGATCATGTCATTAACACCAGGAGGGCAACTGGGAACTGATTTTGCACAGCACAATTTTTGTCATCTTCTTTGAGACTTTTGTGTCATTTGGCTGGCTTCCAACTGTGTGCTTGACTTATGGCACCAATCCAATTTCGTTTCTGTTAGTCAACTATGCAGTTGCTCAGACTTTTAAGAACTTATCTTGCTCAGACTTTTAAGAACTCACTGAGAGTTTGAAGAACCAGGATTGTATAGATAATACAAAACAATCAGAATTCAAACTCATCTCCTTCTGACTCACAAACCACATTTTCTTTACCTTTATAGGAAAGCTTCCTTGATTTTTTTTTAAAGGAACGTCATTACTTTTCTCTCTTTCAAACAAGACTTTATAGCAAAACTAAAGAAAATGTTTTCAAAATAGTGGTTAGAAAGTGTGTGACATTCTCCAGAAGTGGACGGCTAATGGAAGATAAAAATGAAGTTAAGCGTAAGGTGTATCACACATTTGGCTTCCATTACTTCCATAAGTAATTCTCATCCTCCCAGAAATGTCAAATTTAGAGCATCTTGTGAGCTGTGATCCAGTTGGGCATCCTTTGTGTTCCTCAGACAGAAGGAGACAGAGCAAAAAAGGGAAGTGTCATGAGGGATCTGAGGAAGCATCTTCCAAGTGTGCATTAGGATTGAAAATAAATAGCTTTCTTAGCCATGACGTGCTCTCTCTTTTGCTGTATGTATTTTCCCTTGAGTTGCATGCTACATTTTGTGAAAGGAAAATATATCTTGGGGCCCCTAAATCACTAAGCTAAAGGGAAAAGTCAAGCTGGGAACTGTTTAGTCAGTTTAGTCAGTCAGTCACCATGTTTTAAGGAAATGCTGGCCACACAGAATAGCCATGTATGGGTGTTCCAGCTGATAGATCCACTAAGGCCCCATCAACTGCCAGACAGGTGAGTGCTTGAGATTCCAAATGTTTCTAGCCTCCTATCTTCAAGTATTTCAGTCAAGGCCCTATACGTTGTGAGCTAGAGGCAAGCCATCTCTATTATGCCCTATCTGAATTCCTCACCCACGGAAATTATGAGAGGTGATGAACAACTTATTTTAACTCATCAAGGTAGGAGATGATTCGTCATACAGCAATAGCGAATATGGATGGATTTAGTAATTGAGACCTCTGAAAAATAGAAACACGGCAATCTTGAAACATGACTCTAGATATATATACTTCTGTCCCCTCTTTCCACTGCTTCCTCACACATGAGTGGATTTGCAGAGATTCCTATCACATAACTTTTTCAAGTTAATTATGGAAGCACTAGCGTAAAGTTGAAAATCACCATTGCACTTGTTACAACCAGAATCTCAAGAAATATACTGACTCCTACATGACTAGTGTACATATGCTGTCTAACTTATATGGTTATCATATTATGCTCTTGAATTCATCCATTGTACAGTGGAAAATACTGAAAATATAAATATTTCTATCTCTGAGGTACACAAGAAAAAAGTTTGATTTGAGATTCAGTGAACTAATCTCCTGGGTCCTTTAAAAATTTGTTTTGGTATCAACAATTTATTTTTCTCCCCACAGGGAGCTCAGTAAGCAGCGAGGCAGTCAGTCAGAACTTGAGAGTATCCAAGAGGCCCTCTGCTCCAAAGTAAGCAATTATCAGACATTATTCATAAAATGTCTCATTTAATACCTGCATAAACTCTCCAATATGGTGAAACCCCATCTCTATTAAAAATATAAAAATTAGCTGGGTGTGGTGGTGGGCACCCCTTATCTCAGCTACTAGGGAGGCTGAGGCAGGAGAATCACTTGAACCCGGGAGGTGAGATTGAGATCGCACCATTTCACTCCAGCCTGGGCAACAGAGCAAGACTCCGTCTCAAAAAAGGCCTGGCACAGTGGCTCATGCCTGTAATCCCCGAACTTTGGGAGGTCAAGGCAGGTGGATCACTTGAGGTCAGGAGTTTGAGACCAGCCTGGCCAACATGGTGAAACACTGCCTCTATTAAAAAATAAAAATAAATAAACCCTATGCAGTTAATCTACAGTCCCATTTTGCAGATGAGAAAACTGAAGCACAGAAAAGTAGGATAGAGGCTCTTCCTAAACATATTTAACTTATATAAATTCAACCATGCACATTCAGTCAAAATATAAAACAGGATACTTATTTTTAACAGTGCCCATGGTGCTAGCCATTTCACTCAATAAGCACTTGCTTCAGATGTCCTGTGACAGTTACTCCAGGCTTTGCTCAACTGAAAGGCTGCGTGGTTCTCAGGAAATCCTTGGCATGGCCAATCCACAGCCACGTTCTCTATCACAGCACAAAGATTTTTCCCAGGATCTTGCCACATGGAGCAGCTGCATCAAAGCCTAAACATGGCTATTAGGGAGATCAGACCCACATGGTAGAAATATGGAAGCATCATTTAATGCAGGCTTACCTATTTGCCTTTTGGGTTTCTTCAGAATGCTCAGGAAGTAGCTGGGCATTGCTGTTCATTCTAAACAGAGTCACCAGTTCATCTACTTAAGTTCTCAACAGATCGTTGGCAAAGCTGGCCTTTTAGTGAGTAGTACAGACTAATACTTTTGTGGTGGAAGTTGAGACACATTAGAGTAAACCTTCTGTTCAAAACTGCTTCACTTCTACTTGCCATACTTCATGAAACACCACCAAATGTTTTTTGTTAATTTTTGTGACCATGTCCTCTTGAAAAAGAAAAATTTCCTAGATTTAGTTACTTCCTTGTGGAAATATATTAGTCATAGTTCTGGCTAATATTTAAGGGGGAAGAAACAAAGGAGAGAGAGGAGGAAGATATATGTGTTGACTACTATGAGCAAACAGTAGGCAAGGCAAGAGTAGAACTAGACTCAAGAGAAAACCAGAAGGAAGCAGGGACTTGATATCTGTAGGACTCTCTGCCTCTCAAATGTGTCTGCTTTTTCTTTTTATCTTGAGAAAAATCTCTACAATTGGAGATGTGTATACTAGCAACTATAGGTTTATATTCTTCTACACTTGAAAATCAGAGACAAGAGAGAAAATTGTGTCCCCGAGGGTTCAAAAAATATATATCCTAGGGGAGAACTGTGATTGGCCAGTCTTGATTAGGTGGTATTTATCTATGAACCAATCACTGTGGCCAGGAAGCAGACTCATGAAATAAAAACTCCCATCTATTTCCTGTAACGGGAGATACAAAAGCGATTGGTTAAAGGGAAAACAGTAAGATTCCCAAAAGAAGGAAGAGATCCTGGGCGCTCACACACACAAAAAACTTATTAATAGCAACAACAGGTATTGTCAGCCTACAACACTTTAAAGTATATTATCTTATCAAATCAATTTTCTAGGTGAGACTAGTGGACTGACGAAAAAGAATGTTGCTGGTAGGAATGGGAATTGAAAAAATAAAGAAGAGGGGTCATTTTGATCGGGACTTGTATATATTTACAACTATATTTACAGTTCATTGTATTTTGTGTCGCTGTTTCATATAAATACATTTGCAAATATACATGTGACATAATTTTGCCTAGAAAATATATTTACTGCAGCCATGGCCTCTAAGAAGACAAAAATTAGATAAGGGGGCAGCAGCTCTCTGTATAAAGGATGCTAGGAGTGGTATAAGTTTGGGGTGGGGTAGTAGCACAAGAAAAAGTGTAAGAAAGGCAAAGTGAGAGACTTCAAAAACTAAACTTTACAGCCCTCAGAGTTTTGCCTTCAACCAACAGTCTTTGGTTTAGATTTTTGGATCTGTCTGCTCTCCTCACTCAGTAGCTTCAGTTTTTCTCCAAGATAAACAATCTAGGCACATTCTGCCATGCCTCAGATGGAATCACGACATCTATTTTGTGCCTGGATTTGCAAATCTAGTGCTACCTCCTTCCATTTCCAGCCTAAAAATAGTGGACAACTCCAGTAGGTCTCTGATGCAAATCCAAGTACCTATAAGAATTGCATGCCTGATGCAGAAAAGTTTCATTGAATGAGAAGAATCAGGACTAAAAAGAATCACATTTACTGGCTATATTTTGTCAAATGAGATTTCAAACTTTCTTTTTTGTTTGTTTGTTTGTTTTTGTTGATACATAATTATTGTACATTTTTATGGGGTACATGTGATATTTTGACACATGCATGCAATGTGTAATGACCAAATCAGGGTAACTGAGATATCCATCACCTCAAACATTTATCATTTCTTTGTGTTGAGAAGATTCCAAATCAAAGCTAATTCTTTGGTGCCTTCATTGAGAACAGCTACTCAGCTATTTTCCCTTATACCTTCTCAGATATATTGTGTCCAGACCTTGCCCTTATTTATATACCATTTCCTCCTTACACACACACACACACACACACACAAAAAAAACATGATTCTCTGTCCTTATTCCACCTTCAATCTTGTATTTCAAACTTTCTTTAAATTTTCTTAAAATTCTTAACCTCCTACAATGAGGTAAGACGACGTAAACCTTACTACTTGACTTTAGAACAGAGAGTTAAAATAATGTTATTTGCTCTTTGCAGACAGCATTGATATTCACCTGTACAATTGCTGTATCAAAGGAGAAACTCCAAGATAATTCAGCTCTCTTCCCCTGTGAAATGGGAGTAATCGTAGTCATTTGTAGTCATAGCGACAGGTGCAATGGTTCTGGGTCTGCAACACAGGAAAAGATCACTAAATAATGGTAATATCCACCTCACTCCTGTCAAAGAATGAACTTTAATATTGGGGCTTTCTCAAAACCTCTCCCAACTCTGTAGAAATCACAGTGTCTAAATGCTCAGGTCAAAATGGCCAAATCAAAATCTCTCCCTCTTAATTCATTACCTTCTATCTCACAGGAAGTTTTCCTCTTCCTCTATTTAAAGGTAACACTGTGCCTTAGACACAGCTCCTTCACCCCCTCAGTATTCTTCTCCCCACCTTCTCACTTCCTTCTAATCTTGTTTCCACCCACATCCTTGTTTCTTCTCCCTTTAGCCTCTCCCTCTGCAGGCACCTCCCTCTCATTTTTCCAAAACACACACTTGGGTCTCCAACTGGTCTCCCTTGAAGAGGAAGTTGTATCTTACTGCACAGAGAAACTGCCTCCTGTTTAGTAGGGCCAACATTTAAGGGGGAAGTGGGGTGAGTTTTGTGAGGGTCGTGGTTAGTTGGGGAAGGAGTTGAAGGAGAGGAGAGGGAAAGGAAAGAGACCAAGAGAGTGTGGGAGCACGAGTAGCTGGGAGTGTGGGAGCATGTGTTGTGAGGACTCGGTAAAAAGCATTCTGTTTACCGAGTCCTCAGAACACAAACTTAGCACAAGTTAAATCTTGCTGAGCACAATGCTGACACAGACCATGTCAGACATGAGAGGAGGACCATACAGGTGAGAAGAGTATAGAAGAACACACAGGGAAAAACTAAAACATTGACAGGCTGCAGGATGCAGAAATATTACTGAAATTCAATACAGGAAAAAAACTTGGTTATAACAAATATGATCCTGTATAACTATAGACTTTCCAGGTTGATACCAGCAGAAGTACAGGTACAAAAAAATAGTTGTGGTCAAGTCAGGGAGATGGTGCTAGGTTTCTGGGTTCTCGTAATGAAGAGATTTTTCCACATTTCTTGGTGAAAAAAACAAGAAACGTGATATTACCAAAAGGTCGCCTTCTTTCCACTCTCTAACAGGTGAAATTAAGTTGATAGCTTTTTAAATTAAATTATATTTTCTCAATGAATGGCAACTACCAACAGGCTGTCTTTTATGATCGATCTTCATTGGCTACTCGTCCTTAGTGCTTTAGTTTTTAGTTTGTCTTCTCCCAAGCTCCCCTGTCAAATGGCTAATGATCCATAAACAAGCACGTAAGAAAAGAGGAGCACTGCTTTTGTATTACTAAGAATTATTTTCTAAGTCAGATTATGAACCCTCTTCCTTCTTTTATTTCTGTAATAGTCTGACTTGTTTAGATTTTCTTGAGGAAAAGTGAATACAACAAAAATATCTGGAAAAAAATTTCTTCCTACATTATGTTTCTAAATCCCATCAAAAGTGTTTTCTCTCTTTCCAAAGCCTCAGGATAAAAGAAAAGCCTATTCTGCCTTAGCCTTGTCATTCACTCTGAACGAGCAGCCTGATCGAGTTCTCCCATTTAGTTTCACAAAGTCCTATCAGTACCTGCAAGAAAAAAAAAAACACAAGACCAAAACCCATTTACTAGTCACTCAACATCAGACATATATACACAGACAGATTTTAAAATGAACAACTTAGGGAGTATGAATTGAATTTTAGTATAATCATGGATTCAGATTTGCAAGAATATGACTTACTTTTCTCATAATTGAACTTTGTTAGTTTCCAAGCTCCCACTTTCACCAATGGGAAGAAAATCAAACCTTGTAATTCAAAGTAAATTCAATCATCCTGCTTTAAAACTCAGAATGGCTCTTTCTGGCTTAAATATTCAGTTAATTTTCAGGAGGCTGAGGTGGGAGAATCGCTTGAACTCTGGAGGCAGAGGCTGCAGTGAGCCCAGATCACGCCACTACACTCCAGCCTAGGAAACAAGAGCGAAACGCCGTCTCAAAAAAAAAAAAAAAAAAATTCAGTTAATTTAAGATTTCCAAACTCCTCCTTAATTTTACCTTCTCTTTCCCAGTGATTGAAGTAAAGTATGTGAGGTAGCAAGGGATTTTGTATCATCCTGGCAACATGGGAAAGGAGCCTGTGGCAAGGTGAACTCTGTGCTGGCCTCTGTTTTACAGCAGCTGTTTCCACTGCACCTGCCACCCATTGTCTGCAGTCCTCCCTACAAAAACCTCACAGGTTTCTCTGTGCCCATCCCATCCCCACTATGAGTTTTATCTCTCTCTGTATCTCTCTCTCTCTCTCTCTCTCTCTCTCTCTCTGCTTCTCCTGTACTCCCTCACTTCCCCCCACCCCCAACACTCATTTGCCCTTCTCAGCCTAGCTCTTTACTCATGCCACCTGGGACTCTGAAACATCATCAAGGCTCAGACTGAGCGCAGTGGCTCACGCCTATAATCTCAGCACTTTGGGAGGCCGAGACGGGCAGATCACTTGAGGTCAGGAGTTCCAGACCAGCCTGGCCAACATGGTGAAACCCAGTCTCTACTAAAAATACAAAAAAAAAAAAAAAATTAGCTGGGTGTGGTGGTGTGCACCTGTAGTCCCAGCTACTCAGGAGGCTGAGTCAGGAGAATCACTTGAACCTGGGAGGCGGAAGTCGCAGTCAGCCGAGATCGCACCAATGCCCCTAGCCTAGGCAACAAAGTGAGACTGTTTCAAACCAAAAAAAAAAAAAAAAAAAAAAAAAAAGGAAGCATCATTAAGGCTCAAGGTGAAGTGGATAGTTAGTGGTGCTAGTTTTCTCTCTGCTAGTCCTGACTGGTCACCATTTCTACTTAACTATGGCAACACTACCACCACTACCACTACCACCACATTGAATATGGCTTGCTATGAGTCTATCTCTTCTCAGAGTTTCCAGCAGGACATGGGACTTCGATCTTCTAATGTTCTCTAATCCTCAAGTCTTTCAGAGCCTTCAAAGGGACCCATGTCCATTACTCAGTCTCTGACACCCCTCTATCTAGCCTTTCTCTCTCCTCCCTTCAGTTGGTCAACTTTTTCTCCCAGTTAATCAAGGAGCAAAAGACAAGATTTTACCCCATCATGCATTCTTTTGAATCTATTGTTTTCTGCATAAGCTCTATACTGTATTTCCCTCAAGGTTTTGGCTCTTGATATTCAAAGCCAAATTCTAGGCATTCAAACCCATTTTCTTTCTTCATTCTCTTGCCTTGTAAAGATTTCTTCACAACTAAGAATTTTGAAACATCAATTCATTAGCTCAATTGACTTATTAATCTTGGGTGCTGTCTGCCCCCCACATCTCAAGAAATAGATACAGAAAACTACCACTATTTTCTGTGGAAATGGAGAGTGGAAACCTAAGTTTATGTTTCTATCATCTGCAATATCTTTATATCGCAGCTTGTGATTAATTCCATTAACAAAAGTTTTGGGGGCATGCACTCTTCCAGGTTTGGGACATTCCCTGCATTTATAAAGTTTGCACTCTAGTTGGGTGTGATACATAATAGACAATTAAAGGAATGAATAAAGAAGATAATTTCCAATTAATGTAAGTGCTATGAAGTAAATGAAAGGGTGATATGATAAAGAGAGGTTGGAGAAAAAAAGATCAAGGAAGTTTCCTCTAAGTAGGTGCAATCTGAGCTGAGATCTTAAGAATAAAAGGAGTCAGACATGTAAACAGTCAAGACAGATATTTCTAGGAAGAGAAAGGAGAAAGGGCAAAGGCCCAGTGGCAGGAAAGAGCTCAGTACGTTCAATAAACCGAGAGAAGGCAATGAAACTAGAACATGGTAGACATAAAGGAGAAATTAGAAAAAAGATAAAACCAAATTATGTGGATTTCAGTAGGCCACAGTAAACAGCCCCAATGTTTACTAAATAAAATGAAAAGTCACTGGCGAGTCTTGATTAGAGAAATTGCATGTGTTTTATGCTTTTGAAAACAACTGCTCTGTTTGGAGAATGGCCAATCGGGAAGGAAGAGTAAAATATGATGGCTTTCACCAAAGTGTGTCAATAAGATTTAAAGAAGTAGATGGGTTCAATATTATTTAGGAAATATCCTCAAGGAGAATTCCTCAGCTGTCTGTGAAAGAAGGTGGAAATGTCAAATTCTTAGATTGTATAATTGTGTCTTTATTATCCCATCATTAATACCAACATTTCAGTGCCAAGAGCTAACTCACAAATGCTCTTAACATCATACTTGGTTGATCATGAAAGGCTCTTGACCAGCTGCCTAAAGGAAAATCAGGATCTTTTACATACTAAGATAAGGCCAGGCATCTCACGGGCAAGCGCTTTATCTCTAACCTCTTCTGACCCAGAGAACGGATAATAGTTCTCATACCAAACTGCATAAGAATGCTTATGTTCCAAGTATTGCCCCAAAACAATTTAATGGTTACCAGTTATGTTCCATCTTAACCTAATGTTAATTTTTTTGTTGTTGGAAAATCCATATTGATTTTCGCCTTTAGCTTTTGGTCACCAGATAAATCACCCATTTAGAGTTCCAGACTAATTGTTCTGATTATAGCTGGTCATTCTACACCTGAAATAGCAGCTACATTGAGAAGAGATAACAACCAAAACTCCTTCAGAGCTCAAAGTAAATAGTGTATGGTGTTCGTGAGTTATACGTTTCTAAAATAGGCAAGGGTTAGGGATGTTACTAGGAAAATTAGGGATCTCCTGTTGCCCTGTGTTCTCACCAGCGTTCTGAATATTAGAGAGCACACACAAACTCTGGCAGTTAAATGCAATTCAAAGCACTGACAGCATTAATTGGCCAGGTAAGTGCTTGAGAACCTCATAGGATAGGATTGGCCTGACCTGGAAAATGCAGCATGAATATGAGAACTATTTCTTCTATTTTCTAAATTTCTGAAGCTGTAGCTGAAAGACACTTCTGGAGAGAACTTGGCTGCAGATAAAACTCAGTCTACCTCCACATTCACCTGCACAAACTTAGTTGATATCCAAATAAGGAAAAAGGAGGATTGAGAGATGGACTCATATAATGTTTTTCAGTACCCTTCCTCTATGCCCCAGTAAAAATGGTCTCCAAGGAATACCCCAAAACTGCACAACTGTGTTAGCTACTCTTCCTGCCTTTATGAGGGATATGTGAGTAAACAGGGAAATATTCAGTCTAACATAATCCTCTCATAAAAAGGAGAGTAAAGGTCTCCCACCCATCTTGGGACTATACTCTTATATAGTTGACTACAGGAAAATAAACAGTAGCTTTTAGAAGTACATTATTAACCTGAATAAAAAATTTCCTTCACCTTTGATCTTGTGTACAAGCTGAACTTCACTGGAGTTTGACCCCGGAGACAGTGGAGGGATCTGTGTGAAGGACAGTGTTTGCTGTTCCTTCACTCCACTTCCCCAACAAAGCTGAGGGTCTTTCTTTGGCCCACTGCTCTTCTCTCTCCTTAAATTTCTCATACTCTTGCATTACCACTTTTAAGCTGATAACTCCCAAATCTGTATCTCCAACTATAACCAGCTATATTAGGGTTCTCTAGAGGGAGATATATATATATATATGCATATATATATATATAATATGAGATATATATATATAATATGAGATATATATATATACATACACACACACATATATTAAAGTGGAATTTATTAAGTATTAACTCATATGATCACAAGGTCCCACCATAGGCCGTCTGCAGGCTAAGGAGCAAGGAGAGGCTGTCCGAGTTCCAAAACTAAAGAACTTGGAGTTTGATGTTTGAGGGCAGGAAGCATCCAGCACAGGAGAAAGATGTAGGCTGGGAGGCTAGGCCAGTCTCTCTTTTCACATTTTCTACCTGTTTATATTCTAGCCGCACTGGCAGCTGATTAGACTGTGCCCACCAGATTAAGGGTGGGTCTGCCTTTCCCAGCCCACTGATTCAAATGTTAATCTCCTTTGGAAACACTCTCACAGACACACCCAAGATCAATACTTTGTATCCCTCAATCCAATCAAGTTGACACTCAGTATTAGCCATCATGACTGCACCCCCTGTCAACTTGAACTCTTACACATCTCCTGAGATCATACCTAATCTGCAAATCAAGATAATAATAAGGTCATAATTACGCCTAACATAATACTAACCATCCTTCATACAAACAGAAATGCACCAATCCTCAACCCCAATACTATTACATAAAGTTAACAATACTTAAATGCTGATGCAAAGTCAATAAATCTTATGTCACATGATAAAGGAGAAAGGAAATAAAATGAAGCTATTTCCTTAGCACAAGTGTATACATGCACAAACATGTTTCTAACAAAAGAAGGAGGACATACTCATGACAATTACAGTCCTCATTTCTGCAACTGGTCACGTGGTCGTGGCTGGTATTGATGACTACTTTCTTCTACTACCCATTTTGTATTCCGTTTGCCTTCAGCAAGCATCTCAGCAGGTCGTGTTTTCTTTCCTGTTGGAGTGGCCCAAACCTTCATTCCTGAAGGGTCTGGGTCATCTGTAGTCCTGCCTGGATTGGGCTGTTGTAGTTTTCCACTGACCTTAATCACAGGCCATGCTAATACTGACACATGCCCTAATGAATCTCTTGTATTCCATGCATACTCTTCCTTACTCCTTTGTGGACTGATCCTCCTCTGCTGAGGTTACCCGTTGGTGAACACTCACATGGGATACAAATATCTTCACAGTTTTTGACCATTCACAAAGGTCCGTCCACGTACCTCTTCCCCAAATTTGTCACCAATTTGCCGATCATGCTTCTTCCAAGTCCTCTTTCCCTTTCTGCTGGGTCATATGGCTCAGGTAGCAGAGCAGCTTGCACAGCATCCTGGACCTGTTGCAGAGCCTTCCCCTGCTCCGGACCACATTCGAAACTGGCAACCTTTCAGGTCACTCGATAAATGGGCAGGAATAATATACTCAAATGAGGAATGTGTTACCCCCAAAATCCAAATAGGCCCACTAGGTGTTGTGCCTCTTTCTTGGTTGTAGGAGGGGGCAAGTGCAGCAACTTATCCTTCACCTTAGAAGGAGTAATTCAACAGGTCCTATACCATAGGACCCCTAGAAATTTTACTGAGGTAGAAGGTCTCCAAATTTTAGTCAGATTTTATTTCCCATCCTCTGGCATGCAAATGTCTTACCAATAAGTCCAGTGTTTTTGCTACTTCTTGTTTGCTGGCTCCAATTAGGATAACATCATCAATGCAATGGACCAATGTGATATTCTGTGGAAGCGAAAAGCGATCAAGAACTCTTCAAATAAGATTATGACACAAAGCCAGAGAGTTAATATAGCCCCGAGGGAGGGTGGTAAAGGTATATTGACAGCCTTGCCAGCTGAGGCAAATTGCTCCTGGTGGGCCTTATGGACAGGAATGGAGAAAAAGCATTTGCCAAGTCAATGGCTGCATACCGGGTACTAGGAGGTGTGTTAATTTGCTCAAGCAATCAAACCACAGCTGGTATAGCAGCTGCAATTGGAGTCAGCACTTGGTTAAGCTTATGATAATCCACTGTCATTCTCCAAGATCCACCTTCTTCTGCACAGGGCAAATGGGAGAGTTGAATGGGGATGTGGTGGGAATCAACACACCTGCATCTTTCAAGTTCTTGATGGTGGCGCTAATCTCCGCAATCCTTCCAGGGATGCAATATTGTTTTTGATTTACTATTTTTCTAGGTAGAGGCAGGTCTAATGGCTTCCACTTGGCCTTTCCTACCATAAAAGCCCTCACCCTACCAGTCAGGGAGCCAATGTGGGGGTTCTTCCAGCTGCTAAGTATGTCTATGTCAATTATGCATTCTGGCACGGGGGAAATGACCACAGGATGAGTCCAGGGACCCACTGGATCCACTGTAAGTCAGATCTGAGCTAAAACTCCATTAATAACCTGACCTCCATAAGCCCCTACTTTAACTGGAGGACCACAGTGACGTTTTGGGTGCCCTGGAATCAACGTCAGCTCAGAGCCAGTGTCCAGTAGTCCCCGAAATGTCTGATCATTTCCCTTGCCCCAATGCACAGTTACCCTGATAAACGGCCAGAGGTCTCCTTGGAGAAGGATGGGAGAAAGATTCACTGCACAAACTGCTGGTAATATAATGGGGTCCTTCCTCAAGGGGACCCAGCCTCCTTTTCATTCAAAGTGTTCTGGGTCTGTAAACTGGCTTAATTCTGAAAATTGATTGCGGGGCCGTGATTCTGTTTTTATAATTCAAGTTAGTCTTTTGTCCATTCGACCTTTAAGTTTTCTGCTTATATAAATTAATTAGGAATTCAGTAGGCTTCCTATCAATTTCACTTATAGGAACACCATGATTAATTAGCCAATGCCAGAGCTCTAGATGAGTCAGACTATTCTGATTGCCACTCTGCCTCTGCTGTTCATTATGGTAGCTATGCCCACCTTGCCTTTGATGGTTGAGTGCCACCACTTGGCCCCTGCCACCTTGGGATCCAACTATTCCTATTTTATTTAAATTTTGCAGTTGAGTCACTGTGGTTCCCACTGTTAGATATGACATACAGAGAAGAGCAATTACAGGGCTCTTCAAAGACGCAGGTGCTGCCCTCGCAGATGTATTTCACAAGGCATTGGTCAAGGGTATATCTTCTGGACTCTCCCAGCTGGGACAAGTAGGTCTAAAGTGGCTAATCCACTACACCATCCCAATCCCCCTATGCCTTTGGATCCCTTCCTCTATGTTAACCCAAGGGCGATCAGGCATTTCCAGGTCCCTCACAGTGGACCATCTTTCAATCCACATTTCAGTTAACCAAGAAAATAAACTATTAGAACTTTATTTAACTCCCCAAGCTGCAACATTAAATGCACAGTCCCTACTTAGTGAGCCAAATCAATAAATTCAGCCTGATCCAACTCTATGTTCCTTCCGCCATTATCCCACACCCTTAATATCCATTCCCATGCCAGTCCTCCAGATTTCTGTTTATATAAATCAGAAAACTCAAGCAGTTCTTTTTGTGTGTAGCGCATCTCCTCATGGGTCACACCCTCAACCTCACCTCTAGGGGCCCGCCAGGACTTTAGTCTATTTATAGGCCTTGGAGCAAACAGGGGTGTTGGTGGCAGCTCCTGAGGAGAATCAATAGTATCTTGCCAGGCAACTGCCCCAGCGAAGTCCATCACTGTTGCCTCAGGCAGTGCAGGGTTTATCTCCTCAGACAAATGTGGAAAGGTTGATGGCATCATGGGTCAGGGAGGGGATGTTGCCATTACTGGGGATGGGGAAGCTGTTTCTTCTGGCAAAAAAGGTTCATCAGAGTTTACAAACTCAGCATCCCCAGTTTCATCAGGGTACTCCCACACATTCCTATTCTAAGTTGCAGGGTCCCATTCATTTCCAATCAATGCCCTCACTTTAACAGTAGACACCTGGCGAGACTGTGCATGCACCTTTTGTTGCAGGTCAGCCACTGGCATGATAAGAGCTTATGTCTGTTTTTCCAGAATTTCAGCTCTTTCTCTACAGGAGATACCTCTCACTTGGGGCAATCTTAGCAGATTTGAGGCTCAGTATCTGCTTCTGAAGCCTCAAGATAGAATCCCTGAGTTCATCATTTTCTTTCATCACTTTGCCCACTGAATTTAGGAGCAACCAACCAGCTCCATTATATTCCTTGGTTCTCCGCATATGGTAAAAGGTATTATGTATAGAGTCACTAAACTCCTGGCCTCTCATGAGTAATTAATCAGGAGTGTCAAATGCATTTATTTTGTGTAACTCTCTAAACAGTTCATGCCAAGGACTATCAGGGTTCTCCATACTATTAGAAGTAGAGTCCTTAGCATTTTGGGGTCTAATCATATTAAGCAGGCAACTCCAGAAACTCCCAAACCAACAAAATAACTTCATGTTTAATATTCTGTTCCTCTAGAACCACTCCTGGTACAAAAATCTGTATTAAGGTTCTCTAGAAGGATAGAACTAATGGAATATATATATATATATTCCATATATATACATATATATATATATAAAAGAGGAGTTTATTAAGTATTAACTCACACAGTCTCAATGTCCCACAACATGCCGTCTGCAGGTTAAGGAGCAAGGAGAGCCTGTCTGAGTTCCAAAACTGAAGAACTTGGAGTCCAATGTTCAAGGACAGGAAGCATCCAGCACAGGAGAAAGATGTAGGCTGCGAGGCTAGACCAATCTCTCTTTTCACACTTTCTGATTGCTTATATCCTAGCCTCACTGGCAGTTGATTAGACTGTGCCCACCGGATTAAGGGTGGGTCTGCCTTTCCCAGCCCACTGAGTCAAATGTTAATCTCCTTTGGCAACACCCTCACAGACACACCCAGGTTCAATACTTTGTATCCTTCAATCCAATCAAGTTGACACTCAGAATTAACCATAACACCAGCCTATGAATTTCAGATTCATTCATTCACCTGCCTGCTAGACATGGCCATTGGAAGTCCCAGAAACATCTCAAAATAAACATAAGCTAAATTGAATATTACAGAAATTATTAACTTCCCTACCTATTCCAATCCCAAACTGTTCCTTTTTCTAGATTTCCAGTTACTCTTAATGGCACTTCTACCATGATATGGTTGCCTGTGTCCCCACCAAAATCTCACCTTGAATTCCCATGTGTTGTAGGAGGGACTTGGTGGGAGGTAACTGAATCATGGGGGCAGATTTTTCCCATGCTATTCTCGTGATTGTCAATAAGTCTCATGAGATCTGATGGTTTCATCAGGGGAGTTTCCCTGCACAAGCTCTCTCTTTGCCTACCACCATCCATGTAAGGTGTGACTTGCTCCTCCTTGCCTTCTACCATGATTGTGAGGGCTCCCCAGCCATGTGGAACTGTAAGTCCATTAAACCTCTTTCTTTTGTAAATTACTCAGTCTCGGATATGTCTTTATCAGCAGCATGAAAATGAACTAATACATACCATTTATCTAAGTCACCAACCCAAAAACTGACAGTGATTGTAGACTCACCCACCCCAACACACATTTTGTCAATTGCCAAGTTCTGCTAATTTAATATATTCTATGTCTTCCTAAATCTGAACTTCTAAGATGTACACTGGTTTGGATGCTCAATTCTTTCTTAAACTACAAAAACAATCTTCTAGCAGATCACCCTACTCCTAATTTTGGCCCCTTATATCCACTCTCTACAATGTCACCTATCTAAAGTGCACATCTGACCTCTCTTGCTTTAAACCCTTCAGCAACTGCCCTTTGCCCACAGGATGAAATACAAGTTCTTTGGCACAGTGCATAGGCTCTTCAACACCTGCTACCCACCTACCTCTTAAGCCTTATCTTTCTACCACACTTTTTAAGTTCTAGTCATCAAACCAATTCCCTTCACATTCTATGATTCTTCAAATCTCTGTGACTTTATAAATGTTTAATTTTTATTTTTATTTTTATTTATTTATTTTTGCCCAGAATACCTTTCTGTCTTCTTTCTCCTAATTCTTTCCATCCACCATGATTCAGCTCATGTCTTTTCCTTCTAGAAGTTTCTCCTGGACCTCCAGTTTCTGCTAAGTGCCCCTTCCCACCCCGTACTTCTATAACACCTGCGTCTCTCTCTCTCTTAGTAGGGGCACAATATTATACTAAAATAACCTATATACATTTCTGACATTTTAAGATAGTCAATCAGGAACAACCCTCAGTCTGCTATCCAAGTTAGAAATAAATTGAAAAAATAAAGGAGCTTGGTAGATCAAGATAAAAACATCACCTTTATTACTGATAAAGTTAACACTGGAGAATGTAGCAAAGATCTGGAGCCAAAATGGCTATGAGTTAGACATACCATGCACCATCCCTGCTGGTTCTGAACTTCCACAAATCTCCGCCAACCCTGACCCTGAACATTCACATGGAGGAGTCAGAAAGAATGTATACTTTCTTCAGGTAAATATATCCCAAATAAAAGAATAAAGGGGGTCACTGAGCCACTTATGCTCTGTTCTTTCTCAAAGAGAAGGCAGCCCTCCTCACCCAGAAGGTGTGAGAGGAAGGGATGGGGCCAGAGATCATGAGTGTTGCTCTAGTGGGACTGCCTCCATACGGAAGCATGAAGCCAAGGAAAATGAGGTTTATCCCAAATCTCTCTCTCTCTCATAGGATGGTAAGTTCCTTGGAGGCAAGAACCATGTCTTTTTACTCTTGGAATTTACAAAGCTGGCCTCTGACTATTCACTAATTTAAATATTCCGTCAGTCCTAACCATTAAAATCAATTTTGGATGATAGTGACTGAAGGCAACACAGGAAGAAATCAACGTAAAAGCAAAAAATACAGTAGTATCTAGCCTGTATTGGTGATAATTTTTTCAATGCCTACAAATGTAATCAGGTGAGAAGGAAATGGGAAAATACAATCAGAAACAAAAAACCATTACACTACCATTATATAATTATAGGTGATATTTTTAATAAATAATTTTATTTTACGTAAGCTTTTGGGGGAAAATGTTTTAATACATAAGACAGTGCAGTAGATATTAATTTTTTTTGTTTACTCAGAAAAGCACCCACTATCTCTTCTGAAACTATTTCTTCCCCTCTCCAACCATGTGATTCTGGTAGGAGCTTCCAGACACAGTACTTTACTTCTTGGGCAAAGGCATGGGCACTTGACCACAGCCAGACCAAAGGGTCCTGGCTAATGTGGGCAGGTGGCAGGAAGAGAACTCCCATTGGAATCCCCTATTATAGCAAGGTCTGGTATGCCTTGTACCTGGTAGGAAACCTACATCTACTTTCATATCAAAATTTAGTGTAGTTGAAGACAAACCTTTCTCCAGAAGGATAAAGAAATCAAAGTATCTGGACAAAGCAGTCCCTCTCTCCTATTCCTCTTCTTTCTCATTTTCCTGCCAGTGCTTATGAGAATAGCAGCGTAGGCCCTGTGGATTTGTGGCATCTCCTTATTAAACATCCTGCAAAAAGCTGTGTTAAACCACTACCACCAGACCCTTCTGCTCCTTCCAAATATTTCTGGGAGTCCCAGCAGGGGTCTCTTCACGCTCAGGAGAAACTCTAGCCAACCAGCAAATGCCCTTTCTCACTTATCCCTCTCCCTGTGGTGTCACCCTCTGGCTCAGTCCCTAGACAATCAGAAAGGTCACTGTTCCTAATGGCTCTTCTGCATGGTGTGCAAGGGAATGGTTGTCCTGGCTTATAGAAACAATTCTGTCAAAGCTTCCTGAGGAATTTGAATAATGCGGCTGTATTAGTCCTTTCTCACGTTGCCATACATAACTACCTGAGACTGGGTAATTTATAAAGAAAAGAGGTTTAATTTACTCACAGTTCCACAGGCCGTACAGGAAGCATAACTGGGGAAGCCTCAGGAAATTTACAATCGTGGCGGAAGGCAAAGGGGAAGCAGGTATGTCTTGTATGTCTGGAGAAGGAGGAAGACAGAGCAGAGGGATGAGCTACACACTTTTAAGCAACCAGATCTTGTGAGAACTCACTATCAGAAGAACAGCAAGGGGGGAATCTGCCTCCATGATCCAATCGCCTCCCACCAGGCCCCTCCTCCAACATTGGGGATTACAGTCCGACATGAGATTTGGGTGGGAACACAAATCCAAACCATACCAGTGGCCACAGCAGCACACCTTCTTGGGTTGGGGAGAGCCCAGCCCTGTCCTTGCCCATAGCTGGAGAGCTCAGCTCCTCCAGGTCATAGCCAAATGATGCTTGTTTATGCCCAGTTAGAAATGTGAAAAATGTTTTGCTGGGTGAAGTTCATGTATCTTTCTTTCTAGGTAACAATGCAAAAGGTGCATTAACGTTGGCTGGGTGCAGTGGCTACTGCCTGTAATCCCAGCACTTTGGGAGGCCAAGGTGGGTGGATCACCTGAGGTCAGGAGTTCAAGACCAGCCTTGCCAACATGGTGAAACCCCGTCTCTACTAAAAATACAAAGATCTGCTGGGCGTGGTGGCACATGCCTGTAATCCCAGCTACTCAGGAGGCTGAGGCAGGAGAACTGCTTGAACCCAGAGGCAAAGGTTGCAGTGAGCCGAGATCATGCCATTGCACTCCAGCCTGGGTGACAAGAGCGAAACTCCATCTCAAAAAAAAAAAAAAGAAAGAAAGAAAAAAGAACGTGCATTAACATGAATTGCCTCCATCTGATTGTTTATTTTCTTTCATTTGTTGCTTTAAAAGTAGGCTGAAATAAATTGAAAGTTCATACTCTAAATTGTACTATTTAGTAAAACTGACCATTATCATCTTGGCCATGGTGCTTCTTTTGTGGACTGTACAAAAGCCTGCAAAGTGAAAGACTGGAGAGCCATCCCCAGACAGCACTGTGAAGTAGTTCTTGTGCTCTTTGGGACAAGGGAATCCTAACTGGGCACTTTCTCTCCTATTGTTTCAGTGGCCCTTTCATCAAGGCACCCAGGACTCCATGTTCCTGGGCATCTCTGGTTAAACTGAATGAACTTGGCTCATAATCTTTATTCATAATACGATATAATTGCAAATCAGCCCCTCTCTACAATATGTAAATTTTTAAAGAAAGTTTTCTGTTAAAGCAAGTCATATGTACAATTATGCTACCAAGCAGGAAGTTCAGAGTGCTCTGAGAGTGTAAAACAGGATCCAGTCTTGTCTGAAGTATCTGAGAGAGCCTCCCTGTGATTGTCACATTGAGCTGATAGGATATAGTGAGACCAAGATGGGAAAGAAAAACATTTCAGAGCAGAGTAATAATAATATGTGGGAAGAACAGAAGTTAACTGTGTGTGAGCATGTGAGCGTGTGTGTGTGTGTGTGGTGCATTTCAGTTGTTAAAGGAAATTTTGTATGGTGAGATTCTTAAGAGAAGGGAAGACTGATGCAAGAGAAGCTCATACATGTAGGCAAGAGAATACTTGATTTGGAAAATGTTTTGGTTTATAGCTACTCAGGCTCTGCAGCTGGTTCTGTACTCAATTCAATATATCTGAGGGATTATGGAGGTTTTGGCTCTGGGAAAGGTCTCCATTCATTTGTTGGAATCATGATCCCTCTGGCAGATATCAGGTCTCTTCTCCACCTCTTTCATAGTAATCAATAATTCATCTCCAGAGTGGTTCTTCTGTATGTCTCTGCACTCATTGGTTTCTATGCTTTAATAGCCTGGAACAACTTCAAATTGAATTGCTTTTTGAAGCTACCAAGGATTCCCAATTCAGAAGCAGACAATGCAGCGTCAGAATGTGTGTCCTCCTCGATCAGATTTTTCCAATGGGATTAAACAGGAGATATCTCTTGGGTTTTGCTGGCATACAAATAAGCCAAAAATATAATAAAACTCCAACATTATTACTGCATCCTACTCCCCGAAAATTAGCAATAAGCCCCTGCCTATAATGTTTCCCTTGGACACCTATGAATAATTTCTAATTGTATGAAAGGTATTCCATTTTCCCCAAGACTGGCCTACAAAAAGCACTCTTGAAAAACTCTCTTCAGGCCTCCAGAGATGTAGTATTGCTAGAGCCCTGCCCTTCGCGATTAGATGGGAAGTTTTACTCTTTCCATATGCAGAAGTCAGCACTCTCTTAGGATGGAGAGATTGAATGACTTGGCCAAAGTTGTAAAAGTAATCCATGACAGGGCTAGACAAAGAACTCTGGTTTTCTTCTTTGTACACAGTCCTTAAGCCAAAAGCCTAACCCCTGTGTTAGTTGTTTAACATAGTGGGATCATAAGTAATTTTTATTGTTTTCAATACTTTTCAGACATTTTTAACAAGAAATAATTATTACTTGTACAGACCAATAGAAGGCTGTAGTTTAAAATATTGAATCTGGAAGACTATACAGTCCTCTGCTGGGTATTTTTACATCTGGGTATGAAGCTGATCCTATCTCTACCTTCCTTTGATGACAATAATTAGGTTCAATAAGATTCTGTGAAATAACTGTTATTACTCTTATAATACAGATGATTAAACTGAGGCTTAGAGGGGATAAATAACTTGCCGAAGGTCACTCGTTAGTAGCAGATAAGGAGTCAAATCTATGTATTTCTGACTTCAAAATCTGTGCTTTTACTATTAAGCTACACTATCAGATCATCAGTTTGCTATGTTCAAAGATCAGAATTGAATCAGCAAAGCTGAAGGCCAACCCTGGATTCTATACGTAGTCCCTATAATTCTTCAAGCTGCAAATAATTCAAACTAGCTCAAACAAGAAGAAATCGTATTGACTCACCTAATCAAAAGACCAAAAATAGGATGGGCTTTAAACCCTGTATAATTGGGACTCTAACTTGATCTCTGGTCTTTCTCTTGGTTTGGCCTTTGTTCAGGTGTTAATTTTTGTTTTTATGTTGGCTTCTTTCAAGGTCTTAAGGCAACCGCCAGAGCAACGTTGCCTCTTCCTATTCATCAGGAAAAGACCTAGTTTATAGCGGCTCTCTTTTATAAGTGAGGATGTTTCTACCATATAATCCACCTACAAGCCTCTTCTAGTATCTTATTGGCCCAAACTGTGTCGAGCTTCCCACTCTTGAGCCAATCATTGATGCCTGGACTCAATTTTCAAGCAACCTACTTGCAACTCATTAAGTGGGGTGTAGGAGAATCAACCATGGTAAACCTTATGTCATGCAATAGAATATTTTTTCTGAAATTAAAAGTGATATTCTATATGAGTATTACTATTTGGAGAATATGCTAACAATATAACATTAATTTCTTAAAAAGGCAAGATAAAAATAAAACCTTATATGCAGTAGGTTTATTTTTAGTGTGTTTTTATGTGTGAGTGTTTACAAGAGCACATAGAAAAGTTACAGAAAGGAATACATTAAAATATTAACTGTGTTTATCTTTGAAGCAAAAGACAAAGGATCAAAAGGATTTTTTTCCCAGCACTTCTGGAGGCTGAGGCAGGAGGATTGATTGAGGCCAGGAGTTTGGGACCAGCCTGGGCAACATAGTGAGACCACATCTCTACAAAAAATTAAAAAATTAGCTAGCTGTGGTGGCTTATGCCTGTAGTCCTAGCAAAGTTACTCAAGAGGCTGAGGCCAGAGGATGTCTTGAGCCCAGGAGTTCAAGGCTGCAGTGAGCCATGATCATGCCACAGTGCTTCAACCTGGGCAATTGAGTAAAACCCTGTTTCTCAAAAAACAAAAATAAATAAAAATGTTTAAAAAATTAAAGAGGATTAAAAAATACTTTTCTTCATTTTCTAAGTTTCCTACAATGAAAATAAATTGCTCTTTGTGTATACGCCATTGCTTCTTCCAAGCTTTCAAGAGCCACCCCAGTAGCATAGAGAACTGTCTCTCAATGTGAGGGCACTCATGCTGATAACAGAAGAGTGACCCATTTCAACAAACTCTCCCTTATCCAGTTTTATCTCACGCCCCCTCTCCGAAATGCTCTTTCAGTTCTCACTGGTATGAATTCCCAGACTCTGCAGCCCCTTCAGTAAGTAATCCATCTTCAAAACTAGCAGGATCATCCTTTCCCCAGTCATCCCTTGTTCAAATGAGTCCCCAGGCTTGATCTAGTGGCTACGATGGGAGTCAGGGGCAGACCATCAAGAAGATGAGTAGTTTCTGCCACAGCATCAGCCTTAGTTGAGACCTGGTACATGAGGAGCAAGGGGAAGATTCCATCATTCCATGAAGGGCAGGAGACCCTTCCTACAGGTCCAGAAGATTCAGAGGAACCAGTTTCTGGTTTTCAGGTTTATCTGTCTAGAAGACCCCAACCCTAGTCCCAAGATCTCCTTCCTACTACAGCCCTGACTTTGGTGTGGACAATTTTGTGAGGCTACACATTTCAGCCCTCTATGAAGTTCTGCCAATTTTACAATTTTGTCTTGAGCCTGGTCCACTGTAGAGTGGGACCTGGGCACAGGAGATTAGGATCTCTAAAGCTGTAAGGGGGCCTCTGACTTGCATACTCTGCCTCAAGTTGGTAATTAACTGACCTAAGCTCATTGTTTCTCTCTCTCAGCACCAACCAACCAATTCCAACAGTTCAGAAAATAGGAACAGGTATCTAAAAATGTAGTGCATGGAATTTTAAATAATTGAAATTATTACAAATTCAAGATGGAATTTCAAATAATTTGGAGAATTCTGAATTACTCAATTAATAGTGTGGGAATATCTACGAAGCAAGGCAGTAAGATCCCTACCTCACGTCATACCAAAATAAACTCCAGATGGCATTAAACGTAAAAAACAAACCCCAAAAAATTTCGACAACATTAAAAAAAAAGTACTAGTAAGTATTTAAATAACCTAAATCTAAAGGCTTTTTAAGCATTTCACACACAAAAAAATTGAAAAGTTTGAAAGTTTTAACGAATTTTTAAATATTTTAATACAGTTTTTTGAAAGCCTCCCATAAATAAAATTCCAATATTTGTAAGACATATAACATGCAAGCATGCAATGTATATGTATCTGTGTGTGTATATATATATAAAACTGGCTATGTTTTAAAAAGTAAAAATAAAATGAAATAAAATAGACACTATTAGAATGTAAATTTCTTAGAAATAAATTAGAAAAAAATTAACACATTAATATAAATGTGGTAAGGATGGAAGTCACAAAAGGAGTACTTCAAGTGACTAAAAAACACACAACAACCTATACAACCTCACTGGTTTTAAATAAATTCTAATAAAAATATGCTATTATTTACTTATCAAATTGCAATAAGTCTTCTTAATAATTGTCTCCATTACTTATATGGAAATTTAAAACAACCTAAATGTTTAATCATTTAAAATTGCCAAGATACATTGTCGTACATTCCCAAAAATGGAATATGCTTACATTCATTAAAAGTTTTTAGAGATCAAAATAATGTTTAATGGCATGGAAATGTGTTCATGATATACCATGCAAAGCAATAGGTTTTGAACTTTATGGATAGTATTACTTTGTGGAAATCACATGTTTATGTGTGCATAGAAAAAAGACCTAAAGGCTATTCTAACAATAATTTGACTTAATTTTTCATTTTTGTTTATATTGACAAAATGTCTTACAATAAGCATGTGTTCTTTTTGAAATAAGATTTAAAGTGACCGTTTATTAGCTTTAAAAGGTACAATTTCCCAAACTCTCCTTAATTAAATGTTTATTGATGTTTCCAACCCCTCTTGCAATAAAGTTTTGGGGAGGAATGAGGAAGATTGCAGATTGGCTAGGTGAACTTATAACAGCTCATTGTTGTGTCTGGATGAGGGGCTGTGAAGTCCAGTGAGGTAGGCCTCAACTTTCTTCTCCTCGCAGGCCTAGGGCCCCTGTGTAACACAGGCCAGGCCCCTCCTTGGTTTAACAGTGGCCTTTGTGTTTGCTAGAGTTGACATTAGTCTGACTCCCACTCACAGCCTCTTCATCAGAATGTCAGCCCCATATTACAATGTCAGGCAGTAGCCTCAGGTGCAAACTGCTTCCCTGGTGATGACAGATTTATTGCATTTGAAGGCAAAGGTTCCATAAACTTCAATTAGGGCCAGAAAGAATTCTACCAAAAAGCTTTATAATAATTAAGCAGGAATATGAGTCACTTGAACTGAATATTGTGGAAGTTTCGCTAGAGATTTCTTTCTTCTCCGAATGGCAAATATAATAAAGGTTTAAAAATATATGACAGTAAACTGCAAAGCTTTCTTTCTCTCTAACAAAAAGAAAGAACTGGTCAGATTGTCCCCCTTGGGGCTTGAGGTATATGTGTCATGCACACTGCCATTCAAGGGTTATGGTTCTTTATATTTGTTTCTAGTGTGATGGTATGAGCAGAGTCAAGACATTTTCCAGCCAGGAATCACATAGGGTCGATTCAAGGAGACTGCTTTCTGAAAGGAAAAGGGAAGGCTCTTTCTGGATGCAGTCTTGCCATCCTCAAAGCACAGAGTTTCATAGAGCAAAGCAAGCCACAGAGAATACAGCCCAGCATGGCAGACTTCCAAGCCTGCATCCTGAGCATTATGTCACCAGGAATTCACACAGTGCTCAGGGCATTCCTGATGACATTGATGATGTGCTATGTGTGTACTGGGCTTTCAGTCACAAGCCAAGATTGAGAAGTCAAGCCCAATCTAGTCTAGATTCTTAGTTTCTACCCTAGTGACCAACAGTAGAAGAGCTAGATCATGAAAGAGCTTGGTACAAGGTTATTATAGGCAGTGTTGGAACAGAGTATGTATTCCTCTGTTTCTTTCTCTTGTGCATATTTATTTGACAAACCCCCATTCACTATGCATCCATTTAAACATGAAGAGCTGGAGTAACAAAAGCAATGTGAAGAAGCCAATCACAGCATGAAGTTGGTTAACATATTTGATCAGCTAACACCTGCAAGACTCTCAAGAGGCAATTGTCAGACTTCATAATAGCTTACTTTTATATAGTACATATACAAATAAATTTATATTTATCTATTTATACGCAAAAATTAATTTGTATGTATATATAATATCTTACATTTTCCAAGTTTAAAAAAAAAAAACACAGAATAAATGACTTGCCTGGTCAGCAGCAGAGACAAGCCTGGAAACCAAGAGGATTTTTCCTGGTCCACATTCATCAGTGAGTAAAAGAGGCACTGTCAAACATACTGAATATTGTGTGAGAAACACACTTGTGGAAGATAGCACAATGTAAGACTTCAGAATCAAAATTTACAATTTTAATGAGCACCAATAGTCAGGGTCCATGGTTACAGAGGTGTAATCCCAGCTACTTGGGAAGCTGAGGCAGGAGGATTGCTCAAGGCCAGGAGTTCAAGACCAGCCTAAGCAACATAGTAAGAATTCCCATCTCTGAAAATAAAAATAAAGAGCACCAACTATAAACAAGGCATTGTGCTAAGAGCTTAGTGTTTACAAATGCAGTTAAGATATGATCCCATCTTTCAAGGATGGAATTAATGGACATAAATCACTCTAACACAAGATAGACAGTGGCATCATAACAAACATAGAGTTTAAAAGATAAATTTGAGGTGACCTCTGAACAGTGAGTAAGACTTGGATAGGTATACAAAGACAGGGGAAGCTTTCCAAGTGGAACAAAAAGAAGGAACAAAGGGGCGGGGTGGAAAGTTCAGGACATGTTTGGGAGAATGTCCAGTTTAGATGGAGTTAGAGGTGCACTTCTTAGCCTCTTGGACCCAAAGCACAAATCTACCTATAACTTCTCTTTAGGAGGCCCCATAGGAAGTAGATAAACTCTTAGAATTGCAGGTGAGTTCTAATTCTGGCTCGGCCACCTCCTAGAGGGCAAGTCCTGATGGCATTGGTCAGTAACTTCCCCATTTTCAGTCTTGGTTTTCTCTTTGGTATGTGGAGACAATACATGACCTCATGGGGTGTTCAGAACATTCATTTAGTCAATCCTCAAATACATATTGAGCACCTTCAGCAGGCCAGCACAGTTCTGTGCATTATGGATAATGAAGTAAACAAAACAAGGAATGGTCCTTGCCCTCACAGAGCTCTCAGTCCAGTGGGAAAAACAGGTATTAAATAAATAACAGCTGTTTAGCCTTCATTTATCAACTTAGGAAGGTCTTTCCTGAACTTTCCTCCCTGCCTCCTCTCCAGTCTAAATGAGGTCTCCCCCAACCCCTTGCCCTATCTTCTCTCATAGCTCTATGTACATTTGTTTGAAGACCCTTGTCTTCATTTTAAGTTATAAGTTTATTTCAATGATAGTTAGGTGAAAAGTGGGTTAAGAAAGTTCCAAGTAGAACCTCTTCCAGCAGCATGTTTGATGCCCTTGAGGTGGAAAATAATTCAGACCTGTTGAGGAATTAAAAATTCAGTGTAGATGAAGCAGAAGAAGGAGGGAGAGGGATTCAAGACCTATCTGGAAAAAGGCATGGGCCAGATCATGCAGAATTTCCTATGCCAAGATTAAGAACATTTTATTTTATTCTCTTTGCCCTGGGAAGCCATTGGTGGTTTTAAGCATGTCAAAGTCTGTGATGAATGAGAGTGAAGTGATGTCGCAGGTTCCTCCTTAGCAGTTGTTCCGTTTCCCCTGAAATAAAGGGGAGACTGGCCCATCCCCAGTCTGCTATTGGTTCATGATTCTAGTTGGCATGTGACCCAAATTGGTCAAATCAGAGGGAAGCCCAAAAATTTATTTCAGCAGTTAGAGGAAAGAGAATCCCCTCTATTGCCCAAAAAAAAGCGTGCAGCTCCAGGAACTTGCTGGTAGCCATTTTGCCATCAGAAAGAAAGCCTTGGCCGGGCGCGGTGGCTCACGCCTGTAATCCCAGCACTTTGGGAGGCCGAGGCGGGCGGATCACAAGGTCAGGAGATCGAGACCACGGTGAAACCCCGTCTCTACTAAAAATACAAAAAATTAGCCGGGCGCGGTGGCGGGCGCCTGTAGTCCCAGCTACTCAGGAGGCTGAGGCAGGAGAATGGCGTAAACCCAGGAGGCGGAGCTTGCAGTGAGCCGAGATCGCGCCACTGCACTCCAGCCTGGGCGACAGAGCGAGACTCCGTCTCAAAAAAAAAAAAAAACAGAAAGAAAGCCTGCCTGAGGATGAAGGCAACTTACAGAGGCAGGCCCAGGTGAGGGATTGGCAGAGAGGTGGAGCTCCCGGATTAGCAGGCCTGCTGTCATTGGAAACCCCCTGAAGTCTGCCCCATCTATGGATTCACTGGGTACTAGAGACAATAAATTCCATTTGTAATTCAAAGTAAACAACGACAGCAAAACATTAGAGCCAAAATGGTGATCTTAAATGCAAAGTTCTTTAACATGAAACTAGGGAAATGGGAATCTAGCCAGGTGACCAAGAAACGTGATTAGGCCTCAGGAAAAAGAGGTTCCATAGTGGAGCCACAGGACCTCACAGAGCCTGGAAACGGAAGAAAATATAAAATCAAAGGCCATGTAGGCTCCTGTGATCTTCGTGAATCTTCATGCTAATGTCCCACCCCTAACATAACTCTCTTCACATGTTTTCCCCACTTCCAGTTGGCTTTCTTGTTTCTATCCCTATATAGATTTTTTTCCATATGATATTTTTTACTAAGAATGAGGAGGTTCATACATTTGGAAAGGAGAGCTTTATCTCTGGTAAAGGGCTGCAGACTGCAGCATGGCCATTCTGACAGGCTGGGAAGCACAGTCTCTGGTCAGATGCTAGAAACAGACACTTCAGGCCTTGGTAAAATAACCAATGTCTCCAACTGTGTCCTGTTTCAAAAGAAAACAGATTCTTATAGATCTTATGGAAATAATCATATTGCCATAAAATGAGAATACTCATGAAAAGTTTCCAAATTTTGGAGAACTCAGGTAGAGAGAAAGGTAAATTCTGCTGACAAAAGTATACTTTTTACAATTAGAGTCGCAGCCTTCCAATCAGGATGTTGTCTGTTCACCTTGAAACTGCCATCCCCAAGTCAAGCAGCTCTTTGTCAGTCAGGTGAGAGCTGTTTATCACGCACTGCAGAATCCAGCAACTCCTGGCACAGGTCCAGAGTCAACTCTAGGGGAAAAAGGCTCCCTGTATATGAGTATCTCCTCCTTGCATTCCTCAGGTAGCATGACAAGTCATTCCAATTGTATCATGGAACTTGGGGCAGTTCTGGGCACTTGCTATCCCATTAGGGTGTTTCTCTGACATTATCCCAGACAGCGTGGGTATTTCAGGTGTCAAGATCATTTTATATTCTTTATATACAGGTGGCTTCAGTTAACATCTCATAACTAGTCAGTAAATGCCCCTCAGGTGGAAATTCTCTAGTCCAAAGTTTCAGCAGTCATTGTTGACAGGTGCTTACAAGCTTTTGCCACAAGCCACAGTAAATGCTCCACAAAGGGCTCTCAAGTAGAGAACTGGGTCCTTTGCAAAGTTGTATGTAGCCCAGGCACTACCAGCACTCCAGCTTCTACTCTACACTCTGTAGGCTTGGGCAATGTTATGGGTTCTCATTTAGAAAGTCCAATTAATATTGCTTGATGGGCGGATTTACATGCCTTCTGTTTTATAGTAGTAGGTAGGGGAAACATCCCCCAGCCAGATATAATATTCATTTTCACAAAACTTTGAGGTAAAAAGGAGTCACAAGTACTTTACACAAAGCCTATTTAAACATTCCAACTTTCATAATCGTATCAACCTTACGTTTTTATGTTCTGGTCTCAGGAGCTTCTTTTTTTCCCATCCCCAGACCATTTTACTTTCTCTGGTGAAAAAAGATTTTCTGGTGAAAAAATCAGCCCTTTTTTCAATCCTTAACATTGCCCCTGGCAATTTTCGTTGCACTCTTTGCCTTCTGACTTTTCTTAAGAAATATCTCCATCCTGGGGTAAATACAGAAAAATGATTTGGAGCCCTTTAATGTTGGGAGACCAGCAGCGTCACCCTTTGGTCCACCCAACCTTCCATAGTGTTGTGTTAAGATCTTTGTTTTAACCCCATCAATTTCCATTTTATTTATTTCGTCTCTTAATAACCATCAAAAGATTTTCACCCTGCTGGGTCATGGGACTCTCCCCTTTCTTTTTTCCTCTTAGTTTCACCCCATCAATGTTTTCTGTATTCATTTTATTTCTTAATTACCCTTTAACATTTTCCACCTTCCTGAGATGAGTCCTTTGACTCTCCCATTTGCTTTTCCCATTTTCTTATTAATTACTCTAATGTTTCATTAGTATCTGTAATGTAAGGGAAAGCTGGAACAGCAGATTTGATAAGGCTCCTTTAACCTAACAACATCATCACATGGAGTGCCCATGCAGAAGGGGCCCTCTTAACCACAGCATTTACCATGACCTGGGTAACGGGCATATTGAGCACATGACTGTCCCCGACACCACAAATCCAGCTCCATATGGCTTACACACAAAGCATATCAGCTGCTTTATCTGGGGCACTCCACAAGGCATTTATAAGGAGTTGGGCAGTCCCTTTCTTGGGGTAAACAGACCTTACAGTAGCTTTTATCCAGTACCCCAGGCTGGCTGTTCCCTCGAGAATAATCTCCTGTATGTCAGGATCACATATATCCATCTGCAGTTGTACAATAGTGAGTGTACGTCAACCCAAACATGCTCTTCTATTCTGCAGCATTTAAAACCAAAGATACTGATATTGTCCGTAACTTGTTTACTCTTACAATCCCATTTTAGCAAGGGTTCCTCAGGAAGCTGATAATACCGATCTACAAAACGGAGCAATTCCTTTACATTATACCTTCTGATTTCAGTAGTCACTTAGCTTTGCCCTTCCCCCCACATTGACTATCTTCTTGGTAACCACAAGTCTCAGAGGTACTTTCATAATCTTATTATGCAAATGAGCTTTCCACTTGTCCAGGCACCATCTTGTCTGCTCCTTACTGCACGTGTGGCTGACAAAGAGAGAAGGGAAGATGGAGCCACCATTTTGAACATGATTGGCACAACTGCCAGCATCTGTATCTGCAGCCTGACTTTACAGGCTGCTCTTGTTAGAAAATGATTTGGGGGCTGCTTGTCATTAAAAGGGAAAACCTTACCGAGGACTCCAGCACTCATTATCTGCCTAAGTAATTTCTTCTTAAGTCCTATATCACTATGATGGATAACAATAACCAAAGGATTGAATATTTTGCTTTTTCCTTATTAGTTTGCATTCCCTTATGCACCCAGTGAACCAACTCCCCCAGAGCTGGATCCATCTCTAAATTTCACTGGTAACTTTTACCTTTAGTAACTGAATGCAGCACAGCTGCTGCTTTATACTATAGGTGACCAAGTGGCCACGCACGAATCAAAGGTTCCTCATTCCCCATCCTTTTATTTTTTTCTCTATTTAGTTTGATCTATATCATTTTGTCCTTCATTTTGAAGCAAATTTTAGATAGCCTCTAACCAAACAAAAATACTTTTTCCTTTAGCAAAAATCACATCCTCATGTTTTTTTATAAACTTCACCAAAAAACACATCTTACCTTCTTTATATACTCTGTATGTAGAATTGCTTCTGTTATATCTAGTAAAGGAGGAGATCACCCCTCATATTGTCTTATGCTCAATTTCTGCCTCCAAAGAAAGAAGAAGTAAAAACTAAAAGGCAAAAATGGAATCCACAGGCAGATAGCCCAGCACCATGCCCTGGGCCTAGTAGTTAAAAATCAACCCCTGGCCAGGGGTGGTGGCTCACACCTGTAATCCCAGCACTTTGGGAGGCCAAGGCAGGTGGATCAACTGAGGTTCGAAGTTTGTGACCAACCTGACCAACGTGGAGAAACCCTGTCTCTACTAAAAATACAAAATTAGCCAGGTGTGGTGGTGCATGCTTGTAATCCCAGCTACTCGGAAGGCTGAGGCAGGAGAATTGCTTGAACCCAGGAGGTGGAGGTTGTGGTGAGCCGAGATTGCGCCATTGCACTCCATCCTGGGCAACAAGAGTGAAACTCTGTCTCAAACAAACAAACAAACAAACAAAAATCAACCCCTGACCTAACTGCTTGTGTTATCTAAAGATTTCAGACATTGTATGGGAAAGCACTGGGAAAATCCCTGTCCTGTTCTGTTCTGATTACCAGTGCATGCAGCCCCCAGTCACCCGCTGCTTGCTCAATCCATCACGACTCTCTCACGTGGACTCCCTTAGAGTTGTGAGCCCTTAAAAGGGACAGGAATTGCTCACTTGGGGAGCTCGGTTTTTGGAGACGTGAGTCTGCCAATGCTCCCAGCTGAATAAAGCCCTTTCCTTCCACAACTCGGTGGTGTCTGAGGGGTTCTTGTCTGGGGCTAGTCCTGCTACACTAGTAGTTTTAATTATATATGTTAACTACTATTCTAACTCTTCATAGCCCTGGTTTCCAGTGAAAAAACCCAGGATTACTTAATTTAACATAACTGTAAGCTTAAAAATTACTGAAGAGAATTTTGGTTGTTGTGTGTTGTTTGTTTTGAGAAAGGGTTTAACTCCTGTCACCTAGGCTGGAGTGTAGTGACATGATCATGGATCACTGAAGCCTTGACTTCCCCGACTCAGGTGATTTTCCTACCTCAGCCTTCCAAAGCATGTGCCACCACACTTGGCTAAGTTTTTTGTATTTTTAGTAAAGACAGGGTTTTGCCATGTCCTGGACTCAAGCAATCTGCTCACCTCGGCCTCCCGAAGTGCTGGGATTACAGGTGTGAGTCACTGTGCCTGGCCATGAAGATAATTTTGAACCTAGTTTTATTTACCAAAGATTACCAAAGTCTTGTGAACTAAAAGGTATTTAAGCTAGCCTCTATTTTTCAGATATTCATATCAGAATCAGCTCTTTGTATCAGCTCTTTCATATACTTTGGTATATGACAGACACAGACTGAGGCAGATCTTAAAGATTTATAAGATTCTTCATTTGCCAGTTTTCAAAGTTTCTCCCCCACTTTAGACTATCAATCTCTTGTGTACCTGTTTCATGCCCTAAACAATTGTTAGCTAGGCAGCTCTAACTTTGCATCTCCAAAGATATGACTCAGGTGAAACAAGGTAGAAAATGTACATCTCAAAGGCACAGACTTAGATCTGAACAAAGGCAAGGTTTGTTTGTAGATAACAATACCGCCATCAGCCACCTCTAACACTGTAGCTCTCACCTGTAACTGGCAGTCATCACACACACCAGGGTCAAGTTTTCTGATAGTACAAAGTAATCTCTGGTATTCCCAAAAGCCAGACATTAGGTAATGCAATACAAAAGACAGCAAAGCCTTTTTTTTTTTTTTTTTTTTTAAACAGAGTCTCGCTCTGTCGCCCAGGCTGGAGTGCAGTGGCATGATCTTGGCTCACTGCAACCTCTGCCTCCCAGGTCCAAGCAATTCTCCTGCCTCAGTCTCCCAAGTAGCTGGGCCTACAGGTGCCCGCCACCATGCCCGGATAATTTTTGTCTGTTTACTAGAGATGGGGTTTCACGATATTGGCCAGGCTGGTCTCGAACTCCTGACCTTGTGATCTGCCCACCTCAGCCTCCCAAAGTGCTGGGATTACAGGCGTGAGCCACCACATCCGCCCTGGAGAGCAGAGTCTTAAACCTGGGAGTAATCTGTCTGTTTACAAATCTTGGGGCTCCATAAGAAAAAACAGAGTTTCCTCCCAAAAAGGAGTCTGGTGCATTTTCGGTTTTCCTTAAGGGATCCCAGGCTGTTAGAATTTATTTTAGGTCCTAATGGAACTGAAGGTGGCAAGAGAAACAAGGGACAGACAGAAGTAAATGAAGAAACAAACAGAATTCAATCAAAGAGAAGAAAAAAAAAATTCTTTCAAAAAAGAATCCAAAAAGAGAAAAAGCATAAAGCCCTTTTAGAAAATTATACTTATATCTTGGGTATCAGCTTTTAATTAAGCTGACTTCTAACCATAGAGCTCTTTAAAAGAAAAAAAATCCTCTCTAATCTCTTATTACCAGATTTTAGCCAGTACTGCTCGCTTTTGAATTTCTTTACCAAAGGTAATCTCCCAAGTGAAATCAAAAAGGCTTAACCAAGGACACATGGGGCATCTCCAAAGAGGTTTCAAAGCAGTCCCACAAGATTCTGATCCATCCCAAAAGACAGCTTAAAGAGAGGAAAGTTTCACCTGCAGCAAAAGGAGTACCACCCACATTTCTGCCCGGCCATATTCTCTAGTGTCTCAGCTTCACAGCTGACCATCTACATACAAAGACTCAAAAGCTCCACATGCCCCACAGAGGGAAGACAGAAAATCAAAAGCTGTCCTCAAAAGGGAAAAGGATCAATAAATGGCAAAAGTCACACAAATATCAAACCAAAAGGATTCCCTGACTGGGAATCAAATGCAGGCCATGGCAGTGAAATCACAGAAATTTAACTATTAGACCACAAGGCAGAGTGGCTTTTATTGTTATTCCCTCAGGGCGGCTTAAGTAATCAGTTTGAGCTTACAAAGGATTTTAACTTTGCTTTAGGTCAGATTTTTTATCTTTAATTTACTCAAGAGAATTGTTAAGGTTAACCATGACACTATGACTTGTCCTTTAAAAAAAATTGGCTAGGTGCGGTGGCTCCCGCTTGTAATCCCACCACTTTGGGAGGTCAAGGAGAGCCAAGGTGGGCGGTTCATGAGGTTAGGAATTCGAAACCAGCCTGGTCAACATGGTGAAATCCCATCGCTACTAAAAATACAAAAATTAACTGGGCGTGGCCTGTAATCCCAGCTACTTGGGAGGCTGAGGCTGGAGAATCGCTTGAACCCAGGGGGCAGAGGTTGCAGTGAGCAGAGATCACGCCACTGCACTCCAGCCTGGGCGACTCTATCTTGGAAATAATAATAATAATGGTCTTCCCATGGTTCTTAAGCATGTTAGCCAATGGGATCTTTTATGGTGGCTGAGAAGAGACTGTTCCTTCAGAACTAAAGTTCTCTATCCCTTAGACCTAAAGTTCTCTATAACTGCACTCACTGTAACTACTACGAGTCCCTTTGAGTGTCCTTAGACTTCCAGACCAGCTGTGACCAACTGGACTGGGAAGCGCCCCCTAAACCTGGGGCTGACAGGGGAGATCTATCTCCTCAAGGGTTCAGATGGCAGGAACCAAGAAGGCTGCAAAGGCCCCCTCCCAAAACTGGAGTCAACAAAGGTGTTCCCTTTGGGGTCTGGATGGTGGGAAGCGGGACAGATTGAGTCGGGACTGGAAAGAAAGAAAGGGAAGGAGTAGAGAGAAATAATGTCTCCAAAATCTTCAACCTAAAAGCAGGAGATCTTGGATCTGAGGAAAATGAGTCAGCTTCCTCCCAGAGCAGTCAGGGAGACAACTGAGCAGCAGACGTGGGTCTGCTGACTTTGGATCACGCTGGGGGAAACTGGGGTTCTCCATGGATCCCACCTTCATGGCCAACCATGTCAACTGTAGATAGAATGGAGAGGTTCGTAAGTTTAGAAAGGAGAGCTTTATTCCTCATGAAGGACTGCAGCCTGCAGTGCAGCCATTCTGACAGACTGGAAAGCATAGACTCTGGCCAGAAGTCAGAAACAGATACTCTGAGGGAGGGGCAAAGGGAACAGGAATTTATGCTGAGGAGGGTGGTCGAGTATGCATATTCAATAAGCCACAGGAGGAGTCATGAATATTTATGAAAGGGGAAACATGTGCATGTGCAATTGAGCTTCACGCCCCTTCATGGGTCTCATGTACAAATAATGAGGCATCAGCATGATTCGAGGGTGGAGTGTTCAGCCCCCGACATCGAAAGCAGAGGACACAAAAACCTTTACTGCACATTCTCTGTAGACTGGCCAGAACCACACCATGGTCGGTGGTCTCTTACTAGGAAGAAATGCTGGTTGGTTGTTACATGAAAACCACAAAAGGGAAGGGGAGCAGACAGGCAGTTGATTGATACTAGTGGTGGAGTCTGTAGGAAGGGCTGGTTGCTGTTTAGCCCTTAGGGAAGAAAGCCCAATGGCCGTTAGTAAGGGAGGGGGCATAAGAGGCACGTCTGACCTCCCATGTTGTCCTGGCCAAGGACTCAGTTTTCAAAGTTACTCTGGGTTCTCCTTGGCCAGGAGAGGGTCCATCAGTCAGCTGGGGGCTTGGAATTTTATTTTTATTTCACACTTACCTCCAATGGTGGCTTACATACTCATGGCCCATCATGACCCTCAGATCGACCTCTTTCTATTATATTACTCATCAGCTTCATACTCCACTACAGACTGCCTGATTATCCCCCCGTTTTCCATGCAAGTTCCAGAGAGTGGGAATCTCCCCAACCCAACTCCTTCTTTGAACAAAGCTCATCACACCAAACCACTTCACAGACTGTGGGTTGACCGTCCTCCGGTCATATGTACCCGGAGAGGGGAATCTCATGGTTGCCCCATCGGTTTTTCTGAGCACGCCTGAGGTAGATTAGGCCCTTGAGTGACCTATGTACACACCAGGGCTGATGGGGATAAAAAGGCAAACACTCTGGAATCTCAGTCCAAAATGATGATTTTATTACTGTAAACAAAAGTTTTTAATTTACAAGGATTAGAATGCTATCAGTGTTTGGCGTCCTTGAAAAGACTTTCTTTGAACCAAGAAATAATCATTTACTTCATTGGGAAACAAAATGAACCATGCAAATGGAAATTGTGAGTTACTCATTTGGACACTAATTGGGGGAGAAAACAAAGTCTGCAATTGAATGTGCATCTGCTTAAAAGCAGCGTAGCTCTGTTAGAACCAAGTGTGTTTTCTTTTATTTATTTATTTTTTTTTTTTAAAAAAACATTCCTCTCCAGGCTTTTTAAGTAAATGAAATGTAACCATAAATTCAACAGCATTTTCTTTATTGTTACTAGGGCCCAATGGAACCAAGGCATCTCAGCTTCTTAAAGAAAATGTGAGAGATCCCTGGGATTGTGCTGCTGTAGAGGCTTATCTGTGAGTCTGGCGTCTGTGTTGCATTATTGTCTCTCGTCTGATTTATTTGAAGGTGATCTCCATGCCTTTAAAAGAAGAATGTACTATCATTCAAGCAGTAGCAGACGCCTTAGCTCCAAGCATGATTTCATTGAAAACATTATGTCCACCTTCCCTGATACACTTCTCCGTCTTTTCACCCCATTAGACTCATCTTTTCCTCAGCAACTAAGTCAGTTTTCAAGGCTGGGCCTATTCATCGGCTGCTGTTTCCTCCCTTCCCTTGCTCCCCAGTCTCTCGCCTAAAGAGCAAACTTCAGGGATAGGAGAGAAGTGGGATGCCTGAGGCTGGGTCCCCTCACAGGCAGACAACCAGAAGAGCAGGATCTAGATCCAGGTGTGGCAAATTCAGATAATTTTATTTGCTCTCCTTAGGATCAGCCACGTTCTGGGAACTGTTTCCTGCTCCCACATTCTGGGAACTGTTTCCTGCTCCCACATTCTGGGAACTGTTTCCTGCTCCCTAAAATCACAAGGCACCCATGAGAGCCAATTTCATTTGGACAGAAAGCAGACCTTAATGGTGACTGACAGACTCTTGTCCACTGTGCAGGGTACAGTTCCCCCACACCATTCCTGTCACCTCACCCCCAGCTGTCAAATTGCCTGGGAAACTGACTTGTCACCAGAAGATTCATGGCAAGCATGCAATTCAAACAGGAATCTGGGAGATGCTGCTGGTCTTATCCCTACTTCACTAGGCAGCGCCACTTTAAACGTGACTAGAAAGCTCACATCCTCCAGACACAGTGTCTCTGTGCCTCTGACAGTGACAGATTGGCAATCACGAATTCTTACCAAACACTTGCTTTTTCAATGTTCCTTAAAGTCACCAAAGACTTCTGTCATTACAATATACCTTTGAGACAGACATGTCACTATTTCCAAGATGACAGCCTGTCTTTCATTAGCTACACTCTAAATTGATGCCTTCCTTCTTGCAGGGAGCATCGCGGGTCCCTGGCTGGGAGCTGAGAAGCTCCCTCATCTTATCAGGAACACTCATCCAGATCATTTCTTCCTGAATAGATTTCCACAGATGAGCAATCTCATTCATTTAGGATGCTACTATTCATTTTCGTTTCAAAACTTGTCATGTCCTTGCTTTGTCCCCCAAATAGTGGGAACGAACATGGCTCTAAATCTACAAGTGAGTTCAAGTGTCTCGAGTGCCCATATTGTGCTGGACACTGGAGGTGGAGGTAGGATGCAAATATAGTAGATAGAAAGTTCTTGCCTCTAATCAATGTATGCTCTGGAGAGGCAAAACATCTCAAACACAAAATAAAATAATCCAAATGCTATATGGCAGGGTGAAGGAGTGATCTAGGGGTGGTCTACTCTGACAGTCCGGGAAAGACGGTCTCAGGGACTTTGCATTCTTAGTCCCTATAGTGGATTGAATGATGGCCCAAAACAAGATACATCCATGCCAAGTCCCCAGAACCTGTGAATGTGACCTGATTTGAAAAAAGGTTTTTGCAGATGTAATTAAGGATCTTGAGATGAGATCATTCGGGATTACCTAGGTGGGTCCTAAATCCAGTGACAGGCATCTTTGTGAGAGACAAGAAAAGCAAGAAGAGGCGATGGCGACGTGAAGATAGACGTAGAGATTGGAGTCCTGCAACCACAGGCTGAGGAATGCGTGGAGCCACCATCAGTTAGAAGAGAAAAAGGAAGATTCTGCCCTGGTGACTCTAGAGAAAGTGCAGCCCTACCAACACCTTGATTCCAGACTTCTGGCTGCCAGAACCAGGAGAGAATAAGTTTCTGTCATTTTAAGCTAACAATTTTATGACAACTTGTTACGGCAGTCAAGGAAACTAATATGGTCCATCTGCCTGGGACACTGTTCCCCCGATTGCTCAGGTCTCAGCTTTAATGTAATGTCCTCAGAGAAGCATTTTCTGATGTCCTGTCCCCACCCCACAGCTAAATTATTTAATAGGTTCCCTTATTATACTCATATGGCCAACTCCATGTCCTTTCCCTTCCTGGTACTTAGTGTGAGGTCTACTTACTACTTAAGGCAGAGTAATGTATTGAGATGTTAATTTATGTTTGTTTCTGCCTAAAAGATCCCACTGAGGAGATTATAGGGGAAGATGTAGAGCAAGAGGGAAGAAGCAGCCAGGAGAGGAGTCATTCTTCAGCGAGTGGTGGGGTTGGCCAGCACATACTCCACTCCTTGCAGCACCCAGGGAGGCAGGGAAACCTCCAAGGGCACAGCTGGACCACAGGCGCCTGTGCCCCATCCCCACAAAGATTCCCAGTCCCGAGTGCAGAGCATCAGCCCACAAGGACCCTCTGCCACAGCGGTCCATCAGCATGATCCAGTGTGACCATGTGGCCATTACTGGGATGCACTTTCCTAATGTATTTGATGCCACAAAAGTGTGTGTATCTTTTGGCGAGAGACAGAGGGAAGCGTGAGGAGAGCAGGCAAGAATTGCTGAGACAGAATTTTTTAGTGACAATTCTAATACAAATCTAAGCTGACTTAAATAAAAATTTTTAAGTGCTGAGCTTATGGACTAGGATCTATACCTGCTGAATATTTATTTGTGTGATTATTTCTAATGATGTCTTCCCACATTGCTGTAAGTTTCTGTGACTATTTTTCTGACTGCTATATTCCCAATGCTTGGCACAGAATTTTTTTTTTTTTTTTTAAGTTTGTAAAGGGAACAGAGGCGTGAGCCACTGCACCCAGTCCCAAGCTCAAGCCTGTAATCCCAGCACTTTGGGAGGCTGAGGTGGGCGGATCACCTGAGGTCAGGAGTTTGAGACCAGCCTGGCTAACTTGGTGAAACTCCATCTCTACTAACAATACAAAAATTAGCTGGACGTAGTGGTGCGCACCTGTAGTCTCAGCTATTCAGGAGGCTGAGGCAGGAGAATCACTTGCACCCAGGAGGCAGAGGTTGCAGTGAGCCAAGATTGTGCCACTGCACTCCAGCCTGGTGACAGAGCGAGACTCCGTCTCAAAAAAAAAAAAAAGAAAAGAAAAGAAAAGAAAGAAAAGAAAAAGAAAATCCCAGCCAAAAGGGCCATCAGGAGGACTAGGTGACCCCCAAAAAGGAGTCTATGCAGGACAGACTTCAAAAAGTCACAGCCCCTTCTGATGGGGATGCACCTGTACCAGGAAACAGTGGGAAAGAGACCTTCAGTAATGGGATTCTTTGACGATCCCACAGAATTGCTTCATGAGAAAAAGATTAGCTTTGGGACATCTGACACCCTCCAGAGATACCAGGTTACAAGTCAGGTTTCTTTTGGTGTGTTTTATTTGTTTGCTAACTCTGATAAAGCCAGAGGAGACTTAGGGAATTGAGGATGGGGAAGGACGTAGTTAAAGCATCACCATGATGTGTTTTCCACTGCAGCCCTCCCAGCCTGGATGGGATTCGCTTGGGGAAGGGGAGAAACTTTGGACTGGATGAGAGACTAAAGTTTATATATGAGACTGGCCTACACTTTTATTACCAGAAAAATGGCAGTATTCATTGGTATCTGAAATGATTTGCTAAAACCATGTGATCTACCCAGGACTTCACGCAGAAGTAGGGAAGAAAGTGTCAACAGAGCTTGCCTAAAGGCAATAGTGTGCAAGAATAAAGCTACTTTCTGCTCATATCCTTCTCCATTGAGCTCAAAGAAGAGCCTGCACAGTTCCATGGGCTTCTTCCCACAGTGATGCCAGGTTTGGACTCTGCATTATCTATGGTGAGGTTCTTGCTTGGGTTCATAGCTTATCCTCACAGTCACATCCTGGGGAAAAACCAGGCACCGTAATGCTAGCCACTGTGTCAGGGTTGAAGTGACCCTAACTGCAGTGCCCAGAGTCACTGTCTGTCTTACCTTTTCAGGACTAAGTCATTCTCTTCAGCCAATTAAATTCAGTAAGACCTTCTTACATTCATCGCCTAAGACAAGATGACCAGCTCCTTACAAACACACAGAACTAAAAGAGACTCTCAACACGATCTCATTGACTTAATGTTGCAGAACTAAGGTGAGGCTGCCAAATGACACTTTTCAACATAAGACCTATTTTGAGCGACCTGTGAGGTTCACTGTGGACACTTAAAGAATGTTTCTCAACGGGCACCTGTTTAATTTCTCCTTGGATAGGCTACGTGTTACACTCACAATTCATTTAAGCAAGAGAAAAAATATGGATTTTAGTTGAGGGATGACAGTTTGAATAAATAAGAAGAGATAGCCTTAATAAAGAAAATAAATGGGATCTGGACAGGCTAGGAGGGGAGGCAGGAGAGGGAGAAGAAAAGAGATCAAATCACTCCTCTGTGACTGGGACTCATCCTCCCACTCCAGCTTACATCTGCTTAACTTTAGTTCACATAAACTCATCATTTCTGAAACTGCTATTTCCTTCCTGTACTGATGTTGAAGAGGACAGACAGTCTCCACCTGCTGCAACCCAACTTCACTCATGCCTTTCTCAAGCCTTTGCTGTGCTCAGGGGTCTGGATGATTTCTTTGCTCCAGGAACTGCATGAAAACAACAGGGGTGTGTAGCTTCATTACAGTTTTCCAGGGTTCATTAAATAAAAATAACTCTAAATGAAGTTACATTAGGAAGCACTCACATTAAATATCAACTGCTAATGAGCACCTTTTAAAGACTGTCTCCGGAAAAGCAGATCTTGTCACCCATTAGCAATTGTTTTTAAAACCAGTTAGGGGGAAAAAAAAAAACCCAAAAAACTGGTTTTCTCCAAGAATCAGAGTAGTTTTCAAAGGAAACAAATGTCAAATGGTACAATCAGTGTGTCGAAGAGTCTCAACTGTTAGATTAGGGAAACAAAACAAAACAAAACAAAGCAAAACAAAAACTTTTTTTCCCCCAATAGCTACTACCCAATACTACTAGGCCAAACCCATCCTTCCTCTTGACTAGGCTTCATAACATTTTAGTCACTGTTAGTTTTCAAAAATGTCTTAGTTCAGATGTCTCAAAAATGTCTAAGAATCAGTTCTGTTGGTTTTAAAGTTCAATATCGTATATGAGTCAAAGCACTTCCCCTGCTCCATTCCCTCTCCAGCCCGATCTCAGGCTCACCTCATGACTGTGGTTCTAGCAGCTTGTGGTGGAGGATGGGACATGACTGGCTCTCATATAACCCCTTCTACTCCCAGTCAGGTGGGAAAGAGGAAGAGAGAAAACAGACGTCTCCTTCCCCAACTGAGGGAGGCCTCAGCTCCCTTGCTGGGTGTTCAGAGCCACTTTTTAAGGGCGTTTTCTGTGGGATTCCTGTGGGCTGGTGGCCATTCCAACCTGCCCTGCTAATGGGGGGTCTGCTCCCCAGCAGCACCCCCTAGACCCCGGCAGCCATTTATGAGATGTGACGTTTTGGGACCCACCATCCCATGTCGGATTCATCCTCTGCACCTCGAGGTAGAGAAGAAATTCCAGACTCCTTTGCCTGACAGTCCCCTCACCCTGGCCATAACCTTCTGGGTTCCCTTTATTCCTGCTGCGGTAACACAGACAGATTAACAGCCCCACTGTTTAGGCAAGGACTCAACTGGAGACTAACACACCAGTCTCTCTTTCTTCCAGCCCTCTCTCTCATCTTTCCAAAGGTTCTTTCTCCCGGGTATTTACTCCTCTCCCTGCATGAAAAGACGGCGCTCTCTATTGTCCTCTACGCAGGAAGGTCTTGAGGGGAGAAGATAAAGTCAGTCGGTCAGATGCACTGCATCTCACTTACCAAAGGCAGCCTCCGCTGTCCTAGATCCATCCTTATATTAAGTATGAGGAGTGGGAGAAGAGCAAAGCCGGATGGAGGAGCGAAGAGGCCATGTTAGGCCAACTCTCTGAACTAGAATATTTTCAGTTAGCTATGTGGATAAATGGCTGCTGCCAATTTTGGCAGTTCTCTGGACCTAGAATATTGGTGTATGTGGACCCTTCTTTTCCTAACTTTGAAATCCTGGGACAATAGAAATATTCTCACATGACATCCCACTACAATAGTTTCCATGGGTTATAAGTAGTTTTCTCAACAATTCCAGAAACTCTGCAAATGTTAAGAATATTACATTCTAATACTCTTCCTTTTCTTGACTGAGAAATGTGGTGGTGGAGGAAGAAGTAGTTGGTGAGGCCATAATGTGCAGGAAATGAAGCCCAGTAAACATGGAACTTCCATACATACATGTTCACATACACACATCTGAGTTTCCATGTCAGGTACATTACATACTTGTGTTGGGAACATTAGGGAATAGATAAGATCCATTTATAAGGATTTACAAAAATCACAAAATTAAAAATTTTATAAAATTTCATGTAATTCAACAGGATTCTCTCATGGTGTATAATTTTTTTTTTTCCACTGGAAACCTCTCTTTCTATAACTGTATATTCTTATTTTGTATTGATATTATTCTCACCCTCTGTTACCTTATATCATTCTTTTTCTTCTAATACATTTATTCAACCTTTATCAAGTACCAAAATGTCTTTTGACATTCTAGTTGCCTCCTACACAGACTGGAGGTGAATGATGGGTACCTTTCCACTATCTTTTTGCAGGCCCTGCGTGGATGAGTCTGGCATCTCTTTTTAGAAAGTGTGGGTACATCGCCTCTATCATCCTTAGCTTTGAGGCTTTAGCTGGAATTTGAAGGAAACAGCATATGTCCCATTTAACAGCCTATTCTATTTGGAAAGGAGACTTGACAGTTCATTCCAAGAGTGAAGAATCATTTCATTTTCTGTTTCATTTGATCTTAGCTACCAGGTGTCCACAAGTCCTTCAGAATTTTCATATAATTTGCCTGAGAGAATTTTCCTTAGAGAATGTGGAAGATAAAGAGGCTATACATGAAGGCTCAGTGTTACAGATTCCTGTCTTCGCTGTATGTAACTAACTTGAAATTGTTTTTGAGTGGATTATAGAGACTGGGGACTTTTCTCCTTTGATGCTTTTTGACTAGTTTGAGCCTCCAAAAAATAAATTTGGATAAAGAGCAGCACAAGCTATGAAGATGACGTGCAGGTGCATTCATTTCTTTCCAAGTTAAAAATACAGTAGAGAAAGTAGGAAATGCAGTGAGCAAGGTACTGCTCCCTTTATTCCATTTACAAGCATTTATTAAGCATGCATTTTATGTCAGGTACAGGGCTAGGTTTGTACTCTATTAATGAAATGAGGATTCAAATATTGTCTTCAAATTTATTCATTAAAATAGAAATATCCTTTGGTTTTACAGATGGCAAAATTTGCCATTGCTCCAAACATATAGCTTTTGTACACTTCCTGGCAATCAACGGAAATCAGGATTCAAGCCATGTTGCCCAATAAAATCTCCAAACATATTTGGCCAATTAGTATTCCTCGCCTGGACTTGCAGCTTATGCAGATTTTGAGTACAGCTTTAAGACAGCTGTGAGTTAGGAAGAACTCCGGGGTGCTTTCACCTCATGGGCAGCCACACTGCCTCCACTCTGACTTGGAATCTTGCTTCCTTAGCCATCTGAACACAAGTCCTCACGGTTCAGCCAGAGCCGGGATCAGGCCAGGAGGTTGGCTGGTGACACTGAAGATGGGAATATTTTTCACAAAGCTGAGAACTGATGAAGGGTTTCTGGCTCAAGAAAATGTATGTTCACATTAAAAATTCTAAACTCTCCTGAACATCACTTAAGAGTTTTTAAATATTAGACTTATTTCCTTCTAATATACAGGGATGCTAGGAAATGACTGGATGATACAGGCTGAGACTGAACTTCAGGATGTAGAATAAAAGAAAAAAATCTTAGCACTGCTAAGTTCTTATTTTATAAAAGAATTTAATAACTTCATATAAAATAAATAAAGCTCATAAATATCTGTTTTATTTGCACCTATGTCTCCCACTGTGATTAGCTATAACCAGATAGTAAATCCAACTGACAGGCCAAAAAAAAAAAAAAAACATAAAAAATATTGAAGTAAAACGCTCATCTTTGTGTTGCTTTTTCTAGTCATATCATATTCAACAGAACTCTTCAGCCAAAGATTCCTTAAGGCAGATTTCTCTGATGCTTGTCAGTACTGCTTCTTTGATTGAGTGGGAATTAGTTCAACTTACAAATTGCAGTTATTTTACTAATGAATCTCGAATGGAATGAAGTCAATCAGAAATTATTTACTGGGTATGACAATATGCAAAACAAATAATAAGTATTAACTCATTTGTTAATCTATGGGATTACAATTGTTACATATAAATATGTGTGCATATGAATTTGATAATTGTTTTAATAATTGTGTATAATAATTTATTAATAATTACCAAAAAACTATGACAGGTTCTTACCCTTAAGAAGCTTAGCATCTGTTCCAAAAAAAGTCCTTTTTTTTTTGAGATGGAGTTTCACTCCTGTTGCCCAGGCTGGAGTGCAATGGCTCGATCTCAGCTCACTGCAACCTCCGCCTTCCAGGTTCAAGTGATTCTCCTGCCTCAACCTCCCGAGTAGCAGAGATTACAGGTGCCCATCACCACACTCAGCTGGGTTTTTTTGTACTTTTAGTAGAGATGGGGTTTCACTATTTGGGACAGGCTGGTCTCGAACACCTGACCTCAGATGATCCACCCGCCGCGGCCTCCCAAAGTGCTGGGATTACAGGAGTGAGCCACCGTGCCTGGCCTAAAATGTCCATTTTTAATTGGCTACTTCTTTCAGGACAAGGCAAATGGATTGCCTGAGAAATAAAATAAAGATTTGTGTTTGAGTATTTATAACAAAAAGTCCATTTGGGAGCCAGGCTAATTCATAAGATATGTGAATGTACTGTTTAGCTTAATCTTTTCCTTCTTTCTTTTTTTTTTATTTTTGAGCAGACTTTCTCTCTTGTTGCCCAGGCTGGAGTGCAGTGACGTGATCTCGGCTCACTGCAACCTCCGCTTCCCCAGTTCAAGTGATTCTCCTGCCTCAGCCTTTCAAGTAGCTGGGATTACAGGCACACACCCCCACATTAATCTAATTTTGTATTTTTAGTAGAAATGGGGTTTCACCATGTTGGTCAGGCTGGTCTCGAACTCCTGACCTCCGGTGATCCACCCACCTCGGCCTCCCAAAGTGCTAGCATTACAGGCATGAGCCATCATGTCCAGTCTAGCTTAATCTTTTCTAAGATCAATACCACCTTTCCAGTGAACTTTGTCTCCAAGCACTGCAAAACACTGCATCTAATTCAAAGATTCTATGTCTTTGGTGAAGAAGGCCAGCATTGTTGACCTAAGTCCATAGTATCTGAGTGAGGAATAAGACCTAGTTTCCTCACGCCTAGATGTGAGGTTTATCTTTACACGAGAGCAAGGGACATTTATGTAATCCTCATTAGTGCAGATGGCTGTTCTGACTCCAACAGCCTGTGCATCACTGTAAGAACAGTTGCTTTAATCTCTAAAGAAAACAGCAAATAAAATGCATGTTTTTTTAAATCAAGGAAATAAGGTTCCGTCAATGCATATTGTCCAAGTGACAAAGTATTTCAGGCAGCTACGTAATTGGCCTGTAATAGCGATATACATGGGAATGCAATTTACTTTTTATCATTCTTGTTCGGGTCATGAATTGAAATCACAGTGGGAGCACAAGGCTGTCAGGGATAAAGCAAAGGAAGAAAACAGGACTTGGCTGCTGGGAATATTCACACCCAGCCAAGAAAACATGCCAAATGAGGCTTAAAATGAACTTTTCCTGTGTGCATTTCACAAGTGCAGACCAAGAGGAAAAACAATTCTTCCCTTCCCCTATCCCCACTATAATACTTTAACCATTGGGTGAAATATACCATAGTCACAGGCATACTGTCTGACTGTGATCCTGTACCCTGCACTAGGGGATCTGTCAAATATTCAGTGGACAAGTAGAAGAGAACTGAATTGGGAATCTGAAGACCAGAGACTTAGTTTTTGTTCTGTTACTGACCAGTGGTCGACCTTGGGAAAATTACAACCTCTCAGAGCTTCAGTTTTATCATCTGTTAAATGAAGGTAATACATGAGCCACCTAAACTCATTCAGCTATTATAAATCATTTTTTCTCTTCATAGTCAAGCCTCTAGAAAAATTGAATAGTCACCATCTTGACTTCTTTACCTTTCATTTACTCCCCGACCCAAAACTGACCCTCCATTAAATGCTGAGACCACTGCTGTCAAATCTAACAAATTCTCAAATGCTTTTCAACCTTTCACTTAATCTCAGATTCTTTCAACAATGTTAAATGTCACTGTTTCAAAACTTCCACAGCTATTGACTTTCATAACAGCACCCTCTCCATTCTCCCCTTTAATAATAGTGTTCTCCATGGCTTTGTCCTTGGCCTTTATTTTTTTCACCATCACCATCTCTTTGGTTATCTCATCCAGGCTATGGTTTCAACTACTTTCCATGAATTGATGCTCATATTCATCTACAAGGACCACCCCTCCTGAGGTCCATTCTGCTCTTGGAAATGTCTTCCAGAACTCCTTAGAGCTCTGAAAATTCAAAAACTCTCAAACCAGTTCATTTGGTTCATCCCTCCTGACCACACTTCAAACTACTTCTCTTCCTGTGTTCCCTTCACCCATCCAAAATCTGGGACTCGTCCTTGACCTGTTTTCAAAATTCTATTTCCAAAATATTTCTCAAATGTGTTTCTTATCTACTATGGCCACTATCTTGATCCAGAACTTTTTCATCTCTTGACAGCATTGCAAATGCCTATAAACTAACCTCCCTTCTCTAATGTCAGGTCCTTCTGTGGCATCCTCCACGTGGGTGCCAATGTGGTCTTTCTAAGCAACAATTTATCTCTCTTCCCTACCTTTAGATCTTTAATGATTCCCACTACACACTGATAAAAATCCTAACTTACGAATATAAAACAGATGTCCCTTTATGTACTGGGTCCTTCCCACCTTGCCAGTATCAGTTCTTGGATCTCCTTCATTGTCACCTTGATTATAGCCATCCCCAAATCCTTGTCATCTCCATTTGCTACATGAAAACTTGGTGATTTTGCATTGGATTGCTCCTTTCTGGAATGTTTTACATTCTTTCCTGCTTATTGAAAAGATTATTCGTCCATCAAGACTCAGCTCCCATGTATCCTTTCTTATTAAATAGCCCCTGACTTTCCTCCTGCTCGGATCTTCCTTAGTAATTTAATTTCCTTCACAATAGCTTGTGCACACCTTTATTCTAACATGTCACCCCAGACTGCAGTTATCTCGTCATCTGACCTTTTCTGAGGGTAGGAATCAAGTCTTGCCTGTAATTGAAATGTAACGTGCATCACAACAAGGCTTCAGTAATTTCTAGATCTGACCCCTGCCGTTTGCTTCAAATTCTCAAGCATTCACGTAATCTCCCGGGTTGATTCAACCTATTATCTCCTCCTAGATTCTCATCTCTCTGTCCAGCCTTCTTGAACCAATAATCCAATGGGATAATCTGCCCAGGTTTGATGTAGGTTGGCCCAAGGCAGCTGGCTGTGAATTCCCCTATTCAGCTCCATGTCAGCTGGTCCCAGGTTCCTAGGAGGGCAGCCCAGATACAGCACCATGAGCACCTATCTGTCAGGTGTGCGAGAGACGAGAGAGAGACTAGGAAAATTGGACTCATTATCTCATTTTCTAATAGCAATATTTTAGAAAATAACTATGTATTAAGAGAACAGGTACTCCACTGACAAGCATCATTGCACTGCTCGAAGAATAGGAAACATTTATTGAATTGAAATAGCTATAAGGAAAAAATAGCAAGATATGATTTAAGAAAAAAAATGAACAAAACTGCTCTCATCCTGCATTTCTGTTTTGTCTATTGTGATGCAATTGGAGAGATGGGATATCTGAAGTCGCATCAAACGCTCATCTGTTATTCAGCTTTGCTAGAATGGAGCTGAAATGCACACGAAGGCAAGGGTCTAATTAAAATGCCAGACTATTTATTGTCTATTCTTAGCTTTGAAAGGTGATGAATGCTGTTATGGCATTGTGTAGACTATTTTGTTTAATGTGAAAGTCAAAAGGCCAAAAATTTAGATGGCTAACCAGGAAATGGAATGGAATAAATTATAAGAACACATTCACTGTGTGCTTTCAGTCAACTTAAGGTTCAAGAGTCTCCAACCAAATATGCTGAAATGAAGTGTGTAAATTTAAAACCCTTGCATTTTTCATTGTTAGAAACACAAACATGGGAGATTCTTTAGACGTTGTCACTTAATAATAATACAGAATTAAGCATAAATCAGGTTTGTCACGAACTCAAAGGGAATTGATTAAAGGAGCTCATTATAGTAATTACATCTAGATTATTGTCCTTCTGGATTACAGCTTTGAAGACTGCTGGAAAATGAAAATACTTACCAGTGACTTGCGCGATAAGAAAAGGGTGGGTGTGACCATTTTCATTTTCAAATGAGAAGATCTTGAGATAATACAAGTTCCCTCCAGATTCCACATTGAAGGCTGCTAACAGGACTTACTTTTCTGTCCTCCAGAATTAGGAATTGTGTTCATTCCTTACAACAGGGCCTCCAACTTCTTTTATATATAGCATAGACAGCACATGGTGTCTAGAGTCGCAAATATCTAAACTTGAATGTTAGCACTGCATGTTACCCACAGGACCATTGTGTTAACTGTGCCAAGTATGGACTCCTCACCACCAAGGGGTGCTATCTCCTAGTCGATGGTATGATTGTACCCCCTGGAATTGGATAACATGCTAGCCTTTGTGTGACTTGAATTGCTCATCCTCTCAAAGCCTCAGCTCCTTTACGTGTAGAATAGGGGTGTTATTAATAACAGGGGCATGATGAGTATCTACCTAGTTAAGTAATGGTGAAAATTAAGTGAGATAGTGTAACCAACCACGATCCCTAGTAGACTGAACAAAGGAAGATGAACGCGGGAATAAAAGACAAAGACAAAAGAGTATATTTGGAAGAAGAGGTCGGGGGCACCTTGCATCTAATGGACAAAGGCCCTGAGCTTTTTCAGTCTTCCAAATTTATTAGGTAAAACAGATAAGAGAAAGCGGGGGTGATTGTCAGGTAACTGTCAGCTGGTCGTTTGGTTCACAGCAGGCTTGCGAGACTGCATCCTTCGAACAATAGGTGCTCCATTTCCCATTAGATAACTTCAAGGAGTTATCCATTTCCCATTAGATAACTCCCGGTGCCAGGGAGTGATGGCCCTCAGCAAACCTTTTGGCCACAGGTGCAGTTTGCTCACATCCTGCATTCATGATAAACAGTTTGCTGTTTGATCATATAGCTGCCAGTGGGATGCTGAGTTGGTCGCGATCCCTTTGCCGGCTCTCTACAAGATACTGTGTAAAAATGTTTAGCATGGAACATGGCACAAAGGAAGGGCTTCCTGAATGTTAGCAATTATGGGCCAGGCGCGGTGGCTCACGCCTGTAATCCCAGCACTTTGGGAGGCTGAGGCGGGTGGATCACCTGAGGTAAGGAGTTCCAGACCAGCCTGGCCAATATGGCGAAACCCGTCTCTACTAAAAATACAAATAGCAGCTGGGCGTGGTCGCGGGCGCCTGTAATCCCAGCTACTTGGGAGGCTGAGTAACGAGAATCGCTTGAACCTGGGAGGCAGACGTTGCAGAGAGCCAAGATCGCATCACCACACTCCTGCCTGAGCAACAAGAGCGAGACTCCATCTCAAACAACAACAACAACAACAACAACAACAACAATTATGATAACAGTGCCCCATTTTTCTCAAGGGTTAGTCTCAAACTGAGCCTCCTAAACCAAAACAGCATTGCAGCTTTTGTGCTTCTGTTGGCCACCATAGTATTTATGTGCCCAGAGTACAGATATTTAAATCTGTTGTGTTGGAATTTTCCTTTGTCATATCGTCATGTTAATAAACTTTGATAGCAATAAGGGCTATAAATTTATAGGATTTATTTTATCTGGGAGAGAAATCACCTAAGAGGTGAGGAGAAAAAGAAGAATAAAAATCGTTCTAGAGATGTAGAGTCATCTAATTGTGGAAGGCTAAGATTAGGTTAGTCTTAATTCACATTTTCACTGGGTGTTCACTTTGGACCATTTCTTTTACATAATGTACATGATTTTCTGTGTTAGTCTGATGTGTGTCTAGAGGGAGTTCATTTAAAACTGTAAAGTTAAGACATTGATTGTCATTCTAAGTATGAAGAAAAGTGGAAGCAAAGACTTAGCATGAGACAAATGAGGTAATAATTAAATTGGACCCCGCACTGACATAGCTCATTCTGCTGAAGTTTCATAACAGATTTCCAGTTGTCTTCCTAGAAAAACTTTCTCTCTTAACTTCAACCACTTAGGGAAACTGATTTGTGGGGTTCCACCCCCCAGCTTGTGAAAAAGTAGAATTATCTGAATGAAAATAAGAACTTGTACTCAGAATTCTATGGCAGGTGAGGAAGATTTTCTTAAATAACTTGATATTCTATGATTCTTTATAATGATAAAATACTGCTTTATTAAGAATAAAACCACCTCTTTGTGAGACCACTGATAGAAGTGGGAACTCTTCAGTTCATTTACTGTGATGCACCTACTTATTTTCTGCCCTATCCTCTCCTCCATCCCACTTGTTTTACTTCATCATTTTCCATAGTATAATAGAAAAGGCATCTAAATTAAAGGACTCACAGTTTCAAAATAGAGAACTGGGTACACACTGCAAACTCCTTATATCCTTCACCAAAATAATGTATATGTGCATATCCATGCATGTGAAATGTCTATACACTTACACATCCTAAAGTAATGTGTATAATGAGGACATGCATAGCCATGCTGAGAAATTCTAGGCAGACCAGAAACTGTGGCCAATACCCGAGAGACTAAAAGTAGAGACTGGACTTATGAGAAAACAATGTCTGGAATACATGTGGGATTCATGTGAGAGTCCACCTGAGGGTCTGCCAAAGTGTAAGGGACCCCAAGCAACGGAAAGTCAGAGCCAGAGACGATGAGACCTGAACAATGAGAACGCCACAGTGCACAGGCAGGGAGACTAGCTGAGTTCCACAGGGAGGGTTTTCAAGTCTGCCACTCACTCTTCTCTCTCGCTTGAACACTTCTAGACCAAATATGATCCTCTCTCCTCAGTTTCCTACTGTTAGGCACACACTGACATTTACAACTCGTCTCCACCAAAGAGCACTCCTCCTCCAAATTGCAGTTCCAGGCCCATCTTCTCCAAGTTTACATGTTTAAATCTCTGGCTGGGCAGGATCATCACCAATCCATACCTGCACCTTCCATCTGCCCACTCTTTCTTCATCTCTCCAAGAGTATTACTATCCCCCAGTCTTTTCTTTGGGAGAAAATATAATAGATTTTGTAGCTTTTAAACTCTCCTTTAGTATACAATCAATGTCAGCTGTACTATATACCAAAAATACAATGCTTACAATAATAATACCATTTTATTAGAATATAATTTCCTAAGCACTTTGTTCTATGATATGTATTATACACACACCACCTTTGTTGAGCACCATATAACGTAAGTATTAAGTATTGTTACCTCCAGTTCACACATGAGGAAACTAAGGCTCAGAGAGATACATTTTCCCAGGTCTTATAGCTTGTCAAAGCTTGTGTGCTTAACACTACATGAAACTGGTGATTGCACCCTCAGAGCCATTTTTCAGAATTTTTAAAATTTCATTTTAAAATTCTATTTTTAGAATTTCATATTGGTGGTTCCATTTTATCCCATTTTTAGAATCTCCTACTGCAGTTTCTATCAATATATATTAAATAGGAGGCAGCATTAATGCAAATTATAACTGACACCATGTAACATTTTAAGCATTATTGGTCACCCCAATTTTCTATTTGTTCTCTACCCTCTTTCATGTAGTTACCACTTGGTACCCACTTACTTGTAAGGCTGACCAAATCCCATAGATGGAAGGTAAAAAGAGCATCCTGCAGCTATCACTCTACATGGAGTTTCTTCTTATTTGGGCTCTGTCCTCCTGGCATTAGTAGCTGCTGTTTTCATTCTTTCGTTTCTTCTGGTGGTGATCCCAGTGGGTATTAATCTTTACAGAGAAATGACCAAACCAAAATTTACTCCAGGAATTTTCTAACAGAGTTAGTGAGAATGACTCTACTAGCATTTTTATCTTATACTTAGTATTTTAAAAATCATTGAACATACACTTCCTTACCATCATCCCAAATAAAATAATGTCTGCCACCCTATTGAAATGATGACTCATGTGGCCTGTCTCTGTACCACACTGAGTATAGCAACCACCACTCAATGTTCACGCTCTCTGTTTCACCCTGTACATAAAGCTCAGTTCTTCAGATCCTAAGAAACTTTAGGCTGGAAACATCCCTCTGATGCGAAATCCTGTTCAACTGTGAACTTTCTCTAACCATAATGTAAAGTGATTTTCTTCAGTCTCTGACACATTACTTTCCATTTCTGGAAAACAGCCTATAGGTGATTCTAAAATTCAGTCTATCTGTCCATCGCCATGTCCCCGTGGGACCCAGTTCCAGCATGAGGATTGGTCAGCCAAGCTCTGAGTTATCCAGATCTGGCTTTGGTTTCCTCTGAGGATTTGCAGAGGTCTAACCACTTGAGAAACTGGGGATCTATGCAACTGCAGTAAAACATAATTTTCATTGCACTGTGTCGTAAAGGATTCCTTTAGACTTTCTAAATTTAGTGAAGTTGCATAGCACTATGTAAGTTTAGTTCTGCAGCTGACACATCCACTCCCCATGAGACATCATTTACAACTCAGATTTCAGCACATCCACCAGGGCATGTCTGGTGTTATCCCAGCTGCTATTGGAGCTTCTCTCCTTGCCACTGTTATTGTGAAGTCTGGTAATAATGTGCTCTTGACTCCAGTGACAAAGCAATGGTTTTATTCGAAATATCAGCTGAAAGCTGTGCTTTCAGTCCACAATTTTAGACAAATCCTCCAGGTGTAACCCTAGTGAAGCTGTAATCTTTGTGATTCCTTCTCTGCACAGCATCATAAAGCAAAGTTCATCAGAATGTTAACTCTGCTTTAAGACTCAACAGAGTCTTAAGAAAGGAGTTGCATCTTCTACTTTCACATTTCAAAGGATGTAAAAAGGTTCTGATGCATAACCCCCATGAACACATCCCGAATCTCCCTTCCTCTCCTATTCAGTTCTCTCCCACAACCTCTTGTGCTTCTTATTCACCAAGTCAAACCCCAAAGGGGGGAAAAACTGTCAAATAGATCCACTCTATTCTGGGAAACTTCTGACGTTTCCTATCTCCCTCATTTCTCCCAATCTATAACCTCCTCCTTCAGCATCTCTGGACACATCCTTTTCTGTGCATCTTCCAATTATATGTCACCAAAATACAGGAACTAATTTGGCAGTAACATAAGGCAGGGGAAAGTCTGGCAAACAAGATAACATTTTCTCATGTGGGCTGGGGGAGAGGAAAGAGTCTATTAATACCACATTAATAATTTTATTCCATTATTTGTCTTTTTACTGGTGAAAGATCAAAACTTTAGCTGATTTATTTCCTCCCTTTTTCCATCCTCCCACTCCACATTTCACGATTTTTCTTTTAAATATCTCAGATATCAATCTATATTACTTTATATATGTTCTAGAGAATATTTAAGTCATAAAATTTCAAAGCCAAAACAGTTACCTAGACATAAACTTTTTATTTTTATTTATTTATTTATTTTTTTGAGGTGGAGTCTTGCTCTGCCACCCAGGCTGGAGTGCAATGGCCCAATCTCTGCTCACTACAACCTCTGCCTCCCGCATTCAAGCAATTCTCCTGCCTCAGCCTCCTGAGTAGCTGGGATTACATGTGCACACCACCACCCCGAGCTAATTTTTGTATTTTTAGCAGAGACGGGGTTTCACCATGTTGGCCAGGGTGGTCTCGAACTCCTGACCTCAGGTGATCCACCTTCTTCAGTCTCCCAAAGTCCTGGGATTACATGCGTGAGCCACTGCACCCAGCCACTTCTTTTCTATTATATATTTCATTGTTTATTTTTGGTGCATTTCCTTTTTAACCTAAAAAATTTGGGGAGTAATTTTTCATAAAAGTATACAAATGAAGTAGTTAAAAGCTGTGCATGTGTGAAAATTATTTGTGAAGTCTTCTTTGAGTTTAGAAATTATTAAATCAATATTTTTCCCTCAAAAATCTGCAGCTGTTGTTTCCATTTTCTAACTGTTAATATTGAGGAGAAATCTGATGCCTACATGATTTTTCTTCTTGTATTGATAACATAGTTTCCTCAGGATGGATGATGTTAGACATTTTTTCTTCTTAAAATTTGAAATTCAACAGTATCAACGACGAGCTAATACTCATTAATTTTACCTCAAATGCGGTGAGCTCCTTTGATCTGATCATCTACCCTCAGTTCAGGGAGCCTGTGTCAGTATTTAATTGATTGTCGCTTCTCCTCCATCTGCCTCAGTCTTTTCTTCTGGAATTTCTAAACTGTAATTCTATATTGATTTTCTTTTCACCATTCTTATCCATATTACTCTAAGTTGTGGGAGCATTTCTGGAGCTTGCCTGGATTTGCCGGGGTTTTGGTTTTCTGAAGTATCCAGAATGATGTTCACACCCAAATGCAGATGATGCACAACCCCTGTTCCAAACTCCTTCACACTCACCCAACTCCACCAGAGAGGCTTTCCCAACCTCCCTTACAGCTAGTGGTTGTGGCCTTGCGACACCATCCTGATAAGTAAGATGCAAACACACAGAGGTCTCAGTAGCGTAGGGGGTGGTTGTAGAACACTTGAACTTTCTTGACAAAAGCATATACGTGACTGACACCAACTCTTCCCACTTCTTCCTGCTTTTGATGAAGACCTGATGCCTGGAAAGGCAGAAAACATTTTGTGACCAAGATGGAAGGCTAAAAGAATTGCAGAGAGGCTGGCCTTACCATCATGCAGTCAGCGTACCAACACAAACAGTTGCCTATACGTCTTGCTATGTTAGATAATTAAAAATCTTTATTTCACTCTTAGATATCTTCTGCTTACAACTGAAAGCATTCTAATCATTTCAGTGTTTCTCTTGTAAGAAGAGAAAACATAATTCTATGTCTTATGAAATCTGATATGCTCTTCTCTTCCCTTTGAACCACTGGCTGTGGGGATGATGGGCTCACTGTCAGTAATAACACAGATTTCACTGGAACTTTCCACAGCAGGGTCATGCAGGACTTTGCTCCCACAAAGTCTCACCGGGTTATATCTCAGATTCTCATAGTTGATCCTGTCACCTCTACTACTCCAGCTCCTGGGTTCATGTCCGCTACCTATGAAGTCACAGAGGGTGTTTCACCATTGCTATGGTTTGGGGGCCTTCCATAAGAATACTGACATCCATTCCAAGAAAATTTCTTCTCATCTCCTAAATCTGCCAGCTCTGAAGGTGGCAGATTGTTCTTCACAGAAAAGGGAAAGATAACAGTAATAACTACAAGTTACTGAGCACTTACTATATTCTAGCTTTAATGATTTACAGGGTACCCTATTGTATCCCACATCAACCCTATTAATATATGTTACTTTTATTTTAAAAATAGGTTAAGTGACTTGTCCACAATCACAAAGCTAGTCATAAAATCTAAAATCAAATTTAAATTTGACTTCACCACTTCTAGCTTCTTCGCACCGCTGCACTGTTACCCAGGAATTTAAGGACAATGAAATGTTAAATTGGGAGTTTCCACTGAGGCTCCATCATAAAATAGATAAAACTCTAAAGTAAAGTACGAGTTGCATATTTTGAAAGGAAGTTAGACAACTCCAAGGACACATCAAAGACATAAAATAATCAAGGCAGTGGAAAGTCAGAGAGGATTTGTAAAAATATTTGTTTGGAGAAAGACACTGAGTGCTGTGAGAACCACCCATTCCCCAAAGGGAAAGGGCAAAAGCTCACCTCTACCTCTTTCACCTCTGGCCTGCAGAGAACTTCCAGTGGGACCAGCAGGGAACCTCCAGAGTACCATGGAAACAGTCACAGGATGATCCACTTTCCACATCTGCTGGACCCAGAGAGACTAAAGTCATCTGAAGACCTATTCAATGACACTCTTTCCCTTCTTTTCTGCGTTTCCACCCCAAGTTATAACTCCCTCTGGAGCAGTCAGAAATATGGGTAGCTAGTGGAAAGCGGGAGGGAAATGAAAAAGAAAAAAGTCAACCACACCCTCTTCCAGAGAGGGTAGGGGACCACCCACTGTAGGCTCTAACTGAAGAATCGGAAGGGAACAGAATTATTGACCTCAGCATGAAGCATTTCCTAATATATTGGACTGAACATTTTATTAATCACTTACTGAATCAGGGCAACTTAGAGTTACCCACTATTAGGTAACAGTAATAGTAATCAGAAAAGTATAAGCTGCCACATTTCATCCAGGGCATGGGAAAAGATTTCCTCCATTGTATAATTTTAAGAAACCAATGTAGACAAAATAAATTGCATTCAGCTGTGTTGTCAGCATATCAGTAAACAACATATTGGTGTCTACATCCCCTTCTGAAACCCTAGGGAAAAAAAAAAAACCAGATTTGTCAGCTTTTACCCAGGACTTCATTCCTCCACTGAGTTTAAACAAAGTCTATGGGAACCAACACACCCTGTAGCCCTTTCTATACTTCATCTGTAACTCCTTCACCCCCTAATTATCCCTCAGTATATAGCCAAACCCTCAAAACCCTCAGGCAATTAATGCATACAGATTGATATTCCGTGGGCTCCTTACCCCTTCAGTAAACGTGCATGGTCATGTTGTAATCTCAGTGATGTCTCAGGGTAACACCCCTGCTACACTAGCAGTTAATCCAGTTGTTCACTACAGGGACAGTAACACCCTCTAGGGGAAACTCGGGAAATTTGTGGGGGCATTCTAACAGTGTAGTTGTGCCCCAGAATTAGCCTATCGAAGAATATAATCTTTTGTTCTCTTTTATGTTACAGTGAGGGCATTATATTGACTCTTTGAATTATATCTGCAAGCAGGTTATATTATCAATGGCTTTCATCCAGTTTAAAAATATGACATTCAAAAATGTCTCTTATCCAGGCACAGTGGCTCATGGCTGTGATCCTAGCACTTTGGGAGGCCAAGGCAGGAAGACTGCTTGAGCTCAAGTTCTAGGTCAGCCTGGGCAACATAGCAAGACCCCCATCTCTACCAAAAAAAAAAAAAAAAAGCTGGGAATGGTGGTGTGCACCTGTAGAACCAGCTACTTGGGAGGTTCAGCTGGGAGGATTGCTTGAGCCAAGAGATCAAGGCTGCAGTGAGCCGTGATCATGCCATTACACTCCACCCTGGATGCAGAGTGAAACTGTTTCAAATATATACATATATCTCTTACTAAAATGAGAATTAAGCACGATATGATTAATAACAAGCAAATTCACACAACTTTATGTTGTGTACTCAATCTAATTTTCTCTGGTTTGTATATACATTTTGCATATTTTTTATTTTGAAAAATTTTACACATTCAGAAGTGTCAGAAGAATAATACATTAAACTTCTGTTTGCTGTTCCCCTAGATTTGCCAGTTTTAGCATATTTCCTCTCATTTGTTTTATCTTTATTTATATATATATATATATATTATTTTTTCTCTCTCTCAATCATTTGAGAGTTACTTGCAGACTTTGACACTTCATCCCTAAATACTTCAGCATGTGTCTCCAAAGGAAAGAAGTATTCTCTTACATACCTACCTACTACCATGCAATGATCACACTCAAGAAATTTAACACTGATTTTTTTTAAAAAACTTAGTATCTAAGATAAAGCTCATGTTCAAATTTTCCCAATTGTTTCAATAATGTACTTTTCATAGCTTTTTTGTTTTCTTTTTCTTATCCAAGAATTAATCCAAAGTCACTCATTGAATTGAGCTGTCATATTTCGTTTTCCCTAATCTAATCAGTTCACCAGCCCCTTTGTGTCTTTTATGTCAATGACATTTTTGATGAGTAAAGGCTACTTGTTTTACAGTATGTTTTACAATTTGGATTGTTTTCTGATGAGTAGATTCCGTTTTTTTAATTCCAGAATATTATACAGGTGATGTTGTGAGCTTCTCATGTATCACATTCAAAGGTAAAAAAAGGGTATTTTATCTCATCCTGTTGGAAATGCTAAGTTTGATCATTTTGTTAAGGAAATACCTATCAGATATTTCCCTTGATGAGTTACTGGTTTGTGTAGAAATACACTGGTTTTGTTTTACAAAAATTGTAAATCCTAGTGATACTCTTCTAGAGAGGGGAACTAAATGCTTAGCACAAAAAGTGCAGGTAATCCCACTCTTATCTGCTTTTTACCTGATGTTATAAAGATTTCAGAAGATCAACCCTTAATATGTTGCTAGGGACAGGTGCAGTGGCTCATGCCTGTAATCCCAGCACCTTGAGAGGCCCAGGCAGGGGCATCGCTTGAGCCCAGGCGTTTGAGACCAGCCTGGGCAACACAGCAAGACCTCATATCTAAAAAAAAAATTTTTTTTAATATTAGCTGGGCATGATTGGCCTGTGCCTGTAGTCCCAGCTACTCAGGAGACAGAGGTGGGAGGATTGCATGACTGTGTTCAATTATCATAATTTAAAAGGCAGAATATTGGTTCTAAAAGGGGAGATGTATAAGTAAATATGGTAGATAAAACTTACATATGCACTAATATATATTCCATGCTTTTCTTTCACTGAGTAAATACACTTGATTCTCCATCATAAATTGCATTTTTAAATATAGCATGTTTATATGAATAAATATGAATGTTTATTAATATAATCATGGTTATATTTTGTATTAATATATGTCTAGTTCCTTTGGGACCCAGGCACATTTTGAGTTCAAGTGCCAGATAAATAAACAGTGAGGTTTGCTATTCATATCTTATGTCTTACTGGGGGCAGGTCTTTGAATTCAAAGAATACCTCAATACTAAATTATAGTAAACCCCTTGAGAGAAAATAGTCTTCATCTCCTAATAGAATACCATAAGATATCATGGGCATTCAATTTCCTTCATCTTGATTTGCCAGTGGTCAATTTGGTTTTCATTTAGAGTATTTGAGATGAAATTTAGACCATAAAGAGTTTAAAATATTAAGGACTAAAAGCATGAGCAGTTTATTTCCTACTTACAAGAAAATTAAGATCCTTTGAGTATTATGAACACCTTGTATAGTTATACAGGCATTCTCAAAAATTATGCCAGCTAATAATTTAATACATCTCAAGGATGCCTGTTCCACATTCCCTTGAGTTACATTCAAAAGAAAAGCAGATGATTAATTTGTTAAATTCAAATAAGCAGGAAATTCTATTAGATATTTGAAAAATTGCTTCTCTTCAGTGAAACTCAAACTGCATATTAAGGAGAATGCATAGATAGAATAGCTCAGACTCAAACCGTCATGACCTAAATAAGATTTTGTGTCCAGCAAAACTCCACTTACCAACGCAATTTAGAATTCTACCAAATTATCACTATATAAAATCGGGTCTGCTATAAAGAAGCCAAATAAGTAACATTTGTAAAGACAGAACATTGTAAATAATTCTACCAAATTATCACTATATAAAATCGGGTTTGCTATAAAGACGCCAAATAGGTAACATTTGTAAAGAGAGAACCAATAGTTACAATCTTGTCTTTGTTGGTCTGTGCACTGGATACATGTTATCTAATTTAATTTCAATAGCTTTCTAAGATCTTACTTGCTATACCTCCACTCTCCACTATCATTAAACTGCGCATCTTCAAGCAAAGTTCTCTCTTCTTTGTGTACCATTCCCAGAGTCTTGCACTGTGCCTGCCTCATAATATGTACACCAGGGCATTTAAATAATGTACATAAAGCCACATAATTATGAATATATTACTACACCACTCCATACTCAATGCTTTTTATGTTATACCATGATGTTTCCAAACAGGACTTCATAGATTAGTGGAAAAATCAAAATAAATTGAAGTGGGTTGCCACAAAGCTTTCATTTAAAAGCCTAAAATACATCCAACTCTATTCAGTGGTTGATTTGTATATGGCATCCAGAGGGCAGTCTGACATCGAGTTGAACTAAATGATAGTAATTATAATGAAATATGATCATTGTGTAAATGAACAACACCTCAATATTCAGTACATATAACTGATAGAAAGGTTGGCATGTCTTACTGTTTATCATTAAAATATGTCTTAATGGAGACTTCCAATTTGAAAGGCAAGATTGATGGAAAACATTAACTATGCAATAAATTCTGTTACTGCATATTTCATAGAGATAAATCCTAGATGATGATTCTGGAGTTGAGAGATACCAATAAATCATGGAAAAAACATCCTTTTTACTAGCAGAGATTATATTTGAAAGTTACTGCTGAAAGATTCCTGTTTTATCAATTTTTATAAAGATATTTAAAAGACCAAGAACTTCTAAGAATGTTTAACTCAGGGAAGAGATCAACCTTTTCTGTCCAAAAGCTGAGTCTACAGTTTAGTTTAGGTCAATAGTTCATGGATTCTTTCTCAAGCATTATAAACTGGCCCATTTTAATAATACAAAATACAAATGCTAAAAGACAGTAGTGTAAGAGATTTCATTTCATTTAACTGCTGCTCTTTAAGAAAACCATATGGGCCAGGCGCAGTGGCTCATGCCTGTAATCCCAGCACTTTGGGAGGCCAAGGCAGGCAGATCACAAGGTCAGGAGATTGAGACCAACCTGACTAACATGGTGAAACCCATCTCTACTAAAAATACAAAAAATTAGCCAAGCGTGGTGGCCGGCGCCTGTAGTCCCAGCTACTCGGGAGGCTGAGGCAGGAGAATGGCTTGAACCCGGGAGGCGTAGATTATTGCAGTGAGTGGAGATCCGGCCACTGCACTGCAGCCTGGAGACAGAGTCTCCGTCTCAAAAAAAAAAAGAAAAAAGAAAAAAGAAAAGAAAAAGAAAAGAAAACCATACGAAAAAGCCTGCTCTAATTTCTCCCTACCTGGAGAGAGAAAATGTTGCATTTATCAGAGAAAATGCACAGATAAGTATCTCTGAAAAAGTGCTGTAACTCTATTCTTTTCTTTTTCTTTTTTAGGCAGGGTCTCACTCTATGACAAGGCTGGAGTACTGTGGCGCAATCACAGCTCACTGCAGCCTTGACTTCCTGGGCTTAAGTAATCCTCCCCCCTTGGCCTCCTGAGTAGCCAGGATTACAGGGTGCATCATCAAACCCAGATAATTTTTTTTTTCGTAGACATGAGGTCTCACTATGCTGCCCAGGCTTCCTTCATCTTTTGTTCCTTCATTTTTTTTTTTTTTTTTTTTTTTTTTTTGAGACGGAGTCTCGCTCTGTCCCCCAGGCTGGAGTGCAGTGGTGCGATCTCAGTTCACTGCAAACTCTGCCTCCCGGGCTCACGCCATTCTCCTGCCTCAGCCTCCCGAGTGGCTGGGACTACAGGTACCCACCACCATGCCTGGCTCATTTTTTGTATTTTCAGTAAAGATAGGGTTTCACCGTGTTAGCCAGGATGGTCTCGATCTCTTGACCTCGTGATCTGCCCGCCTCGGCCTCCCAAAGTGCTGGAATTACAGGCATGAGCCACTGCAGCCGGCCCCCCCCCCTTTTTTTTTTCTTTTCTTTTTGGAGACAGAGTCTCCCTCTGTCGCCTAGACTGGAGTGCAGTGGTCCGATCTCAGCTCACTGCAACCTCTGTCTCCCGGCTTTAAGTGATTCTTGTGCCTCAGCCGCCCCAGTAGCAGGGATTACAGGCTGGTGCCACCACGCCTGGCTAATTTTTTTGTATTTTTAGTAGAGACAGGGTTTGGCCATGTTGTCCAGGCTGTTCTCCAACTCCTGAGCTTAGACAATCCACCCGCCTCAGCCGCAGAGTGCTGGGATTACAGGTATGAGCCACTGCATCCAGCAATTGCTTATTCATCTTTACACTGATAAGTCTGTGGAATGTTTGATCAAAATTGCAACACTTACTCCAGCCTTTATTTCGTTATAACAATGTGACTACAAGACCTTCTAAATGACCTTCTTGAATTTTATATACTTCTTTCCAGATTAATTTCCTAACACACTACTTCAAGTAGATGATACCTTTAAAAAAAAAAAAGTCTGCACTAATGCCACAATATTGACAGGAATAAGCCATAATTACTTAGACTTCTGAGACTTTTAAAAATTTGTCCCAAATATTTCAAGATATTCTTATCTCCTGAAAATCCTTCAAATGACTTTTGTAGATACTTTACTTGTTGTTCCCTAAACATGCCTTGTATATAGTCTCCCTTTGCACTTTTTCTCACACTATTTCACACAACCAGTACATCATACCCAGTAGCTCTCTGTCTGGTCTAATTCTATTCATTGACTCATTTGAAGTTCCAATTTTCCAAGTTTGAACTACTACCTCTCATTCCTCTGAGATCCTTTTGACATGGTATGCAAGTTAGTTAGCTGTTTTAAAATAGTAAGTAAATATTTTAACATAAGTTTTTCATAGTTTAACTTCATAAAACTTTAATCTCCTTGAAGATTAAAAGTCCATTTTCTTCACATTTCCACTCTTCCCAACACAGTTTGTTGCTTATAATGGGTACTAAATAAATATTTGCCAAGTTGACTTTATTCTTATTCAATTAATAAACTATGGCAAATAGAAGGAAGCCCAATTGCAAAGTCCAAACCATTAACTCTCTTTCTTAGCTCCAGAATTCACAGAAAACCTTTGCATAAATTTGGTGATTGTCATTTTAAATTCAGATGAATAATCTTTGTGTAAGATGTAAGCAATTTCTGGACTCTAAAATTGTATTATTCTTCCTATGGAACCTAATACATTTGTGTATTTGTTGGTTGTATGAGTGAAATATCCTTTACAACAGCAAATATATCTTATCATTTCATTCTCCAATGCTTCTTTCCATGTAAGAAACAATAATTTCTGCATGAATTAGTAATTTTTTATAGGCAAGCCATTAAAACCAAGAGAACACAAAGAATACTACAAAATCAAGGTTTTATAATATTCCAATAAATGTTTCCCTTATGTTTGAAGATGCAAGATTATATTCAGGAGTACAAAAGTATTTGCAAACTATTATCTATATTATATGAGGGGGAAAAGACAAAAAAATACAACCAGAATTTAAATTTTGTTATTATAGGGAAATGTCCTATAATTGAATGCGTAGTGTATGCAAGGCTCATTTCCTTAATTTAATTTACATTACAACTGTATAATTACCACGGCTCTTTTCTAGATAAGAATATCAGGCCCAGAAGAGAAACTTACTCTGGACCACTGAGCTGACTGGCTTAAGTCATTGCTTGCTGATTCCTCAAATACAGATGATCCTTGGTGTATGATGGGGTTACATCTCAATAAGCCCATTGTAATTTTAGTATGTCAATAAGTGGAAAATCCACTTAATACATCGAATCTACCAAATATCATAGCTTAGCCTAGCCTACATTAAATGCACTCAGAACACTTACATTAGCCAACAATTGGGCAAAATCATCCAACACAAAGCCTATTTTACTTTTGTTTGTTGTTTTTGTTGTTTTGAGATGGAGTTTCACTCTTGTCATCCAGGCTGGAGTGCAATGGCACGATCTCAGCTCACTGCAACCTCCATCTCCTGGATTCAAGCAATTCTCATGCCTCAGCCTCCCCAATAGCTGGGATTACAGGTACGTGCCACCATGCCCAGCTAATTTCTGTATTTTTAGTAGAGATGGGGTTTCACCATGTTGGCCACGCTAGTCTCAAACTCCTCACCGCAGGTGATCCGCCTGCGTTGGCCTCCCTAAGTTCTGGGATTACAGGTGTAACCCACTGCGCCCAGCTCACAAAGCCTATTTCATAATGAAGTGTTAAACATCTCATGTAATTTACTGATGTCCTACTGAATGCATATTACTTTTATACCATCAGAAAGTTGAAAAATTATAAGTCAAACCATCATAAATTGGGGAGTCTGTATACTTTTCAGTATATCTTAGGTGCCTCTGAGTTTGCTTTGTGAAAAATGTCTATTCTTTCTTAGTGATTATACAGTAAAACATGAGAAGCACTGAATAATTTATAAACTACAGAAAGGTATAATATAATCTATAATTCATCACATAAACGCTGTTGAAGTTGTGGTGCCTTCCCTTCTGGTCTTTATGATTATATACATAAAGAGACCAAAATTAGTATTATATTGTACCCTGTACATAACTGTATTCTGTATTTTTTCAATTAAAAAAATTTTTGATACATTACATTTGTACATATTTATGGGGTACTTGTGAAATTTTGGTACATGCATAGAATGTGTGATGATCAAGTCAGGCTACTTAGGGTATCCATCACCAAAGTGTTTGTCACTTTTATGTGTTGGATACATTGTAAGTCCTCTGTTTTGGTTGTTTTGAAACACACAATACATTGTTGTTAACTATAGATAACCCTATTCTGCTATTGAACATTAGAACTTATTTCTTCTATCTAACTATATGTTTGTACCCATTAACCAAACTCCTTTCACTCCCCCTCCTACCCATATACTCTTGTCAGTCTCTGGCATCTGTCATTCCACCGTCTACCTCCATGTGATCAACTTTTTAGCTCCCACATATAATATGCAATATATTTCTTTCTGTGCCTGCTGATTTCACTTAACCTCCCGTTCCATCCATGTTGCTATAATACAATTTTATTCTTTTATATGGTAGAATAGTATTCCATTGTGCATATATATGACATTTTCTTTATCCACTCCTTCACTGATAGACATTTGGGCTGATTCCATATCTTTGCTATAGTGAATAGTGCTGCGATAAACATGAGACTCCATGTATCCCTTTGATATGCAGTTTATTTTGCTTTGGATAATACCGAGCACTGGAATTGCTGGATGCATGGTAGTTCTATCTTTAGTTTTTTTTTGAGAAATCTTCATACTGCTTTCCATAGAGGCTGTGCTAATTTACATTCCCACTAACAGTGTATAAGAGTTTCCATTTCTCCACATCCTCACCAATATTTGTTATTTTTGTCTTTTTAGTAATAGCCATTCTAACTGGGGTAAGATGATATCTCATTGTGGTTTCGATTTGCATTTCCCTGATGATTGGTGATGTTGAGCATTTTTTCATACAACTGTAGGCCATCTGCATGTCTACTTTTGAGAAATGTCCATTCATGTCCTTACCCCATTTTTAATGGGATTATTTGGGTTTTCTTTTCTTTTTCCTGTTGAGTTGTTTGAGTTTCTTGTATATTCTGGATATTAGTCTCCTGTGAAATGAGTATGCAAATATTCTCTCTTATTCAACAGGCTGTCTTTTCATTCTGGTGATTGTTTCTTTTGCTGTGCAGCTTTTTAATTTAATGTAGTCCTACTTGTCTATTTTTGGCTTCCTTGCCTGTAATTTTGAGATCTTAGCCATAAAATCTTTGCCTAGACCTATGTCCTGAAGAGTTTTTCTTATGTTATTTTCTAGTAGGTTTATAGTTTTGGGTCTTAAGTTTTTAATCCATCTTGAATTGATTTTTATATAAAGAGGGAGATAGGGTCCTGTTTCGTTCTTCTACATATGGTTATCCAGTTTTCCCAGCACCATTTTATTATAGAGGGTGTCCTTTTCCCAAGGTATGTACTTGATGGCTTTGCCAAAGGTCAGTTGGCTGTAAATGTGTGGATTTATTCCTGAGTTCTCTATTGTGTTTCATTGGTCTATTTGTCTGTTTTTTTAATACCAATACCATGCTGTTTTGGTTACTATGTAGCCTTGCAATACATTTTAAAGCCAGGTAGTATGATCCCTCTAGCTCTGTTCTTTTTGCTCAGGATTTCTTTGGCTATTCTGGCTCTTTTTTAGTTCCATACAAATTTTAGGAATTTTACATTAAAAAAAAAAGTTTTATTTTTTGTTTTTGTTTTGAGATGGAGCCTCACTCTGCCCACCAGGTTGGAGTGCAGTGGTGAGATCTTGGCTCACTGCAACCTTTGCCTCCCAGGTTCCAGTGATTCTTCTCCCTCAGCCTCCCCAGTAGCTGGGATTACAGGCACCTGCCATGGCACCCGGCTAATTTTTGTATTTTTAGTAGAGACGGGGTTTCACCATGTTAGCCAGGCTGGTCTCAAACTCCTGACCTCAGGCGATCCACTTGCCTTGGCCTCCCAAAGTGCTGGGATTACAGGTGTGAGCCACTGTGCCTGGCCAGACATTTTTTTATTTTTGTGAAAAATGACATTGGTATTTTGATAGGGATCACACTGTAGATCACTTTGGGCAGTATGGTCATTTTAACAACAATAATTCTTCTGATGCATGAGCATAGGATGTCTTTACATTTGTTTGTGTCCTTTTCAATTTCTTTCATCAGTGTTTTGTAGTATTTCTTGTAGAGGTCTTTTGCCTCCTTGGATAAATTTATTTCTAGGTATTTTTTTTTTTTTTTAGCTATTGTAAATGTGATTGCCTTCTTGATTTCTTTTTCAGCTATGTCATTATTGATGTTCAGAAATACTACTGATTGATTTTTGTATGTTAATTTTGTATACTGCAACTTTACTTAATTTGTTTTTCAGTTCTAAGATGTTTTAGTGGAGTCTTTTGGTTTTTCTAAATATAAGATTACATCATCTGCAAAAAGTGACAATATGACTTTCTTTTTTCCAATTTGGATGTCTTTTACTTCTTTCTCTTGCCTGATTACTCTGGCTAGGAGTTTCATTATTTTGTTGAAGAGGAGTGGTGAAAGTAGGCATCCTGTCTTATTCCAGTTCTTAGAGAAAAGGCTTTCAACTTTTCCCCATTCAGTATGTTAGCTGTGGGTTTGTCAGGTATGGCCTTTGTTTGTTGAAATTTTTAATGAGAATTTTTTCAAGTACCTAAGACCTTCAAAATTTGAGTTTTTAATAGCTGTATAACATTTCAAATTATGAATGCACCCCAATTAATTTAATCAATTTATTGTTACAAAATTTTTTGGTGTTTTCAATACTAAACATTAATGAATATTTTTATAAACAATTTTTTTTTACTATATCTTATTAAGATTTTACTTGGCTAGATGCTAAGAAGTCGAAATAGAGAACGAGAGGTTATAAATAATTTTGAGACTTTTGATACCTTATGTCAAAAGTGCTTTACAAAAGGTTGTACCAAGTCACACTCCCACCAGAAGCTTGTGTATCATGCATTTTCACCAGCAAGACTGTAATTTTAAAATCTTAAGACAAAAATGGGATGTCATTGTTTGATGTGTATTTCATAAAAATTTTTGGTGATCAATTACACAGAACTAATTTTATGTGTATTAGTCATTTTTACTTCTTCTGTTAAGTATCTGCCTATTCTTTTTTTTTTTTTTTTTTTTTTCCCCTGAGACGGAGTCTCTCTCTGTCGCCCAGGTGCGAGTGCAGTGGCACAATCTTGGCTCACTGCGAGCTTCGCCTCCCAGGTTCACGCCATTCTCCTGCCCACAGCCTCCCGAGTAGCTGGGACTACAGGCGCCCACCACCACACTCGGCTAATTTTTTTTTATTTTTTAGTAGAGACGGGGTTTTACCATGTTAGCCAGGATGGTCTCGATCTCCTGACCTTGTGATCCGCCTGCCTCAGCCTCCCAAATTTGCTGGGATTACAGGTGTGAGCCACCACTCCTGGCTGTATCTGCCTATTATTTACCAGTGTGTTTTTCTTTCAGATTAATGAATTCTTTACATGTTAAAGATAAAAACTTGTGTGATGTATTTCAGGTGAATATTTAGTCCAGGTTTCTTTGCCTTTGTAGTTTTATACTTTTAATGTGTGTGTATATGCATATTTATGGATAAATGAATATATGTGAAATTGTGTGTGCATGTATATGAGTTAAAACCACTGTCCTTCCATCACTTTTATACATGGAGGGGGTCTAGGAAAGCCTATCTAGACATAATGTTTTAAATTCAATTGCAATTCATTAGAGCATATACATGAATATTCAATAACATGCAAAAAAAAATTTAAAAAGCCTATTTCTACACAGAGCAAGGGTAATTGCATTTGGGAACTTGAATAATTTCTCCAAAGAATATTTTTTGTAGGCAAGCAATTAAAAAACATATACATAAAAGATATAACAAGATGGCCAAATAGGAACAGCTCTGGTCTGCAGCTCCTAGTGGGATCAATGCAGAAGATGGGTGATTTCTGCATTCCCAACCAAGGTACCCGGTTCATCTCAGTGGGACTGGCTGGACAGTGGGTGCAGCCCAGGGAGAGCTAGCTGAAGCAGGGTGGGGCATCGCCTCACCCAGGAAGCACAAGGGGTCGGGGAATTCCCTTTCCTACCCAAGGGAAGCTGTGACAGATTGTACCTGGAAAAACGGGATACTCCCACCCAAATACTGCACTTTTCCCAAGGTCTTAGCAACAGGCAGACAAAGAGATTCTCTCCCATGCCTGACTTGGTGGGTCTCACGCCCTCGGAGCCATGCTCACTGCTAGCACAGCAGTGTGAGATCAAACTGTGAGGTGGCAGCCTGGCTGGGGGAGGGGCGTCTGACTTTGCTGAGGCTTGAGTAGGTAAAGAGAGCAGCCGGGAAGCTCAACTAGGTGGAACCCAGTGCAGCTCAGCAAGGCCTACTGCCTCTAGACTCCACCTCTGTGGACAGGGCTTAGCTGAACAAAAGGCAGCATACAACTTCTGCAGACTTAAACATCCCTGTCTGACAGCTCTGAAGACAGAAGTGGTTCTCGCAACATGGCATTTGAGTTCTGAGAACAGACAGACTGCATCCTCAAGTGGGTCCCTGCCCCCCTTGTAGCCTAACTGGGAGACATCTCCCAGTAGGGGCCAACAGACACCTCATATAGATGGGTGCCCCTCTGGGACGAAGCTTCCAGAGGAAGGATCAAGCAGCAATGTTTGCTGTTTTGCAATATTTGCTGCTCTGCAGCATCCGCTGGTGATACCCAGGTAAACAGGGTCTCCAGCAAACTCCAACAGACCTTCAGCTGAGGGACCTGACCATTAGAAGGAAAACTAACAAACAGAAAGGAATAGCATCAACATCAACAAAAAGGACATCTACACAAAACCCCATCTGTAGGTCACCAACATCAAAGACCAAAGGTAGATAAAATCACAAAGACGGGGAGAAACCAGCAGAAAAGCTGAAAATTCTAAAAATCTGAGCACCTCTTCCCCTCCAAAGGATCGCAGCTCCTCGCCAGCAATGGAACAAAGCTGGACAGAGAATGACTTTGATGAGCTGACAGAAGTAGGCTTCGGAAGGTCGGTAATAACAAACTTCTCCGAGCTAAAGGGAACATGTTCGAACCCATCGCAAGGAGGTTAAAAACTTTGAAAAAAAGTTAGACGAATGGCTAACTAGAACAACCTGTGTAGAGAAGAACTTAAATGACCTGATGGAGCTGAAAACCATGGCACGAGAACTTCGTGCCGCATGCACAAGCTTCAGTAGCCAATTCCATCAAGTGGAAGAAAGGGTATCAGTGATTGAAGATCAAATTAATGAAATAAAGTGAGAAGGCAAGGTTAGAGAAAAAAGAGTAAAAAGAAATGAACAAAGCCTCCAAGAAATATGGGACTATGTGAAAAGACCAAATCTACGTTTGGCTGGTATACCTGAAAGTGATGGGGAGATTGGAACCAAGTTGGAAAACACTTTTCAGGATATTATCCAGGAGAACTTCCTGAACCCAGCAAGGCAGGCCAACCTTCAAATTCAGGAAATACAGAGAACACCACAAAGATACTCCCTGAAAAGAGCAACCGCAAAACACATAATCAGCAGATTTACCAAGGCTGAAATGAAGAAAAAAATGTTAAGGGCAGCTGGAAAGGAAGGTCAGGTTACCCACAAAGGGAAGTCCATCAGACTAACAGCAGATCTCTCGGCAGAAACCCTACAAGCCAGAAGAGAGTGGGGGCCAATATTCAACATTCTTAAAGGAAAGAATTTTCAACCTAGAATTTCATATCCAGCCAAACTAAGCTTCATAAGTGGAGGAGAAATAAAATCCCTTACAGACAAGCAAATGCTGAGAGATTTTGTCACCACCAGGCCTGTCTTCCTGAAGGAAGCACCAAACACATAAAGAAACAACTGGTACCAGCCACTGCAAAAACATGCCAAATTGTAAAGACCATTGATGCAATGGAGAAATTGCATCAATTAACGGGCAAAATAACCAGCTAACATCAAAATGGCAGCATCAAATTCACATATGACAATATTAACCTTAAATGTAAATGGGCTAAATGCCCCAATTAAAAGACACAGACTGGCAAATTGGATAAAGAGTCAAGACCCATCACTGTGCTGTATTCAGGAGACCCATCTCATGTGCAGAGACACACATAGGCTCAAAATAAAGGGATGGAGGAAGATCTACCAAGCAAATGGAAAGCAAAAAAAAAGCAGGGGTTGCAATCCTAATCTCTGATAAAATAGACTTTAAACCAAGAAAGATCAAAAGAGACAAAGAAGGCCATTACATAATGGTAAAGGGATCAATTCAACAAGAGCTAACTATCCTAAATATATATGCACCCAATACAGGAGCACCCAGATTCATAAAGCAAGTCCTTAGAGACCTACAAAGAGACTTAGACTCCCACACAATAATAATGGGAGACTTTAACACCCCACTGTCAATATTAGACAGATCAACGAGACAGGTTAACAGGGATATTCAAGACTTGAACTCAGCTCTGCACCAAGCAGATCTAATAGACATCTACAGAACTCTCCACCCCAAATCAACAGAATATACATTCTTCTCAGCACCACATCACACTTACTCTAAAACTGACCACCTATTTGGAAGTAAAGCACTCCTCAGCAAATATAAAAGAACAGAAATCACAACAAACTGTCTCTCAGACCACAGTGCAATCAAATTAGAACTCAGGATTAAGAAACTCATTCAGAATCGCACAACTACGTGGAAACTGAACACTGTGGTCCTGAATGTCTACTGGGTACATAACGAAATGAAGGCAGAAATAAAGATGTTCTTTGAAACCAGTGGGAACAAAGACACAATGTACTAGAATCTCTGGGACACATTTAAAGCAGTGTGTAGAGGGAAATAAATGCCCACAAGAGAAAGCAGGAAAGATAAAAAATCGACACACTAACACCACAATTAAAAGAACTAGAGAAGCAACAGCAAACAAATTCAAAAGTCAGCAGAAGGCAAGAAATAACTAAGATCAGAGCAGAACTGAAAGAGATAGAGACACAAAAACCCTTCAAAAAATCAATGAATCCAGGAGCTGGTTTTTTGAAAAGATCAACAAAATTGATAGACTGCTAGCAAGACTAATGAAGAAGAAAAGAGAGAAGAATCAAATAGACGTAATAAAAAATGATAAAGGGGGTATCGCCACCGATCCCACAGAAATACAAACTACCATCAGAGAATACTATAAACACCTCTACTCAAATAAACTAGAAAATCTAGAAGAAATTGATAAATTCCTGGACACATACACCCTTCCAAGACTAAACCAGGAAGAAGTTCAATCTCCGAATAGTCCAGTAACAAGTTCTGAAATTAAGGCAATAATTAATAGCCTGCCAACCAAAAAGAGTCCAGGACCAGAGAGATTCACAGCCGAATTCCGGTACCATTTCTTCCGAAACTATTCCAATCAATAGAAAAAGAGGGAATCTTCCCTAACTCATTTTATGAGGCCAGTATCATCCTGGTACCAAACCCTGGCAGAGACACAATAAAAAAAAGAGAATTTTAGGCCAATATCCCTGACATTGACATTTTGCATTGATGTGAAAATCCTCAATAAGATCCTGGCAAACCAAATCCAGCAGCACATCAAAAACTTTATCCACCACAATCAGGTCAGCTTAATCCCTGGGATGCAAGGCTGGTTCAACATATGCAAATCAATAAATGTAATCCATCACATAAACAGAACCAATAACAAAAACCACATGATTATTTCAATAGATGCAGAAAAGACCTTTGACAAAATTCTACAGCCCTTCATGCTAAAAACTCTCAATAAACGAGGTATTGATGGAACGTATCTCAAAATAATAAGAGCTATTTATGACAAACCGACAGCCAATATCGTACTGAATGGGCAAAAACTGGAAGCATTCCCTTTGAAAACTGGCACAAGACAAGGATGCCCTCTCTCACCGCTCCCATTCAACATAGTATTCGAAGTTCTGGCTAGGGCAATCAGGCAAGAGAAAGAAATAAATGATATTCAATTAGGAAAAGAGGAAGTCAAATTGTCCCTGTTTGCATATGACATGATTGTACATTTAGAAAACCCCATTGTCTCAGCCCAAAATCTCTTTAAGCTGATAAGCAACTTCAGCAAAGTCTCAGGATACAAAATCAATGTGCAAAAATCACAAGCATTCTTATACACCAATAACAGACAAACACAAAGCCAAATCATGAGTGAACTCCCATTCACAATTGCTTCAAAGAGAATAAAATACCTAGGAATCCAACTTACAAGGGATATGAAGGACCTCTTCAAGGAGAACTACGAACCACTGCTCAACGAAATAAAAAAGGACCCAGACAAATGGAGGAACATTCCATACTCACGGATAGGAAGAATCTACATCGTGAAAATGGCCATACTGCCCAAGGTAATTTATAGATGCAATGCCATCGCCATCAAGCTACCAATGACTTTCTTCACAGAATTGGAAAAAACTACTTTAAAGTTCATATGGAACCAAAAAAGAGCCCGTATTGCCAAGACAATTGTAAGTCAAAAGAACAAAACTGGAGGCATCATGCTACCTGACATCAAACTCTATACAAGGCTACAGTAACCAAAACAGCATGGTACTGGTACCAAAACAGAGATATAGACCAATGGAACAGTACAGAGGCCTCAGAAATAACACCACACATCTACAACCATCTGATCTTTTACAAACCCAACAAAACAAGATATGGGGAAGGGATTCCCTATTTAATAAATGGTGCTGGGAAAACTGGCTAGCCATATGTCAAAAGCTGAAACTGGATCCCTTCCTTACACCTTACACAAAAATTAATTCAAGATGGATTAAAGACTTAGATGTTAGACCTAAAACCATAAAAACCCTAGAAGAAAACCTAGGCAATACCATTCAAGACATAGGCATGGGCAAGGACTTCATGACTGAAACACTGAAAGCAATGGCAACAAAAGTCAAAATAGAAAAATGGGATCTAATTAAACTAAAGAGCTTCTGCAAGGCAAAAGAAACTACCAACAGAGTGAACAGGCAACCTACAGAATGAGAGAAAATTTTTGCAATCTACCCATCTGACAAAGGGCTAATATCCAGAATCTACAAAGAACTCAAACAAATTTACAAGAGAAAAACAAACAAACCCATCAAAAAGTGGGCAAATTATATGAATGGACACTTCTCAAAAGAAGACAACTATGCAGCCAAGAGACACATGAAGAAATGCTCATCATCACTGGTCATCACAGATATGCAAATCAAAACCACAATGAGATACCATCTCACGCCAGTTAGAATGGCAATCATTAAAAAGTTAGGAAACAACAGATGCTGCAGAGGATGTGGAAAAATAGGAAAGTTTTTACTGTTGGTGGGAGTGTAATTTAGTTCAACCATTGTGGAAGACAGTGTGGCGATCCCTCAAGTATCTAGAACTAGAAATACCATTTGACCCAGCCATCCCATTACTGGGTATATACCCAAAGGATTATAAATCATGCCACATGCACACGTATGTTTACTGTGGCACTATTCACAACAGCAAAGATTTGGAACCAACCCAAATGTCCATCAGTGATAGACTGGATTATGAAAATGTGGCGCATACACACCATGGAATACTATGCAGCCATAAAAAAGGATGAGTTCATGTCCTTTGCAGGGACATGGATGAAGCTGGAAGCTATCATCCTGAGCAAACTCTCACAAGGACAGAAAAACAAACACCACATGTTCTCACTCACAGGTGGGAATTGAGCAATGAGATCACTCGGACACAGGGTGGGGAACATCAGACACAGGGCAGGGAACATCTCCCACTGGGTCCTGTTGGGGGGTGGGGGGTGGGGCTGGAGGAGGGATAGCATTAGGAGAAATACCTAATGTAAATGACGAGTTGATGGGTGCAGCAAACCAACATGGCACATGTATACGTAGGTATCAAACCTGCACGTTGTGCACATGTACCCTAAAACTTAAAGTATAATTTAAAAAAAAAGAAAAAAAAGAAAATTAGAGACGATAGTACCTTCACATTGCATTTTTGTGACACCAGCTTCAATAATGATCAATATACGGCCAATCTTGTTTCATGGAACACCATCTACTTTCTTAACCTCAGATTATTTTGCAACGAATTCTAGACATCAAATTATTTTATCTGTCAAGTTTAGTATATATCTCTGAAAGGGAAGGGCTATTTTTTAAAACATAGCCACAAAACCATTATCATGGCTTTAAAAAGAACAATCATAATTTAATATCTTTAAATATAGCATCTGTGTTTGCATTTCTTCCACTGTCTTAATTTTGTAAAAATTTTCTTGAATCAGGACCCAGATAAGGTTCATATGTTGTGATTAGTTATATATGTCAAGTTATTATTTGTATATTCCCTATATAGGTTTTTTTTGTTTTTTGTTTGTTTTGTTTTTTTGCTCCTGAGTTGAATAAACTAGGTCATTTGCTCTGTAGAATCTACTCATTACAGATTTTTGGTCACATCTCCTTGGGGCTCATTGGCAAGTTCCTCCATCTCTTGTTACTTCCTTTAAATTAGTAGTTAGGACTATTGATTGATCAGTTTCAGGGTTTCCTTTTGTTTTTGCAAGACTACCTCATAGGTGATGTTTATTTTAATCAGGAACTGTTTACCCTTTGCTTGATCCTATTTTTTATGGTTTCAATCAATGATGATATTTGCTGAAATCTATCAGTTCATTAGGAGTTACAAAACGTTGATATTCTATCATTCTTTGTTTATTTCTTAGCTGAAATTCTTCTGTAAATAAAAACTTAAGCTTCATCAACTATTTGACTACTTTGAGATATAATTCACATGAGAAACACTTACTTTTATTTATTTACCAGTTTTCAAAATAACGATTCCATTATTTAGCATCCTCCAAAGGTGATGATAAAGTTATTGCTGGATATTTTTATACCTGTATGAACTCATGGATTGACTTTAAACATACAGTTGTGTGTCACTTAATAATATTCTAAGAAATGTGTCACTAGACAATTTCATCATCATGAGAACTTCATAGAGTGTATTCACACAAATGTAGATGCTATATAGCCTTCTATACATCTAGATTATAAGGTATGGCCTATTTCTCCTTGCTACAAATCTGGACAGCTTGTTACCACACTGAATACATTACTCAACTGTAACACAATGGCAAGTATTTGTGTATCTAACACAGAGGAGGTACAGTAAAAATATGATATAAAAGGTTAAAAATGGTACACCCGTATAGGGCACTTACCATGAAAGGAGCTTGCAGGACTGGAAGTCGTTCTGGGTGAGTCAATGAGTGAATGGTGAGAGAATGTAAAGACCTAGGATATTACTGTACACTACATAGATTTTAACTAGCACATTATATACTTAGGCTATATTAAGTTTATTTAAGAATATTTCTGGCTGGGCATGGTGGCTCACGCCTGTAATCCCAGCACTTTGGGAGGCCAAGACGGGTGGATCACAAGGTTAGGAGTTTGAGACCAGCCTGGCCAACATGGTGAAAACCTGTCTCTACTAAGAATACAAAAATTAGCCAGGCATGGTGGCACACGCCTGTATTCCCAGCTGCTGGAGAGGCTGAGGCAGAAGAATCACTTGAACCCAGGAGGTAAAGATTGCAATGAGCCGAGATCACACCACTGCACTCCAGCCTGGGCAACAGAGCAAGACTCCATCTCAAAAAAAAAAAAAAAAAAATCTTCAATAATAAATTAACCAAAACTGACTGTAACTTTTTTACTTTATAAACTTTTTAATCTTTTTAAATTTTTGACTCTTTTATAATAACAGCTTAAAATATAAATGCATTGTACAGCTGTACAAAAATATTTTCTTCCTTTACATCCTTATAAGCTTTTTCTATTTTTAATTTTTAATTTTTAAGTTTTTACACTTTTTTGTCAAAAAAACAAAGACGCACACACATTAATCTAGGCCTACAAAGGATTGGGACCATCGATATCACTGTCTTCCACCTCGACATCTTGTCTCACTAGAAGGCCTTAGAGCTGTCATATTCTACAGTAACAATGCCTTCTTCTAGAATACTTCCTGAAGGACCTGCCTGAGACTGTTTACAGTTAACTTTTCAATATATAAGCAGAAGGAATACACTCTAAAATAACAAATAAATTTATAGTATGGTAAATGCTAGGCAATAAAAATGTTCAGCTCCATTATAATTTTATGAAACCACCAACCAGTCGTTATGCAGTGCATGATTATATCTGAAGTACTTAATTCCATAGTTGTTACTATTACTGATGCTCAAATTGTCCCAGATTTGTTTAGTGGGAACTTAATCAGGTCAGAGTCTGTGTTTTTTTGAAACAACTCTAAGTCTTTAATAGCACCCCTCCTTTCTGATAGGACAAACTCTTTTGGGCTCAACTTGTACATCTCCTGTCCTATGCCTTGCACTGGGTATTTATCCAAAAAGCCAGTTCTAAATCCCGACGTTAGTCACAATATGGCAACTAAGAGCGTTCATTACTCCTAAGTAGCCATTTCTCCTATATCTTTTCAGTGGACAGACTAGGAATTATATGTATATACATGTACATATTTACTTGTTATTTCCTGTAAATTAGTAGTAGAGTATTGCTTGATCAGATTCAGGGTTTGGTTTTGTTATTGCAAAACTCCTCACAGATGGTATTTTTACCAGTAACTACATATATACAGTTTCTGTATTTCCTATATACTGTTGATTCTAATTATTCACAGTAGATATGTTCTATAAAGTTACAGAGTACAACTGAATTAGAGAATACTGAAACATTGCACCTAGGAGAAATGCAGAATTAGATACCTGCAAGCCTCTGGTTACAACATTTTTTGTCAACCAATCATTATATAACCTGTAGTATGTGTGCTTCTGTATAAAGATACTTTATTTAATATACATTGTTGATTCATTAACATTGAACTTACAGGTAACACTATGACTCACCCTTGAGTCAAGCACAGACTGCAGAAAGGACACTTGCTTAAAGTATGACAGCTCGCTTAGTGCAGTAGCTCACACCTGTAGTCCCGGCACTTTGGGAGGTTGAGGCGGGCGGATCACTTGAGGCCAGGAGTTCAAGACCAGCCTGGACAAGATGGCGAAAACTTGTATCTACTAAAAAGACAAAAATTATCTGGGCATGGTGGCATGTGCCTGTAGTTCCAGCTACTTGAGAGGCTAAGGTTGGAGGATCACTTGAGCCCAGGAGGTGGAAGCTGCAGTGAGCAGTGATCATACCACTGTACTCCAACTTGGGTGATGGAATGAAACCCTGTCTCAATCAATCAACATGAGAGCTGGAACAAAAAAGGAAAGTGTTGCTTTATCGACCTCAAACTGGGAAGCTATGTGTCTGGTGACTCAAATATTTTGCCACTCTGAATACATCCGTGGATGACCACAAAAGTGTCATGAATATTGATTTTTTTGAATTACAAATAAATTTTAGCAAGTAAGAGGATTCACAAATACAAATCATAAAGAGAATCAACTGTATATGTATGTAAATATATGTACATATATAGTGATAGTTACAGTGATATAGCTATCGTTATATATTTTTAAGATAAAAAGCATCAGAATTTATATTTTAAATTCAGGACAATGGAGTTTTTACTGAATCTTCTGAGTCTTACATCTGTATCTCCTTTCTCCCATGCTGAAAATCTTGGTTCTCAATGACACTAACATAATTCCAAGCCAGGATCAATGACAAACAAAAAACCAATTTGAAACCACAACAGGATCTGCATTATTGACTTTTCCTTTTGCCTCAGGCTCCAATATGACACAGCATGGTACTGGCACTGCTCCTGCCTTTATCTAAAATTTTTATTTTTTTGCATTTTTATTTTTTAAAAAATATTGCTCTATATGTGTGTGTGTGTGTGTGTGTGTGTGTATTTGAGACACGTTTATACAACTGAATTAGAGAATACTGAAACATTGCTCCTAGGAGAAATGCATTATATATTAAATAAAGTATCTTTATACAGAAACACACATACAACAGGTTATATAATGATTGGTTGACAAAAAATATAACCAGAGGCTTGCAGGAATCTAATTCTGCATTTCTCCGAGGAGCAATGCTTCAGTATTCTCTAACTCAGTTGTATAACCCCGTCTCAAATATATGTGTGTATATATACACACACAGAAACACATATATATATATATATATTTGAGACAGGGTCTAGCTCTGCTGCCCAAGTGGGAGTGCAGTGATGCAATCACAGCTCATTACTGTATTTGTTTTGAGTCCCTTATATTTTGTGTCTGAGGCAAATGACTTCTTCCCTCACTCTAGTCCTGGCCCTGAATAATTCCTCACTTAATTTATTCAGGAAGAACATTCACCAGTCTCAGAAAACAAAAACAAAAAAACTCCACAGCTATCAGTAATTACAGGAAACAGTTTAAGGTCTTGTTGTGGTTACTTTTATCCTTAGTATATATCACACCAAGATACACAAATTACTGGGTTTTAAAAAAACTTAAAACAGTCTGCTTAGCTCAGTGGGGATGGGGGCACTTCTCAGGGCACTTAGGGTCTCAGAGCCACTTCTCTCAGGCTTGAGGCCTGACGTTCAATGTGAAAAGCAATAAAAAGAAAAAAAAGACAAATAAATAAATAAATAGCTCTGAATGGTTTCTGAATACAGCAGTTAGGTTCATTTTTCATTTTATTCTGATTTTTAGAAAATTCATTTTAAAACTCAAAAGCAAAATAAATTAAGAGAACGTGAAATTGTAAATAAGAACATCGATATAACACACTGTAAATGTATACACTTGGTCTCTCTTTTCTTAGCTTTTTTAAAAGATGTAATATTATATAATGTAATTATAATGATATTCTGTTGTATTTGTAACATATGATGTAATATGTGTAACAACAATAGCACAAAAACAGAAAGCAAAAATACGGCTATATAGAATAACATTTCTATATCTCACTAAACATAAGTATAATTCTGAAGTAGACTGTGATACATTAGTATGTGTTTGGGAAGTCCTACAGCAACCACTAGTAGAATAAATGTTTATAATACAGTGAAAAAGATGAGATAAATTAAAAAATCACACTAAAAATTATTCATTTTTCTATAAAAGACAGCTGAAAAGAATAAAAATGCATAATATAGAAAACAGATGTGAAATGGTAGACATAAATCCAACTATAATAATAGTATTAAATATGAATGAATTAATCCAATCAAAAAGCATAGATTACCAGGCTCGATTTAAAAAATAAATTGTAGCTATGTTCTGTCTGCAGGAGATACACTTTAGATTCAGATACAATTAGATTGAAAGTAAAAGAGTGACAAAAGATACATCATGCAAAAAGCAACTATGAGAAAGCTAAAGTGGCTATAGTAATATCAGACAAAGTAGACTTTACAACAAAAATGTTATTAGAGAATAAGAAATGTTTTATAATGATAAAAGGAATAATCCATCAGGAAGATAAAACATTTACAAAGATATATGAACTTAACAACTGAGCCATAAAACACGTCAAATAAAAACTAATAAAAATGAAAAAGGAAATAGACAATTGGACAATAATTGGAGACTCCAATACCCCACTTTCAATAATGACCCCATTACCCTACTTGCAATTAAAAAAACAACACTAGGCAGAATATCAAAAAGTAAACAGAAGATGTGAACAACACTACAAATCGCCTGAATCTAACAGAAATCTATAGAACACTCTACCCTACAGTAGCAGAATACACGTTTTTCTCAAGTGCTCATGGAACACACTCTAGGATAAAGTATATGCTAGACCACAAAACAAGCCTTAATAAATATACAGGTATTGGAATTAAATAAATTTTGTTTTCCAACCACAAAGGAATAGAATTTTAGATCAAAAATGGAAATAAATTTGGAAAGTTCATAAATATGTGGAAGTTAATCATACTCGTAAATTACTAAAGGGTAAAATCACAAGGGAAATTAAAAAAATATTTTGAGATGCATGAACCGAAGACTAATATACCAAAACTTATGAGATACAGATACAGCAGTGCTTAGAGGGAAATTATAGCTATAAATACCTATATTAAAAAAGAAGAAAGACTGCAAATCAATAACCTAAACTTCCACCTTAAGACAATGGAAGAGGAGCAAACGAAACCTAAAGCAAGCAGGGGAAGAAATAATAGAAATGAAAGTGGAGATAAATAATATAGATAATGGAAAAACAACAAAGAAAAACAAAATTGGCTGGACGTGGTGGCTCACGCCTGTAATCCCAGCACTTTGGGAGGCCAAGGCAGGCGGATCACGAAGTCAGGAGATTGAGATCATCCTGGCTAACACAGTGAAACCCCGTCACCACTAAAAACACAAAAAACTTAGCAGGGCGTGGTGCAGGCGCCTGTAGTCCCAGCTACTCGGGAGGCTGAGGCAGGAGAATGGCGTGAACCTGGGAAGCAGAGCTTGCACTGAGCCGAGATCGTGCACCTGCACTCCAGCCTGGGCGAGAGAGCAAGACTCCGTCTCAAAAAAAAAAAAAAAAAAAAATCAAAAATTGCTTCTTTGAAAAAAGATATAAAAGTTGATAAAACTTTTAATTAGGCTAACCAAGAAAAAAGAGAGAAGACTCATATTATCAAGATCAGGAATGAAAGAAGATGAAAGAAGGCATGTGAGATATATGTGAATTGTGGGGAGCTAGTGGACAGACTGTAGTCGTTGAATAGTCCCCCCAATACCCCCAAAAGATGTCTGTGCCCTAATCCTCAGAACTGTGGATGGCACCTTATTTGGAAGAAAGGTCTTTGTAGATGTAATTAAGTAAAGAATCTTGAAATAAGATCAATCTGGAATATTCAGGTATGCCTTAAATCCAATGGCAAGTGTCCTTATGAGAGACAGAAAAGGAGCAGACACAGAGAGAATAAGGGTATGTGAAGATGGAGGCAGAGATTAGATTTTGTTTTCACAAGCCAAGGAAGCACAGGAATTCTAATAGCCACCAGAAGGTGGAAGAGGAAAGGAAGAATTCTTCCCTAGACCCTCCAGATGGAGTGTGGCCCTGCTAATTCCTTGATTTCAGACTTCTGGCCCCCAGAAATGAGACAATAATGTTTTATGCCACCAAATTTATAGCATTTTGTTATAGCATCCCTGGGAAATTAATAGAGAAGGAATGTTCCTCAACCTGATAAAAGGCATTTATGAAAACCATAGCTAACATCATACTTAATGGTGAGACACAATGCTTCTCTCTTACAATCAAGAAAAACAATGTCCAATTTTTCAGCTTCTAGTCAACATTGTACTGTGGGTTCTAGAAAAGGAATTAGGCAAGAAAATTAAATAAAATGAATCCATATGGAAAAAGTAAAACAGTCTCTCTTCACAAATGACATGATTGTGTGTATGTAACCCCCTAAGGAATCCACAAAAGCAAATAATCAAGACTGTGTGATACTAATATAAGGACAGACATACACCAATGAAATATAATTGAGAGTCCAGAAACCCAACCTTATACATACGGTCAATTGATTTTTGGTAAGTTTGCCAAACAAATTCAATGACAGAAAACAATAGTCTTATAAAAATATAGTGCTGGGACTATTTTGTGTGTGAAGAAATGGGTATAATTCCTCTTTTATTGTCTCTCTAAACTGAAACAAGTTCCAGCAAAATACTACATAATATGGAGCAGCAGCCTAGTGACCTAGTGTTCTAGCTAATACTGAGGTAATGTTATTCTAACTTTTCACTTCTCCTTCATATATATATACATATATATACACACACACATATATATATGATGATGATTTTTTTAAAGTCACCGATAATCCCACTTGAAAAAAGTTCTCTCTCTTTCCATCCACACTGATCTTTATATAATTCATTGTTTAAATTTATTTTTAGTTTTATATATTTACTTTTTGGAGACAGGGTCTTGCTCTGGTGCCCAGGCTGGGGTGCAGTGGCCCAATCATAGCTCACTGCAGCCTCAAACTCCTGGGCTCAAGCAATCCTCTCGCCTTAGTGTCCGGAGTAGCTAGTACTGCTGGTGTGTGCCACCACGTTCAGCTAATTTATATTTTTATTTTTTGTAGAGACAGGTCTCATTATATTCCAGGCTGGTCTCTAATTCCTGGCCTCAAGCAATCCTTCTGCCTCAGCCTCCCAAAGTGCTAGGATTATAGGCATAAGCCACCACACCTAGCCTATATAATTTTTTACACAAAACTCAGTGTTCTCTTTTTAAACTTAACACTATGATAACATGCAAAAAACTGTTTTCACAGCTGTCATTTTAATGACAGCATTTATTTTATTAAATTCTTTTAAGGAACAGTAAGTAGTTGTAACAATAGGCAATTCAAAGGCCAAATATGAATTATCAAAGCTATACTATATAAATGAATGAACCGGTATCATATATGATCTCTACATATCTTACAAATAAAGATAATTCATGTTCAAAGCAGAGAATACAAGCAAATTCAGAAGCTGAGCTCTGTTTACCTTTACATTACAAGGGCTATCCACAGGTTAATCGAGGACCTGGCTATTAAAAACAAATGTCTGCACTTGAAAGCACAGATTGCTCCTCCTCTGTGTTATGAAGTGTGACAATATGAAACTTAAGCTTACCTGTAAAAACTAAAATACATCTTTATTATAATGGAACTAATTTTAATTTAATTTTTCTTCCCAACCACATATCTTAAAGGTTTCTACCCAATGCTACATACCTTAAAGGTTTTTTGTTCAGAAACCTCCACTTTTCAAGGTACCAATTTCTATATAGGCTCAGGCAACATCAACTGCAATGAAAATTTAAAAATTAAATGTATAATGGCTCTAAAAGTAGAGTATTTTACTTATTGCTCTGATAAAGTCCAAAATATGTTACTGATGGACTGGCAACATTCCTCCACCTGGTGATTCAGGAATCTAGGCTCTTTTCATCTTGAGGCTCCACCATCGTCAAAATGTGGCTTCCAAAGTCACCATACATGTTTGCACCACGGCACGGAAGGGGAAATGCAGAATTGTGTGTCTTTTCTAAGGTGAAAGGCTTCCACTCACATTCCACTAGCTAGAACCCAGTCACTCGGCCATTACAAGGAAGGCTTAAAACATCATTTACGAACCATCTGTCCTGGAAGAAGAGGAAATTCTGGCCAGTCTAGTCAGTCTTTGCTACACTTTGTCAGCAGCTGTTTTTGTTTAATAAGCTCTTTAATTCTCTTATTATTCAAATAAGAGAATTTTATCCTTTTAATTAGTCTAGAAAAAATTAGATTTTTAACTAATTAAAGTTGGTCTTTGATCGATAAACATGAATGTACATTTGGTAATGTTCCATTAAAATGCCAGGAACATTATTTTTAATCTTTGCAAACAAAAGAACAAAACAGCAAAGGAGCTAAAAGGAGTGAGAATGTAAATAATGTGAGATCTAATGCCTTTCAAGCTATAATCCATTTTTAATTACTTATATGTATGGCAAATTTTACTCCTCAGTTTTTTTTGTATATAACCAAGAGTTGATGGGAAGTTTTACTTCTCAGTTGTGTTTTATGTATATGACCAAGAGTTGATTTTATATACTTAAACTCTATACTTACCATGAAAGAAACTTCTCACACTAATCAATTCACATAATACTCCTGAGTTTAGACAATGCCATTTAAAATTCTTTATTTGAGACAAAATGGACAAGAAAATAAGGGTTTTATTCAAAGCCACAAAGGGAAGCAGCATGTGATTCCCAGTACTATACTCACAACAAATTTTCCCTCTAGAAAGGAACCAACTGAATTCTTTATGTTTTTTATATTGGTAGAAATGCAGTAGAAAATGGAAATTAAAATAAGTGAGGGAAATACACACAATAGTATCTTAAAATTAGTATACAAAATTATAAAACTGGAACACAATCAGTTTTAGACATGCATGATTTTCTTTCAAACAGTAATATTCTCATGTAAAATTACTGAATAATAAAGTATTCATGTGTGAACAGTCATTTTCATTTTCTAGTATCTTGCACAAGTATAACTATACATTTTAAAAATCTATATTGAAGTGTACAATCTAGGATGTTCACTAATACAAAGGTGTTAAACTCACATCATAAAATGTCATGTAATAAAACATTCTTCACAATATTTGTTCTAAAAAGTGGTTAAAGCCCATGTCCAAATACCTATATAGAGAGCTCTTAACTGAGTTAACTTTAGAAAATAAAGAGCAGAAATATAAATATACTGTGTGTTTTATAATTAATATTAAACTTGATGCTGTTTCATATTTTGATAAGAATACCAGTATGCTAAAGTGCATAAGAGAATGAACAATTTTTACTTAAAAAAAATTAAGGTAGCCATCTCAATCACACTTGCTTCAAAGGTACAAGAATACCAGCAGAAGTTTCTTTAAGATCATGTGAATGGTTCTCAGGACATTTCTGTGTCCTCTGGCACCTGAAGACATTGCCTGAATTTCATCAAATGTTTCTTGATTTCAATTTTCCTTTGGTAATTCATCTCTTAGTTACAATATAACTTCTTTGACTACTTGTTTGTGTTTCTAGATGCAGAATTATTTTGTCAGGGAAAAGTAAGTTGATGTGTAACTTGCAGAAACTTCCAGAAGACTCTGATCAATAATACTATTTGAAGTTCTTCCCGATGATGTCAATGGTAAAGCTCTGAATCAGGAGGCAAAAGCAAGCCTTGGAAAGCTATCTTATTTTTCAAAATGTCAGTAAGGTAAGCCTAGTATATTTCAGGTGCCAGTCCTACAAATTTACATGAGGGGAAACATGTAAACAAATTTTAAAATGTGTAATAGGTGCTACATTAGAATGCTGTACCTAGTACAATTGAGGAACAAGGAAGAATCTGACCAATTCTACCCATCGTGTCAATAATGATTCCATAAAGAAGGTTAACATCAGGGCTGAACAGTGTCTTCAAAATTAGTAGGTATCCCCCAAGTGTATGTCGTGGAATGGAGTGGGCTGAGTAAAAACAGCATGAACAAAGGTAAAAAGGCTTAAGTAGCACAACATGTTAGTGGAATTAAAGTAGTTTAGTATGATTTTCATTGAATGGGGGGCTGAGATGGGCATGATATGAAAGAAACAATAGAAAGGCAGGATAAAGTCGTTACAAAAAACATTTCTCTCATGCTATGGAGTTTGGATTTCTTCCTATAGGCGATGAAGAACCACTGAGAAGGAGTGATTGACATGATCTTCCTGAGAAATAATTCTGACAGTTATATGGAAGAAATAGCAAAACTGAAGGTGTTACAATTGTTAGGCTGTTACAGTGATCCAGAAGAGAGCTAAGGAGGCAGTCCGAAGAGAGGCCATACCAAAGAGGATAGAGAGGATAGCAGAGATGTTAAGAAAGTATATGGCTCAGGGCATGATTGCTTATTCAATGTGAGAGATGCAAAATGGGAGGTGTAAAAAAGATGACTCTCAAGTTTCTGGTTTGATTACTGGATTGTTTATGGCTTCATTCACCAAAACTTGAATTGCTGGAGAAAGAAAAGATTTGGAGATGAGTATAATATGTTTCCTTTTGGATATGTTGATTCTGAAGTGCCTTATGGGATATTTAGATAGAGAACTCATTTAATGAGTGTACAAAACAAACAAACAAACAGCAAGTATACCATAAGCAACAATTAGAGAGGCATAAGAAAACAGATAGGACCACCAAAGAAGTAAACAGAGTTTCACATAATGGGCAACAATGTTCTGTTCTGCAGGGAAGGTAATTAAGATGAAGACTGAAGAAAGTCTTTTTGGTTAATTTGATTTGGATTGGGCAATTTGATCAACAGTTTCATTATGACTTCCAACAATAAATAGTTACTGGAGGTTTTAATGAGGTAGATTTAAGAGTGAATAGGAGAGGACTTCGCAGTAGTAAAATGAAATGGCAGCTACCTACATCCGTCATAAACAATACAGAACAACAAGAAGAACAAATAAATCTACACAAAATACACCCTAAGCCTAACAAGAAAAATAATATAGCCAAATGTCAAATAATTATAAGTAAAAAAATTAAAAGCACCAAATCCAAGTGAGTGATCTTTCACATTTCTACCATAAGCCTTTGTAGCAAGCAAGGGCAGTCCAAAGAAGAACATACACAATAAAGAAAAACGGATCTAGTGGCAGGCCTAAAATTAGTCTAAAATCATAAGCAGAGATATAAATTCTATCCTAGGTGCAAAAATATAAAGTATCTCAGTATCACAACACTTATTACAGGATAGCTTCAGGCAGTGGAGAAAGGCAAAAAGAATAGGCAAGTTGCCTTTTGGCAACTGGATGGTGAAGGGGAAAAGAAGCAACAGGAGAAATTCAGGGTCCTGTAAGACAAAAACAAAACAAAAAGAACTGGAACACACATAATCCCTCCCTCTATTACGAAGTTAAAAAAAAAACACCCACTAAAGAAACTGTACTTTTCTATGCTGACGGAGAGAGTGCTTGTGAACTAGCAATCTTACAACCCCTCAAATTCAAATAAACGAATGGAAGGAAATGGAATAAATCTATATCATGGTAGTATGAGAAATCAGCAAACAATAATTAACATGCATTGGCTGATGAAAATTCTCTACCAATAGCAACCATTAAAGCAGAAGAAAATTGTAACACAACATATCAAACTGAATAAAATCCTCAAATAAGCATTTGGGGATATGAAAAAGCACCGTGAATTGGAAATTCAAAATATGAAAAACAGAAATAGATAAAAAAAAAAGGACTAAATTGAAAGATTATTGAATTCAAGAAAGAAATGGAAGGGGGGAATTATAAATGAAGACTAAATTACAAGGTGCCCAAAGGAAAAGAGACTAATGAAAACTTAGGCACTGGATAGATGCAAAATAAATAAATATGATACAGAAAAAAAGAAAAAAGGGTCAGAAAGAGAGTGAAAGTTGAACAAAAGATAAATAACTCACGTATAACTGGAGTCCCTGAAGAAGAAATAAAAATCAATGGAACAGAACTAATATTTAAAATTATAATCCATGAAAAATTATCAGAAATAAAAAGGATCTGAATCTACATTTTGAAATGGATTTCCAGTTAACTGGAAAAGTAAACTTTGAATGTTAACTCCAAGACATATCTCAGTAAAACTATTTAAACTTGAAAAAAATATTTTAATCCTTGAGGATTCAGGGATATGTGACCAAATAATTTACAAGGGCAAAATAATTAAACTGATATCAGATTTCTCAAAAAATCTATGCAAAGGAAGACAACAAATTTTCAAAAAACTGAAAGTGTGAACCAAGATTTTATATTCAGTCAAGTTGCCCTTCAGTACACAACACTATAATAGAAAAACAGCTTCAAACATATAATTTAGATAATTATGTACCCATGAACCATTCATGAAGATCTACTAATGAATGAGCTTCACTCAACAAGAGATGACTGAAAAACTTCAGCAAAATAAAATTATGATATTTACTATATTTAATAGTAGCTTTCAGACTAAACCAACAGTAGGAATGAGAGTGCAAAACCAATACACAAACATTATATGTTGCAATCAGGTAGAAATAAAGCAACGAAAAAATGGGAGCAGAAGTTACATTAAAATAATTGATTGCTGTATAGACAATAAGCGTTAATTAAGGGCATTAAAACCTGACAAACTAGATAGTAAATATTAATAAGAAAATGAAGAATAAAGTATAAATACAAAGGTAACCACTAGAATAAAAATTCTTAAGTATCAGCAAAAAATTTTCATAAAACTACAAATAGTATACATTGCACAGAAAATAAACAAAGCAAATATAATAATAAAATTTTACATCAGGCTTCAAACCAAACATTCAGTCATATGAATGATGAGTGGGCTTGACTCACCTATTTAGCTTATTTCAACTTGGCTTACAAAGCTAGAACCAGCAGTATACTGTATACAAGAAACAGAGTGATGTAAGAAGACTAAAAATAACGGATGGACAACGAAATATAGGGGAAATGAAAACAGTAAGAAAATAGGGGAGGTGATCGTGATATTAGGCAAAGTAGAATCCAAGCCAAAAAAATATAAATATGACCCCAAATCTCCTTTTTTTTTTTTTTTTTTTTTTTTGAGACAGAGTTTCGTTCTTGTTGTCCAGGCTGGAGTGCAATGGGGTGATCTCAGCTTACTGCAACCTCAGTCTCCCAGGTTCAAGCGATTCTCCTGCCTTAGCCTCCTGAGTAGCTGGGATTATGGCGCCCGCCACCACACTCAGCTAATTTTTTGTATTTTTTTTTTGGTAGAGACGGGGTTTCACCATGCTAGCCAGGCTGGTCTCAAACTCCTGACTTCAGGTGATCTGCCCACCTTGGCCTCCCAAAGTATTGAGATTACAGGCATGAGTCACTGTGCCCAGCCCAAATTTCCTTTTTAATTCTAAAATCTGTTATTCACAATAAAGACCTAACATGAATATGCATGGCACCAAATAACACTGCAAACATCGTTATGAAGCAAAAGCTGCAGGGGATGCAGGAAGACAAAGATAGAAATGCATCAATAATGGGAGATAATAACAAGCCACTCTCACTGTAAGACAAAATAAGTGGACCTTTTATTACCAATACATTCTCATTACTCGTTAATGGTCTGATCAAATTTTTCATTTCTTTAGTCATATGGAAGAAAGAGCAAAACTGAAGGAGATACAATTGTTAGGCTGTTATAGTGATCCAGAAGAGAGATAAGGAGGCAGTCTGAAGAGAGGCCATACCAAAGAGGATAGGGAAGATGGCAGAGATGTTAAGAAAGTATGTGGCTCATATAGATTCTATGGTTTTAGGAATTCATCCATTTCTTCTAGGTTATCCAGTTTGTTAGCATATAATTGTTCATGGCAATCTCTTATGATCCTTGGTATATCTGTAGTATCATTTGTAACATCTCTACTTTATTTTCTAATTTTATTTTAGCCTTTCCTCATTTCTTAGTCTAGATCAAGGTCTGTTAATTTTATCTTAAAAACCGTTAGTTTTGTTGTTCTTTTCTGTTGTTTTTCGTTTGTGTTTCATTTATTTCTGCTCTGATCTATATTGTTTCCTTCCTCCTACTAACTTTGGCCTTAATTTATTCTTCTTTTTCTAGTTCCCTAAGATGTAAAGTTAGATTGTTCACATTCTTTCTTCTTTTTCAATATAGGTGTTTATTGCTATTAATTTCCTCTTGGGACTGCTTTGGTTGCTACCCATAAGTTTTGGCATGTGGTGTTTCCATTTTCATTTGTCTCAAGACAATTTTTAATTTCCCTTTTACTTTCTTCTTGACTCACTGGTTGTAAGGAGCATTTGGTTTAATTCTACATATTGTGAATTTTCTGACATTTATCCTATTATTAACTCCTAATTTCATACCACTGTGGTTGAAAAAGATACTGGATATGACTTTAATCTGCTTAGATTTGTTAAGTTTTGTTTTGTGGCTTAATGTATGATCTATTCTGGAGAAAGTTCTGTGTGTGCTTGAAAAGAATGTGTATTCTGTTGTTGGATGAAATGTTCTGTATATATATCTATTAGATCCATTTGTCTAAAGTGTGGCTAAATTCCAACATTTCCATATTGATTTTCTGTCTGCATGATCTGTACATTGTTGAAAGTGGGTATTGAAGTCCCCTACCGTTATTGTATTGCAGTTTATGTCTTCAGATCTTTATATCTTTGCTTTATATATTTAGGTGCTCTGATGTTGAGTGTATATATAATTGCTATATCCTCTTGAATTGATCCCTTTATCATTATACAATGACCTTTGTTTCCTTGTATACTTTACTTAAAATCTGTTTTACCTAAGTATAGCTATCCCAGTTCTTTTGGTTTCCATTTGCATGGAATACATTTTCCATTCCTTTACCTTCGAACTGTGTCTTTTTTTTTGTTTGAGATGGAGTCTCATTCTGTCACCAGGCTGGAGTGCACTCGTGCAATCTTGGCTCACTGCAACCTCCAGCTCCCCTGCCTCAGCCTCCTGAGTAGCTGGGACAACAGGCGTGTGCCAACACACCCAGCTAATTTTTGTATTTTTAGTAGAGACGAGGTTTCACCATGTTGGCCAGGATGGTCTCAGTCTCTTGACCTCGTGATCCACCCGCCTCGGCCTTCCAAAGTGCTGGGATTAAAGGCATGAGCCACCAAACCCGGCCCAATCTATGTGTCTTTAAAGGTGAAATGAGTGTCTTGTATTCAGCATAAAATCAGGTCCTTAAAAAATCCATTCAGTCCTTCAAAAGAATAGTGATGTCTTTAGTTTGGAGAATTTAATCCAATGATATTCAAGGTGATTACTGATAGGTAAGAATTTACTACTGCCATTTTGTTGTTTACCAGTTGTTTTGATAAATCCTTCATTCCCTTCTCATCTCTTGCTGTTCTCCTTTGTGATTAGATTTTTTTTTGAGTGATATGCTTTGATTCCTGTAGTTTTTTTTTTTTGAGTGATAATGCTTTGATTCCCTTTTTTTTTCTATTTTATTTTATTTATTTATTTATTTATTTATTTTATAATTTATTTATTATTATTATACTTTAAGTTGTAGGGTACATGTGCATAACGTGCAGGTTTGTTACATATGTATACTTGTGCCATGTTGCTGTGCTGCACCCATCAACTCGTCATTTACATCAGGTATAACTCCCAATGCAATCCCTCCCCTCTCCCCCCTCCCCATGATAGGCCCCGGTGTGTGATGTTCCCCTTCCTGAGTCCGAGTGATCTCATTGTTCAGTTCCCACCTATGAGTGAGAACATGCGGTGTTTGGTTTTCTGTTCTTGTGATAGTTTGCTAAGAATGATGGATTCCAGCTGCATCCAAGTCCCTACAAAGGACTCAAACTCATCCTTTTTGATGGCTGCATAGTATTCCATGGTGTATATGTGCCACATTTTCTTAATTCAATCTGTCACTGATGGACATTTGGGTTGATTCCAAGTCTTTGCTATTGTGAATAGTGCTGCAATAAACATACGTGTGCATGTGTCTTTACAGCAGCATAATTTATAATCCTTTGGGTATATACCCAGTAATGGGATGGCTGGGTCATATGGTACATCTAGTTCTAGATCCTTGAGGAATCGCCATACTGTTTTCCATAATGGTTGAACTAGTTTACAATCCCACCAACAGTGTAAAAGTGTTCCTATTTCTCCACATCCTCTCCAGCACCTGTTGTTTCCTGACTTTTTAATGATTGCCATTCTAACTGGTGTGAGATGGTATCTCATTGTGGTTTTGATTTGCATTTCTCTGATGGCCAGTGATGATAAGCATTTTTTCATGTGTCTGTTGGCTGTATGAATGTCTTCTTTTGAGAAATGTCTGTTCATATCCTTTGCCCACTTTTTGATGTCATTTGTGTATCTACTATAGGTTTTTGCTTTGTGGTTACCATGGGACTTACATAAAATTCCAGCAATGACAGGCTATATTTCAAGCTAATAACTAAACTTGATCATATAGAAACACAATTTTATGTAGTTTTATGTTTTTGATGTCACAATTTAAATCTCTTTATATTGTATATTACTTAGAAAGTATTGGGGCTATTATAATAAAAGTTTTGTCAGCCGGGCTCAGTGGCTCACACCTGTAATCCCAGCACTTTGGAAGGCTGAGACGGGCAGATCACGAGGTTAGATCGAGACCATCCTGGCTAACACGGTGAAACCCCATCTCTACTAAAAATACAAAAAATTAGCTGGGCATGGTGATGGCTGCCTGTAGTCCCAGCTACTCGGGAGGCTGAGGCAGGAGAATGGCGTGAACCCGGGAGGCGGAGCTTGCAGTGAGCCGAGATCGTGCCACTGCCCTGCACTCCATCCAGCCTGGGAGATAGCGAGACTTCGTCTCCAAAAAAAAAAAAAAAAAAGTTTTGTCTTTTAATCTTCTTACTAAAGAGACGTGATTTACACACCACCATTACAATAGCTGAGTATTCTGAATTTATCTATGTAATGCTTTTACCAGTGAGTTTTATACTTTCATATGTTTTCATGTACTAATTAGTGTAACTAGTGTACTAATTAGTGTAACTAGTTATTTCAGCTTGAATAACTCCCTTTAGCATATATTAGTTTCAGGCAGGTCTAGCGGTAATAAACTCCCTGTGCAGCTTTGTCTGAGAAAATCTTTCTCTTTCATTTCTGAAAGACAGCTTTGCCAGGTGAAATATTCCTGTTTGGCAGTTGTTTTTCTTCAGCACGTTGAATATATCATCCCACTCTTCCCTGGTCTGTAAGGTCTATCCTGGGAAATCTGCTGTTAGTCTTATTGATATTGTCCTTAATATAACATGCTTCTTTGCTCTTGCTGTTTCCAGAATCCTGTCTTTAAGTTTGATTATATGTCTTCATATAATCTTATTTAGATTGAATCTTACTGGAGACCTCTGACCTTCTCATAATAGTATATATTTATATCTTTCCCCAGATTTGGGAAGCTTTCAGCTATTATTTTTTTCAAATCAGGTTTTGAAAAACCCTCATCCTTATTTCTATAATACATTTGTTAGCTCTTTTGATGATGTCTCATAAATCCTGTAGGCTTTCTTCATTCCTTTTCATTCTTTTTTTTTCCCTCCTTTGACCATATATTTTGAAATAATCTATCGAGTTCACACATTTTTTTTCTCCCACTTGATCAGTTTTGCTATTTTCTTTACTGCATTTTTCATTTCATTCATTGTATTCTTTAGCTCCAAAATTTGTTTGGTTCTTTTAATGATTTCAACCTGTTAAATTTATCATTTTGTTGATTTATTGTTTTCCTGATTTCATATAATTGATTCTATTTTCTTGAAGTTCACTGAGATTCCTTAAAACAATTTAAATTATCTGTTAGGCAGTTTATAGTCTCTATTTGCAGTCTCTATTTGCAGCTTTTAGGAAATTATTGTTCTTTTAGTGGCGATATGTCTCCTTGATATTTCATGTTTCTTGTTGCCTTATGTTGATGTCTGTGCACTTGATGGGGGTAGTCATCTCTTTCAGATTTTATGCACTGGTTTCAGTGGGTAAAGCCTTTCCCCTATGAGAGGGTGCTAGGCCCCTGGCTGGGTGAGGTGCAGTGGTTCTGGTTCCAGACAGGACACAGCAGTATAGTCTCCATGGAGTTCTGTTAGCTGAGGTCAGTGTGACAAAGATTGCAGGGATCCTCAGCAGCTGATACCGTGAATGTCCACAGCAGTGGTGAGGGCTATTGGGATTGTCAGTGGCAATGGCTGCTAGTTTCTCCCAATCTCTTATTCTCCCACCAATGAATCTTTGGACAATGGGATCTCTTTTGGCACAAGGTCTGGCTTGTGTGCCTGCTCACAGTGGCAGTGGTACAGGTGTCTGATGAGTGGCATGTAAAGCAGCCATGGAGCCAAGTCTTGAAGTATGAGCATGCAGAGGGACTATGGCTCTGGGATCCAAGGCATTAATGGCACTAGTGCTGGGATGAAGGCACCCCCACTTCCATGTTGGTGCTTATGAAGTAATGGGTAAGCCATGGAACCTGGGACAGGACTATGGGCATGAATAGAGCTACAGTGGCTCCAGGGTTAGGGGTGCCAGCTAGCTCTCTACGGCAGCTAAGTTTGTGCCCAGAGCACAGGCATGCACTGAGAGACCTTGGCTCTGGGGCCCACACATGATCTCGCTTGCTATGGTTCTGGTGTATGAGACATGGGTACACACAGTAAACCCTCAGAGTAGGGGTCAGCAATGTGGGCACCTGTGCAACAGCCACAGCTCAGAGGTTGGGGGCATGCACAGGGATGGGAAATGTGGTAGCTCCAGTCCCAGAACAGCACAAGAGCACCTGATTCTTAGGGGTTATGGGAGTGTGCAGCCACATCTCCCTCTATGGGTTCCTGGACACGAATGGCTGTTGGTTACCTCTGTTGCAAAAGATGCCACTGTCCTCTGCCGAGCAGGCTGCTGGGAGCCACAGCAATTTACCTGTACAGCTTATACCAATATCCTCTGCATTTCTTCATTCCTAATCATCTCCTGGTGCCTCAAGTATGCCAATTTCAACAGCAATCCTTTCTGTGAATATTACTCTTCTTCTTTTTTTCCTTCAGTATGTTGCTGCAGATTCTTAAATAGATCCTTGAGCACTCTCAGGGCTATTCTGGTTTGTGAATGGCTATTTTTTTTTTTTATGGGGAGATTAAGGCTTGTAGATCTACTACTCTGACATATTGGTGACATCACTCCCAGGACTTTCTTAAAATGCCAGTGAATAGATTCTTAAAGTGGCCTCCATTATGTTCTAATCTCGGTTTTCACATCTTTGTATGACTCCATCCCCTTAAGTGTGAGGAGGACCTGTGACTTGCTTCTAAGCAATACAGTAGTGCCCTCTTATGTCTGGGGGATATGTTCCAAGACCCCTAGTGGATCTCCGAAACCACAGACAGTACTGAACCCAACTGCCATTAATTGGAACACATTTCTGTTCATGTCTTCCACCTACAAATTTAATGCTTTTCCAGTCTTAACCAAGCACTTATGCACTGTGACTGTAACTTTTGCAGTTTGAGGTGTGACAGCAAAACTAGCACGAATTTCTTTTTCCTTCTTCACAATTTCACAGACGATTTGTTCTTATAGATCTTAGCAATCTCAGCATATAATTTATTTTCTTTCATTACTAAGCCAAGAACTTTCACCTTTTCATTTAAAGGGGACATTTTATAACTTCTCTTTGGCATATCTAAATTGCCAGCTCTTGTGCTTTGTGGCCATGATTAAAATAAGGGTTACTTGAACACAAGCACTGAAATAACACAATCGATCTGATAATGAAGATGACTACTGAGTGACTAATGGGCACATAGTGCAGACGACTGGATATATCTTTATTCCTATATATGTTTTTTAGCTTTGTTCTGGAATTCAGTTAAGTGGCTTGGAAAGAGTTTGATCCTTTTGTCTGTTATATTTAAGATTTGTTTGTTAAGACTACTAGATTAATACTCAGTCTCTGGAAAATTATTCTGTATTACTATGACAATTATTCTATACTACTACTACCACTATGTGTACTCTATCCAATTCCCAATCATGACATTTTCCACTCTAGCTTGTGGAAAATGTCACCTCTAACTCTTTTAGCATAGGTCAGTCTTGGCCTAGTCTCGAGTAGTTTCCTCAAGGCATGCACTAATCAGTGCACAGATGCTCAAAGGTGACCCTCTGCATACTTCTAGTGTTTTCTCTCTGTAAGGCAATCCTTCCTTCCTCTAGAATTTCTGTTTTTCTGACTTGGTCTATCTGGGCTCACAGCTCCATTTCCTCAACTTGGATAGTCAACAAGCTGTTTCCCAACCTTGGACTACAGCTTGGAAACTCTCTCAAAGCATTAAGAGAGGACAACTGTAGGACTCATCTCATTTGTTTCCCATCTCACAGGGATCACTGTACCTTGTTGTATGATGTCCCATGTCTTGAAATCATTGTTTCATATGCAGTTTGTTGGTTGGTTGTTTTAGGCAGCAAGGTAATGGGGCCACTATCTTGTCTGGAAGCGTAATACTTGAGCTACTTCTTATGAAAAAGAAAGGCTGACTCGGGGTTAAAACAAGAGCACAGAGGACAGAGCAAAGAGCCACAGAATTTTCTCATGAAGCAGGACAGAAGACCTAATCAAGAAACTGGCAATATATGCTTAATTTTAAAATTTCTAGTGAACAGTGACTGCTATAGTCCTCCTATTTTCTTACTTTTCCATCAGTGTGCCTATTGCACTTAATGCATGTTTCTCTTACTATTGTGTTTGGTGAGTGTTTGTGTGGAGGGGGTGCAGATCTTATGTCTCTTAAGTTCACAAATCTTCAGACTGAGTGGAAGCATACCTGAGTAGTTTCATCTCCATCTGGGTCTGCTTCAGAAGAGACCTAAACCTCAAGCCTAAGCCTAATGACTAACTGGGATGAAATTTTCTTGAGAGGATCTGAATATATTTTCATGTGGGAGAAATACAAATTTGTGGCCAGAGGGTAAACTGGTGTTTACACTCCTTCTCTCAAGAGGCAGAATTATGACCCCACTTCTTGAAAATACATGGGCTCTGTGACAACTCTGACACACAGAAAAAAATGACACTGTGACACTATCTGGGCCCAGGCCCCAAGATGGCACCTTCTACCTCTTATGTCTTGGAACTGTCCTTTGGAATGGTTGTTCTGGCAGAAGCCAAAGCCATATAGCAAGTCCAACTGCCATGAAATTGCTATATATGGAGAAAGTCATGCTAGCTAGTCCCTAGCTGCTCCAGTCATTCTAGCCCAGGCACCAGACATGTGAGTGAAGGAGCCATGTTGAATATTCTACACCAGCATATACCATATGGAGAACAGAGGCCCTAGACATATAGCTTCAGTCATCTCCAGATGTTTAAACCACTCTAGCTGAGGCCCCAGACACCATGAAGCAGAGGCATATCATCCAGCTGAGCCCTTATCAAATGCCTCACCTATAAAACACTAGATATAATAAAATGGCTATTACCATAAGCCACTAAGGCAGGGAATTTTTATTCACTAATGTATCCCTTACATGCAGAACAGTGACTGGCATATTAAAGACACTGAAGTACTTGTTGTAAGCCAACTTAAAAATGGTATTTCTAGATCACCTAGAAAGTGAGTGCAATGGATAAAAAATAAGGTTTGAAAGTAGGCATTTCAACATTTAGAGGCTGAGGAGATGAAGAGGAACCAGCAAAGGAGACTGAGAGAATACAACTAGTAAGAAAGAAGAATAAATAAGAAAGTGTTCTAGAATCAAAGTAAAGAAAGCGTTTCATAAAGGGGAAATGATCAAGTATGTCACGGATATGCTGATAGATAAAGACGAACACTGAACATTAATTCTGGATTTGCTAGTGTGGAAAGTCACCAATGACCTTGACCTGAAGAGTTTAGTAGAATAATGAGGATGAAGTTTGACTTCATCCTCACTGCACTGAGAACAGAATTAGAATGGAGGAAGATAAAACAGACTTTTAAAAAATGAGTTTCCGGTCAACTGCAGAAAGGACCAGAGGGGAGATGCAATGCCAAGATTTGCTGTTGATATATTATAAAAATATTTTTGCATGCTAATAAGAATAATCCTGCAAAGAAGAGAAAAAAATAATAATACAGAGAAAAGAGGCAATTTAGTTGTTGAGAAGGGATAAAATCCAGCACATAAATGAGTGTATTGGTCCTAGATAAGAACAAAAAAAAAAATTTATCTGGAATTAGGAAGAGAAAAAGTAGAGTTCACAGGTATGCATGCAGGTATACTGATAAGACGTGCTACAAATTTCCTTCTATTTGCTTCTATTTTCGCAGTAAAATAGGAAGCATGGTCATAATCTCAGAATGAAGAGAGGGGAGATGTGAAATAGTCCTTTAGCACTGTACTCAAATATACTTGGCACATATCTCACTTGAGAACTTATCACATTGTGCTGTAATTATTTACGTACATATCTCTTTTTCCACTACATTATAAAATAATTTAAGGTATAGGAAGTACTTTTCATTTTTGCATTACCAGCACGTAACACAGTGCTCTACAAACAAATGTTTGTTAATTTGTTGATTGAATAAATTAGTGTTACTGATTCAAGATTTGGGAGCAAAGTCAAGAGTTCTAAAATAGCAATCAATAAAATACTGTCAAACATCTACTTGATACATATGCCTAAGTGTACGTTGCAAATATTCAAAAACTGAAAACATTAAACTTCAACTTATTTATGAAATTTAAAAAAAAACTACAGACAGAACACAAACATTTTGTTTTTTAACATATTAAGGAAGTAATGAGATACTAACATAAAACGTAGAGACATGGATGAAGCTGGAAACCATCATTCTCAGCAAACTATCACAAGAACAGAATATCAAACAACACATGTTCTCACTAATAAGGTGGAGCTGAACAAGGAGAACACATGGACACAGGGAGGGGAACATCACACACCGGGGCCCGTCAGGGGGTGGGGGGGCTAGGGGAGGGATAGCATTAGGCGAAATACCTCATGTAGATGACGGGTTGATCGGTGCAGCAAACGACCATGGCATGTGTACACCTATTTAACAAAACTGCACGTTCTGCACATGTACCCCAGAACTTAAAATATAATTTAAAAAAGAGAAAAAACAATGTGTAGAGCTGTAAGTTACACTGGAGTATACCTCACACTGAATCTAGGTATCCAACATTTCATACAAAAAGGTTCAGCTTCCAAAAAGTCAATAGCTGAAAAAAAAGTTACTACAACAATAATTTCCATTAAAAAAAAAAAGTAGGAGCACTCGAAACATAAAAATCCTATACTTACAAAAAATGACTATGGTGTGAGTTGAGAACAAGTAAAAATTACGTTCCTTGGATCAAGTAAGGGACAACAGAATGCCCCATACTCTCATCCAGGCATTCACACCTGCAATCCCAGCACTTTGGGAAGCTGAAACAGGAGGATAGCTTGAGACTAGGAGTTCAAGGCTACAGTGAGCTATGATTGGGCCACTGCACTCCAGCATGGGTGACAAAGCCAGACTCTGTCTCAATAAATAAAAACAAAACAAAAAGACAAAAACTCTCATTACTTAAGATTTTAAGACAATCAGTACAACTCAAAACCAATGATTTAGCTACAAATTTTAACTTTCATGCAAACCCCAAACAACCCTAAAATGTGTTATTTGGAAGTTACTTTTAGAACCATCAAAATTCAAAGATACTATTTAAAAATCCAGAAATAAAAACAAATTTGAATCATACATATTTTCAGTATCATTTAATTCTTTAATACTTTGGGGACATTTCCTTTTCCTTTAACAAAAAGAATAGAAGTGATACTATATACTGCTAGTAGAAAATTAAGAGCTTTTCTATAAAATCCTATGAAATTAAAATTAAATCAAGTCTTATTTTTAAAAATGCAAAAGAAGCCAGATAATAGACTTAACGACCATGAAGCAGACCCACTTCCCTCTGAACCAAGGATTTCCTATGCTTTCTAGATATCCCTTCAGAAAAGGCCTTCTCTAAATTAACTGAACAATTTGGAATATCAAGAAGTAGGTAGAGAGCAGGAATGTGAGCAGATCATCGAACAGATGTTTTTACTCCATGATGACTAAAATGAAGTCCATAGAAGCAGGTGAGGAAAAAAATAACACAATCTCCTGATGTGCAGCTGTCACAGACCCAGAGCAGTCTGCTGCTGTGACTCTCTGCCTGCGACCTGAGGGTCAGTTGCTTCATTAGATGCAGTGGAAATAAAACTGAACGGGATCTGAAGAGAAATTTTAAAATGGAAGGTACACCTCAACAGCTTTTACTTTTGGTGAAGTCATATGGCTTCCACCACTGAGCAAACTGCAGTGCTTTTTTCCTCTGATCCTCAAAGCTTTCTCGGATGCCTTTCCTCCAAAGTCTTGGTTCTATATCCAGCATCCCACCTATGATTTCCTTTTAAAGAAAGAGAAAAGCACAAACACAAGCATGTATAAATAATGAAAACATAAACTACTTCTGTTTATTCTGCTATAAAATATAACAAGTAGTTCTCCATGACAATGTTCAAGCATAAATACTAGTTGAAGTTAAAAAAATGTTTTCAATTAATTCTAACTATGCAAACCGTGTGATTCTAAGAGTCCAAGATAGCCGCACCTCCTATCAAGCAATTTGTCCATTTTGCTGCTTATTAGCACATCTACTAGATGGTAAAAAAGGGGAGGCAGAAAAAGTGAAATTTAATTAATTTGATCTCTATTAGAGGCTCCGGTAAACAATTCTGCAAAAATGTTAATCAACTTGTAGCAATTATTAACTTTATTGCTCAACTGCAGGTGAAACCCAGGCTAATGTTCTCTCTCTGCTACCAAGTATATTTATAAATTAGTTTCTTCCACTATTAGCAGGAAATCTTTTTTTCAGGAAACAAAATCCTATTGTAATACTAGTCTAAGTAAACCTATCGATAGAATTAAAAATTACATATTACTTTCATTTAAAAAATCACATTCTCAAGTCCTGTAATAAATGGCTTTTTGGTTATCTGCGTATTATTTTTGATTTCCTTCATGATCCTCTTCCTGTGCTGTTAGCTATAGAAATAAATCAAATTTAGTCATGTGAGTATCCATGTAAGAAAGACATGGGGGAGACTCCCAATGCTTACATGCTTAGAGGGAGGGCAGTATGGTAACAAAGAAAAAAAAAAACACAAAAAACAAAACAACAACAAAAAACAGACTAAGGATCAAATTCTGCGTAGTCAGTCTAGCTCCACTGGACTGTGTGGTGAGATCCTGCACAAAGCACATAATCTTTCAGATGCAGGTTCTTCATCTTACTTGGGGACCTACTATGCAGAAGCAAATGGCATTTATGTTGTAGGGGCTACAGAGATAATACACAGTTGTCTTCAGACAGAAGAATCTGGAACTGTGGTGGGAGCCGTAATAATCCAGCTATGCAACAGACTGTCTCATAAAGTAGAAGGTAAGTGCCAAAGCAGACCATTTGGAGACTCAAAAACAAAACAAAACAAAAATCTAGTTGTTGGATAGACCAAGAGATGCTTCATGGAAAAGGGAACCTCCTATCATCAGGGAAGGGAAATAAAGGGGTCAACAGAGATAGTAGAAAAGAGAAATGGGGCAAATTTAGATTTAGTTCGAGAGCTTCTCAGCATTGGTCCAAATAAACAATGTAGTTTAAGAAAGCCTAGCTTATAAAAGTTTACCTAAAATTGTCTATAAAATACCAAGGTTTGTCTTATCTGTACCATATAAGCTTGACTCTTGTTCTGTTATCAAAGCAGCTGTTAATGGAAAGACTGCCCCCCTAATCTCTTCTAGCTCTCTGAACAACTGCTTCAGCAGCAGACTGCAGGGAGGTCTCGAGCCCACAGGCTATTTCTTAAAAAGCAAATTTTGAGGAAAATGGCTCAGTGACACAATGCTGACAGAGAAAATTTACTTTTAACTCCAAAACTGTATCATATAAACCAGAATGCATGAATAATATGTGAAGAGAGGGCAATCTCCCAGTTTAATATATACAACTTTTAAAAACTGGATATTTTAACTTTCTTTTTTCTTGGACCAAGTTTTTTTGTTTGTTTCGTTTTTGTTTTTAATAAATCCAGCCATAGAGTTTCTAGTTATAAAGCTCTACTGAGTAACAACAGGATTTTTCAGAACAGTGGGAAAACATTTCCTTCTAGTTAAGAAAAAATTCTGAACACCTCTCAACTTTCTGTAACATGTTGCAACAGTTCAAAGATGCATGTAACTTTGTTATGCTGGTTAAACCATTAAGATCAAGAGCATTAAAAAGTGTTGAATCAGGCCGGGCGCGGTGGCTCAAGCCTGTAATCCCAGCACTTTGGGAGGCCGAGACGGGCGGATCACGAAGTCAGGAGATCGAGACCATCCTGGCTGACACGGTGAAACCCCGTCTCTACTGAAAAATACCAAAAAAAAACCTAGCCGGGCGAGGTGGCAGGCGCCTGTAGTCCCAGCTACTCGGGAGGCTGAGGCAGGAGAATGGCGGGAACCCGGGAGGCGGAGCTTGCAGTGAGCTGAGATCCGGCCACTGCACTCCAGCCTGGGCAACAGAGCGACACTCCGTCTCAAAAAAAAAAAAAAAAAGTGTTGAATCAAACCTCTGGAGTTGAGATTCCTCTTGAGATATTTCTACTCATTGCAGAAGATGGTCCTCTGCAGGAGATGAAAGTGGGGAGCAGGGTGGAAAACAGGGAATCCCAAGCAGAGCTCATTAAGGCCTCTCTTTTTTAGAGGGCCTGACTACATAGGGATAAATACGAGTGGAAAGGCCTGATCTACACTAGATGAAAGGCTCACTTCTAAAACTATCATTGCCCAGATTACTTTTAACTGTTTCAATTACTGCATTAACTTTATTCCACTTCTTGACAGTAAGTAATAAAATTCTGAGATACTTTGTATACTTTAATTTAAAGACTATACACCACAGAATATAAGGCGGCAACTGTGGCAGTGGATCAAAAGATCTGTATGCTAATATCTGCCCAGAAACTATCAGCGTAAAATGAGTCATGTGTTCTTCTTGGACTACACCTTGCTTAATTATAAACGAAAACGAGAAAATTTGTTCTCTAGTTCAACCTTGACTATATGCACCCCTAGTTCTGTCACTTACGAGCGCATTACCCTGGGCAAGTTACCTAATCTCTCTGTAGCTCAGTTTCTTCATTTGTAAAGTGAAATTTATAATAATATCCACACAATAGGATTATTGTGAGCATTAAATGAATGCTTAGCTCAGTAGCTGGCACAGTGTAAGCCCTTAATAAGTTTTAGCAATTATCATCATTCTCAACACAAGCCTGGCTGCCTCCAAAAACAACCATTATAGTAATTGTTGACACTGTCAAGAAATGTTTGGTTCCAAAGTAACATTCCTGGCTCTGTTATATACATTCCGGGATATTTTTATTAATAGTTGCTAGGTATTCTCTCTCTAAAAACTGGGTGGAGCAGTACTCACCAATTTCTTTGTATACTGTGCCCAAAGTTTTTATTTCCCTTCAAAAGAAAAATGTTACCAAATTGCTAACTCTGGGATTTTATCAAATTTGTGAGCATACCTTTCCAAAGTAATGAGGGAATTTGTGCTGATCTTCAATGACATGGGCAAACCCTCCATGAAGGCCAAAATCCACAGAGAAGTAAGGTAACCCTCTGGGTACCTAAATAAACAGACAAATCACAAATGGAATGTAGTATGAAACCAGAAAGTTATATTTAATCCCTCCCTTCTTTGGAAGGACAGTAATCTTAAGCATTCCTCAAGACAAATGTATAAAACGAATTTCCAATTCTAGAGATATTTAAACAATGACCTAACTTTCTGAGTAAAATATCTCATTTTGGTAGCCTTTCAGCCAGATAGTTCATCATTATCTATGAATTATAATCAAATCCAACTATTTTGCTGTCCTTGGGGAAAACCAAGGGGGAAAACTATACTTTTAAAAAATGCAAATGCAGAATAACTTCCCTTAGACTACACAAATAGAGAAGAAGTATATGCCTTCTTGTATTCTACTCACAATGCAGAACAGCAAGAGGGACCTGGCCACATACTTATAGCTCTCCCTGAATCTTTACAGTTACATATTTATCAAAGATAAATTATATAAAAACAATCATAATTTTTTATGAGCTAGTGAAGTGGATACAGCAACACTTAGTTTACCAGTCTTATTTCAAAATATCTCCAGGATTAAATCCCTACTGTCTTTTTCTCTCCCTTCCTTACTCCTTCCTTCCCTCCCTCTCTTTCTCTCTCTATACATACACACACACACACACACACACATATTTTAAACTATCTCATGACTAGGAAAAGCCATAAATTCTTGTTTTCTCTATCAAGTAAGTAAATTCCGTGTCCTTGCAAGTTTTGCTTCAAAGCCCAAACTTTGCCACTAGAAATTATCCAAGTAGGTCAATTTATAGCAACATTTCTCCTCTCTAATCCCCTCATATAGTCTGCACTTACTTATTTGAGCACTGAATCACACGGTCCTACTTAACTATACAAATTGCGTATTGTGTCCTTTAAAAGGTACAACGTGGGAGGGCACAGTATGGTATAGTGGAGAGTGGTCACCTTGAAATCTAAGGCAACTAAAATTAGGGCTTATAAAGTTGTTCATGTTATTTAAAAAGCACAAGTAAAAATCTGTTCACGAAATAGTATATAACATTAAATACAGAGAAATGGGTTACCATTTGTGGCTTTAATTTTTCTATATTTCCACATATTTAAATATAATAATGATGTTATGATCTTGACTATTAGGAAACAGCAAAATAAATGAGACAGACAAGGCTCCAATTGCAACTCTGATTCTTGTAAGTGTGTTATCCCAGACAAGTTAATTAACATCTCTGAGTCTCATGAAAAACATGAAGAAATGCCCTAGTCCCCAATTTGCCAAGAATATACTGCCTTAGGTGACAAAAGGGACTTTGCAGATATTATTAAGGATCTTGAAATGAGGGGATTTTCCTGGGTTTTCCAAATAGGCCCAATGTAATCATAAGGACACTCAAAAGAGAGAGATAGGAAGGTCAAAGTCAGAGAAAGATGGAAGATACTACACTCTTGGCTTTGAAGAGGAAGGAAGGGGCCATAAGCCATGGAATGCATGTGGCTTCTAAGAGCTAGAAAAGGCAAATGAAAGGATTCTTTCCAGAGCCTCCAGAAGGAATGCAGGCCTGCTGACACCTTGATTTTAGCCCCAAGAAACCCACTTTGCACTTGCAATCACCAGATTTTTAAGATAAATCTGTGGTGTTTTAGGCCAATATGTTTGTGGTAATTTCTTACAGCAGCAATAGGAAACCAATATACATGCCAAAGCTCAACAACCTATGGCATATATGCCAAGATGGCACAATGAACACACTACTACTTTCACACAAAAGGCAACTGCTGCCACAAGGTTCTCCATTCTCTTCCTGCAGGCTGCAAAAGGTACAACCTGCTGCTTGCTAGAAGAGTTGTTAGCAGGCATTGCAAAGGCTCTAGTATCAAAGCGTATGTACATTTAGCACTTTTTCTGCACTGGCCAGTCAGAGGAAATGCATTTGGAACTCTGGCACCACTCTTTAAAGGCACTGACAGAATTAAAGCAAAACTTTTTATTTATGGTAGAAAAATAGAAGTATTTGGATTTTTCACTTTTATTCCAGATGTTACTCCTGACTTCTTATAAGTATCCTTGAGTTTGAAGGCCTCTGGTAAACCCACATTTTTGTGAGAAGTGCTTTCCTTAGTTTACAACATCAATTTCTAAATGTTGGATGTTTTTTCTATTGCTATAGTTATCACAAAATTAAACTTAAAATACCATTTTTTAAAGTTCAGAAAGAATTCTCATGCAATCTCACTAAAACAGCCTTGTGAAAAATGACTGCTTTTCTTGACAGTTACTTATTATCATGCAATTCCTCTGCATTGAACACTCAGATCTGTTTTTTCTGTTTATTTCCATGAACTTCACATTACACTGAAAAGAAAGCAAATGGGCCAGAGAAAATGAACAAAATGGGCAGATAAAGAGAAGCTTACCTTCATATAGCAAAGAAAAACATAAATTTGTAAAAATCAGAATGGATTACATATACATGAATCTCTACTATAAGCCAAGAATTTACACAGTGAAAAAAAATCACCCCACCCTCAAGGATGCAGGCAAAATATTTCATGAAATTATTAAGGACGTAAAGTTTTCAAAAAAAGTACAATAAGTTTCTTTCAGAAGTAATAATAATGTTAAAATAATTCAGTATTGTTCACTTCGTGTTCAAAAATATTTTCATTAATTTTTGAAAAGATAATGGAAAGTTTATTAACTAAAAAGTGACCTCCTTTGGAATAATTCTTATATACTCTTCTCATTCTCACTTCCATCCATATAATTATAAAATCTTAAAGCTAAAGGGGGCTGGGCACAGTGGCTCACACCTGTATTCCCGGCACTTTGGGAGGGGGAGGCGGGCAGATCACGAGGTCAGGAGTTCGAATTCAGCCTGACCAACATGGTGAAACCCCATCTCTATGAAAAATACAGAAATTAGCCAGGCGTGGTGGCGCACACCTGTACTCCCAGCTACTCGGGAGGCAGAGGCAAGAGAATCGCTTGAACCCGGGAGGTGGAGTGATCGTCACTGGGCGACAGAGTGAGACTCCATCTAAAAAAAAAAAGGTAAAAGGGATCTCAAGAGGTTATCTGGTTCATCCTTCATTGACAGTGAACCTCAGCTAGTCTCAGATATAATACTAAGTGATGCCTTAATAAAGGCAATTGCTGCTATCTTTGAAATGCTTTAAAGTTGAATATACAACTGCCATTTTTACAGGATCTGTGTTTCCTATGTTTCATAATGTTAAGTTAAAATATTAAGACCTCCTGGCTACTTAATACAGGCACTCACTGAGCTTTTAAAAAAGAAACAAGTAATAAGTTACTAGATAGTTCACCAGTAAGAAAATGTATATACAATATAGAAAATGAGGACTAATACATCAAATTTTTTCTCCTTTGAAATATTTTCAACCGTCATTAAAATTGTGTTGTGAAAGAATACTTAACAGCAAGAGAAATTGTAACATGAGAAGTGAAAAACCTAGCACAAAAGATGTATGTACATTAAATGCCTTTTTCTATAGGCACATAAAGGAGGGAAGTAAACAGTACATTTAGAGTTTCTGTTTTGTTCTACGTTGTTTTTTAATATGTTGTCTGGCCCAATTCACCAGCAGAGAAGAGAAAATGATTATAGACAATGTTTTACCTCTAAAATAAAACCATGTATCTTGAATAATGTAATAAAATGGAATCTTTTGACTGGAATATAATAAGTGTAATAAGGAATCCTATTAGTTATGTGACATGTAACAGGAGTCTGGCTTTCCAAAAGAAGAAATGGGGGAGAAGTATTCCAGAGACACCTATTAGAATAGGGACTGGCAAACTTTTTCTGAAAAGGACCACATAATAAAATATTTTAGGCTTTGCAGGTCATACGTTCTTTGCAGGGACTACTCAAATCTGCCCTGGTACCATGAAAGCAGCCATAAGCAATACATAAGCAAATGAGTATGGTTGTGTTCCAATAAAAGTGCATTTACACAAACAGGCAGAAGACTGGGTTTAGAGTGCAGGGCTTGAGTTGCCAACCCCAGGACTAGACTATAAGCTCCATCAAGTCTGGAATCTTTCTGTTTTGTTCCACTATGTACCAAAAGCATCTTGAACAGTGCCTGGTAAATATTAGGCACACAATAAATATTTGTAGAATAAACTACTTTTTGAACAGAAAAACAAAAAGGAACTACACTTCTATTAAATCTCTATTCCATTTAATTTGTATTTCTAGAAAAGAGAAAAAATCATTACCAGACATGCTCAACTTATGTGTAACTTGTACATAAAAGTTGATCTACAAATAAAGATTAAACTATGAGGTATGATTAGGCAAGTCTCCAAAAGAACCCACAATCTAACTCAGCTACTATTTTATAGTTTTATAGGAACATAATAGTGAACCTTTGTATAAGAAAAAGAAAATGAGTTCCAAATTTAAAATGGAACCTCTAGGAAAATTTTTCTCTCAGTATAATTGCAGAACACTATATTCCAAGAAGGCCCTTCTCACCACTTGTCCCACAGGGGCTAGGAAGCTCATCACAGGAGTTCTCAATGGCAGATTCTAATAGCTGCCATAGCCAATTACAGGGACTACAGTGGCAGAAGGCCAAAGGAATGTTTCAGGAAGAAACATTCATGTGAACAAATAAAAACCCTCTACAAACAAACAAGCATTTTCTAGACCAGGTAGGATAAAAATAACTTCTTCATTTGTGGAATTAGTAATTTTGCCTTCAGTCACTCAACCAAATGGTCCCTTTCTCAACCAAGACATGGAAATTAATAAACATCCTGAGCACTAGGGTAATTTCTTTTACCAGGAAAAAAATGATACTTACAGACTTTCTGATATCTTTGGAAGAGAGATCTATCAACTTCTTGTTCATGGACCACTCTTCATCAGATTCCATTATGGCTTTCTAAGAAATATCCATTTGTTAAGTGAAAAAAGAACATGTAAGTAAATAAAAAGAGACAGTTTATAACAAGTAATATAACAAATTAATTATGGGGTATATTATACATAGTAGGCCATTATTCTGAACTGATTAAGGCTTTAATTTTAGATATTTAAAATACGAACTTCTTAAATTTTTAAAATGCTACCGTTAGCCAAAGATAATACTCTTTTACTCATTAACTGTTGTACTAACGAGCTCAACTTTACATGACAATCCTTAATAAGACCAATCAATTTAATATGAAACATAATTTGTGACCATAAATTTCAATCTATAGCACCGCATTCATAAAGATTACTAAATAAATTCATTTAGTTTTACTGCTCTTCTTCCAAAAGGCAACACAGTAATTTACATGCTTTCTGGCAACCAAGGACTTGAACTATTTCTGCTCATATAATGAAGAAGTAAAAATACAGGAAAAAAATGTGCTCTAGAAAATAAAGCCAATTTTTTAAAAGTGCAGGAAGCATAAGTCTATTTCAAACAGATAGCAACTTAACTTTGATTGCATGCAACTCAACGCTTTTATTTACCCCTCACACATTTTAAGTTTTTGATGTCAGAATTTATATAACTACAATTTGTCAATTTGTAATTTAAAAAACAAGAATTTTTTTAAACGCAGGGAGAAAATACATATACATGGAAGAAGACTTCCTATGCTAAGCAATGTAACTGCTATTTATGGTAAATAAATATTTAAAAGAAAAGCCAGAGTGATAAATATAAAATAACCTCATGTTTTTACAGTACTGTTATTAACAAAGCAAATTTTAAAGATAAAATAATAATAAGTTCAATTTAAATAGAACAGATACAGTGTTATTCCCTATTTAAAAGGTACCAGTTGCTTGGCTTGACACTGTAATATATAGCACATTCAATATAAAAGCATCTTCAATGATCACATAAAAGATTTAGTGTAGGCCAGGTGTGGTAGCTCATGCCTGTAATCCCAGCACTTTGGGAGGCTGAGGCGGGCAGATCACGAGATCAAGAGATGGAGATCATCCTGGCCAACACGGTGAAACCCCATCTCTACTAAAAATACAAAAATTAGTTGGGCGTAGTGGCGGATGCCTGTAGTCCCAGCTACTCAGGAGACTGAGGCAGGAGACTCGCTTGAACCCGGGAGGCAGAAGTTGCAGTGAGCAAAGATCAGGCCACTGCACTCTATCCTGGAGACACAGCGAGACTCTGTCTCAAAAAAAAAAAAAAAGGTTTAGTGTGGTAAAGTGATACATGATTCTAAGAGATGACATTTCTGTCATCCCATATGAGCAAAAGTGGCTGCTCTATGTTAGGTCACATTCCTCAAATGACTCTAGTCACAATCATCCAGGACTCTACTGAGGAAGTACAAAATTAAGCACTCTGAAAAAAGAAGTATAATAATCTCTTTTCAACTAAGTTTGGTCAACACAGGACTGGCATGGGTCTTTGGGATTATCTGGCTTATTCTCTTATACTTTAATAGCATAATTTTTCACATCAAATAATCAGGTTGTCTTTAAAGATTTCTAGAAAGAAAGTAGAACTTTACCAATTCATAAATCTTAACAGATTTTATAATTCTTTTTCTTGGAACTTACAGTTCATATTAATAAATTTTATCATTCCATGCTGTCTAAACATTTTATATGCAATCTTCTTATACCAGCTCACAAAACACTACTTTCCTTTATCTTTGGACATGTTGCTATTTCATATATGGTTCTACATTTACACATCTATATTAGTCTATAAATTACAATGTATTCAGGTCAGGATCAAACACATGCTATTTTATAATAGCTCTCTGAATACCGTAAATGACACTTCGTTGGTTATGAACTCTAGCCATTATCGTATGTCCAAAATTGCATATCATGGTTAGAAATTTTCCTTTTTACAAATAGCATGAAATATTAAATGCTAAAACTTACAGCAATAACTTGCCTCAGCATTGTAATGTGTACTATTTGTTGTTGTTATCTTTGGTTCTAGTGTATTTCAGTAATCAGTTTTCTAGAGTTGTGACTATAATTTTGACTTGAAAGTACCTCAAAGTAAAATAATGATTTCATCTGAGAAATGGGAAATTATTATAAGTTACCATTTGATAGTATATTCATATGCCTAAATAAGCATGCTTTTAAAAAGGTCAAAATCAAAAATTTCTTCTGAGAGAAATTTATACAGCAGAGTATTTTGTGCTTCCATTTCTTTCTTTCTTTTTTTTTTTTTTTGAGACAGGGTCTCGCTCTGTCGCCCAGGTTGGAGTGCAGTGGTGCGATCACAGCTTACTGCAGCCTCCGCCTCCCAGGTTGAAGTGATTCTCCTGCCTCGGCCTCCCGAGTAGCTGGGATTTCAGGTGCCCACCACCATGCCCAGTTAATTTTTGTATTTTTAGTGGAGATGGGGTTTTACCATGTTGGCCAGGCTGGTCTTGAACTCCTGACCTCAGGTGATCTGCCCACCTCGGCTTCCCAAGTGAGGCACTGTGCCTGGCCTTTTTCTTTATATAAATTTTGATGTAAGTATATAGGAGAAAAATACATTAATCAAGACAACAATATTTGTAAAATAGCACTGTAGCAAAAAATAAGCATATATGCAAAGACTACTTATAAATACCTTAAAATAGATGGGAGCCATGTCGCCCACTTCCTTGGGGAGAGGAATGCATTCATAAACCATGTGGTACTGTTTCTTCATGCCCATATTAGTTTCCAAAAAGATGCAGTCTAATCCTTTATCTTCAAACATCTTTACCAATGATTTTCTGAACATCTGAAACAAAAGAACTACGTAAAGAAAACACTCAAAGGTGATTCAAAATAACGCATTTTCAAGAGATTTGAAATATGAAAACTTTAATAAAAAAGTACAAATCCCTTTAAAATGAAAAATAAATAAATAGTAATATCTGAACTCTGCAATGTTATAGGTGCTTTACTTTCTAAATCTACTATATAATTTCATATGTTTAAGCAAGATTCTTTTAAAAAACTGAAACCCACTATGTATATATTAGAAATAGTTTCAGTAAAATGAGAGAAAGAAGAGATAAAAATCAAATTTAGGTGGTAAAATATGAAGAACTGCCAGAACAATCATAGGAAAACATCCATAAGCCAAAAGAGGTACTCTGAGCAGATGGGCATCCTTAAACTCAGAAATACATGAGAATTCACTCCCAATTGTTTTCCTATGCTCATAGCATCTGCATTTGTTGGTTCCCTATTTCTGCTGACCCATCACTAATAACCTTGCAATATTCAGGTAGTCCTCTATTTTCACATATAATGAAGTCCTATAAAGTATATGAAAGCCAAATACACTAAAGTTGAAAATAGGGTTCTCTCTTCCCAAGGAACTAACCATTATTATACAACTATATACAACTATACATACACATATAATCAGTTGTCTTTGTGTGTGTTGTGTGTGTGTGTATTTCACACTCCTAGGCCTAAGGGGCAGCTGTTTGTAGAGGGTGGCTGAACGGAGCTGAGTGGTCCAGGATGTCTGCATGCATTCACATGACATCCCTTATAATACAGGATGGAGCTAGGGACTGAAAGAAAGGGGAGCAGGCTGAAGGCTGGATGCCAGAGCTCAGTTCTGTGCACATCACCATGTCTTACTGTGAACCCCTCAAGGTGTCTAAGAATTCTGGATGGGCGCGGTGGGTAATCCCAGCACTTTGGGAGGCCGAGGTGGGTAGGTCACCTGAGATCAGGAGTTCAAGATCAAGGTGGCTAAGAATTCTAAGCTAAAGTTGGCCTTGTGAGATGTTATGAAAGTATATTCAAGTAGGAAGACAAAATGTATTTTATTTAGATTTGTCAGCTTGATTTATAACTTAATATTTTGTTTAAACATTTTGTTTTGAGGTAATTACAGATCACATGTAGTTAAAAGAAATAATACAGAGAGATTCCATGTACCCTTTACTCAGTTTCCCCAAAGGTAACATCTTATAAAACTATACTATAATATCACAACCAGGATATTGACACTGATACAGTCAACATTGAGAGCAATTCCAACACCGTCCATAAAGATCTTGCCTGTTACCCTTTTATTTCCTCTTCTTCTTTTATTTTTACAGATGTGGTTATGCTGTGTTGCCCAGGCTGAAGTACCAGTGCTCTTCACAGGTGCAATCATAGCATACTACAACCTCATAATCAGGCTCAAGCAGTCGCCCCCCATTAGCCACCTGAGTAGCTGGGACTAAAGATGTGTGCCACCATGGCCAGCTCCTGTTACCCTTTTACAGTCACAGTCATTCCACACCCTACCCAGTCCCCATTCCCCCTTCTTCTGCCTTCACCCTTAATGTGTTCCTGGTTTCTTTAATTCTGACATTTCAAGAATGTTACATAAATAGAACCATGTAATCTTTTGAGGTAGGCTTTTTTTTTCTTCAACTGTTAAATTTTAAGTTCAATGTCACATGTGCAGGATGTGCATGTTTGTTACATAGGTAAACGTGTGCCATGGTGGTCTGCTGCACAGATCATCCCATTACCTAGGTATTAAGCCTAGTAACCATCAGCTATTCTTCCTAATGCTCTCCCTCCTCCCACCTCCCACCCACCGACAGGCTCCAGTGTGTGTTGTTCCTCACCACCACGTGTCCAGGTGTTCTCATCATTTAGCTCTCGTTTATAAGTGAGAACATGTGGTGTGTGGTTTTCCGTTCTGGCATAAGCTTGCTGAGGATAAAGGCTTCCAACTCCACCCATGTCCCTGCAAAGGACATGATCTCATTCCTTTTTATGGCTACATACTATTCCATGGTGTATATGTACCACCTTTTTTTTATCCAATCTATCATTTATGGGCATTTAGGTTGATTCCATGTGTTTGCTATTGTGAATAGTGCTGCAATGAACATACGTGTGCATGTATCTTTATAACAGAATGAATTATATTCCTCTGGGTATACACCCAGTAATGGAATTGCTGGGTCAAATGGTATTTCTGCCTCTTTGAGGAACTGTCACACTGTTTTCCACAATGGTTGAACAAATTTACACTCCCACAAATAGTGTATAAGCATTCCTTTTTCTCTACAACCTCACCAGCATCTGTTGTTTTTTGACTTTTTAATAGTAGCCATCAGGCTTTTTTCAATCAGCATATTCTCTGGAGATCTACCCAGGTTGTTTCATGTATCAACAATTCATTCTTTTTCATTGCTGAGTGTATTCCTGAAATGGATGTACCCAGTATGTTTAACCATTCACCTTTACAGAATATCTGGGATATTTCCAGTTTTTAGTTATTACAAATAAAGCTGCTATGAATATTTGTGCACAGGTTTTTGGGGAAATATAACTCCATTTCTCTGGAATAAATGCTAAGAAGTGCAAGAGTTCAGTCCTATGATAGTTGCATATTTCATATTTTAAAAAACTGCCAAACTGTTTTCCAAAGTGGTCAGACTATTTTACATTTCTACCAACAACAGAAGAGCAATTCTGTTTCTCCATATCCTGGCCAGCATCTGGGGTTGTCAATGTGTTTTATTTGACATTTTGATAGGTCTAATTTATCACTGTGATTTTAATTTGTATTTTCCTAACAGCATTTTTATATGCTTATTTGCCATCTATTAATATATATCCTCTTCAGCAAAATGTTTCTTCATGTCATTTATCCTTTTTTTTTTTTTCTGAGACGGAGTCTCGCTCTGTCACCCAGGTTGGAGTGCAGTGGTGCGATCTCAACTCACTGCAGACTTTGCCTCCCAGGTTCAGGTGATTCTCTCACCTCGGCCCCCCGAATAGCTGGGATTACAGGCGTGCACCACCACACCCGGCTAATTTTTGTACTTTTAGTAGAGTCGAGGTTTCGCCATGTTGGCCAGGCTGGTCTCCAACTGCTGACCTGAGGTGATCCACCCGCCTCGAATTCCCAAAGTGCTGGGACTACAGGTGTGAGGCACCGTGCTCGGCCAACTTTCTAACTGGACTGTTTGTTTTCACTGTTTTGACATTCTAGATATAAAAATATTCTTTACATATTCTATATACAAATCCATTATCAGGTATGTGGTTTGCAAATATTTTCTCCTAATCTATAATTTGTCTTTTCATCTTCATATCAGAGTATTTTGCAGAACAAAAGTTTTTAATTTGACAAAGCTCAATTTATCAATTTTTGTTTCCATGGATTATACTTTTGGTGTCAAGTCAAAGAACTCTGTGTACCCAAGATCTTGACAACTTTATCTTGTTTTTTCCCCAAAAGTTTTATAGTTTTGCACTTTACACTGGAGTGCTGTGCTCCACTATACAACGGAGGGTTGTGTTCCGTTTTGAGTTAATATTTATATAAGGTATGAGGTTTAAGCTGATACTCAGTTTTTGCTATGCATGTCCAATTGCTCCAGCACCATTTACTGAAAAGGCTATCCCTTTTCCACTGAATTGCTTTTGCACCTTTGTCAAATTCAGTTAAGAATATTTGGTTGTGTCTATTTCCGGGTTCTCTATTTGGTTTAATTAATCTATATGTCTATCCCTCCACCAGTATCACATAATCTTGATTACTGTAGATATGTAATAATCTTGCTTATTATATATCTCCAGTAATCAGGTAAGGCTGATTCTTGCAACTTTATTCTTCTTGTTCAAAATCGTTTTCACTATTTTGATTCCTTTGCCTTTCCATATAAAGTTTACAATAATTCTATCTATACCTATAAAAAATCTTGCTGGGATTTTGATAAAAATTGTGTTAAACTAGTATATTAATTTGAGAAAGACTGTCATCTTTACTATGTTGACTCTCCTAATCCATAAACATGGTATATCTACATTTACTTTATTTTTGAAATTTCTCTTATCAGTGTTTTGTAGTTTGTAGCATACAAAACATGGACATGTTTTGTTAGATTTGTACCTTAGTCCATCCTCAGTACTTGTGGATTCCATATTTACAAATTTGCCTTCCAAATCAATTCTCATGTCATTTTTGAGATCTTTCACAGGCAACTGCAGAGTGGTGAAACAGCTGAGTCACCTGACATACACATTCCCAACCAAAGTTGAACAAAGCAATGGTCTGCCCTGTTTCAATTCTCAACGTAAACACATGTGCTCTTCAGGGTCTATTTAGTGCCATATTTCCACATATTTGTGCTTTTTGTTGTTGATTTCTCTATTCAAACTGGACCCTAAGCACATTAATGAAGTACCATTTGGTGTTCCTTAACACAACACTGTGATGTGATGTGCCTTATGGAGAGAATAAGCTTTAGATAAGCTTCCTTCAGGCAGTCTTTAATCTTTGATTCTGAGAGTTTTTATCATAAATGAGTAGGAATTTCATAAAATGCTGCTTCTTCTTCACTGATTGATATGAACATGGTGGATTATAATGATTTATTACCTAATATTGAACCAGTCTTGCATACGTGGTATAAGCCCCACTTGGACATAGTGTGTTATTGTTTTTATATATTGCCAAACTCTATTTGCTAGTATTTTGTTAATAATGTTTACACCTCTATTCACAAAGGATATTGAGCTGTAGTTATTTTATTTAACTGTCTTGTGCTATGAGGATAACACTAACTGATGGTATCAGGATAATACAAACTCCCAATACGAATGAATTGGAAAGTGTTCTTTCCTCAAGAAATTATATAAAATTGGTGTCAATTCTTTAAAAGTTTCATAAAATTCTCCAATGAAACCATCTGGGTTTGGAGATTTAATTTTTTAGAAGTTTTACATTATGAAGTCCACTCTCTTATTAGTTAAAACATTGTTCAAATTGTCCATTTCATATTGAGTGTGTTGTAACCGTTTGCATTTCAAGGAAATGATCCATTACATCCAGAGTTGTTCATATTATTCCCTTATTATCTTTTTGATGAAAATCTATACTAATACTGTTTTATTTCTGATATTGGTAAATTGTTTTTTCTCAATTTTTTTTCTTTGTTGGTCTTGCTGGAAGTTTATTATCTTTTTTAAAACCCCAACTTTCATTTCATTGATTTTCTCTATGATTTTTCTATTTTCAATTTCATTGATTTCTGCTCTTATCTTTATTATTTCTGTCCTTTTGCTTGCTTTGGATATACTTTGCTCTCCTTTTTCCAGGTTCTTGAGGTGAAGGTTTTTCCTCTTTTCTATAACTACTTAGTGCTATGAATTTCTCTCTTGGCACTCACTTAGCTGTGCCTCATAAATCTTAACATGTTGTAATTTCACTGTAATTCAATTCGATTATTATTTTTTTAAATTTCTCCTGAAACTTCTTTTTAAGCTCTATTGAAATGTATTATTTAATTTCCAAGTATTTGGAAAATTTTCTATTATCATTCTGTTATTAATTTCTAGTTTGATTCCACTGTGGTTAGAGAATGCACTCTGTATGATTTCAATTGTTTTAAATTTGTTGAGGTTAGTTTTGTGGCAAGATAAGAGTCTATGCTCTGAAAAAAAATGTTTTCTAATATTGTTGAGTGGAGTGTTATACAAATATTGATTAAATCCTGCTGACTGATGGTTATAGTAGGCTGACTAATGGCCCCCAAAGATATCCAGGTCCTATTTCCAAGAACCTAACAACATTACCATATAAGGCATAAGAGATTTTTCAGATATAATTAAGAATCTTGAGACAGGAAGATTATCCTGGATTGCCTGGGTATATCTTAAATGTAATTAAAAGTTTCTTTATAAGAGGGAGGCAGAGCAAGTTGTGACTAAAGAAGAGGAGAAGGCAATATGATGACAGAAGCAGAGACTGAAATGATGCAGCCACAAGCCAAGAAATGCTGCCATCCCCTAGAAACTAGAAGAGGTAAGGAATAGATTCTCTTCCAGAGTCTCCAGAAGGAACCAGTCTAGTCGATACCTTGATTTTAGCCCCGTAAGACTCATTTGGAAACTGACCTCCAGAACCATAAGAAAATACACTTCTATAGTTTTAAGGCACTAACTCTGTGGTAATTTGTTACAGCAACAACAGGAAACTCATGCAATGGCATTTTTAAGTTCTTTTATATCCTTGATGATTTCCAGTCTGGTTGTTGCATCAATTGTTAAAATGGGGGGAGGTGCTGAAGTCTCTAACAATAATTATGAATTTGTCCATTTTTTTCTTTCAGTTCATTCAGTTTTGTTTTACACATTTTGTGCCTCAGTGTTGGCGTATGCACATTTAGGACTGCTATGTCTTCTTGGTGGATTGACCCTTTCACCATTATGTAATGTCTCTCTCTTCTTTGGTAATTTCCTCTGCTCTAAAGTCTACTCTATCTGGCATAAATGCTTTGTTTTCATTAATGGCTGCATAATATATATATTTCCATCCTTTTATATTATTCTACTTGTGGTATTATTACATTTGAAATGAGTTCTTGCAGACAGCATATAGTTGAGCTATGAAATCCCCTCTACCAAACTATCTTTTAACTGACATACTGTTTATTGATATAGTAGAGATATTCTACTTTTATTTTTTTGTTTTCTGTTTGTTCTTTCTATTGTTTTTCTGGTTCCTTTCTCCTGCCTTCTGATGGTTACTTGAACATTTTTAGAATTCCATTTTGATTTATCAGTAGTGTTTCACAGTCTGTCAATTTGTACAGTTTTTAAAGTGGTTCTAAGAGTTGCTTTAAGGCATTACATATACATACATATATATTTAATTGCAGTCTACTGGGGCCACTTTACCAATGCAAATAAAATACAGACACCTTACTTCCCTTTATGTCCCTTTACTCTCCCTCAGTTAGAATTGTCTTAAATACTTTCTCTACATACATTTGGAAACACATGAGACACCAGGCGCTGTGGTTCACGCTTGTAATCCCAGCAGTTTGGGAGGCCAAGGCAGGCTTATCACCTGAGGTCAGGAGTTCAAGACCAGCCTGGACAACATGGTGAAACCCCGTCTCTACAAAAAATACAAAAATTAGCCAGGTGTGGTGATGCATGCCTGTAATGCCAGCTACTCAGGAAGCTGAGGCACAAGAATCACTTGAACCCAGAAGGCAGAGGTTGCAGTGAGCCAAGATCATGCTACTGCCCTCCAGCTTGGGTGAGAGTAAGACTCCATCTCAAAAAAAGTTTCTGGGGGCTGCCAGCATTTCTTGGCTAGTGGCTGCAACATTTCAGTCTCTGCTTCTATCATATTAGCTTCTCCTCTTCTTTAGTCAAAACTTCTTTCCTCCTTCCTGATTTTCCAGCATTTTTTCTTTTATCATTTCCTCTCAGATTAAAGAACTTCCTTTAGCTATTCTTTTAGGATAGCTCTGCTGATGACAATTTCTCTTTCCATCACCTAACAATGTCTTGATTTTCTCCCATATTCCTGAAGGATATTTTCACTAGAAACAGAATTCTTGCTTGACAGTTATTTTCTTTCAGCACTTGAGAAATGTGTTACTTCCTTCTGGCCTCCATGGTTTCTAGTGAGAAATATGCTGTCATTCAAATCGTATTTTCCTTATAGCGTTTGTTGTATTTTCCTAATTGCTTGTTGAAGCATTTTTATGAGGGCTGCTTTAAAATCTTTGTCAGATAATTAGGATGTCTCTGTTATCTTGGTGTTGGTGTCTACTGATTACCTTTTCCATCCTAGTTGAGATTGTCTCTATAAGTAATTTTCAATTGAAATCTGAACATTTTGAGAATTAAGAGACTGGATCTTGTTTAAATTTTCCATTTTATACGGCTTTTCCTAATACTGCTCCATCAGAAGAAAGAGAGATACTACCTCATTACTGCCATATGGGGATGGAAGTTCAGGTTCCCAACTTGGCCTCTGTTGACACTCAAAAATGGCAGAGGCGACTCATTACTGCTGGGTAGCAGATGTGAGTTCTAGGTTCCCATTAGGCTTCCACTGATACTATCCTGACTGGGAAGAGGAGGCATGCCTTGTGTCTCCTCCCCACATGGTTTCCACTCATCGATACCTTCACATGCCTAGTGTTACTTGCACACAAAAAAACTAAAAAACAGAATCAAATAGGAAAAAATACAAATTTGGTATTACGACAGCTTTTCAGATTGTCTCTATTTTGTTACTTGTTACTATGCTTACAAACTTTTATTTATTAAAAAAACTTTATTGTTACTTATTTCAATATCTAGTCCTAGAGTGAGAAGATAACCTTATATACTAGAAAAAGGAAAATTGTTAACAGAGTGGAACTATATATTTGTAACCCAAACTTTTTCAAAGAAAAGATGTACATAGAAAGCAACAGCAATAATAATACATGTTTAAATAATCCAAAAATTACCTCACAAACATCCTTACTTCATGTTTGTTCATACTCCCTTTCTGGCTTAATTATTGGATGACTGTTCTAGATTTATCTGGAGAACAGCGAAGAAGGCAGACTCAAAATGTCATGAATTATAAACAAAAACTGAAAAAATACTAAATTAGTGTTGCAAGAATGGTTCTGTATTATAAAATATATAAACCTCATACTAATAGCTCCAAGGAGGATACACACACATTTAAGTACTTCTCCTCTTTCTCTCTCTCTCTATACACATACATATATATAGAACATTTTAATTTACAAATACGAGTTTAATGGAATAATTTGAGTTTGATCAACTCTACCAAAAGCATGATGTTCTCCATACTCAATAAGAAAAACGCTATACAAAAATATTCATTTTTTAAAAAGTTATGTAACAACTAAACAATGGGGAATTTTTTGTAGTTCCATATCATAAGATAAATCAACTGTTTTATATTTAAGAGAGACATAGAGTTTCCATGTTATGGAGATGACATGAAACTCCCATATTCCTAGCAAAAAACACTTCATTCTTTGGGTAACCACTACTTTCCACATTTCTAACCTACCATTATTCATCTAATTGCCCATTCCTCATTTAGTCAATGCATCCAGACTACAATTTCTTATAATCAGTTTAAGGAAACTATACTGCAGAATGTTGCAGGTCCTTTTGTATCACCACAGTATAAAAAAAATCAAGTACGTATGAATACATACTTTTGACATTAAAATTAAAGTACTCCTTAAAACTATTAATGTTATGTAGGACTGATTTTGGAATATTAATGCTACAATTTAAAGTATAACATGTTTAAATATAAAGTTATCAAGTTATCCCAAGGTAAATGTTATGCGATAGAACAGAACTCATTTATTACTCTCTCCACAGAGTAACACCTCAAAAATGAATTTAAACAATTGTTTAAAAGGCATAAGCTACTTGAACAAAGGAAATGAGAGAAAACGCAACGACAAATCAGATCACTCCATAAGAACTGACTTAAATGCTAGAAAGTTGGCTCATACCTTGGGGAGGAGAAAGAAGGTTAGCAGGGACAGCAAAGAAGAAACCCATGCGACACTGCAGAACCTTCAACAGGCTCAGGAGTTGGCAGCACCAAGTACTTATGGAAGTGGAGGTGAAGGTATGGCTAAAAACAGATGACTTAGAGGAAAGCCTATTAAAAAAGCAATCAACATGCCAGATCCCCTCCTCATCATCAGAATGCTACAGGATTATCCTCTGGAAAAAGTAAAACAAAGTAGCTGAGCTAGAAAACCAGACACAGCTGAGAGTTTACAGTCTGAAAACAAGGGTGTTATCAGAAAGGTTACTTAATGTCCATACATGTTCAACACTGCCACCTCCAGTCTTCTTCCCCAATTCAGCTCCCAGAACACTGGCAAGCAGGCTTAGATGACAGGAGATTGAGAGTCTTTTCTGAAGGTCTGGCTATAGCCCCAAGAAAAAGATCTAAAGGTACTAACATTGGCTGTTTCCTAATGAAATGGCCCCACATATCACTCCACATTGAAGTTCACTGTATGTAAGCATCAGTGATCCTCCTTTATCCCCACCTACCAATTTGGGATATTTTTAAATGGGCTTACAGTGTTTGATTACAGCATATGTTCAAGAAAATTTGTAAAAATTGTAACAATAAATTTAGAGGGAACCAAGTTTCACTATATATTTAACAAAACCAGCAATTTGGATCTTATTTAAAATGTGTGATTAGCCAAGTATGCTACGCTGAAACATCTCTGCATTTTATATTAAATAGGAAGTCTAAAACGACATTTAAATATTACTAGATACTAGTGATTTTTAAAACCACTTGAAAGAAGTGGCTCCTGCATTACAACATTTGGCAACAACATTTTGTGCTAAGTCAAATTTTTTTTTAATATATCCAATAAAAGAGGTAAATAATCAAAGATATTCACTAAAGTAGAATTAATTTGAGTTGTACATATTTTGAAAGTAAAATAACAACAACAACAACAGCAAACTGTACTTCTTCAAGCTAGGATTCAAATATTTCATTAGTTCACTAGCCTACAATAATTTATAACTTCTAACAATTATTTTCCTTTCTCACACAAAAGGAGTTATGACACCATTATCTGCATAAAACAATTTGGCTTTTCCTCTTTCCCAGTTTTCCATAATATATTTGGCTTCCAAAATCTGCTAAACTATAATGTAAACTATACTAGAAACACACCATATATTTTGGCAGAATTAATGAACTACTTGATCTCTTCATTTCTTACAGCACCTAAAATATGATATTCATGTACTCAATATCTGTTAAATTGAATAAAAATCTTCATCCACTTAAACTGTTTTCATCAAGCAGCTTGATTTCTTATAGAAATATAAAACATACACACTGTATTCCTAATTTCTTAAAATATTTTTGGTACTGCACTTTGCTCTAAGTTAAATCAGTTTTATATGTATGCATTTTTAAAAGGCATCCTGGAAATGTTCTAAAATAATTCTAAGAACTGAATGCCCATACTTTCCACCTTAAATTACCTACTGGCACTGGCATCCACTGCTAGGAAAACCCAAACTTTCACATCAAAAATACTTATATTCTTACTTTTGCCTGGTTGCAGATGCAATAAAACAATCTACCCTTTTAACTTTCACAGCATAAACTTTAAAATTACAAGGTATACAAGACTAAATTTCATCAAATGCCATCAAAACATCTCTTCTTTTGACATACTTATCAGCATGCTGCAAAGACCAGTCGTCTCTTGTGCAGCGCTAACTTACAATTTTCACATTTTCTAATTAAGGCTCCCTGTAGCCCCTATTCAGTTGTCTGGCATTAAAAAAATAAAGTGTTTTCTTCCTTTCTTTCCTGGTCATTATCAGGTCTTGAAATAATTCAGCAACAATTTCACCCATGGTGTGCCTTTCACTCTCTTAAAGCATCAGCCACAAAAACAAATCCGTGAATCCAAAAGCTGGGCCAGATTATGAAGGAAAAAGAGCAGAAATTAAGGCTAGTAACAAAATCACCACAAAAACACAGCAGCAGAGAAGGCCAATTCTGTCACAGGAAAATACGGCAACTGCTAAATATAAACCTCTGACTCCTCAAACTTATTTGCGTTATCTGAAAACGTCTTTGCTTTTAGCTGCAATTTACTGGCTTTACTGTGGTAAGAATGATTCTTTCATGCCGCAAAAGAGGTGTCGAAATCTTAGGCTGATTTTTTAAGTGAAAATAATTATTACTTTGTCCCAGTTTATTTCGAAGATAAAAGGTCTCAAAATCTGGAGCGCGCAAGGAAATAAAATGATGGAAACACCATGATCCACAGATGGATACAACGATGAAAACACACGTGTTTAAGTTTAGAAACTAAAATCATTAAATGAAGGTATAAAACCTATTGGAATGTATCACAATAATTTACAAAAATTGCTCATGAGTTTTAAAATGATAATGAACATTTATCATGCTGACCTGGATCTCCTCCCAGATGTCTTCATCCAATAAAGTAGCTGCTCTATGGTGCTGCAAAGGGACTATCAGGCAGTGTCCCTCCGTAAGAGACCGTACGTTGGGTAAACATAAATAAACCTATGGGGGAGAAGTACAAAAGGTGAAATGTTACTGCTATTTATTCTCAGTTGTAACAGATGAACCCTTGGTAGAAAAAAAAAGATGAATATTTAATGAAGAATACTTAAGAATTGCTTTTGTAAATGTTAATATTTTTAAAGATATTTAATATTTTTAAAGGCATCAGGATGGTTTTTAATAAACTGAAAATTTAGAGCACAGATCTTATACATCAGACAAGGATTAAGATTAGGCAAAGAAGAGCAGAATGAATGACACAATATCCTTAATCTGAAGGGGCTAGATACTTGAAAATCCTTGAAACAAAACAATTTTCACAAAAACAAAAAGACACATGGCCTAGTAATGGTCTATCGGATGCCTGTTTATCAGGCCTTCCTTCTCTGATTAGCTGAGAAAAGAGAATAAACTGAGCTCAAAGGAAGAGAATATGACCTTGGAATGACCTTACTGCTATTTATTTACAAACATCTATTACCTAAAAACTAGTGCTATTTTTCCATTATATACAAACTGTCTTTTTTTAAAAAAAAAAAAAAAAAAAAGGTTAATCGGTATGTATACAGAGAACAAAAGCATTACAAAGGGCTTGATCTTATTCTTATTTCTGTTATATTTTGCTGGGTTTTAGCTAGAAATATTTTGCAAAGCAGACATTGTTTATTTAATAGAATAACTCAAATGTTTAAAACTTTGCTGAGAACAAAGTACGAGTGCACATGGATATCTACCTAAAATTACAGTAACCTCACAAACATGTTCATGAAAAAAAAGAAAAAGAAATAAAGATTAAGGGCCATGGATATGTCTGTAGACAACTTACAAGATTTAGAAAATAAAATATTTAAAGAAATGACTGAATTTTCTACATAATCACTGAGATAAAGAGCCAGGTCCAAGTGTCAACGATAGGTCAAATGAGCTGTAATAAAATTCATTTTTAAATGCATTATAAACATAAAAATCACCTAAATTGGTATCAAAATCAGTTTTTCAAAACAATAATAGAAACATAAAAGAGAAAATAAAATAACACCTAAATAAATTAGAACACACAAAAAGCAATACTTTTTTTATCTGACAGAGACAGCAGAGCTACGATGGACTGATCAATAATTACTGAGGGCCAATTACATGCCAGGCAGTGTTCTACATGCTAGGGAATCAACAATGAGCAGGGACACAAATCCCTACCCATAAGGAGCTTATGGGGTGCTACAGATTGAATGTCTGTGTGCCTCCAAAATGTATATGTTAAACCTTAACACCCAAGGTGATAATATTTGGAGGTAGGGGACTTTGGAAGGTGATTAGGTCATGAGGACAGAGTCCTCATGAATGGGATTAATTCCCTTATAAAGAGGCCCCAGGGAACGTGCTTGCCACTTCCACCACGTAATGACACAGCAATAAGATGGCTGTCTGTGAACCAGGATGTGGGACCTCACCAGACACTGAACCTGCTAGCACCTTGATCTTGGACTTCCCAGCCTCCAAAACTGGCTTCAATAAATTTCTGTTGCTGATAAGCCATCCAGTCTATGGAATTTTTTTATAGTAGCCCAAACTAAGACATGAAAGAAGAAAGACAAACAATGTAAATGTAAAGTAAAATGTATAATATGTCAGATGGTGATAAGGGGTACTAAAAAAATAAAGCAGAAAAAGGTACAGATCGTGTCTAGGGAGAAGTTAGGAAGCCCCCTTTTAAAGTTACCTACTAGGGTAATATTTGAGAATATATGTGAAGGAAGGAAGAGTAGACACAGGAAGAAACCCCCAGTCAAAGGGAAAAGCATATGAGGAGGATGCATACCAAGTGTGTTCTCCAGATTGTCAGACAGCCAGTGTGGCTAAGCTGAGAGGATGAGAGGAAGGCTGACAGCCAGTGAGGTGACACAAAGAATTGGGCCTGCAGGCCTCATAGGCGACAATAAGGATTCTGGCTTTGGTCTGAAAGCCAGATCTGACTAATGTTGACTTAAAGTCAAAAAGACCACTTGCTACTGCATAGAGAAAGGGCAAAGGAAAGAGGCAGAAAGACCCATTAGGAAACTATTACAGGAGTCCAGTAATAAATGATGACGACTTTAGCCAGGGTGGTAGAAATAAAGATTATGAAATGTGGTCAGAACAGGAATGTATTTTGAAATACAGCCAACAGAATTTAGAAATGGACAGTAAGGAGTGAGGGAAAGTAAAGGACTCAGTATTACTCCAAGGTCTAATGCAAGCAACTGGAGGATGAAAGTGACATTTACTAGAAAGAGGAAGACTATGGGAAGGTTAGTGTTAGCTAAAGGTAAAGGTGGAGATGGGTATTAGAATTTCACCTAAGTTTGAGATGTTTATTAGATATCCAAGTGCAAAAGTAGGTTGGATACATGCACTAGAATTGTAGGAGATATTTGGGTTAAAATGTGAATTTGCTAGTGGTCTAAAAACAGTAGTCATGAAATGAACAGAACATTTCAGACAAAGACATCGCTATTATAGCATTTTAAGAGAGTGTAAGCAAAAATTCTGAAAGTCTTCTGTAGTAGATTGCACAAATGCATCCAGTTATTCACTACTTCATATAACCCTTCACGATGTTACTCTGTAGCTCCTCCCATCAAGAGGTGGAGTTACAAACTGGCCTTATGACTCATGAAGGACATCACAGAACATGGTAGAAATGATGGTGGTCAGTTCCAAGTCTATGCCTCAAGAGGCCTTGTGTACTTCTGCTAATTCTGTTGGAATGAGCCTAGCTCCCATGTGAAGAAGCCTATGCTAGCCTACTGGAAGACAACAGACCATACAAAACAGAGTGATTTAAATGCTGTCTCAAGCCACTAAATTTTGGTGTAGTTTGTTTATGTATGAATGCTAGTATATCTCCTCTTCCCCCACTTAAAGGTATAAATGGAAGACTAGATAATTCTCAGGTCTGATGTATAAAGTCTTTACACTCCTGAGGTCTGAGATCCAGTAAGGGTAATACCCACTTCAGACAGCTTGCAGTTCCCAGAATGAACCATGTGGTTGTGCACCTCAGTGTCTTTGCTTGTGTTGTCCTGTACTTCCTAAATACTGCAATGTATCCTATTCCACCATTAAAATGTAGCACAAGACATACTTCTTCCAGAAAGCCTTCCTTGATAACCCCACAGTAACTTAAATATTCCTCCTTCGTGTTCTCATGACACTCCTGCATTTATATCACTGCATTAAAATTGATCTGGTTATGTCTGCCTGCTCCCCATAAAGCTGTAAGCAACTTGAGGAGGTTGTAGGCATATTTATATTTCTAGTACCTAGTACTAGAGGCTGACAAACACTAGATACTCAGTAAATACCTGGTAAATGAATGAATTACCTAGCAGTTTTTTTGTTTCTCTTTTTTTTTTTTTTTTTTTTTTTTGAGACGGAGTCTCGCTGTGTCGCCCAGGCTGGAGTGCAGTGGCGCGATCTCGGCTCACTGCAAGCTCCACCTCCCGGGTTCACGCCATTCTCCCGCCTCAGCCTCCGAGTAGCTGGGACTACAGGCGCCCGCCACCACGACCGGCTAGTTTTTTGTATTTTTAGTAGAGACGGGGTTTCACCATGTTAGCCAGGATGGTCTCGATCTCCTGACCTCGTGATCCACCCACCTCGGCCTCCCAAAGTGCTGGGATTACAGGCTTGAGCCACCGCGCCCGGCCTTTTGTTTCTTTTTCTAAATCAAATTAAAAGTAGATGACTAGAATCAGGCAAAAATATTAAAGAATGAACATAACTCTTATTTAAGTTATAACCATGTCGTTTATGTGAAAGTTGGGAAAGGAACTTAGAAAAATAAATATAAGTAATTAGTTAAGATGGATTTTTAAAAATTATTTAATTTTGAATGGGATTTTGACATTTATCTTTTTGTTAAGTATAAAGGAAAAGAGAAGAAAAAGATAAGAAAATAAATCAAAAGCAGCCAGAATGGACACTGATTAATTAACCACCTCAACAACCTAAAGATATTAATGACAAGGGGTATATGTATGTACGTGTAAGTGTACAATAAACAACATAAATAGGTATATGTATGTTTCCCAAACTATTCGTTCCTGAAACTAGCATTCATTCATTCATTCACTGTCTTCTACTTTTCTCACTGACTCCACTCCTGCCTTCTTTCTGCTCCGTCAATGCCAAGCTCATTTTCTCCTCAGGGTTTTTCACTGACGGTCCTTCCTGAAACATTATCCATTCTTATCTTCATGTTACTTGTCCTTCCCATTTTATGCATCTTTACTAAAGTTCCTCAGAGAAGCCTTCCAGACTACCTTGTGAAAAAAATACCCCCATCATTTTCTCCCATTTCTTCACTTTACTTGCTTTATGACGATTAATTATTTCAAATCAGGGCAATTATTACTTTATTTACTGCCTTATTTCCCCAGGCATAAGGTCCAAAAGTCTATCCGATTCTCAACTTTTCCCCAGTGACTAATTAGGGTATGGCATATATTAGGTATACAAAAATTATTTTTTTAATAATATTAGATAAGAATTAAATTATAATAGAATTAAATCAGTAAGTGTTTATTGGAATGAATTACTATTATGTACTACCACCAGGGCTAGATGCTTGGTATACAATGGAGACCAAAGTTACCTCTGTCTTCACGGAGCTTAAAAATTATTAGGGGAAAGACCCAATAAACAAGTAAAACAAACAAAATAATAAACTTCTTCAAGTTATTCTATGAAGAAACAAAAAAGTTCTATGAGAATGTAAGCAAAGGATAATAAATACTTCTTACCTTAACACCTATTGCAACAATAAGATGCTTGGGAAATTGAGAGCTGTCAAAACAATACAGACATTTTTCCATTTGTGCAGCAAGACTCCGATGTTCAGCAATAGCCTTTTTCCGTTGGTTCTCTTCCTCTTCACCAAGACGTTCTCTCTCAGCTGCTTTGGAGACAAACATGTCATCCAGGGTGTAATAGTCTCCATCTGTTTTTCCCATAAACTGAAAAACCAAAATAACAGTAACAGGGAGTATAAGGTAGTGATTAGGATTTTACTGTACTGTAGTATCCTAAATCTGTATCTGTAAGTTCTATGATAAAACTCTTACATTTAAAGGAAAAGAAAAAACATGATTGATACTTGTTTGATCTTCTAGAGTCAATCTATCATCATCATCACCACAGCTAAAGTTTACTGAATACTTACTATATACAATTCTGTATGACTTGTTCATGTGGGGACCATTAGCATTTTCAACTAATAGATGAGGAAACTGAATCACAGAGATGTTAAAACTGTAACTTTAAAAATTCACGTATACACTATATAGAATGTGAAACTTTTTTTTTTTTTAACCACATCTCCAGGTACCTTCTCCATACCTCCCCTAACATGAACTATGGACAGACTGAGGCTTTCAAAATACAAAAACACAAATATGCAAATTTTATTTCCTTATTTTATGTGCCTCCTTAGGTACTTAGAGAGTTCTATACTGTGTACAGAATGAAGTTCAAACTCTTGAACTTGAAAGCCAACTAAATCATACATACAAAAAGTCATGATGGTTTAAAGCTTAGATTCCACAGTCAAAATGACCATGGTAAAGTTCTAAGTCCTGTATGTATAACCTTGAACATATTATTTAATTTCTCTGTGCTCGCTCTATGCCTTATTTCCTCATTTTACAATGGTTATAACAATACTGCCTGAGTATCCCTTATCCAAAATGCTTGGGACCAGAAGAGTTTTAGACTTCCAATTTTTTCTGATTTTGGAATATTTGCATATATATATAATAGGGTATCATGGGGATGGGACGTAAGTCTAAAATGAAGTTCATTTATGTTTCCTATGTACTTTAAATGCATAGCCGTAAGGTAACTGTATATAATATTTTTAATATTTTTGTGCATGAAACAAAGTTCATGTATATTGAACTATCAGAAAGCAAAGATGTCATTATCTCAGCCATCCATAAGGAATTACAGCACATTTACATTTATGTATACCTGCTACATTGGCACATGATTGCACAGTTATTCTGTCCTTGGCATCCTTATTTCCTGACAGGCTGTCTCATCAGTTGTAGTAAGTGTCTTCCTGGGTCAACCCATGAGGTTTAATTCTACTAATTTTTCAACACTATTGTAAGAGTTAGCTGTCACTTCCATCAAATAAACTTCCTCCGTCTTGCAAGCCCCTCCAATGTGTACTTGTACTGCTGTCCATCTCAGGATGACTACACTGTAACATACTCATTAACTTGTCTTTTTTTTTTCCATTACACTGCGTTCTACTAAGTGTAAGAGAAGTACTAAAGTACTAAGTATAATGTAAATTACTCAGTGTAATGGAAGTATTAAAGCACTAAGTATTAAAAACAGAACAGGCCAGGCACCGTGGCTCACACCTGTAATCCCAGCACTTTGGGCGGCTGAGGTGGGTGGATCATGAAGTCCAGGAGTTCGAAACCAGCCTGACCAACAAGGTGAAATCCTGTCTTTACTAAAAATACAAAAGTAGCTGGGTGTGGTGGTGCATGCCTATAATCCCAGCTACTCAGGAGGCTGAGGCAGGAGAATCGTTTGAACCAGGGAGGTGGAGGCTGCAGTGAGCCAAGATCGCACCATTGCACTCTAGACTAGGCAACAAGAGTGAAACTCCATCTCAAAAAACAAACAAACAAACACAACAACAAAAAAACAAAACTACGTGTTATCATCAAACATAAAGCAATAGCAAGATGCTTGGATCTTAGCATTTTAAATGATTTGAAGATGGAGCAGTTCTATACATGTCAAACAAAGTAGATTTCATAGCATACAGTATTATGAATGATAAAGGGTCACCTGATAAAGGAGTCATAACATCAAGAGGATACATTCTGTAGATTATGTAAGTTGGAAAGAAAAATTTTAAGAGGACATAACAATCCAAAAGTTTATATACCTAATAACAGAGCTTCAAAATGTGTAAGAACAAACTTGACAGAACTGCCAAATAGATAAATTCCAACTGTAATCACGATTTTAAATACTTCAGTCTCTGTAATTGGTAGCACAAACAGAAAAGCAATAGCTACGTAGAAGACTCGAACACACTATCAACCAACTTGACTTAATTGACATTAACAGAAATTTCAGACAACAGCAGCAAAACATACGTTCTTCTCTTGTGTACATGGAACATCAACCAAGACAGATGACATTCTGGGTCATAACACAAGTCTCAATAAATTTAAAAAGATTCTAGTAACTTAAAGTATGTTCTCTGAACACAATGGAATAAAAATCAGTAACAGAAATATCTTTGGAAAACTGCCACATACTTGGTATTGTGCACTCCTAAATGACCCATGAATCAACAACAACAACAAAAAAAAGAAAATGAGAAATGACTTTAAACAGCAGTAAAACAAAAATACCACATATCAGAATTTGCTGCTGCTGCTAAAAGCAGAATTTAGAGGGAAATTATAGCATTAAACATCTGTATTAAAAGACAAGAAAGGTCTCAAATCAATGATGCCAACTGCAACCTTAAGAAACTAGAAAAAGAAGAAAAAATAAAACCCAATGTAAATAGAAGAAAATTTCTTTAACACCATTACTGATAGAATCAGATAAAAAGATTACTACCAAGGCATTTCTTAGAGCACACTGACTTCCTTGTTTCTACTAGCAATTTATTTTTTTCTTCCACAATATTCCCCATATTAATCCTTGTATACTTCTTGACTTTTCCAGGTTTGTCTATTTATGTAAACTGCATTGCCTTACAAATTATTATTTTAAATTTATTTTAACTTTATATCTTCATCTAAACCATAATTCATTACATTCTAAAAAATATCAGAACTGGTCACTAGTCATTTTCATGAAATAGTGTCCTACTACATGCTAGATATTAATCCTAATACAAATATTTCTGCAACACAGAAATTTTTATTTTCACTTGACAGATTAAAAACTGAGGCTAGGCCAGGCACAGTGGCTCACGCCTATAATCCTAGCATTTTGGGAAGTGGAGGCGGGTGGATTACCCGAGGTCGGGAGTTCGAAACCAACCTGACCAACTTGGGGAAACCCCGTCTCTACTAAAAATACAAAAATTAGCCAGGCGTGGTGGCACATGCCTGTAATCCCAGCTACTCGGGAGGCTGAGACAGGAGAATCATTTGAACCCGGGAGGCAGAGGTTGCCGTGGGCCGAGATCATGCTAGCCTGGGCAACAAGAGCGAAACTCCGTCTCAAAAAAAAAACAAAACTAAAAACTGAGGCTAACAGAAACTAAGTAACTTAATCAATATCACACCGCTATTAAAGGACAGAACCAGGAATTGAAACCAGTTGGTCTGACTACAAAACTGCAGAGTGTCTGGCATATAAGTGAGGCTTTCTCCCTTAAGAAATCAATGTTTGAAACACAGAAAGGGTATATTGTGAATACAGTCTATGAAGCAGAATAAAGAGCTACAAGAAAACTTATTTCATCTAGAATAAACATACCAAATCAAGTTAAGGTGCTTATCAGTGGGAACGCAGATATCTAGTAGTTATTTATCTTACCCAAAATATATTAACAGGAGCACATTTATACATATATAACTGTGCCTTCATATGATATAGCCCATTGTGTTTTTGGAAAGTTCATAAATGATCAGAGAACACATTCAAAACAAATAAGTCAAATATTTTATACATGGAAGATGGTATTTCTACCCTTAAATCTAGTTTTCATGGATGTTGCCAAACCTCCTTGATTTATTTATAGTGTTTGAACTGAAAATGATAGTCTTGCCAATTAAGTCTGACTGATTCTTCAATACAACTGAAATATGGTCCCCACTGATCCAGGAACAATTAATTCCCTCCTCCTACAGCCTCAAATGATTTGCATTTTTATTCATTATCTTTTCTTTGGGCTTTGATACAAAATAGTTTTAATTTATCAATCATATATACCTCTTCTATGACCTCCAGCCTACTGTATTCTTGTTATTTGACAGTAACAATCAACATTTTTTAACAGACTGGTAAAAGATAGTGGAGAATGTACTAAGCGTAAGATGGAAAAAGTGAACAAAACTGCTGGATGAAAGGAGATAAAGAAAGAAAAGAGGAGCATGAAAATATGCCTCTTCATCATTCAGACAGAATCCTTTAAAAAGCTGATTATATTATACAAAATCAATTTGGCACACCATAAACGCAAACTAAATGACGGTGAGTTAGCCATTTCACACTCATTAGGATGGCTAGAATCAAATAGTCAGATAATAACAAGTGTTGTGAAGGATGTGGTAAAATCAGAACCCTCATACACTGCTGATGGGAATGTAAGATAGTGTAGCTGCTTTGGAAAACAGTCTGGTAGTTCGTCAAAAATTCAACATAGATTAATTAATAAAATATTAAACATACAGCTTACGACAGAGGTGCCCAATCATTTGGTTTCTGTGGGCCGCACTGGAAGAAGAACCATCTTGGGCCCCACATAAAATACACTAACACTACCAATACCTGATGAGCTAGAAAAAAAAAAATCTCAAAAAGCTCATAATATTTTAAGAAAGTTTACAAATTTATGTTGGACTGCATTCAAAGTCGTCCTGGGCCACATGTGGCCCACAAGCCATGGATTGGACAAGGTTGAGTTACCACATGACAAAGAAATTCCACTGCTAGATATATACACCCAAGGAAAACGAAAATACATGCCCACACAAAAAACTGTACATGAATCTTCACAGCAGCATTATTCATAATACCCAAAAGGTGGAAACACTCTAAATGTCCATCAAGTGATGAATGGATAAACAAAATGTGGTACGCACAATGCAGTATTATTTGGCCATAAAAAGAATGAAGTACTGATACTTGTTACAACACGGATGATCTATAAAAATATTATGCTAAGTGAAAAAAGTCAGTCATTTAAAAAAACACTATTCTATGATTCCATTCATATGAAACGTTGAGAACAGGAAAATCTATAGACAAAATAGATTAGTGGCTGCTTAGGGCTTAAGGAGGAAGAGTTGAAAGGATTCGCTAACTTTAATCTGTATTCTTTCACTGTAATCAACTTTAACCATGAGAGTAACAGCTTTTAGTCAATTCTGTGAGTCCTTCCAGTAAAATATTGACCCCAAGAGTGGCCTTAGGGGCCTCTGAACTTGCAGTTGGTGTCAGGAGTAAAGGTGGTCTTGAGGACTCCCCAACATCATGTTTGGCTGGATGCTCAGGGACTTAGAACACAAATAGAGAACTGATGACAAGGAGGTCTGGGGAAGAGGTATGCAAACAGATACAGAGTGCAAGGATACTTATATCCCACATGACAATACTTATGCCATTAGCTACTTCTACCATTGTCTCAAAGCCTGTGAACAAAACAGCCATGCACAGATAAAAGTTACACATGAGCTTACCACATGAGCTTCAACTCACCAAAGTCAACTGGGCTACATCAGCAATACCCAGTCTGCCAACAGAGACCAACACTGAGCCCCTGATATGATAACTGTCCCTCTGGCAGCAAGGTGAATACAACAGACCGCTTCCATCCTAGAAGAGGCAGTGCTTTCTTCTTACTGGAATAGATACTTTGGATATGGATTTGCCTTCCTGGCGTGTCACGCTTCTGCCAAAACCCCCATCATTCTTAAGTACTTGGCTGGACAAAACAGTGAACTGTCCTTTTGAAGGTGTATTTACAAGAACCAGCCAGGTGACCATCCCTTGTAGGGCTGGGTTATGTCTTCCAGGATACAGTATATGCTCTAAGTAGCATCCAAACAATGATGATCCACAACTAGGATCCACATGTCGGGAAATCTTAGGGAAAAAATAGGAGTGACTATTACCCTTTGGGATAAGCTAGCAAAATTTTTGCTTCCCATTCCTGTGACTTTAGACTCTACTGGTCTAGAGGTTTTAGTTTCAAACAGAGAAATACAGGGCCAGGCACAGTGGTTCACGCCTGTAATCCCAGCACTTTGGGAGGCCAACGTAGGAGGTGGGAAGATTCCTTGAACCCAGGAGTTCAAGACCAGCCTGGGCAACATGGCAGAACCTCATCTACATTTTAAAAAGAAAAAAAAAAAAAAGGAGAAATGCTTCCACCAAGGGACACAACAATGACTCACTGAACTTGAAGTTGAGACTGCTACTTGGCTACTTTGACTCCTCACTCCATTGAATGAAAAGGCATCGTATTGGCTGAAGCGACTGATCCTTTCAAGGGCAAATTGGATTGGACTACACAACGGAGGTAAGAGGAAATATGTCTGGAACGTAGGAGATCCTCAAGGGTGCCTCTTAGTATTCTCCTGTTGCATACAGAGATTGTGTATAGTGATGAAGTCAGGGCATTTAAAGTATCCATCACTCAAATAATGTACATTGCACCCATTAAGCAATTTCTCATCATGTCCTCCTCCCACCCCCTTATTCTTCTGAGTCTCTATTTCCTATTATTCCATACTCTACGTCCATGTGTATACATTATTTAGCTCCCACTTACAAGTGAGAACATGTGATATTTGTCTTTCTGTGCCTGACTTGTTTCACTTAAGATAATGGCTTCCAGATTCATTTATGTTGCAGCAAAAACAAAACAACAACAACAAAAAAAACACAAAAAACATGATTTCATTCTCTCTTATGGCTGAATAGTATTCCATTGTGTATATATACCACACTTTCTTTATCCAATCGTCCACTGATAGACACAGGTTGATTCCATTCTCTTTGCTCTTGTGAACGCTGCTGCAATAGACATACAAGTGTGGGTTTTGTTTTGTTTTGTTTTGTTTTTTGAGACAGAGTCTCGCTCTGTTGCCCAGGCTGCAGTGCAGTGGCCGGATCTCAGCTCACTGCAAGCTCTGCCTCCCGGGTTTACGCCATTCTCCTGCCTCAGCCTCCCGAGTAGCTGGGACTACAGGCGCCCGCCACCATGCCCGGCTAGTATTTTTTTTTTTTTTTTTTTTTGTATTTTTTAGTAGAGACGGGGTTTCACCATGTTAGCCAGAATGGTCTCGATCTCCTGACCTCGGGATCCGCCCGTCTCGGCCTCCCAAAGTGCTGGGATTACAGGCTTGAGCCACCGCGCCCGGCCTAGTGTGGGTATTTTTTTATAATGATTTATTTCCTTTTGAGTAGGTGCCTAGTAATGGGATTGCTGAAACAAATGATAGTTCTACTTTTAGTTCTTTGAGAAATCTCCACACCATCTTCCATAGAGGTTGTACCAATTTACATTCCCCTCAACAGGGCAGAAGAGTTCCCTTATCTCCACATCCTCACAAGCATCTGTTATTTTTTTTATTTTATTTTTAATAGTAGCCATTCTGGCTGGGGTAAGAAAATATATCATTGTGGTTTTAATGTCCATTTTTCAGATGATTAGTGATGTTTAACATTTTTTCATTTACCTGTTGATCATTTGCACATCCTCTTTTGAAAGATATCTATTCATATCCTTTGCCCATTTTTTAATGGGATTATTTGTTGTTGTTGCTGAATTGAGTTCTTTGTATATTCTTGCATATTAGACCCTTGACAAATGCATATTTTGCAAATTCTCACACTGTACAGATTGTCTGTTTACTATGTTTATTATATCTTTTGCTGCACAGAAGCTTTTTAGTTTAATTTACTGCCATCTGTCTTTGTTTTTATTGCTCAGGCTTTTGAGGTCTTAGTAATGAACTCTTTGTCTAGATCAATGTCTAGAAGAGTTTTCCCTAGGTTTTCTTCTAGGGATTTTATAGTTTCAGGTCTTACATTTAAGTCTTTAATCCATCTTAAGTTGATTTTTGTGTATGTTGAGAGATATAGGTCTAGTTTCATACTTATTCTGCATAGGGCAAACCAATTTTCCCAGCACCATTTACTGAAAAGGGTACCCTTTCCCCAGTGTATGTTCTTGTCAACTTTGTCAAAGATCAGTTGACTGTAAATATGTGGCTTTATTTCTGTATTTCCTGTTCTGTTCCACTGATCTGTATGTCTATTTTTTTATGTCAGTACCATGCTGTTTTGGCTACCATAGCCTTTTTAGTATAATTTGAAGTCACGTAATCAGATGCCTGCAGCTTTGCAGCTTTGGGTTTTTTTGTTTGTTTTTGCTTAGGATTTCTTTGGCTATTAAGGCTCCTTTTTGGTTCCATATGAATTTTAAGACTGTTTGTTCTAATTCTGTAAAAAACTCTGTTGGTATGTTGATAGAGATTACAATCAACCTGTAGATTACTCTGCCCAGTACGGTAATTTTAGTGATATTAAGTCTTCTGATCCATGAGCATGGGATGTTTTTCCATTTATTTGTGTCATCAACAATTTCTTTCACAGGTGCTTTATAGTTTTCCTTGTAGAGATCTTTCACCTCCTTGGTTAAATATATTCCTAGGTATTATTTTTTATAGCTATTGTAAATGAGATTGCCTTCTTGACTTCATTCTCAGCTACACTGTTATCAATGTATAGAAATACTACTGATTTTTGTCCACTGATTTTGTATCCTGAAAATTTAGTGAATTTTTTTAAACAAATGAAAATGCAAATACAGCATACCTAAACCTGTGAGATACAGCAAGAGCAATGCTAAGAGAGAATTTTATAGCATTAAATGCCTACGTCAACAAAGTAGAAAAATAACAAATGAATAATAACCTATACCTCAATAAACTAGAAAAGCAAGAAGAAACCAACCTGAAATTAGCAGAAGAAAAGAGAGATCAGGGCAGAATAAATTGAGATACCTCCCCCAAAAATACCAAAGATCAATAAAATAAAAAGTTGACTCCGAAAAGATAAACAAGATTGATAAACTGCTAGCTAAATTACCCAAGAGATAAGATCCAAACAAACAAAATCAGAAATGTAAAAGCAGACATTACAACTGATATCACAGAAATACAAAAGAGCATCAGAGACTATGATGATCAACTATATGCTCACAAACTAGAAAACCTAGAGGAAATGGATAAATTCCTAGAAACACAAAACCTTCCAAGATTGAACCACTGACCTTTCTTCCCTTTTTAACTCTTCTAAATCAGAATTTAAGTATTTAAGCATGCTAAAGATTCTTCTATTTTGAAAATTTGTCTGGCATACACATCTACTTCCCATCACAGTAACTACTAAACTTCATGAATAAATCACATACAGAAGAGAAGAAAGATATAAAGATATAATGATTTTATTAAACAGTAACTGACAACTGATAATGTGTGAGGTGTCAAATTATGACTGATATTCAGGATACAACCTTGGTTAATGTAAACTGGCAGAATGTGTTTTTCTAATTAGCAAAATTTTCCAAATAGCTAAAAGTTTACCATTTAAGTATAAAAACATTTCTTTTGTAGTCATTTTGAAAGGAAATATTCCCAAACAGTGTTATAAGCTTTCCTGCCTTTTAAAATACAATTAATGAAACTTTAATCTTTTCCTGATAATACACAATAATTACTGTGATAATAATGTGTTTTAATTTAGGAATGGTGCTTCAGAATGTCAGGTGCATTCAAAATCAGAAATATAAAAGGAGACATTACAACTGATATCACAGAAATACAAAAGAGCATCAGTGACTATGATAATGAACTATATGCTCACAAACTGGAAAACCTAGAGAAAATGGATACTTTCCTGGAAACATAACCTCCCAAGATTGAACCATTGACCTTTCTTCCCTTTCCAGCAACTCCTCCAAATCAGAATTTAGCTTGGCCAGAATGTAACGCCAGTTACTTCTACGCTAACTATATCAGCAAGAGTTACATGGTTTTTAGTTACCCATTTTTTTTCTTCATTATTGGTGCTCTCTATAAAGTCTGTTGTCAGTTCTTACTGCCATAAGCTCCTTGTGGTAGTCTGTTTCTTCACTTATAATTTGATGCTTTTATCATGTTTCTTTTCTAAAACTGGATAACCAAGTACATTAGAATTATGTATAATATAAAAGTAGAGCTTCAGAGGCACCCTCTCTAGGTAATCAATAAATAATTGTTACATTTGGAACAGAAATAGAAAAGCTAGTCTACAATCCATAAACATTTGACTAGTATCAAGAGAAGAAACACAAAATGTCACACTTTTAAAACCATAATGACAAACCACAAAAAGAGACACATATGCTTGTCTTATTCTCTGGCCCACAGTGACATCCTAGCTAGAAGCAACTTTTTGAATACTGTCCCTTTTACTACTAATTCTCATTTGCATATTGCATTATGTCAAAATATTCACAATAACTTATTACTAGAAGAAAGTAAGGACACTGATTACATACATTTTCAAAATTAAGATTTAAAACCCAACCAAAGGAAATGATTCCAACAAGAAATTATTTTTCAGAGTGGAACTAGAGCCAACTGCTGACTTGATAAAGACACAGAAGAGCAAATAATGATGTATTAAGACAGCATAATTAAAACTGTGGTGTTAGTCTTCACCTTATGTATTTACACTACATGAAATATAATATTACCTAGCTCTTTTACAAATAATTAAAACTAACTTTCAAGTGTTAGCTTTTTTTTTAGAGACAGGATCTCACTCTGTAGCCCAGGCTGGAGTGCAGTGATGCAACTGGAAAACTAGCTTTTGGATATGGTTAGAAATACATCCACATGTTTCAATTATTGACATAACTATCAAATAAGCAGCCAACAAAGTCAACAGTCCTTTGATACTCAGCCTACTAATAATTAAATAACCATTAAGTTTAAGTTCTGGGAAAAATCGCAAGTAAAATACATCCTACTACAGGAACTCTCAGTTGACTGTATTTCTAAACTCTCAGGTGACTGTATTTCTAAAAGTTGTTCTTCTATTAAGTCATGTACCACTGCAATGCTAAAAAGTCAGCAGCTAAACAGATATGCTCAATAAATCATGCTAACTAACCATGCCTGTTTAAAAAAGAGGGGAGGGGAGTAAGACAAGATACACCAATGGAATTCCATTAAATCATATCAAAATCTTGTGAGTTATCATGACATCAGAACCAAATTCTTCCACTTCCAGATTATCTGAGTCCCTTAAGTTGGCTTCTTGTCTTCCTTGTTCCTCACAAAACATTTGAGAATTAAAACCAACATATTAGAGAGAGAAGTTTATGGCACAAGAATGAGTCATTCTTTCATAAGTGATTATTTCTTCAAGGGAAAAAAAAACAACCATCAGCATGGCCCGGGAAAAGAGAAGAAATCACTGAGGTTGAGTCACGGAATTGAGAAAACCTGATCTTAAACACTGAAAATGGAAGTGGATATTTCAGATGCCATAAATAGCATGAGATCTGACCTGTTAGCGACCAAAATCTAGGACAGTTTTTAATTCTACACTCTCTTACCATCTAAGTAAATAAAAATAAACTTTAATGTTGGCTTTGACGAACAGGTAGCAATGTTTTTCATTAGAATATTTGTATGTCCAAAAGAATCGGGAGCATTATAAGTCCCGTCATCTTTGTTTTGTAATATAGATAATTTAACATTAAACTACTGCGAGACACAAGTACTCATTTTTTTCATTTTAGTCTGTACAATACCTTTAATAAAACTATTTAACAAAAATTATTCTTTTTTGGGAAAATTGCTATTTCATGATTTTAAGATTTCTAGTTTCTCATTTTTTTTTCTTTTTTTTTTTTTTTTTTGAGATGGGAGTCTTGCTCTGTCGCCCACGGTGGGGTGCAGTGTCGCAATCCTGGCTCACTGCAAGCTCCGCCTCCCGGGTTCACACCATTCTCCTGCCTCAGCCTCCCGAGTAGCTGGGACTACAGGCGCCCGCCACCATGCCCAATTACTTTTTTGTATTTTTAGTAGAGACAGGGTTTCACCAAGTTAGCCAGGATGGTCTTGATCTCCTGAGCTCATGATCCACCCGCTTCGGCCTCCCAAAGTGCTGGGATTACAGGCGTGAGCCCCCATGCCCGGCCTCTAGTTTCTAACTTTAGAGTTAATGGGTCATGCATATTATGCCAAGATGTATAAAAATCCTAATTCCTACCTGAATTCCTTGATAGAAAAGAGACAATGATAGGAATTAGAAGCAGGACTCAAGACTATTCTCCCATATGACATTGACTTATGTTTAATTTTATGTATTCAATGTTTAAAGTAAGGCATGAATTACAGACTGATTTTTTTAAAAGGTGCTATTAAAACCTTGCTAATTTTATTCAGGCAAGCTAATAATATGCTCATGCCATTTGTTAAGCATCTGAGGTTCTAGTTATACACTAAAATATACTGAAAGAATAACATTATTTTTGAAATTTAAAAAGGTTTATATTCAATTCTTGATTCTGTGCACTACAAATTAATCACATGTTGCAGGAAACCTGCCCCAGGATCTGACTGTCCCTGTGACCACAGTTCTAGATGATAAAACCTGAAGATGACAATTTCTTCACAGCTCATTGTTGCCACCATTTTGAAATTCTTAAAAAGTGATCTCTACCCAAAAAAAGTGGAGAAAGTCAACAAAAAAGGGCAACAAAAGAGATGAAAGACAGTCCCCCCACCTCCATGTCCAAGACAACATTTTATTCATCATCCTTTTTTTGTGCTTATTTGTGAATATTATTGTTGCAAAATCAAAACCACGGACATCAATGGGAACAACAGAATATATCTAAATTTTCTAAGCAATTTTGTATAATAGTGAAAAGGGGGTTTCTGGAATTCCATGCACTTGACTTCAAGTCTCAAATATGAGATTCCAGAAAACAAATATTTATTGGATGCTATTATGTGTTAATGACTATACTAGATAGGATATATTGGTGAGCCAATCATATGAAACTTACAGAATAGTGGGAAAGACACTAACTAAAGCATTACTCAAAGAACTGTCAAGTTATAGCTGTGATGGCAATTTGAGATGCTAATAGAGGAAGTAAACGAGTCAGAGGAAAAGGCTTCCCTGAAAAAATTATGATGAAGATGAGATTTGTATGAATCTTCTGTTTAATCAACTAGATAAAAGGTGGCAAAAAAAAAATAGTGGAAACAGTATATGCAGTTTGTGGCAGGAGAAAGCAAATTAATTTGAGAAACTGAATGAAAGTCAACATGGATGGACCAGCAGAAGCAAAACAAAAGGGTGTGATTCAAGATGAGGCTACAGAGATAATGAACAGGCCAATCGAGGTCTTGTTAGGCCACATTTTAAAATGTGCTTTTTAGCCTAACAGCAACAAAATACTGTTCAAACTGTTTTAACCTAGGGACTAAAGGATGAGACATACATTTTGAACAAAAAATTATTCTGGTTTCAGGGAGATAAGAGTTAAGAAAGAAGTGGAAGAGGATAAGAAGGAATGCTAGAAAACTAGTTAGAAGGCTACTTCATAGACCAGATAAGAAACAAAGATAGCATGGATACAAAGAGAAGTAGATTGGGCGTAGGAAGACAAGACTGGTGACAGATTGGATGTGAAGAACAAAGGAGGGATCTTTCTCCCTCATCTGATAACTACTAGCTTTCTAATCTAGGTTAGATAGTAGTACTACACAATGATGTAGGAAATACTGAAAACAAGCCAGATTCGTTAAAGAGATACGTGATCATGGGCAAGTTACTGTATAACTCTGAGCATCAGTTTTTATTAAATGCGGGTAATTATACCACTGCTGAGAGACAATTATAAGTATTATGGTATGTAAAGGGTCTGGCACCTAGCAAGTCCTCAAAAATTTGTAGTTATTACTATTTTCTCCAGATTCTCCCAAGATTGTGTTTTCAAATGAAGCAATTTTGCTTCCTGGCCCTTATTTGGCACATCTGGCAAAATATCTGGAGACATTTTTGGCTGTCACAACTTAGGGTGAGAGGGGTTGCGACTGGTATTTACCGGCCAGAGGCCAGGGATGTTACTAAACCTTCTATGGTTCACAGACAGTCATTCCACAACAAAGACTTAGCCAGCCCAAAATATCAATAGTGCTAAGGCTGTGAAGCCATGTTCCAGAGGGATTCTGATTCTGATAATTGCACATGAAAAGTTCTTTTGTATCCACTAATGATACCAACCATCCACATGAGTTAGGGAGTTAAACTGATTTATTACTGATAATCTGTTCAGTTTCCAAATTCAAGCCTGGTTATAGAAGAAGTTACCAGAAGTGAATTCATAACCTAAATTCTAAACATACAAAAATATTAATGTCTTCTAACCATGAAAGCTAATTTGTTTTCCCATTTTGATGTCTGCATAAAGAAAAACCTGAAATACTACAAATTAATTGTCATTTTATTAAGAACCAGATACTCAGATCCTTGAAAAAAACTCTACGAAAACTAGAAGCTTTTTTAGTGTCATTCTGTAGAAAAAAAATGGTTTGCAATGAATCTATTTAATTAGTGCTGCATTATTACACAAGGATTACCAACAATGAAAAACAGACTGCAGTCTAATTCTTACAAAACCATTTCAAATTTTATGACAATGTTTATTAAGTCAAAATTTTAATCATAACTGTGAAACTATCCTTCAAGCTCCAAGACCTTAAATCCATTGGAAATAGATGAATTCGTTGATTAAATATAAACTTCGTATCATTTTGGACTCTATGGATAGTGAAGCTATTAAACCAGCATGCTCAACTATCAACAATTTAAACTTTAATTAAAATCTGTGAGAATTGTCCAACAGAACTCATAAAATCTCACCAGGGTCAAGAACTGGGACCTGATCACAACTGATACCACTTCTCACCAAGGATAGCTTTTACAAAAACAAAATAAAAATAAGTGTGGGCAAAAATGTGGAGACACTGTTGGAACCTACGTGCATTGCTAGTGGGAGTGTAAAATTGTTCAAACTGTGGGAAATAGTTTGGTGGTTCCTCAAAAAGTTAAACATACGGTTACCATATGGTCTAGCAATTTCATGTCTAGATATTAATATATACCCAAACAAATTGAAAGCAGACATTTATACAACAATGTTCATAAGAGCATTATTCACATAGCGAAAAGATGGAAGCAACCCAAGTGTCCATGAATGGAGTCTTTAAATGTGTTATATACATATAATAGAGTTATTCAGCCTTAAAAAGCAACGAAATTCTGAAACATGCTAAATACTTGGAAAACTTGAAAACATTATGTTAAGTGAAATAAATCAGATACAAAAGGACACGTATTATATGATTCTACTTATCATTAATTACCTAGAACAGGCAAATTCAGAGACAGAGGTGACCAGGAGGTTGGGGTAGATGGAAGTGAGCAAGACAGTGGGAAGGAGAACTACTGTTTAATGGGTATAGAGCTTCTGTTTGAGATAATGAAAAAATGTTCTGGAAATGGATAGTGGTGATGGTTGCAAAATATTGTCAATTTATTAATACTTAATACTTAATGCCACTGAATTGTATATTGTAAATGGTTAAAATGTTAAATTTTATGTTATGTATATTTTATCATAAAAAAAACCCAACTAGGACCTGAACTAAAAAACATTAAATAAATTCTTCTCGTGATCCCTCCTTCTTCCCACTCCCCTCACCCACAGGTGAGGTTCAGAAAAACAAATATTATTTTGTTCAGCAGCTTGAACTGGATTCAAGCTTACATCTTTTGGAAAATGAATCAACTAAGTCAATATTTATCTTATTCAGTTCTATAAAAGGCAAAATATCACATTTATTATTTTATGACATCCAAATTTCAAATTTCCTTTAGGGGATATCACAGGAACATATACATGATTTCACACTCTTGAATTGGTCTCCTCCAAAGATAATTTCACTGTGTATCTATTAAAGTCTGTGACAATGAAAATGACTACTATGAGAATTAAAATGACCAAGGGGTTGCTGCAATAAGATGGTAATTTCAATATTCCTTACCTTATTCTAATCATACATTTAAGAATAGTATATCACTTAATCTCTCAAAATTTGATATTATTACAGTTTACTGGGAATAAAAAAGTAGGGGATTTCAACTGTATATTATTAGAGAAACATGTAATATGTATCTTAAAGATTACTTCCAGGGGAAAATATATTAAGCCTTAAGTGTTACAAACACAGAGAAAATAAATCAGTAAAAATACAAACACTTTATTAGACAATAAAATCAACTTTTTTTTATAATTTAAGGTAAAATCCTAATTATTAGAGTCTTTTTTCTCTCCCTTATCATTCCTCTCTTGTACCTTTCATTTTTCCTCCCCTCCAGCCCATGATTAATGCTCTATTAGTACAAAAAGGATAAAATTACTGCCCACAGTGCTAACAAAATTAATGAGGAAAGATGTATATAGATCTCTTGAAGATGTGCCTGAGTTTACGTTGCCAAGGTAACACTGACGTCTTAAATTTTAAATGGAAGAGTTTATATTTAAAGAATGTTAGAGTCAATAGAATGTATTTTAAGAAAGAGCAAAGCATACACAGCTCATTATTCTCAAATACCAATAAACGATACATGGAAATTGGACAAAGACAATTAAATGTAGATAACAGTCAACAAATATCCATTAATGTGAGTCATTTGAATGACAGTATTGTTTAATGTGGACTGAAAAGTAAAGCTGAAGCTTCTGGTGCTGGCTTTTGCAACTCATTAGCTGTAGGGACTAGGAAAGTTACTCAGCCTTGCATAAGTCATTTCATTCTCTCAAAGTCTCAGTCCCCTCAGTTGTGAAAGTGAAAAGTGAAACAAGATTAGTAAGGTCCCTGTCCAAATCTAAAATTCTTTGGTTCTATTATTTCAAAGGAAGAAATTTCTTTACCAAAAATCAGTTACTATATACCTATTAAGTTCTAGAACATAATAAAGTAACATAACATAGTAAACATACTAGCATATCTATGGTAAGAAAATTAGACCAACATACACTTCTGTGGTGTTATGAAATGCGTTGGTTTTCATTCACAGTTCCTGATTCATAACTCCCATAGCTATTGTTGCAGTCTTGTATTATAATGTTGGGTATCTCAAGCCTCGGAGGCAGGCCTCAGGAAATAGAGTCTCTCTCCTGCCCTCCTTGGGGCAGGACTCTCATCTTCTCCTACCTTTGTTATTGTGGGTCTTAAGACCATCCCCAGAGAGGGTCACACCCTATGCAATGGGGGAAGGAATACTGAAGCCATGAAGCCTTCACAAAAACCCAAGAGGACTGGGTTTAGAGAGTTTCTGGATACCTGAACATGTGGAGGTTCCTGGAGGGTAGCACTCCCAGGGATGACAAGGAAGCTCTGCACCCTCATACCTCGCTCTACACGTCTCTTCACTTATATCCTTTGTGATAACCTTTATAATAAACCAGTAAATGTAATTTAAGTGTTTCTCTGAATTCTGTGAGCTGCTCCAGCAAATTAATCGAACCCGAAGGGTGGGGGGGGGGTCATGCAAACCCCAACTTGAAGCTGGGTGGTCAGAAGTTCTGGAAGCCCAGGCTTGTGACTGGTACCAGTCTGGGCATCTAGGGGACAGACTTGGGGCCTGAGCCCCCAACCTGTGGAATCAGACACTATCTCCAGGTAGACAGTGTTGGAATTGAATGACAGGACATCTTGCTGGTGTCCACTGCTCGGTGTGTGGAGAAAAACACCCCACACATTTGGTCACAGAAGTCTTCTGTGCTGATGATTGTGATGTAAGAATAAAGGAAAAACACAGTTTAAAAGAGAATTTTTCTCTACACATCTTTTTCAGGATATTTTTTATTCCCCTCTTTTCATTAATTATGTAGTACATACTCAAAAAACCTGGAAAATATAGAAAGGATAAAAAACCAAGAATCATAATTCCCCTATAAAAAAACACAATTAAGTTCATATTTGTCATGAGATACCTTTCTTGGTTTTGTTATAAGAAAGATATGCTATTAAAGTTTTAATGGTAAAACACACCTGGAAAGAACATAAATATAACCTGAATTTTGGAACTGCAAGAAAAGAATGGGCAGTAAAAATTAAATAAACAAATATAAGGTACGAATAAAAAATAAGGGCCGGGCACGGTGGCTCACGTCTGTAATCCCAGCACTTTGGGAGGTCGAGGCGGGCAGATCACGAGGTCAGGAGATCGAGACCATCCTGGCTAACATGGTGAAACCCCGTCTCTACTAAAAATACAAAAAATTGGCCGGGCGTGGTGGCGGGTGCCTGTAGTCCCAGCTACTCGGGAGGCTGAGGTAGGAGAATGCCATGAACCCGGGAGGCGGAATTTGCAGTGAGCCGAGATCACGCCACTGCACTCCAGCCTGGTGACAGAGCGAGACTCCACCTCAAAAAAAAAAAAGTAAAATACACATCAACAGCAAAAAGCAATAGGGCAGATCTGAATACTGAGCACAGGTAGTATCAGACTTCTGTTCAACAGGAAACCTTTCCTGTGCCCCTAGTTTAAATCAGGTCACCCAGGTGTTACTTCCAAAAGACTTTCACTTGTCTGTCACAGTTCTTTGTACGTCCAAAATTACTGAACTATTTTTCATAGCTATTTATTTAGTGCTTCCTTTTCCCCACTAGCCTAATAAGCTCCATAAAGTCAAGGATCATTTCTTCTTCATGTGCCAGTATGTCCCCAGTAGAACAAACACCTCATACACTGAATGAGTTCAATTAACATTTGTTGACTAAATAAATAAGCAGAGTCTTGTTTCATAAATTTATATCAACTATTCCTGACTAGCTACTTTTCCCAAGGCCTAAGATCCATTTTCAGGGGAATTACTAAGTAAGAGAAATACAGGTTGAATATCACTTATCCAAAATGCTTGGAACCAGAAGTGTTTCAGATGTTGAATTGCTTTGGATTTTAAAATGTTTACATACACATTCCATCTTGGGGATGGGACCTAAGTCTAAATTTGAAATTCATTTATGATTCATATATACCTAATACATATAGCCTGAAGGTAATTTTATACAATGTTTTAAATAGTACATGCAACCAAGTTTGTATATTCTGAACCATCAAAAAGCAAATGGGTCACTATTTTGGTGCCCCCAAAATTTTGAATTTTAATGCATTTCAGATTTCTAATTTTTGGATGAGGTATGTTCAACCTGTACCCAAATTCAAACACATTTGCATTGAAGATTTAATATCCTAGTCCAGGGACTAACAAACAACAACTTTCAGTCCACATCAGGCCATCCACATATTTTTTGTTTTTTTGTTTTTTTGGGTTTTTTTTTGAGATGGAGTTTCGCTCTGTTGCCCAGGCTGAAGCGCAGTGGCACAATCTCAGCTCACTGCAAGCTCTGCAGCCCAGGTTCACACCATTCTCCTGCCTCAGCCTCCCAAGCAGCTAGGACTACAGGTGCCTGCCACCATACCTGGCTAATTATTTTGTATTTTTAGTGGAGAGGGGGGTTTCACCATGTGAGCAAGGATGGTCTTGATCTCCTGACCTCGTGATCCGCCCACCTTGGCCTCCCAAAGTGCTGGGATCACCACCGCGCCCGGCCCATCCACGTGTTTTTGTAAATGACGTTTTGTTGGAATATACTCAAACCCATTAATTTACATACTGTGTATGGCTGCTCTTGTGCTACAACAGCAGTGCTGGTAATTCCAACAGAAAGCTAAAAATATTTACTATATGGCCCTTTACAAGAAATGTTTGCCAACCTCTGTTTAATGACCTTAAACTAGACTAATGACTTTAAACTAATAACAAAAAGAAATGTAAAAAGTGTGCCAACCTCTGTCTAATGACTTTAAACTAGACAAATGACTTTAAACTAATAATAAAAAGAAACAAAGGATAATGAGCTTTTGTGGTCATTCATGAAAACATCTGACATAACTAAACTATATACCAGCAATATTACTATCAAAAATTCAATAACTTAGCTACTTTAGTTCATAAACTTATAAGGGTGAAAGGATTAAGCACAGTATTCTTAGAAATGGCTAACACTTCAAATACTTTCTTTTTTTATATGCTTTTAGTAACATTTCAAATTTTTAGCAGAGCTGATTTTAATTATTAAACATACAAAACAAATTGCTACTCTGCTGTAATTATTAGGCAGGATGAACTAAAAATCCCAATGCAAAATCAGCATTTCCATAGCAACCTGTACTTCCATTGGCCCCACTGCACATAGGTAGGAACTGGAATTGTTTTGTATATTTAGAAAAAACACCTCCATTAAATAATACAAAAGAAACATTGCTTGGACAAAAATAACACATTTGTCAACATATTAACAACACTGCTACAAATTCGATAATATACAAATTGGTCAATCAAAAAATTTTTTTAAAGTGTCGATTGAATGTGTACTATTAGCTGCACATTCAATAGTTTATCTAATTTGTAGGTTTACTAATGCTACCAGTTCTGGTTGATTCCTGCTGAAATTAACGGGTAATACCTAAATCATATAAAAAACAAAACAAGCATATATTTATAAATAATGTAAAAAATCAACAAAAGGTGAGGAAGAAACATTTGAGTGCCTACTGTCTAGCCTAGTAAGACCTCTCATAAATAGATTTTAATAGGAATGGTTTCATATAACTATTTAATCCAAAACAAGTCATCTTATAAAATTGGGACATTATTTTGTAAGTCAAAACTTTCTATTTCAGCTAATACAGACCAGAAATAGAAATTTAAGGGCCAGATGTCACTGGTAAATTCTTATATTCTAGCTTCTATAATGTTCTAGCTTAGTAAACTTCAATTAAAAAAAAAAATCAAAGATGCAAAATGTTTAGGGAAGGTAATGAAGATGCAAATATTGCCAAATCAGCTAATATTAAATAAGCAATCCTATACAATACAGTAACCCCCCTTTATCTGTGGTTTCACTTCCTGAGGCTGCAGTTACCTGCAGTCAACTGTGGTTCGAAAATATTAAATGGAAAATTTCAGAAATAAATACTCCATAAGTTTTAGATTATGTGGTATTCTGAGTAGTGTGATGAAATACGCTATTCTACTCCATCCCCCAGAGGACATGAATCAGCCCTTTGTCCTGCACACCCATACTGTGTATGCTACCTGTCTGTCCATTTAGTTATTCAGTAGCTATCTCAGTTATGACTGACTGTTGAAGCATAAAAGAGTTTGTGTTCAAGTAACCCTTATTTTACTTAATAACAGCCTTAAATTCCAAGAGTAGCGATGCTGGCATATTGTTATACTTGTATTTTATGATTATTGTGGTTAATCTCTTACTATGTCTATCAATTATACTTTATAAGTTAAAATTTATCATAGGTATGTATGAATAGGAAAAAAACATAGCATACACATCGTTTGGTACCATCCACAGTTTCGGACATCCACCTAAACTCAAGTGATCGTCCCAACTCAGCTTCCTACATAGCTGAAACTACAGATACGTACCACCACACCCAGCTGATTTTTTATTTTTTGTAGAGATGGGGGGTCTCACTTTGTTGCCCAGACAGGTCTCGAACTCCTGGCCTCAAGTGATCCTCCCACCTCGGCCTCCCAAAGTGCTGGGATTACAGGTGTGAGCCACCACACCTGGCCCTTGTTCATTTTTCTACTACCAAATTTAAGAAGCCACCTACATCTATATACTAATACTCTGCCTTTCCTCCTTATATAATTGATGGATGGTAATCAGCTCCCTTCTAAGGTCAATTCTTCTCAAATTCACTCTTGAACCCAACATAATCAGGCTTTTTTCCTTATTGGTCAAGAAAAAAACCCATACTTTAATTAAAGTCACCAGAAACCTCTACACTGCCAAATCCAGTGGCCATTTCCCATCTTCAAAGATTTTCCTCACCTCTTAGAAGCAGCTGACAGAGTCATTCATAACCTCCTCTGTGTCTTCTGAAACACCACACCCTTGGTTTTCCTTCTGCCTCATTGGCTGCACTTCTCAGTTTTATTTGCTGAATCCTTTCTGTCCTCTCCAGGACACAGTCTTCAGACTCTCCTCATTAATAATTTCTTCAATCCCACTGCTTTAAATACTATTTAAATGCTAACACAGGGCCAGGCGCAGTGGCTCATGCCTGTAATCCCAGCACTTTGGGAGGCTGAGGCTGACAGATCACGAGGTCAAGAGATGGAGGCCAGCCTGTCCAATGTGGTGAAACCCCATCTCTACTAAAAATACAAAAATTAGCTGGGCATGGTGATGCGCGCCTGTAGTCCCAGCTACTTGGGAGGCTGAGGCAGGAGAATCGCTTGAATCCGGAAGGCGGAGGTTGCACTGAGCCGGGATTCAGCCACTGCACTCCAGCCTGGTGACAGAGGGAGACTCTGTCTCAAAAAAAAAAAAAAAAAAAAAAAAAAAGCCAACACATCCAAATCTATATGGGAGAGCCAGCATCTACCCAGAACTCCAGGGGCAGTCACCCCACACTACCATGTGACTGGGCATTTCATACTTCACACATCTATAACAGTATTCTTGATTTCCCACCCCCTCAAAATGTGTCCCTCCTGCAATTTTTCCCATTTCAATATATGGCACCAGGAATGCCCCAAATCCAGACACTTTTCACCAGTTTTACCACTGTAATCCATCCATGGCTCTATCTGAACTAATATAACACTCTCCTCCTAAGTGATCTCCTGCTTCCACTAATGCCTCTCTACGCTGCCTTCTCAAAAGAGCAGCCAGAAAAATTCTGTCAAAAATATAAACCAAATCATGACACAGCCTTGCAAAAAAAAAAACAAAAAACAAAAAACCTTCAAATGGCTCCCCATCATTAAAGCAAATGTGAAAGTTATCCATGGCCTGTAAGACCCTACCTCAGCAGTCCCCAACCTTTTTGGCACCAAGGACCAGTTTCGTGGAAGACAATTTTTCCCCAGACAGGGCAGCAGGGGTGGGGGTGGGGGTGGGGCTGCTTTCAGGACGAAACTGTTACACCTCAGATCAACAGGCATTAGATTCTCATAAGGGGGTGTGTAACCTAGATCCCTCATATGCGTAATTCACAACAGGGTTCATGCTCCTATGAGAATCTTGCCACTGATCTGACAGGAGGTGGAAATTAGACAATAATGCTGGCTGGCCCGCTTCGCTCACCTCTTGCTGTGCGGCCCAGTTCCTAACAGGCCACAGATCAGTACCCATCTGTGGTCCAGGGATATGGACTCCCTGCCTAATGTAATCTGACTTCTGTCTCCTATCTCATTTCTACTTCTCTTTCTCTTCCTCCCTCTACTACCAGTCACACTTGTCTTTTTGCAGTCTCTTGATGTTCTTCAAGCTTGTCTCTGCTTTGGATCCTTTGCTGTTTCTTCTACTTGAAATAATCTTCCCTCAGATATTCACAAGGACCTCTCGCTCACTTTTTTCAGTCTGATGAAACATCACCTATACAGAAAGACTTTCCCTCAACACTCTGTTGAAAATATCATCCCAGTTCCTTCTACTTTGCCTCATTTTCTACAAAACTATTTTCAATTTTATAATATATTGCTATATAGTTTACATGTTTGTTCACTTTCTCATCCACTAGAAATATAAGCACCTGAGGGCACAAACATTGACTTAATTGCTTCTATGTATCCCTCAACTAAAATGGCATCTGACACTAATTAAGTGTTCAATAATAACTGCTGAATTGATAAATGGCTATACAATTTTTTTTTTTTTTGAGACAGAGTCTTGCTCTGTCGTCCAGGCTGGAGTGCAGTGGTGCGATCTCAGGTAAACACAAGCTCCACCTCCTGAGTTCAAGCGATTCTCCTGCCTCAGCCTCCCGAATAGCTGGGACTACAGGTGTGTGCCACCATGCCCGGCTAATTTTGTATTTTTAGCAGAGACAGGGTTTCACTATGTCGGCCAGGCTGGTCTTGAACTCCTGACCTCATGATCCGCCCACCTAGGCCTCCCAAATTGCTGGGATTACAGGGGTGAGCCACTGCGCCCAGCGCTATTACAATTTTTAAGAAGGATTTTTCTTTAACTTGAATGGTTTATGATTCATAAACTTGAATGGTTTATAAGATTACTAAAACTATTTAATTCAGACTTCATACACAGAGGTACCACTTTTGAAAAGGAAACTCTAATAAAAATATGTCTTCCTTTTTTCTGCATTAAAATTCCAGACCCTAGGAAATTTCTGGCTTTTTTTTCCAAAATAAACAGAAGTAAAATTATCTTAATGGGCTAAATGTAAGATCTCATGTAACTCTTGGTGATAGGTACAAAAGCCATTTCCTTTTAAACTCAATTTTACTTTACTGCCCTCTTCCCCAACACACACATACACATACAGATATCTTGGTTACTTTATTTTAGTTTTAAGTTTAATTTTTTACCAGGTAACATACTTACATAATTGTGTGAATCTAAAAGGTTAAAAAAATAAAAGATTGTAAGTCTGAAAAGAAATAGTGAAAAGTCTCCCCATCCCATGGCTGTATCTCAGTGAGTCAGTTCAAACTCCCACTACCAAAAAGTAACCATTGTTATTATAGGGTGGAAGTTGGCCATTTTTTTGTTTAAAAAGTCACACAGGAAATATCTGCAGCTTTATGGACTACCACTCTCTGTCAGAACTACTTAATTCAGCCATTATAGAGTGAAGGCAGCCTTAGATAATATGTAAACACATGTGTAGAGTAGTACTTCAATAAAACTTAATTTGCAAATATAGGCAGTAGGCTGAATTTTTCCCATGGGGGTCACAGTTTGCCAAAACCTGTTACAGAACAGTTTAAATACCAATGTCTCTTTTATAAAAAATGCTAATGGTAGTGTTTGGAAGAGACTTCAGTGGAAGAGACTGCAACAAAGAATGCTATTTGAAACAAAAATTCATCCTACCCATAATGATGTATCAAAATAATATATATTTTCATATAAACAGATTTAAGATTATTCCCAGATGCCTCTCCACAATTTATAATATATTAGTGCAAATAATTTCTTTCTTTTTTTTTTTTTTCTTTTCTTTTTTGAGACAGTCTCTTGCTCCATCACCAGGCTGGAGGGCAGTGGCGTGATCTTGGCTCACTGCAACCTCCACCTCCTGGGTTCAAGCCATTCTCCTGCCTCGACCTCCCAAGTAGCTGGGATTACAGGCGCCCGCCACCACGCCCAGCTAATTTTTGTATTTTTAGTAGAGATGGGGTTTCACCATGTTGGCCAGGATGGTCTCAATCTCCTGACCTCGTGATCTGCCCACCTCGGCCTCCCAAAGTGCTGGGATTACAGGCGTGAGCCACCGCGCCCGGCCCAGTGCAAATATTTTCTTCTACCTCTTCATGGCACAATTATGAAGAACTGGAGGAACGTTAAGACAAGACGGAGTAGTAACCTAACTATCCGTGCACTGTCAATCATTAACTCTCGCTTAAAATTTTCTCTTAAATGGTAGATCAAATGTATAATTAAAATCTCCACAGAATGCATTAAAGAAATAAACCATAGTCTATATTTAAAAACAAACAAAATTTCAAATGTCTATTTCTCAACCAGATCAATTCCAAAATGCATGTTTCTAATAAGTCTTACAAAGGATTTAATTTAATAAAATGAACCAAGATTAGAGAGAATCAGATCTCTCCAAAAAGCAGATCCCTGTTACATTGAATAACCAGCTTCTCAAAATTCAGAGGTATCCTAGGAATATATCTTACCTTAGATGCCATTCTCATAAAGAGCTTGTTTTGATTTTCTGCTGTTCCCATCTTTTCATTTTTGACCAAATCAGTTAGGCTTAGATTATCATCATCATGAAAGTATCTGATCCTTTCTTTTTCCTCATGGGTTGAAATCTATGACAAAATGAACATTATTAATTTAATGAAAACATGAGTCTCTGAAGCATTTAATGGATTACATAAAAATCTGATGTTAAATGTAAAAATTCCACTATGTAATCACAACCTTTCCTTCCAGTTTATCCCTAGTCTGCCAGCTTCCTTGTGAAAAAACTTCCATTAGATTGTAAGTCTGAAAAGAAATAGTGAAAAGTCTCCCCATCCCATGGCTGTATCTCAGTGAGTCAGTTCAAACTCCCACTACCAAAAAGTAACCATTGTTATTATAGGGTGGAAGTTGGCCATTTTTTACACTCCCTACTTCTGCCTCTTTACTCTCCTCTTCCCTGGGGATGGAAGCATGATATTAACTGCTTTATGAGTTTTGATGAAAGAGCAAAACTGCTTTACCCCTTCTTCTCTCTTTTCTGCTCTTCTTCTCCTTATAGTTAAAATTCCTTACCACTGTGGTGGGAAGACTGAAGTTATCCAGAGATGGAGTAAGTATATCAAAAACAGAGGTGAAGTATTAGCAAATCCACTGCTATGAATTTAATGATTATGTTGCCCCAAAATTCACATGTTGAAATCTCAATAAGAAGGTATTAAGATGCAAGGTCTTTGGGAAGTAACTGGGCTATGAGCATGAAGTACTCAGAAATGGGATCAGAACCTGTGATGGTTAATACTGAGTGTCAACTTGATTGGACTGAAGGATGCAAAGTATTGTTCCTGGGTGTGTCTGTGAGGGTATTGCCAAAGGAGATTAACATTTGAGTTAGTGGACTGGCAGTTAGTGGAGAGGCAGACCCACCCTCAGCGTGGGTGACCATCTAATCAGCTGCCAGGGTGGCCAGAAGACGCTGAAAGAACTTGACTCGCTGAGTCTTCCAGCCTTCATCTTTCTCTCATGCTGGATGCTTCCTGCCCTCAAACATCAGACTCAAAGTTCTTCAGTTTTTGGACTCTTGGACTTACACCAATGGTTTGCCAGGGATTCTTGGGCCTTTGGCCACAGACTGAAGGCTGCACTGTTGGCTTCCCTACTTTTGAGGTTTTGGGACTTGGACTATCTTCTTTGCTCCTCAGCTTGCAGATGGCCTATGTAGGACTTTACCTTGTGATTATGTGAGTCAACACTCCTTAATAAACTCCCCTTCATATATGCATCTATCCTCTTAGTTCTGTCCCTCTAGGGAACCCTGACTAATACAGTACCTCTATTAAAAGACATGAGCGTTTGTTCTCTCTCTCTCTCTTTTCTGTCATTTGATTATACAAGAAGACTATCATCTACAAACCCAGAAGCATGCCCTAATCAGACAATGAAGCTGCCAGCACCCTAATCTTGGACTTCTCAGTCTCCAGAACTGTGAGAAACAAATTTCTGTTGTTTAAGCCATCCAGTCTATGTTATAGTAGCCCAAACTAAGACACCAACTTCTAATTATTAAACCCTTGTTCTGTAAACAGCTTTATCAAAAGCAAAGCTGATATTCTGGTCTCCATCTAATTCAGTCCCAGATGTTCCTATCAGTTGGTTCCATACCCTGGTGTAGAACAGAAAAATACTATTTATTTCCTCCCAAATCAAATCTTTCTAATGCTGCTCTCACATTCCCTTATCCAAATAAAACCTCATCTTTAACTTCTTTGAGATCTTTGGAACAGGGGTGCAACTATATTTCCCAACATTACTATTCTTGTCTTTACTAGCTTAAACCTCATATCCCTTGACTTCAATCACCCCCTGGCTCCAGACACTTAATTTCTGGCCCTCTTGTCTTTTCATCATACTCAAAGAACAAACTTTACTTGTGAAAGTGTCTACCTTCTTTACTCCTATACCTAAATTGTTAAGTAATATGCAACTCAAAAAGGGCCCTCGATGCCTTCTGACAATGCATTTATGGATCCCTAGTCAGTTCCACCATTTCATATAATTCAAACCTTTACTATTCTCCTCCTGTACCACCTCTCCAACCACCAAATTCCTCCCATTACATTAGAAGACATATCTATCCCACTTCTATCTGTTGAATGAATTAATTAAGACTCTCTAGCAACACAGGCACTGAACAGGCAAAAAATAAACATTTGACAGAAATATTCTGAATGAACAGTTCTTTTGTATATGCAATTATCACTTGTCTGATCTTCCAAATTTAAAATAAAAAACCTAATTTGGGAAAGCTGAATATGTTGTTTTTGCCATCTCAAGAGCCTCAAGGTAGTGCTAAAAACTAATTACTAGAGTTGGAAAATGGAAAAGAAAATTAGCTTTATAAAGGATTATGACACCTACATAATTAAGCCATTATTGTGTATGGATACCCCATCACCAGGTCTCAAGTTAGCTGTCTAATACTAGTAACAGCTCTGGGAGACCAAAGTTTTCCCTAAGAGCTATAGCAAGTATGCCAAAAGCAGCTGAAAACAACATCAAAGAAATGTAAACTAAAATTAAAATTGCCTTAAACATTCAATGTTAACAACTATTTGAAAAAACACAGTTGGATTACTTTCCATTCTGTAAAAGGCAAAAAGATATAACTAAGAATAAAAGTAAGAACAACATCATTTACTACCTTCCAATATTGGCATTCAAAAGTTACTTTTCAGAAAATATTTTGTAATCTGATATGAAGAAAGCCCCAAGGGAAAGAAGGAATTCTGAATTAATAAACAAAGACATATGTTAAACATACCATCTGTCTCTTTCTTCTTCCTCCTTGTGATTCCAAAGATTTTCCGGGTGTGTTCACAGGCCATACTCTTCCAGACTGATCTGTTCTGACAAGGATTACTTCTTGCTGGTCTTCATTCTATAAAAAGATTTAGAGATAACTATTGAAATTATTGTGAAGAATGCTGAACGTTTTTATTTAATAACAAAAAAAAGCATTAAAATGATTAACATTTCCACATAATACTGTGGATTGCCTTAAATCTCCTGGATTTTCATTCCTCTCTATACTATAAAATGAACATAATCATTTGGGGAAAGAATGAAAAATACCCAATGTTTATTTTAGTATTTTTTAAAAAGTAACCAAGAGAAGAAAATTTCAAATAAAGTTTTCATCTAGACAATGTTAAAAGATGACGAAGTATCAATAGTCCATGCGGCATTGTATGAGAATGCCCATCACTTATACAGCAGATGTAATTTTTTTAAATTTAAAGATCCTATTAAAATTTGATTATAAGAATAAAGCAACTAAAGACAAACTTGCTAAATTAGCAAATATAATGAAACTACCCGTAACTTCTATTCTTTCTATTAACAGCCTTCAAATGCTATTCAGTTTTCTGACTCTTCAGAAGGAATTATATCCCACATACTTTCAAGCCATAATATTTTTCCTACAAACTTTTGGACAAATATAAGCCTTGCACAGTACAGAATAAGAGTAAATTTTATTCTCTGATGGAAATGGAATGTGATTAGAGGGATTCTAATAATCAATAAAGAATATTAGAGAATGACAAAGGTAAAGAAATTGTTATATCAAAAAGACACCTGCACTTGTATGTTTATCACAGCACTATTCACAATAGCCAAGTCATGGAATCAACTAAAGTGTCCATTAACGGATGATTGAATAGAGAAAATGTGGTGTATATATGCCATGGAATACTACACAATCACCAAAAAAAGAAACGTCTTGCACAGCAGCATGGATGGAGCTACAGGCAATTATCCTAAGTGATCAAATACTGTATGTTCTCACTTAAAAGTGGGAACTAAACAATGGGTACACATGGACATAAAGAGGGAAATAAGAGACACTGCAGTCTCCAAAAGCAGGGAGGATGGAAAGGGAGTAATGATAGAAAAAATTACTTATTGGGAACAATGTTTACTATTCAGGTGACGGGTAAAACAGAAGCCCAAACCTCATCATTATGCAATATATCCCTGCAACAAACCTGCATAGGCAACCCCTGAATCTATTTTTAAAAAATTAAAAACAAAAATAATATTAAGGAATGAATTCATTAAAAATCCATTGGAAACAAGACCAAGCAAACTATTCACATTTTAGTTTTCTTCTCAATCGGAATCAAATATAGAAATAATCAAACCCAATTCCATTTAATAGATGTTAGTTTCCCTGCTGAAATGGAAGAAAAATAATATATACCTATTACTGATCTCACATTCACACACAATACTAAACTGATACAAAAGATTATCATTACTTTTCTTCCTCAATAAATAAATGAACATTAATTAATGAAGTGCCATCTTTTAAAAGACCTTTCTACTCACTCCCTTACCAGATAGTAGAGATAGGCAACACATTATAATGTGGCTTCTAACTTTACCCCACTGATAAAGCTGGTCTCTTCCCTAAGGACTTTCAAATTACTAAGTCTAATACATAATTATTAAATTGTCATCTTCCCTGATTTGAAAGCATTTGGTTCTGTTTATTACATTCTCTCTCCTGAAATTCCTCTTATTCCAGTTTTAAACACTCTACTCCCTCCTGGTTCTGCCTTTACCTCTCGGACACATTCATTCATTTATTAATTCATCCATTTATCCATTCATTCATCAAATATTTCTGAAATGTCTATTTAATCTTAGGAGCTAAAAGAAATATAACCCCTGCCTTCTATAAGCTTATGGCCTAGTGGTGAAACTACTCCCCAGGTGAATTATTAATATAAACAAAGTCACCTTCACTGTCTCCTCCATTTCCAGCTATCCCTCAAATACTGATGATTCCAGGGTTCCTTGGTTTCCAGCCCTTCAGCCTGAAACCTAATCATCACCCATATTGCAAAATAATTCACCGTGTGAAAAACAAATACAATCATGCTATTCTTTGCTTAAAACTCTGCAGGGACCATTTATCACCGGAAGATCAACACCACTGCAAGTATGGCCCACAGGCCATCACAAGTCCAAGAGTTACTAGACATTAAATATTTGTTACTAATCCATGATAAGGTAACTACAGAAACTGAGTGTTTTATAAAAACTGTATAGAAGTGATACGGTTTGTCTCCATGTCCCCACCCAAATCTCTTCTTGTAGCTCCCATTATTTCCACGTGTTGTACGAGGGGCCCGGTGGGAGATGATTGAATCATGGGGGCAAGTCTTTCCTGTGCTGTTCTTGTGATAGTGAATGGATCTCACGAGATCTGATGGTTTTAAAAACGGGAGTTTCTCTGCACAAGCTCTCTCTTTCCCTGCTGCCATCCACATAAGATGTGACTTGCTCCTCCTTGCCTTCAGCCATGATTGTGAGGCCTCCCCAGCCATGTGGAACTGTAGGTTCAATTAAACCTCTTTCTTTTGCAAATTGCCCAGTCTCAAGTATGTCTTTATCAGCAGCATGAAAACAGACAAATACAAGAATCGTAAGAATCATTTTATGTTGGTTCAATCTAAATAAAAACTTGGGACTTTATTTCATAGAAAATATTTCATTTTCTATGATTACTTTTTATTGTATTTTATAAAACTATTAATCTATCATGGTCTGTAAAATTTTAAAATATATATAAACAACCCTGATCCTACATCACAGTCTAAATAGTGAAATAAAGGTAAACCATTTTCACACAGTATACAAAGCCTTCAAATTCTGGCCCTAGACTTTTCTAGTTCCTTGTAATTTTTGTAAACATACTGTAAATTGTATTTCCTCTGCACAGAACAATTACCCCTTCTTGCTCAACTAGGAAATTAAGAATTTAGTCACAGCCAATGCTCTGTTCCCAATAATTTTCGGCACATGTATGTTCCTAGACTGTAATATTTTCAGTAACTATTTGTCTACTTATATTTATCTCTCTTTGCAGGACAAAGACTAAGCTATACACTACTTGGTACCTATAGGACCTGTCACAGTGTCAAACAATAATGGGAATTCAATAAATGCTTGATAAATGTCACTAACAAGCTGGCGCCTCAGACGGATTAACTGCACCCCAAAACTAACCCACTCTCCCCTTCAGTGAGCTCCTTCTTTCCTCCCTTTGCAAACTTTCTGTTCCTTAGGACTGCCAACACGTAAGACCCCAAGTTGTTCTATTTTGGGTACCCAAGACAGAGTGCATCTAACCATCTACATGGCATTAAAATACAAGACAGAAATGAGAAGTTCACTCTACACAGAAAATATGCAAAAACATTTTCATCATCCATGTAATTTTGCAATTTATCTCAAAAGAAACCAGAAGCACTTCTTGATATAACTAAAAAGCATTTATAAACTCTTTCCATTTTCATAAGAATGCCAAATGCTCCAGGTTTTTAAATTATCCCCAACAATTACAGTTTGCTCTGGAGGACTTTATATTTTAAAAACATCAAAACTGATAATTTATTAAAGCATTTTATACGAACACTTTAATTAACAAATCCCAAAATGCTCTGGGATCATTTACTCATTAATCCATAAAAGAGCCTTCTGGCTGACAAAAATCATGGATTCTTGTTTTAAAGGAAGAAAGGAGAAAACAAAACACTTCATATAAAGCTACAAAATCAATTTGCTAACATAACCAGAATAAACCTTCCCTGTTGGTATCTATCATATTTGTGAGATCATAAATTTCTCCCACAAGTGCATATCATTTTTACAGTAATAAAAAATTGAGGATTCAGGAGATCGTGGCAGTCACAAGCAAGACTAGATTGTAGCTCTGGACAGAGCAGCATGCAGGGGCTTGCACTGTGAATTTTAGCTCCAGATCGACTGCAGAACAAACCAGCAATCCCAAGAGGACCCAGAGACCCTCTGAAGGAAGCAGACTGCTCCTGCAGGACCTGAGAGACACCCCAAATACTGTGAGTGCTCCAACTGTGGAAGTGGGAACACACTTCCTCCTGAACACACACCCCACTGGAGAAGCTGAAGTTGTTTTCAGGATAAGTTTTCGACTTCACTTGGAGCTAAGTCAAGTTAGAGGCCAAGCAAAATACAGGGGTAGAGGAAGGAGCAGAAAGGCCCTGGGAGCTCGCTGGGTCCCCAAACAGCCCGTTCCTGCCTAGCACCAAGGGATCCAACAGGAGGGTGGCCAGAGGAGCAGGGGGTAAAACTCCACAGGGAAAAGGAAGTATCTAGCTGAACTTTGTAACCATTTGAACAGGGTGAGAAGCCTCCTGGCCAGAACTCGGGAGGGCACAAATCTTGTGTACAGACTTCACAGGCAAGGGAAGAACTAAAGCCCTTTTCTCTCGCAGCTGGGAGGCAGATATCCTCGGGTAAGTTTTCAAGACCATCTTGCCCTCAGCCTGGAAACAGACTCCGCGCTGTTGGTGGGAGCACAGTGCGGGTGGGAGCACAGTGCGGGTGAGACCAGCCCTTCAGTGTGCGTGGGAGCTGGGTGAGGCCTGTGACTGCCAGCTTTCCCCCACTTCGCTGACAACCTGCATGACTCAGCAGAGGCAGCCATAATCCTCCTAGGTAACACAGCTCCAGTGACCTGGGAATCTCATCCCATCCCCGACAGCAGCCCAGCAAGACGTGCCCACGGAGAGTCTGAGCTCAGGCCTAGCCCCATCCCCACCTGATGGTCGTTCCCTATCCACTCGGGTAGTGGAAGACAAAGGGCATATTTTGTGAGTTCTAGGGCCTCACCTACCACTAGTCCCTCTCCACCCTACTACAGCTGATGCTCTCGGGAAAGTGCCACCTCCTGGTAGGAGGCCAACGAGCACAAAAATGGAGCATTAAACTACCAAAGCTAACAACCCTCATGGAATTCACTACACACTCCATCACATTCACCAGAACAACCAGTGGTACCCATGGCTGAGAGACCCATAGACAGTTCACATCACAGGACTCTGTGCAGAAAACCCCCTGTACCAGCCCCGAGCCTGGTAGACTTGCTGGGTGGCTAGACTCAGAAGACAGACAACAAACACTGCAGTCCGGGTCACAGGAAGCCACACCCATTGGAAAAGGTGGAAAGTACCACATCAAGGGAATACCCCATGGGACAAAAGAATCTGAACAATAGCCTTCAAATAGCCTTCAGCCCCAGACCTTCCCTTTGACACAGCCTACCCAAATGAGAAGGAACCAGAAAACCAACCCTGGCAATATGACAAAACAAGGCTCTTCAACGCCTCCCAAAAATCACACTAGTTCACCAGCAATGGATCCAAATCAAGAAGAAATCCCTGATTTCTAACCCCCTGGAAAAGAATTCAGGAGGTTAGTTATTAAGCTAATCAGGGAGGGACCTGAGAAAGGCGAAGCCCAATGCAAGAAAATTCGAAAAATGATACAAGAAGTGAAGGAAAAAATATTCAAGGAAATAGACAGCTTAAACAAAACACAATAAAAAATTCAGGAAACTTTGGACACACTTTTAGAAATGCGAAATGCTCTGGAAAGTCTCAACAATAAAACTGAACAAGTAAAGAAAGAAATCCAGAGCTCGAAGACAAGGTCTTCAAATTAACCCAATTCAACTAAGACAAAGACAAAAAAATTAGAAAATATGAACAAAGCCTCCAAAGTCTGGGATTATGTTAATCAACCAAACCTAAGAATAATCGGTATACCTGAGGAAGAAGAGAATTCTAAAAACCCGGAAAATATGTTTTGTGGAATAATCAAGGAAAACCTTCCCGGCCTTGTGAGAGACGAAGACAGTCAAATACAAGAAGGACAAGGAATACTGGGAAATTAATCACAAAAACATCTTTGCCTAGACACACTGTCATCAGGTTATCCCAAGTTAAGACGAAGGAAAGAATCTTAAGAGCTGTGAGACAGAAGCACCAGGTAACCTATAAAGGAAAACCCATCAGAACAACAGCAGATTTCTCAGCAGAAAACTTATAAGCTAGAAGGGATTGGAGACCTATCTTCAGTCTTCCTGAAACAAAAAATTTATCAGCCAAGAATTTCATATCCAGCAAAACTAAGCATGATATATGAAGGAAAGATACAGCCGTTTTCAGACAAACAAATGCTGACAGAATACACCATTACCAAACAACCTTTTGCATGGTTTTGAAGGTTCCTTTTGCTAAAAAGAGCTCTAAATCCTGAAACAAATCTTTTACATCAAAACATAACCTCTTTAAAGCATAAATCACACAGGACCTATAAAAAATACAAGTTAAAAGGAAAAAACAAAAACAAAAGTACACAGGCAACAAAGAGCATGAGAAAAGCAATGGTACCTCACCTTTCAATGTTAACATCGAATGAATGTAAATGGCCTAAATGCTCCACTTAAAAGATACAGAAACACAGAATGGAAAAGAACTCACCAACCAACTATCTACTGCCTTCAGGAAACTCACCTAACACATAAGGACTCACATACTCTTAAAAAAAAAGGGGTGGGAAATGCAAATGGACACCAAAAGTAAGGAGGGGTAGCTATTCTTATATCAGACAAAACAAACTTTAAAGCAACAGCAGTTAAAAGAGACAAACAGGGACAGTACATAATGGTAAAAGGCCTTGTCCAACAGGAAAATATCACAATCCCAGACATATATGTGCCCAACAGTGGCGCTCCCAAATTTATAAAACAATTACTAACAGACCTAAGAAATTAGACAGACAGCAACAAAGTAATAGTGGGGGACTTCAATACTCCACTGATAGCTCTAGATAGGTCATCAAGACAGAAAGTCAACAAAGAAACAACGAATTTAAACTATGGATTTAACAGATATATACAGAACATTTTATCCAACAACTGCAGAATACACATTCTATTCAACAGCACATGGAACTTTCTCCAAGATAGAGCATTTGATAGGCCATAAAATGAGCCTAAATAAATTTAAGAAAATTGAAACTATATCAAGCACTCTTTCAGACCACAGGGGAATAAAACTGGAAATCAACTCCAAAAGGAACCTTCAAAACCATGCAAATATATGGAAATTAAATAACCTGCTCCTGAACGAGCATTGGGTCAAAAACAAAATCAAGATGGAAATTTAAAAATTCTCTGAACTGAAAGACGATAATGACACAACCTATCAAAATCTCTGGGATACAGCAAAGGCAGTGCTTAAGAGAAAAGTTCATAGCCCTGAACGCCTATATCAAAAGTCTGAAAGAGCACAAAGTGACTTTCTAAGGTCACACCTCAAGGAACTAGAGAAAAAAGAACAAACCAAACCCAAACCCAGCAGAAAAAAGGAAATAACCAAGATCAGAGCAGAACTAAATGAAATTGAAACAAATAAACCACAAAAGATAAATGAAACAAAAAGTTGATTCTTTGAAAAGATAAATGAAATTGATACACTATTACAAGATTAACCAAGAAGAAAGAAAATCCAAATAACCTTGCTAAGAAACAAAAAAGGAGACATTACAACTGACACCACTGAAATACAAAAGATCATTCAAAGCTACTATGAACACTTTTACGTACATAGAAGAGATGGATAAATTCCTGGAAAAATACAACCCTCCTAGCTTTAATCAGGAAGAATTAGACACCCTGAACAGACCAATAACAAGCAGAGATTGAAATGGTAATTTAAAAATTAACAACAAAAGAAAAGTCCAGGAACTGATGGATTCACAGATTAATTCTACCAGACATTCAAAGAAGAATTGGTACCAATCCTTTTGACACTATTCCACAAGACAGAGAAAGAAGGAACCCTCCCTAATTCATTCTGTGAAGCCAGCATCACCCTAATACCAAAACCAGGAAAGGACATAACCAAAAAAGAAAACTACAGACTGATATCCTTGATGAACACAAATGTTAAAATCCTTAACATTCAAAATACTAGCTAACCGAATCCAATGACATATCAAAAAGATAATGCACCATGATCAAGTGGGTTTCATATCAGGGATGCAGGGATGGTTTACCATACGCAAGTCAATAAATGTGATTCACCACATAAAGAGAATTAAAAACAAAAATCACATGATCATCTCAATAGATGCAGAAAAAGCATTTGACAAAATCCAGCATCCCTATATTATTAAAACTCTCAGCAAAATCGGCATACAAGGGACATACCTTAACGTAATAAAAGCCATCTATGACAAACCCACAGCCAACATAATACTGAAAGGCGAAAAGTTGAAATCATTCCCTCTGAGAACTGGAGCAAGACAAGGATGCCCACTCTCACCACTCCTCTTCAACACAGTACTGGAAGCCCTAGCCAGAGCAATCAGACAAGAGAAAGAAACAAAGGGCATCCAAATCGGTAAAGAGGAAGTCAAACTGTCACTGTTTGCTGACAATATGATTGTTTACCTTGAAAACCCTAAGGACTCCTCCAGAAAGCTCCTAGAACTGATAAATGAATTCAGCAAAGTTTCTGGATACAAGATTAATGTACACAAATTAGTAGCTCTTCTATACACCAACAGTGAACAAGCAGAGAATCAAATCAAGAACTCAACTCCTTTTACAATAGCTGCAAAAATTAAAATAAAAATACAATACTTAGGAATACACCTAACAAAAGAGTCGAATGGCCTCTACAAGGAAAACTACAAAACACCGCTGAAAGAAATCACAGATGGCACAAAGAAATGGAATCACATCCCTCGCTCATGGGTGAGTAGAATCAATACTGTGAAAATGACCATACTGCCAAAAGCAATCTACAAATTCAACACAATCCCCATCAGAATACCACCATCAGTCTTCACAGAATTAGAAAAAATACAGAATATGAATACAGAATCTGTATCAATGTCAAAAAACTATGGGCCACAGGTCAACTCCAGTCTTGTGCTGGTTTTTTGTCAGCCCATAAGCTGAGGATGGTCTTTACATTATTAAATGACTGGGGGGAAATCAAAACAAGAGTATTTCATGACAAATTACAATTCTATGCAATTCTAATTTTAGTGTCCATAAATAAGGTTTTATTGGAACACAACCATGCTCATTCATTTATGTGTTATCTGTGGCTGCCTTCATGATACAATAACAGTTGAATCGTTGTGGCACAGATTGTACAGCACACAAAATCTAAAACATTTACTATTTGATCTCTACAAAAGTCTGCCAGTCTTGGTTCTATATTATTATCTAGCTAATAAAACTAATTCAAAATCACTTTATTGATTTTTCCTACTACCTAATAACAAACAAGATTAAAACCTGCAATTACTTAATAGTATTACACAAGATCCATGTTGGTAACAATGAGGGGAAGAGAATAGGACCTGGTACTCTTATTTTGTTAAAATATCTATGCTTGACTTTCATTTCAGGCCATGATGGACTAACAAAAAAAACAGTATAACCTGTTGCTGTTTAAAAAAACTAGACAACAGGACAAATACATGAAACAACATTTTTAGACATCGACCTCTAGAGGAGTGTAATCCCTAAAAGAAGGGAAACAAATGAGATGAGCCCTAGGATGGCCACAGCTTTCTACTAAGAGGAAGTTTATAGACTGCAGTACAAAGGAATCTAATCAGACCTCAGCTTCCTTGCTGACTGAATTGGGATATATTTTAACAAGCTGCTGGAAGTAAGAGAAAAACTAGCAAAGAATATGAAACAAACGAAGAAAAACAAGAAGAAGAAGAAGAAGAAAGAAGAAAGAAGAAGAAAACAATGCAAATTAAGAAATTTTGTTTATTTACATAAAAGAAAGGCAATTATAAAATACTATTTGGCCTAACAGTGTCTATTTACTGGATCAAGAGATAACTTAATTTAAAAATACAGAAGTAAAGCAAAGAAACAACTAAGAACCAAAGTGGCTTCCACCAGGATTGGAAGAAGGTCTGGAAAGAGCTCACGACATCGTTATTATTTGGTATAGGCAGGCCTAGCGCTACTTGTATGTAATACGTTGATTAAAAAGAAAAGGAAAAAGCATACACTGCTTTGATTCAAAGCTATTATTAAAAAGTGTAAATGTTTGGAAGCCTTTCTAGCATTGGGAAATAAAGCAAAACTCTCCTACTAAATCAGATTTTCCTATCAGTAGTCTACAAACTTCCAGAGTTCATGATGGTAGCCTGCAAGTTTGTTATCACTGAATGCCATAAAGCATGTTTCAACTTTTATCTTTTAAAATTTCCATAATCACTTATTACTATTCTTAGTATTTTCATGGCTTTTGAATAATTTCTATTTTATCTCTAATTATGTTCACAAGTTGTTCCCTACACACAAGTACCTGGCCAAGGCAGTGGGTGGACTGAACACCAAGCTACACTCTGATCACTGAGACGAATGTCCTAACCCAAGGCTACTATTTAATTTGTACAAAAGCATTCACAGGACTGCATCTGCCCAAAGGAGACATCTTTTTCTAACTCCATGAAGGCATCATACAGGCTCAATGCAGCCCTTTTAAAAATGTTTTTAAATTCTCAATTTTGTCCATACTGTCCCACTTTTAAAATTCTTAATATACTATTGCGCTTTCCTTTTTTTTTAGATTGGCCTTCCTAGAGGCTACCTATTAACTTTTTTCAAAGAATAAATTCTTGGGTTTTTTCTTAAATCATTTCTATTTATTTTTTATTTTCTATTTTAGTAATTTCAGTTTTTTTAATCTATCCTTTGTATACCATATCTACTCTATGTTATGTTCTCTCTTATCTCTTTTGTGTTACTATTAGCTAATGCCACAGACATTATTACTAATTATTAATAAATAGCTATACTAATTATAACTTAATTTTCTGTTAAATCAAAGAATGACACACAGATTTACTATTTTTGAGTAGATAGGAACATAATAAATACTATAAGATTTTTCTATGATTCACTGTGATATAGCAAGTGTTTTTCTTTTCTTTCCTTTTTTTCAGTACTGTGGAGTTTTACTCAACTAATTTTATTTCTCTTCCTCATCAATCTTCATTAACAACTGTCTACTATAATTATTCTACTCAGAATCTCTTTGGTACCTGCATATTTACACACTATGAAATTGAAAACTGTATTTTCAGTTTTTCTAAAATCACATTAAATTTGATTTCTATCTTCAACAATTCGTTATGCATTCTACAATATGGTTAATTTTAAAATATGTACAAGGAGAAAATTTACTTTGGGTTTGTATTTTTTCCACTTAAAATGTTTTCCCTTTAAACTGAAAATATATAATTGTGTGATGTTGTCTCTCCATCTAACCCTTCCCCCTACAAAAAAAAAAAATCTGGAAACAGAACATGTATGAATCCATCCCTCCAAGACAAAACCTAAGTCTCAAATGCTACTGAACAGCATAAGGACTCAATATTTTTCATATGCAGTAATATTTCATTTTCCCCTTGAATTTAACAACAGAAAAGGGAATTAAATGCTAATAGTAGAGTTAGTGAGAAAAAAAAATAATGAGCATTTGAGGGAATAGAAGCAAACTGGGGAAGGAGAGAGGCTGCTGCTGGGTCATTCTTCCCTCTCTAAGGAAATCAATTAGTTGTGGCTTCAGTATCTGTTACAGAGCCCTGTTCAAAGTTTGAGATAGTCTATGACATAATTCTTCATCCCAAAATTAGATCATTAAAAAATATACAATCATAACTATCCAAAACAACTACTTTACAATTTCTCTAAATTATACTTGAGAAAATACTGTTCATAAAACAATAAAAAAATTTTTTAACTACCCCAGAAAGCATTGAGAATTAAACACATCCTATAGTCATACGAGTGGGTGTTTCCTATTCCATGACTGAAGCCTACAGGTCAACACTCCCAGCTAGGATAATACCATGCTAAAGATTATTTTTGTGGTAAACAAATAAGGCTTACAGATAGTAGTCATAAATAGTATAGCTTTTTCTTTGGCAAAGTTACAAATGGTAATAGGATCCCAAAATAATGGCTATAGCCTCAGAACGTTCTCTGGATGCCTAGATTGCACTAGGCCCTATTCAATACCTCCATATTTCTATACTTTTCCTTTGAAGCACCGTCAAAGGACTATAATTATATATTTGTATAATTAATCTTATTTGTATGTTCTCTTTCCTGACAGAAAGCTTTTATAAGGAGTATATGATGTCTGAATTAAGATCTCAAGGATATACAGAAGGTAACTACAAGAAAAATATTCTAGGCAAAGAAAGACTGTGTAAAGGCACTGAGGCAGGAGGGAAAACAGCTACTTAGGACGTCAAGACAAGAGATGATGGTCATCTTAGTGTGGTAGATACAAAAAACAAAGAGCAGAGTTAAGAAATATTTAGCAGGTAAAATTGACACCATTTCACGATGAATTTTATGTGAGGTATGAAACTAGAGAACAGATAGATTCTGTATGCTAATACTAGTTTTTATTTATATATCATTTGCTTTCATTCATTTTTGCTTAAAATATTTGCTCCTATAGTAATACTCTATTTCAAGAAATAAGCCCTCTAGTAACGCCTAAGATGATATTTCTAACTGCACAGCACAGAAATGAGCGATACTTTAAGGAGGGTTAAAAAATACAAGCTGAACTGTATAGAAAATAGGTACATCTATTGACCACATTTACGTGGCTGGGGAAAAACTAGCTAAATGACTAAAAGGAAATAATACTTTTGTACACCTACTCTGTGTCAAGCAAGACTATACCTCAAGTAAAGTGTGCCTACAGTAACACGGCAAGTTAAATAGAATAAATGCAAAGCTATAATAATGTTTACTTCAGATTTAAAATATTTGACCTAGAAAATTGAGAGTGCAAAGGCCTTCTACAAAGAAGGAACTGCAAAGTATTCGTTGAGTAAAGGTCAAATCTCACTGTTTAAATATTAAAAGTAAACCACAAGCAAGTTTTTTATAGTCTTGTAACTTTTTTTCTGTTGTACTATGCTTACGGGATCGACTGCAGAGATTGGGAAGCTAAAACATTTTTTAAAAGACACAGTCTAAGAGTTCACATATTCTGGGAATCACAGCAATGACAAGTGAACTTGTGAACACAGTGAATGATGCACCCAAGAATCAGATCTAAAAGACAGTGTTAAAGCAGTAATTGAATATGGTCAAACTACTACCAGAAATACTTCAAATAACTAGTCAAGTACCTGATTTATATACAAAATGAATGTATCTATTTATTAATGTTTCTCTATGGCCCTTAGTTAACTCTTCAATTTCTTTAAAGAGAATGTCCGTAAACCCTCTCTACGTACATGAACAGGGATCAAAATGCATTTCCCTTCCTTACCAGCAGTGTAGACAAAATTTTAAAGCTACTACACCATTAGGCAAAGATTATTTCATTCTTTGTTACAAATGTTGAGCTTAATTTCCTGCATTATCTTTTCTTATAAAGTACAGAGCTAAATTCCTTTACATTAAATGTATACATAATGTGACTCTGTTGAAGAATTATTAACAGGCCCAAGTTATGGAAGGGAAGATTAGGACTAACATATTAAAGAATTAGGATTAGATTTTTCCTGATATAAAACTAGCAATATCCAAAACTCAGTGAGACCTCATACCTCAGTGTTCAAGCACAAGTTAGATGGAGAAGCTATGTAGTTGGCTTAATGTTAAAATAAAGAAGCTGCACTTGTGTGATGGCCAGACTAGATGATGTCGAAGATCATGGATCATTTTTAAGATTTACAATAAAATATTATAGAGAATAAAATAAAGACATTGATGAAACAGGTATTTCAGTATGTCCTGGTTGTCTACAAGATGCCAAATATTACTCTACGTACTAGATATGAACTGAAAGAATAACTCTCGTCCTAAATACTAAACAGTTCACCCTCTAAAGGAGAAGAGGGATAAGCAAACTAATAATTAAAAGTGCTGATGGTTTTTCACTAAAGCCAAAATGATATTCATAGATATACGAATGAAGAGATTTACCTTATTCCTGTAACCTAATACTTCCAACAAACGAGCTAAGCAATGAAAGAATTCTTCCCTGTTCAAGCGTTCTATGCATGGGGTTTTCTTTTCTCTCAAAGAGCAAAATTTCCATCAGAAGTATTACATGATTTTCCTCTAGAACACCATCAAATCTCCATAGTAGTAAACAACTTTGTATTCCATTCTAATTTCTAAAAAAAACCACTTCGAAAGGTAATCAAGGCCCTGGATCTGATGGAATAAATTACTTTAGTTGCAGTAGAGAATTCTTTCAGAATTGTTGGCAAAGATTTGTTTTATATATATATATATACTTAGTAAAGCTTGAACCAGATGTGCAAATGTGCTTGAACCTTCTCTGCAGAGACGATGAAAACATGACTTTCTGGTCAAAGAATCCTTAGGAAAAAAAAACTTTCTATTTGAAGTCTCAAAGGGCTAAACAGTTCCCCAAAGAGACTAACAAACAGAAATTATATTTTGTATGATACTTCAAATACTAATCTACTGAGTACTGAAGTCCACTGCTCAAAGATAGGAGGAGCTAGAAATTTTAAAAACATGAGTAATATCAGAGTCATGTGCACAAGAGATGAGATATAGCCTGTCAATTATTGTGTCATATCCTCAAAACCGTAGGAGAAATGTTATTTAACAGAATATCTGCTTCAAATTTTTTCCTTCTGTTCCAAGCCGCAAACTAGCTCAAACATTTCAAGGAAGGTTTCCCTATGTGGCTCCTTTTGCTTGCCTGAGATACTTTGAAAACTGATTTTACATTAAACAACTGCACAGGATAATGGAAAAAGCACTTCACGTTAGGAGGTGTATGGAATAAAATCTGGTGGGACGTGGCCAACCTTAGTCAAAAGATAAGAAGAAAACGGTCAATTCATTTCATAGGGTCAGCAAAGCTTGACTACAAGAAGTAACACAAAAATCTCAGGCTTAGGTCTATTCTTTTACAAGAGTGTGGTAAAAAGCTAGCAACAGCTTAAAATTTTACAATTTAATTAAATTAATTAAATGTAATTAAATTTTATAATTTAATTAAGCTAACCATGAAAATGGTAAAGAATTTTAGTCTGATATATTTATTAAAATAATTGAGTGATTTGCTAAATTTACCAAGAGTATTTAATGCTTAAGGAAGGGCAGGTTATTTAAGCTAATAAATTTAACAAATATGCTAATTAAAATTAAGTATTCCTTCCTATACTCACACATATTTAATGCCCTTCAGATATTTTAAAAATCTGATTATCAAAAATACTGTTTTTTCTATTCTAGAATATATGACAATCAAAGTAAAATAGAAGAGTATTAATGATTCATATTTTCTTCAATAGGCCTAATATTTAAAGAGAGGGACAAAGGCAGAGATGGACTGTCAAAAGATCAAAATGGCACAATGGTCTCTTAGTCCCATCAACTGGAAGTCATTCTAGCGGCCTCAGCACTGCTCCCATGAAGCTTGTGCTACCAGGCTGTGGAACAGTCACGTCACTACAGTTGTCTGAAACGAACAGCATTTGATATAAAGAAATTTTTTCTTACAAAGATAATTTTTCAACCAACCAAATCAAAGGGAAAAAAAAAATGCCTGTTCAGGAATCCCCTGAAGTCCAGCCACAGCTTTAGAACCTTTAATAAAACTGACAAGTGCCAGGAAAGAAACAGAAATAAATGAGAAGGTGGTAACAAGTATACACACATATATATAATTTGAAAAGATACATGCCATAGAGGATACTTTAAGATTCTTCGAGGTTTCTGACAAACATACTCTTACCAAATGATCCAGCAACTGCATTCCTTGATATTTATGCAAAGGAGTTTTTTGTCTTCTTGTTTTTTTGTTTTTTGAGACAGAGTCCCTCACTGCTGCCCAGGCTAGAGTGCAGTGGCATAATTGGAGCTCACTGCAACCTCCGCCTCCCAGGTTCAAGGAATTCTCCTGTCTCAGCCTCCCCAGTAGTTGGGATTACAGGTGCCCACCACCATGCCCAGCTAATTTTTGTATTTTTAGTAGAGACAAGGTTTCGCCATGTTGGCCAGGCCGGTCTCAAACTCCTGACCTCAAGCAATCTGCCCATCTCAGCCTCCCAAAGTGCTGGGATTACAGGCATGAGCCAGCGCGCCCAGCCTACCCAAAGGAGTTGAAAACGTCTATCCACACAAAAAAACTGCACACAGATGTTTATAGCAGTTTTATTCACAACTGCAAAAACTTGGATGCACCAAGATGTCCTCCAACAGGTGAATGAAAAAGTAAAATGTGCCACCTACAGACCATGAAATATTATTCAGCACTAAAAAGAAATGAGCTATCAAACCGTGGAATGACAGAGAGGAATCTTAAATATATATTAGAAACCAATCTGAAAATGCTACATACTGTATGATTTCAATTACGCGACATTCTGGAAAAGGCAAAACTATGGAGAATAAAAAGATCCGAGGTTGCCAGGGGTTAAGGGATAGGAAGGCATGAACAGGTGGAACACAGAGGATTTAGTACAGTGAAACTACTCTGTATGGTACTACAATGGTGGATACATGTCATTACACATTTATTCAAACCCAGAGAATGTACAATACCAAGAGAGGACCTTAATGTAAACTATAGACTTTGGGTGATATAATGTGTCAATGCAGGTTCATCAATTGTAACAAATGTACTCCTCCGTTAGGGGCTATTGATAATGGGGGAGGCTGTGCTTATGTAGGAGCAGACAGTATATGGGAAATCTGTGTACCTTCCTCTCAATTTTGCTGTGAACCTAGCACTGCTCTAAAAAATAAAATCTTAAAAAGAAAAATGTCTTTGAGGTTTCAAAAATGGAAAATGTTGCAACTATATGAGAGGATTAGAAAGCAGCCATAATGAAGAAGGGTGATGTCTGGCACAAATAATAAACAGCATAGGTAAATGTGAAAGAGACACTGGTTATGTGTAAGACAGTCTTGGAGGTAGGACTGGAAAACGGGGCCATACTGTGGAAGGCTATGCTGCAGGAAGACCTGGTACTTACAGTTAGCACTAATAAACCACTTAAAGTTTCAGAGTACAAAATTAGTTAACCACAAGGACACCTGAAAACAATAATTTGGCAAAAGTGTGTAAGATCAGCTTCACAGTACACCTAGATCTAGCTATTCTCCCAGTCCCTACTTTTTAATCCTACCAGTAATTTCTCACTCTCCATTTAATCTGTGTGAGAAACTTTTTAGGTACCACAACTCAGTGTAAACAGCCATTTTCATAAACATGCTCTGTATAATGTTATCTAAGTCATGAATGACTTCAGCCTGAAGAAAATTCTAGGAAAGTTGACTTGATACATTCTCATCTCCTCCCACACTGACAGTAAATTATGTAAATTAATCTTTGAGAACAGACCTTTAAAATCATTTACAAACTTCATTATATCCCAAACCTGATTCTCAAAAGAGCCGCTGACTTTGTCCTTCACCATCAAAAAGAGGTATCATGTAAACACAAGTACTTTTGTGGGTTTAAATCCTTGCCCTGCACTTGTTAGTTGTATACCTGGACAAGTTACTTAACCTTCTGTGCCTCAGTTTCTTGATCTATAAATCTGTAATAATGACATGGACTATCTCAAAGGATACTGTGAAAATTGCATGAGTTATTTTGGGGGAAGGGGGAGGATTTTGTTTTTAGTGTTTTTATTTTTATTTATTTATTCATTCATTCATTTTTTAGAGACAGGGTCTCACTCTGTCATCTAGACTGGAGTGCAGTGGTGCAATCATGGCTCACTGCAGCCTGGACCTCCTGGTCTCAAACAATCCTCCACCCTAGCCTCCCAAGTAACTGGGACTACAGAAGCACATCACCACACCCAGTTAGAGTTATTCATATACATCCAAATCTGTCATGCAGAAGTTGAACTCAGCTGTTCAACTTCTATCTACATTTATGCCTGTGATTATTTCATGCGGTGTCATAGATTTAAATATCACCTATATGTTAATAACTCCCAAATTTCTATCTCCAGTACAAAAGACTTTTCCCCAACTACCCAATTCTATCTTCTCCCTACTCCCAACCATCCAACTGCCTACTTGACATCTCTACTTGTTCCACATCTAACAGGCATCCAAACTCATATCCAAAACAGAACCTCTGATTTGTCCCAAAACCTATTCTTCCTCTTTCTTCCACGACTCAAATAATGGCTATTCTTTCAGCTGCTCAAGCGAAAAACTTTGGAGTCCTCTTTGCCTCCTCTCTTTATCCCATTACCCACCCCCCGCCTAAACCACCATAAAAATCCTGTCAGCTTTTCTTTCAAAATATATACCGCAAGTATTTATAAAATATAAAATGCAATCACTTCTAACCATCTCCATAGCTACTATCTATCTTGGTCAAAGCCACTATCATTTCTTATCTGCATTATTACAAAAGCCCACCTCTACTTCAGCTTCTGCAAACCGTTCTTAATAGAGAATCCAGAACGGTCCTGTCAAAATATGTTTTCTGCTTAAAACCATTTCATAGTTTCTCACCATGTCAGTCAGAAAAAAAAAAAAAAAAAAGCCCACCTCCTTACTATGACTTTCAAAGCTTAACATGATCTGGCCACGTATAGTCTCTCTCACCTGTATCTCCTACTTCCCTCTCTTATTTACTCCACTCTAGCAACACTGGTCTCCTTGCTATTCTTCCTACACATCAGACATATTTCCATCTTTGGGCCTTTAAATCTGTTCCCTATGACTACAGCACTCTTCACTCAAATACACAGAAATTCGCTCTTCCACTAACTACAAGTCCTTACATAAAGTCCTTACACTTTTTCAAGAGAATTGGCCTGTGCATCCCAAGCCACCAACCCACGTGTCAAAATTGCTACTACCTTGCCATAGAGTAACTTTCTGATATACTGTATTATTTTTTAACTTATCATTTTTATAATTTGTTTCCCTCGCTACCCAAATGAAAGTTCCATGCAGGTAGATGTTTTTATTTGTTTTGTTCACTAACAGATAGATGAATTAATCATAGACCAAAGTAATTTTTTTTTTTTTTTTTTTTTTTTTGAGACAGAGTCTCGCTCTGTCGCCCAGGCTGGAGTGCAGTGGCTCGATCTCAGCTCACTGCAAGCTCCGCCTCTCAGGTTCATGCCATTCTCCTGCCTCAGCCTCCTGAGTAGCTGGGACTACTGGCGCCCGCCACCACACCCAGCTAATTATTTTTTATTTTTAGTAGAGATGAGGTTTCACCATGTTAGCCAGGATGGTCTCGATCTCCTGACCTCATGATCCACCCACCTCAGCCTCCCAAAGAGCTGAGATTACAGGCTTGAGCCACCACACCCGGCCAGTAATTTGTTTTACATGAAATGAATATCTAATTCAAGTCCCTCATTCTGAAGGAGACAAGTTAAGGAGCAGTCTGACTCATACAGAAGCAATCAGTAAGCAGCACAGCCCAGAATAAAAGCAGGTCCCCTTGGTCTCAGCCTGAGGCTTTTTTCCACTAGGGCACACTGATAGAATGTAAGAGAATACATAGAAAACTAAATTTTTTTAAACAAGCATGCATACACAGAAACACACAGACACATATACAGACACATCTCACATTAAAATATTACCACTGCCAGCTGGGCCCAGTGACTCACATCTATAATCCCAGCACTTTTGGAGGCCGAGGGGGGTAGATCATTTGAAGTCAGGAGTTCAAGACCAGCCTGACCAACATGGTGAAATCCGTCTCTACTAAAAATACAAAAATTAGCCAGGCATGGTGGCATACACCTGTAGTACCAGCTACTCAGGAGGCTGAGGCACAAAAATTGCTTGAACCCGGGAGGCAGAGGTTGCACTGAGCCAAGATCACGCCACTGTACTCCAGCCTGGGCAACAGAGCAAGACATTGTCTCAAAAAAATAAATAAAATAAAATATTACCACTGCCCAGTAGTAGTGTTAGACAAGGTAATTTTCTCCAAACTTTTATTACTTACCTCTACCCCAGATTTTTTTGGTGTCTGTGTTACAGTTTCTTTGAATTTATTTGCCTTTTCAAGTTGAGCTTTAAGTTGTTCAGCTAATTCCTTCAAAAAGAAAAACAAGTAAAATATGTGCAATATGTAGTTTAATTCTTTACAACAAAATGTTCAAATTTACACAACAGAAGGAAAGACAGTATAACCAACACTCATGTAGCCACCATCTAATTTCAACTACCAACCCACAGCCTAGTGTATTACTTTTTAATGAACTTATCTCAGTTACAAACTCCTTGAATACCTGTGATGTGTTTATGCTTCAAAGATAAATAATTACAAGGACATATATTTTGGAGGACATAGATGAAGGAAATACATAACCTTAATGACATTTTAATAATTACTAAATATTATAAAAGTTCAATACTTTCAACTTCAGTTATTGGTAACAAAAAAGCTATCACAAGATTTAAAATGTTACCTTCTTTATTGCTGATAATTTGGACGAAAATTCTGAATATATTTCATTTTTACTCTAGGAAACTTATAGAAATTTATATGAAACAACTGTCATATAAACCAATAAACCATGAAGTAATAAATTAAATAAGTAGATTTATGTGACATGCAAAGAACAGCAAGCGCCACCACAGTGCTCTTCTTGAACACAAGAACACATATTTTACCCTTTTACCTAGATGACCTCTCTTTCACTATTTTAACTAATTCCTCCGTACTTTCAAAGCTCAAACTTTATTTTCTTGCTATCGTTATTGTTGTTTATTTTCCTTATCAATTTCTAGGATGAGTGGAAGTTCAGTGTTTCCAAGGATCAGATTCAAAGAGAGCAGCATATGCAAGATATGCCCTTTATTAGACATAACACAGAAATATCTTGTTTGGTTACCATTTGCTCTACTACAGTACTGTACTAATAGTTTGCTAAAACATAAGATTACCTAAAGATCCCTTATATTTGGGTTTGAGATGAGTGCATACATATGACCATGACCGAATCTATTCTATCAAGATGTGGAATATCTGGCTGTGCTATTCTGCTATGTGCACTTTAATATATACATCTCACTGTATATTATTTTAATATGCATGTGACAATAAATGAATGGACAAATGGATAAATGCAGCTCTTACCAAATCATCCCTATTTCTTACAATTCTGAGGTAAATTAGTCGTAAATCAAACATTACTACAGGAATTAAATGAGTTAGCCTACACAAAGCATCTAACACAGTATCAGGCTATCAGGCACAGCACATTTACTGAAAACTTGAATGACTTAATCCTCCTTTTTTAGGTTCCTAAGTAATTTGGAAAAGTAAAAAACATTCTTAAAAATACATGACAAAAATGAGGTGGAAAAAGTGACATCTTTATCTCCCTTAAATATGCTCAATGAGTTAGAAATGCAGGAAGAAAGCAAATAACAAAGTAAAAAAAGAAATTTAAAAGCATGAAGTTCCTTAGGATCTTAAATTTCAGAGATCTGACAGAGAAAGTAGATCATTTATTTACAAGTAGGCAGATAGTACTGTTCACAGAAAGGTTCAAGAATTTTTTTTTTTCTTTTTTTTGAGACACAGTCTCACTTCGTCGCCTAGGCTGGAGTGCAATGGCATGATCTTGGCTCACTGCAATCTCCATCTCCCAGGTTCAAGCGATTCTCCTGCCTCAGCCACCCCAGTGGCTGGGATTACAGGCACACGCCACCACATCAGGCTAATTTTTGTATTTTTAGTAGAGACGGGGTTTCACCATTTTGGCCAGGCTAGTCTCAAACTCTTGACCTCAAGTGATCCTCCTGCCTCGGCCTCCCAAAGTGCTGGGATTACAGGCCTGAGAATTTCTTTAAGGAATCAATAATCAACAGTTACTTTCACAGTGTGCTATATCCACACTACTAAGGAACTTCTAAAATTACTCATAAGAAGTTAAATATTTGATCACTATTCTCCAAAACAACATCTAAAAGTCTTACCATATTCCCCATCATCTCTGCTTTGATAATCTTGGCTCCCAACTTGTTCTTCTCATCAACACTCAGGATATGAATGGACTCATGCTCTGGACTTCTATTGGAACAGGACAGATTAACAGCATATGAAATATAGGTGTAATGCAAGCAATAACATCAAAACTCAAATGTTATTTTAACTGACCTCAACAAAGCATTCAGCACCAATAGGAGATCATGATTGCAATACATGTAAATTAAACTAAATGTTCTTCCAAAAATTGATAGTTTAAAATTCTCTGTTACAATGCCACAATCAACTATGGCAGTTATAACAACTGATCAAAATCTCAATAACAATGAGATAAATAGCATTTATCAACTCTTCTTATTTAATATCCCCATGCTCGTTATTTCAAAAAGGAAACAAACAAAAAACTAAAACCAGGCCATAATTCTATACATCTTTGGAAACTTTTCTCATTTGACATGATAAGTTGTTAATAATCTAAGAAACTATATTTAACTGCATTCAAAGAATAAAAGCAATGATCATGTGCTTTTTTGTAAAGTCAGTCCAGAACATAACATATAGTCAAGTAATATAAACTAGTTTAAAACTGATACCATGTGCCAAACCTATACTATGGAAGTCTCACACAAAAAAAGAAACCGCCAGCCAAGGTCAGATTTCCCTAGCTTACTGCCTTAAGAAATAATTCAAGGCTACAGTGCAGGACAGTGACCTCAGTCAAGAGCCTGAAGGACTTCTGAGTAAAGGAGACATAGCCAGGAGTCCAAGAATTCCAAGGCAGCTAGAATTCACAGAACAGAGTACCAAAGAAGAGAAAGCTGCACCATAAGAAAATCCCAGAGAACTGCACAGGGTTCCCCTTGAGTACTCAGCAAGAAACTACCTGCAGTCAGGGAAAGAACCAGCCGAAAGGATTGGAGGGAGAGTACCTGGCACTCCTGGGAACTGCATGTTCAGTCACACTAGCCAGACTAGGAAACCATGTAACTCAAAAAGCACTAGACACAGTATTAACAGTCTTGCTTCATTAGTGGGAAACAGCATGCCCTAGACTAAATGCTGCTCTGGGCCCACCTAAAAAAATGTTAAAACGAAAGTTAAAGGATCAAATGGTTTCCAATTAACCATATTCCAGAACAGAGTTCAGGAGTATTTATAGAAATTCAGAAATGTCTAGCACTCAACAAGGTAGTCTGTAAAACTTAGTATCTAATCAACGATGATCAGATAGGCAAATAAGTAGAAAAACACCCATAATTAGAACACAATGCTATTAGTCAAAATCAACCCAGAACTGACACAGATGTAAAAAACAGCAGACAAGGATACTAAAAGTGATTATTATAACTGTGTTCCATATGTTCAAAAAGTCAGACACAACAAAGATATAAAAAAGATCCAAAATAAACTTCTACAGATGAAAACTACAATGTGTGAGATAAAAAATATACTGCATAAGATTAATGGAAAATTAAACTGCAGAAGTAGAGTTTGGTGAACTTGAAGCAATTTTCTGCATGAAAAATGGAACACAGAAAAGAATCTGTAAAAATGAAAACAGCATCAGAGGGCTGTGGGGCAATCTTAAGTATCCCACCATACATGTAACTGAAGATAACTATTTTAAAAATATATTTGAGGTTTATAAAAAGTATAAGTAAAATGTATGACAACACTAACAGGAAAGAAAGAGAGAAATGTAAATAAACAATGATAAAGTTCTCACACCATTCAGGAACGGCATATCACTTGAAGATAGACTATGGTAAGTTAAAGGTGTAGTACACCATCAAAGACAAAGCAACCACTATGCTTTTTTAAAAAAATTACAGCAACCAAAGAAATGAAATGGAATCATAAAAATAATCCAAAACAAGTGACAAAAAGAGGACGAAGCGAACAAAGAACAGATGGGAAAAGTAGAGAACGAATAGCAAAGTTACATATTTGAACCTAATTATATCAATAACATTACATATAAATGGTCCAAATACCTAAATTAAAAGGCAGAAATTATCAGATTGATATAAAAGCAAAACTCAACTGCAAGAAATGTTCTATAAACACACAGACATAAGTATGTTAAACATAAAAGGATGGAAAAAGATATACCATGTTAATGCTAGTCAAAAGAAACTTGAAATGGCTACATTAATATCAAACAAACAAGAATATGGAGAAAAAATATTACCAGGGACAAAGGTCATTTCATATGAAAAAGGAGTCAATCCAGCAAGAGCGTTTGAATACATGAGAAAAACTGAAAGAAGAGAAATAAACAAATCCACAATTACAGCTATAAATTTCAATACCTCTCTATCAATATTTGATAGGATAAATATAACAGTCCTCCCTTATCTGCAGGAGTTATGTTCCAAGACCCTCAGTGGAAGCCTGCTATCTTGGATAGTACCAAACCCTATCTATAGCATTTTTTTTCCTATATATACATACCTATGTTAAAGTTTGACTTATAAATAAGACACAGTAAGACACTAACAACAACAACTAATAGCAAAATAGTACAATTACAACATTATACTGTAATAAAAGTTATGTGAAGGTGGTGCCTCTTGCAAAATACTGTAATATTTTCAGAGCATGGTTGACCATGGGTAACTGAAACCTCAGAAAGCAAAACCATGGATAAAGGGGGACTACTATAAACAGAATCGGCAAGCACATGGAAGACTTCAATAATACCATCAACTAACACGCCCAAATGGACATTCATAGAACACACCACCCAACAAGAGTAGAAAACACATTCTTTCCAAGTACATACAAAATATTTCCAATATACACCATGTTCTAAGCTATAAAGACAGTCTCAATAAATTTAAAGGAATTCAAGTTATATAAACTATATTCTTTTATCACAATGAAATTAATTAGAAATCATTAACAAAAGTCTCTGGAAAATTCTCAACTACAATATTTGGAAACCAAATAACACACCTGTAAATAACCCATCGGTCAAAAATAAGACCAAAGGAAAACTATATAACACATGTCCGAACTGGTGGAATGCTGCTAATTTAGGGGGAAATTCATAGCACTAAATATTTATATTAGAAAAGATCTCAAATTAATGACCTCATCTTACACCTTAAGAAAGCAGAAAAAGAGCAAATTAAAACAAAGTACAAATAAATTCAAAAAACAATAAAAATCAGAGTAAAATAAATAGAAAATAGAAAAACAATAAATTCAATGAAACCAAAAGCTGATATTTAAGGCAATAAAATTGATAAACCTATAGCCTGACTGATCATAAAACAAAGACACCTAAATTACTAATAGAGAAGTAACAGCACTACACTTTGTAAGCACTTTACAAAAAGATATCCAGATGGCAAATAAGCACATAAGAGATGTTTGGCATCAGTAGTCATTAGCCATTAGGGGAATAAAAATTAAAACCACAATGAGCTACCACCACACGTCCACTAGAAGAGCCAAAATTTAAAAGACTGACCATTTCAAGTTCTTACAAGGATCTGGAGAAACTGCAACTCTTATACACTGTTGCTGATCATGTAAAATGGTACAATCACTTTGGAAAACAGTTTAGCAGTTTCTTAGTATTTAAACATACAGTTACCATATGATCTAGCTGCTGCTCTCCTAGGTATATTTGTCCAAGAGAAAGGAAAGCATATGTCAATACAAAGACTTGTACATGAAAGTTCAGAATTGTACATAATTTATAACAGCCAAAACCTGGAAACAATCTCAATATTCACCAACAGGAGAATGGAAAAACAAATTGTGATGTACCCACCAATAGTATATTACCCATCAATAAAAAGGAATGAACTACTGACATATGCAACAACATAAATGAAGCTCACAATAATTATGCTGAGTGAAAGAAGACAGACCAAAATAAGAGTGCATAACGTATGATCCCATTTACATCAAACTCTAGAAAATGCAAACTACAGCTGACCCTTGAACAACACAGGGGTGAACTGCCCTGGTCCACTTATACACACATTTTTTTCAGCCAAACGTCAATCAAAAATACAGCATTCATGTGATGCAAAAACTACAGAGTGACATTTTCATGCATGTGGGTTCCAACTTGAGTATGTACGACTTTGGTATACTTGAGTGGTCCTAGAACCAACTCCCACGAATTCCAAGGGACAAATGTAGTCTATAATAAAAGAAAGCAGATGTGGTTGCCTAGGAGTAGAGAGCAGGGGTGTGGGAAAGCAGGAGAGAGAGATGATGAAAGGGCACAAAGGCTTTTGGGGGGGTGATGGTTTAATGAGAATACATGCATTTCAACATATACCAAAATGTACACTTTTGTATATTTGCAGTTTACTATATGTCAATCATACTTCAAAGTTTTTTAACCCTCAAAGGGAGTAATACATTTTAAAACTAGAGTATAACTAATTTGTCATAATCTTAAATATAAAGGATATATCTGATATTATTAGTTTTCCTGAATTCCCAGATTCCATAATATTCTATGAAAATTAACCTTAATCATATTTTCTACAAATTTGGTTTTCCAAATCAAAACATGATCTACCAACAATATATGGAAATTATTTTTAAATAATTAATTCCTCTGGGAGGGGAATCTTTTAACAGATAGACAGCATTGGAATAAAAAAAAACAATCTCTACAGAAAATCTATAGTAGCCATTTCTTCCCATATTGTTGAAAGGAAAGACAATACTCTGGTGTTTAAAAAATCTAAAATATGTGAGGTAAAGCAACACTAGAAAGTAACATATTTTCATTCCCCTCATATTCTTTCAGTCTACATTTTAAAAAACAATTAAAATGAACAGTAGGGACACTGCATTCATGTAAGCAGGAGAACATTATTGCTTTTTATATGCATCCATGGGCTGAGTTATTGCTTGTTTTATTAGTTGTACTTTTTTGTATGGAAAATATTTTTCAGTACTTTTTCAAATTAAATGCTAAGGTACATGTCATTTTCATTGTATTGCAAATGTAATTTACCAGAATTTCTGGCAATCTAATCATATCTCTCTTTTACTTACTAATCAAAACAACTTTTCTCAATTTGCATTCTTTCCCATTCAACTTTCCAACATTCCCTGCTTTAAAAACTTACGTTTATGTTTATTATGTGGAATTATAGATATTATATTTTTACATGTATGTATAATGCAAATTAAATAACCACAGTTCGTGCCCTTTCTAAAGAGCACCAGTGCAATTATTCCCCTATGAAGTCGCTTTCTCCAGGGTCTGTCTCTCAAATTCTTGTTTCCTAAGTGAGAAACTTCTTGGCTTCTTTTCCTTCTGCTATTTGTACCTGACCAGGTTTTTCTTTCCAACTAAATTTATGTCTAGTTCCTCCATTTCTCATCTCAATATCAGCCAACTGAGAAACCAAAGAATCGAAGAAAGGTTCTTTAGGATAAGCAAGCGATTTACTCAGTATTTCTACAATCTTTTCTGTTATTCCAGTAGATGCTTACTATAATCCAGATGTAGAACAAGTTTACACATAATCTTCTATTGAGCTCCATATCCAGAAATAAGTCACCTTGCAAGCAACCTTAAGTCTGATAGGATCAGAAGAATCAAAGACCAAGCCATCCATCAATCCATCTCCTTCTCTCAAGAAGAAATGTTTCAGGACTATCAACACAAACTACTATATCAAATGTCAACATGGCAATAGATTCACACCTACTAATAGATATGACCAAAAATAAAAGTATAAATACCTAAAAACAGGGTACTAATCAAATTCTCAGTTTCTAATGCAAGCTTCTTATGAAGAACTAAAAGTTGTTTCTTTATAATACCAACACCAATCATAACTGACTCTCTATATATAGATCAAGAGGATCACAGATATTCTGGGAATCATGTGTCAAAAAAAAAAAAACACTGGCATTAAGTCATTAAGAAAGAATTCCTAAATTTTCTCCCTTGCCACCTACAATCTGTAGCCACACTTTTCCTTTTGTTTTAACTATTTCTACCCAAAGCTAATCCTTCTACTTTTATAAGTAAACTGGACCCCACATTCACCCGCATTAACCTCAGGGATCTTTCTCAGTTGCCCCATCTATCATCTGCCTATCTGTCTTGCTTCTTCTAAAATGGATACTGACTCTTTTCCATTAAACATGTTCTAGTATAAATACACTTTCCATCTCTACCATTCCATAACTCTTAATAATTTAGTCTACTAAAATCTGGCTTCTATACCCTCTTTTATGTAAAAAAAAAAAAAAAAAAAAAAAAAATTCCCAGATTAAGTAGCCAAAGAAGTTTGTTATTATCCATCCAAAGGGCACATCTTTGTCATTTTACTTTCCTCTTCCCCTCACTTCCCAGGATGCAAGTTTAGAGATTCAATCAAGGAAGGCCAATGAAGGTAGCTGAAGTCCATTTAAAGCCCACACGTTTTCAGACGATAACTAGAATCTCAATGGATCTTTAAAAGTTGTGATTTCCATTGTCATGAAATGGAATACTCCACACAAGTTTTTTTAGTATTTTCTAACAAGAATTAAATTGTTTATTAGTAGATGAGGATAAATGACAAAAAATATACAAGAATTCTGAACATCTTTTATACTAGTAATTTCAACATTAACAGTTACTTCTACACAATATAACAGTAATAGTTGTCAAGTAAAGACATTTAAATGAATGTTGTTGAGCACAAAGTAACTGAAGAAAATATTATTCTATTTTATTTTGTGAACACCACAGCAAAGACACTGTTCTACAGCAAAAATCAGGGAATGGGCTCTTCCTTTCTTTCCCTAAGCATTTATAATGATGAGCAAATGCTTTGAAAGAAACATCACCATGACACCTGCAATTATCCTGCAAAAAGAAAGAAAAAAAAAAAAGCCCAAACATGTCTCAATTTCAAGAATTACTGCTATATTTCTGAAGTCCTTTTTATAATTAGTTTCCAAAAAGCAAACCCTATTTTCACATTAAAATGTACTCTTTGAAACACACACAGAGACAGAGGTTGAAAACCTTTGAGAAATAAGTAATTAAAAGAGCTCTAGCCCAATAACATTTTTAAAACCTGCAATTAGTCATGCATAGTATAACGACATTTCAGTCAATGACAGACCACATACGACAGTGATCCCATAAGATTATAATGCTGTATTATTACTGTACCTATTCTATGTCATGTTTAGACACACAAATACTTATCATTGTGTTACAACTGCCAACAGTGCTCAGTACAGTAACATGCTCTACTTTGTAGCCTAGAGGCAATAGGCTGTACTATATAGTGAAGGTATGTACTAAGCTATACCATCTAGGTTTGTGTAAGTACACACTATGCTGTCCACACAATGACAAAATCACGTAATAATGAATCTGCCTAACAACAATTTCTCAGAATATATCCCCATTGTTAAGCCACATATGATTTTATTATTCTTGTGCCAGCAGTGTTCACAGATCCCCCTTATTTTTTTCTTACCAATTGCCCTCATATTTGCTTCCTTGCTTAAAGATCTCACAACTATACTCAAAGTCTTCAGAATCTAGCGTCCTTTGCTTGCCCTTCTGGGCTACAGTAACAAATTGCCAAGAATGACATCCAAAGGTTAAAATATTATATAAAAAGGGTTAGTTTCTGATATTAAACTTGTAAAATCAAAATTAAAGACTTCTCATTAATTTTTGTTCACATTACATACTACTCTAAGTTTAAAATTCCTGGAAATACTTAGCCAATATATTTTCTAACAAAAGAAAAATATATGCAAAAGCACATTTCATTTCTAATAAAAAGTTTAAGGTTCTTAACTGCATAGGCCACTACAGTGGATGTTTTTCTGCTAGTTAACATAATCGCAGGGCCTAAAATGAATAAAGGAAAGAGTGACAAATTTGAACATATTTAAGAAAGAATGAATGAAAAAAGAAAAATAGGAAATTACAAATGATGAAAAATCTATTTGCATTACATGACAAATACAAAGAGCTCTCACAAACAAACAATAACTCAAAAAGAGGGCGAAACATATGACTAGTTAACAAAAAAACTACAAATAAACAACACATGAAAGTATAGCAAACTTTACTCATATTTAAAGAAATAAAAATCAAAGAAATAGTCTGTTTCTCAATTACACATATGGCAAACATTTTAAAAGTTCAATAATGCTATCAGCAGGAAGTAGGAGAAAAGTCATTCCCATATATGACTATAAGAGTTTAAATTGGTTAATACTGCAAAATATGTAAAAAGTAAAATGCATGTACTCTTTGACCTGACAGTTCCACTCCTTGGAATGTATGTTACAGCTATATTTAAATAGCATGCAAAGATACACACAAAAAATTAAATGCGGAATTGTTTCTTAGAGCAACAAACTGGAAACAACCTAAAATTCCATTAATAGGAAACTGGTGAAAAATATTAGGTTATGCCTAAGTTTTACAATGGAGTATTAAAGAGCCTTTAAAATAAAAAGTGTAGGTACATATGGGCTAAAGTAAAAAGATCTTTAAGATATTGGGGAAAAAACCAAGATTTTTGAATGGTATATGCATTGTATAGCTATTTAACACATATACTAAATACATCATATGTAAGTTTTTATATGTTTTTTATAAAATTTTATACATTAAATTAAATATATATATTACACATTTTCAAATACACTAAAAAATTTAGAAAGACACTACTAACACTGTTAACCTGGCAAATGGGATTAGGGTTAGAAGTGACATGAAAGGTAGATTTACATTTTCATTTTATACTCATCTATGTTTTATATTCTTGTTTTATACTCTTCTGTCTATATTGTTTAAATTTTATACATATACATTTATTAAGATTACAAATGGCATGTTCTAAAAAATAATACTGGTGTATATAGCAAGAAAGTTAAAGATATATAAACAATACATATAAGTAAGTAAAAACCAATTCAACTAATTTTTCCAATCATGACCATTCATATAAGATAAAGATGATTTGTAACAACTTACAGTCTGGTAGACTGACCCATGATATATGGTAATATCCATTTTACAAGACACAAAGTTATTTCCTAGTCCCTCACTGAAAATTCTTCCCTTCTTGCAGCTTATCTTTTTTCCTCTCTCCTATGCCTCTAAACTGATCAACTTTTCTTGTATTCTAACAAAATTACTCTCATGGAGCGTATCAATAACTTTTCCATAATCAACGTATAAAAGAAAAAGATTTTTCTTTCCAAGCAAATTCAAGGTTCTCCATTTTTAACCTTATCTGAAAGCAAGCTAAATAGACATCAGAATACAGAGCCTAAGTTCTGCAAATAACTAATTACATAATAATATCAATAGTAACAATAACAGCTAAGATTTATGGAGCCCTTACTAAGTGCCAGATATTATGCTAAGTTTTTCATACACATTAACTGACACGACAACCCCATGAAATAGATCCCGTTGGTATCCTGGTTTAAGATAAGGAAACTGAAGCACAGCAAGGTCAAGTGTCAACTCTTACGAAAGGTGATAGACCAGGAAATGCTTAAGTGTTATACACAGGATTGCTAGATAAAATACATGACACTTGGCTAAATTTGAATTTCAGGTAAATAATTTTTTGTTTTGCATACATATATCCAAATATTACAAGGAATTTATTTTTTATTTTAAAAAAATCTGGAAACCCTAGTTACATAAACACTTTGTAAGTCATAACCTGAGTTCCCCTCAGTTTCTGCATCTGCAAAATACAGGGGCTCAGTCTATTTCTTCTAGTTCTAAATCATTTCTATGATTTTTTTCCTAGTTCTAAAATTCATTAGTCCTAAAACTCTCTAGAATTCTAGCATTTTATAAAAAATGCAACATATTCCCAGGATAATGTTCAGACAAATGAATAACTTCTAACAATCTTTCACTGGATCTTTCTAGGCATTCTTCAAGGTCCTGTCGTCTTGGTCTCCTACTTTACAACCACTATACATTCTCAGGAATCTTTTTATTTTTTTTTTTTGGATGATTTCTAGATTTTTTTTTCCCTCTCTAGCCCATCGCAGAATTCATAGAAAGCTTCAAACCCTCTGTACTATCAAATCAACACAGCGAACAGAAAATACTGTCTTCAAAGGAAAAATTACGTGTATACATACATATATACACACACATATATAGCTTTTCGTGAGTGCTGTCTTCAAACCAAAAAATTATATATATACACACACACATACATACACAGCTTTCAGTGAGTGCCTATATTATAGTGTATCTATCAGAAGCTTACAACTTAAATAAGACATACAAATATGCAGCAATCAGACAACCAGTTGGAATACTAATTGTGTGGTATTACTTTGCAGACATGTTGCTTAGCTAGAATCACAGAAGGCAGCCTTCAGATCATCCAAACTCTAACCCAATCCTAATGGTATCAGGAAATAACAGCCTCATTCCTGTAGCGACTGGGAACTGGAAACGGTCTACCACCCAGGGTACCTGGAGTGAAGACTGGACAATTATATATGCACACAGCCTTAGACACTAATCCCTGCCATGTTTGTTTAGTCAATACAATTGGATTTCTCCTTCCATTTCCTGGGAGGAAAGCCCTGACGTGAACCAGAGTCCATTTGACTGGGGCTTAATCACTCAGTTCAGATTTTGCCAGCTTCCTCCCACTGAAAATTACACACTGAGTTTTCTAATCCACTGCTTCAGATGGAGTCATTAACAAAAGTGATTTATCAGACTCACAACCCCAAACCACAGTGCTTTTATCTGCTACAACCACGGGTTTCTATTATTTCCTAAAACCTCTTCCTTTAGTGTCCCACTCATTTGGTGCTATTTTAAAACATATTTTAATGATCATTCAAGTGTAAGTTATTACCCTTTGGACACTTGTTTTTATTTTTGTTTTGTTTTGTTTTGTTTTTTCTGGCTATCTCCAACAGGACCAGCAAATTTCTAAAGCAAATTCTTTTAGGTTTAGTCCCGTTCAACCTGGGTTTCCTCATCTTCTGACCCATATTATTAAATGTAAAATATAAGTGCAACATATATTTTACATTTAAAACTCTAACATTATCTTTAAAATCTGTCAACTGCCCAAAGTGGATTATTTCTTTCTCTATGCAAAATAACAACCATAATTCATGCCCCCCTCTGCAAGATCTCTGGCATGTATGTGTCACTTTATATGTGGGTTGTGGCAGCATGTTTTCCTTTTGTCTCCTAGACTTCCTGTAGATATGCAGTATTTATGATCATGATTATACTCAACAATAAGATAATTTCCTTAGAAAGTAATAGCATTGGCAACAAAATCTACCAAAATATCTCCAGCAGCACATACATTTAAAACATTAACTCATTCAGTTTTTTAAATTGCAAAGAAGCAACATATTTTGAACAAATATAGCTACTGAATTCTTTCAGCTCTTTAAAAAAAAAACCTATGAAATAAAATGCAATCCATAACACAATACTACATTGTTAAATCTGCATATCTTACCCCTTCTATCAATTTTAAGAAACGTGAGACCATAATCATAGCTAATAACTGATGTTCTAAAAATATAGCTCTGTTCTTTGAACTCTCTGAATCTTAATATTCACTTATTAGGTTAAAAAATGACAAAATACCCAGCAAATGTAGACTTTGTGTCCTGTAGATGTTCTTTTTTTGGAGGGTCACCTCTCAAGTCTTCATCTTGTGATTTTTCTCTTGTATCTTCTGGAACATGCTGGTATTCATCAGTACTGGTTTCCAGTGGCTTTTGATTTGAATGTTTCTTGCCTCCTCTCCCATCAGAGCGACTCCATGATGTTAATCTTTCTTCACTGTTCTCGGTGGGTTTTCTAAAACCACTACGCAAAGAGCCCTGAGCTACCAATGCTGAAGATGAACTAGGTGGTTCAAATGTTCTGCCCTTGCTGTGAAATGACAGCTCTTCATCATCAGAGGGTCTTAAGAATTTAGCTCTCAAATTGCCAAAAGAAAACTCTTGATTTTGCCTTGGGTTAGATTCTCTTCCACATGTTTCTAAAGACCCAGGTCTCTTATCCTTTTCATCACCAATAAATTTATCATTATTGCTATTTTTTGCAGTATCTGTTGTAGCGTATCTATCCCTTGAACTGTTATCATATTTTACTAAGTCTGATTTTCTACTTTCCTGACAATTTTGTGCTTTATCTGAATATGTGGGTTTCCTCCACCGCTCCCGTCTATAATCTTCTCTCGTGGATGCAGCTTTTTCAGCGTCTTCTAATTTCGACTGAAATATTTCCATTGACTACAAAGGAGAAAAATTAAACAAGATATCTAAAATTAGGAACGGCTCAGTGACTTGCACCCCACGTACCGCACGACTCACTGCCAAGTGGCACACTGAAAAGCCCACTAAGGGGGTGAAAGAAGACCCATACAATCAACCTACACTGAAACGAATACTTTTAAAAGCCTTGTGTAAACAATTAAAAATTATTAAATAACAAAAAAGATTCCAAAAGGATGGCCAGTTAGACCAAATGCTCTGCACTAACACAAAGTATAACACAGAAAGCAGTATAAACAAACTTTCAAAAAATAATTAATTCCTACTGGTTGTGAGATTCAAGAGGTTAAACTGCTAAAACACTCTCTCACAGAAAAAAAAAAAAAAAAAAAAAAAGAATAGTTCAAGAACAAGAAAGACTTGGAAATAAAAAATCATGTGTCCCAAAAAGCTGTACAGATACACCAAAAGGAAGAAAAGAAAGTGCTGAAAACTAAATTAACCTGGAAATTCTCTACATTTTAGGAAAAGGTAGTAAATAAATGTAAGTTATAAGGAAAAAAAGACACAAGAACAATTGATTCTAGAAAATCTAATATGCATTTATTAGTACTTCCAGAAAGATACAGCAAAGATGATGGGAGAAAAGCATTAATTTTAAAAATATATAAGAAAATTTCCCCAGCCAATTTCTCAGAAGGACTCATCCAATAGCCTTGGGTGGGGGAGAGGAAGAAGAAAAACACAGAAAAAAACCCTAACACCAGAATCTCAAAACTCAAGGGAAAAAAAAAAAAAAAAAAAAAAAAACCTTTACAAGGACTACAAGGACTAGATCGGGGAAGGAGTGAATAAGTGTGAGCCTGTATATGGATAGGGGTAGATAAACAACAAATTATCTACAAAGGAAAGACAGACTTACAGCTGTTCATCTATAATAATAAATATTAGAATGAAGATTAAATTTTGAAAACAAAATTAAGCTATAATTCTATATAGAGAATTCAATTCACAGTCAAATTATCCTTCTTTGGTATGGGCAAAAGAAAATCATCTTCAAAAATGCAGGGAATCAGGGGGCATATCACTAGCAATTCTGAGGGAAAAAATTACTCAAGATGATTAAGTCACACCATAAATGAATTAGGGCAAAGATCTCTGAAAAAAAGAACAGATGCTAAAAACCAAATGGCAAATGCACTGGTCAAGTTTAAATAATTGTTCTTGTAGTTGCAAACTTTAAAACAATTTTCAAGGAAAAGATGCATCATACATAGAAACAGAAAGTAGGAAGGTAGTTACCGGAAGGAGAGGGGATGGGAAGATGGAGGTCAAAGAGTGAGAAGTTTCCATTATTTAGGATAACTAAGTCCAGAGATATGATGTACACCATGAGGACTACAGTTAATAATATCACATTATATACCAAAAATTTGCTAAAAGAGTAGATTTTAGGTACTTTTACCACACACAAAAAAGGAGAATAACTATGTGAGATAAATGATACACCAGTTTGCTTAATTCTAGTAATTATTTCCCTATGTATATCAAAACATCATGGAATACATACCTTAAACATATACAACATAAATTAAAACAATAAAAATTTAAAAAACAAGCACCTTTTACTCAACTTTGAATACAAGGATACTTAAACATGATACTCTTAATCCTAAATGCAAAAGTCATTATTTAAAGACAAAAAGACAAGAATACCGGCTTCCAATCCTGTTACCAAAGTTCTAAAATTATAACTATTTCAAGAAAAGAAAGTTTAAATATTAACAGAGAGGAAAAAAGCAAAATAATTATTTGCATATAACTACCTTCCCACATAACCCAAAATTTTAAAAATTAGAATAATAAAAGTTTAAAAGAAGGGCTGAACAGCACCAACACCAAGTCAGAAAACGTTTTTAAAATTCAATTAACCTCAATGGCATATGCATAATAAATGCACAGAGAAAAATACTGAAGAGCATAAATAAATACTCAGTGTTTTGGGATGAGATGACTCTATATTATAAAGATACTAGTTGTCCTTAATTTATTCTATACATTTAGTTAAATTTAAATCAAAATTCCAAAAAGTTGTAAATTTGTAACAAATTTTGGAAAAATGTTAATTTCTGTAGAGCTTAAACTAAATTTACTAAGAAAAATAAACATATAGGAAAGCAAAGCTAATATTTTAGTGACTAATAAGTCTCTTATAGTGACTAACACATCGTAGGTGTATATTATTTGCTATCTGAATAATTTACTGAAAACCACAATAATTAGAACAGTATGATACAAATTCCAGGAAAAGATAGAAAAATCAATGAAACAGACTTGAGAGTAAAGGAACAGACCCATGTATATAAGAAAATTTAATGTATAACAAATGTGTCATTTCAAATTAGTGAGAAAAAAAATTCATTCAATATATAGTAAACAACTATATAAGACTTATAAAAAGTTTGATGCCTATTTCATATCATACACAAATACATATTTCAGAAAAATTAAAGATAAAACATAAAAAATAAAACTGAACAAGTACTCAAGTAAGTACAGCTGCACATTTTTACGATTGTAGAGTGGGGAAGGCCTGTCAATGAATTATACCAAGAGTATTAATTCATGAAAAAATAATATGAGGGATTTTGCTAGGTAAAAATATTCAAAATTTATCCATAGCAAATTACCAATGAAGTAAAAAACAAACATGAAATTGAGGGGGAGAAATCTGAACAGATTTATTAAAAAGTTTTAAATCATCCCAAAAGAAAAATGGGCAAATAATATCAAGAGTCAATTCACTAAAAAGTACAAATGGCCAAAATAAATGTAAAAAAAAATTCCAATTAGACCGGGAGCAATGGCTCATGCCTGTAATCCCAGAACTGTGGGAGGCCGAGGCGGGCAGATCTCGAGGTCAGGAGTTCAAGACCAACCTGACCAATATGGTGAAACACAACCTCTACTAAAAGCTAAAAATACAAAAATTAGCCAGTCATGGTGGCAGGCTCCTGTAGTCCCAGTTACTTGGGAGGCTGAGGCAGGAGAATAGCTTGAACCCAGGAGGTGGAGGTTGCAGTGAGCTGAGATCGTGCCACCACACTCCAGCCTGGGCAATAGAGTGAGACTCCATCTCAAAAAAAAAAAAAAAAAAGAAAGAAAGAAAAGGAAAAAAAATTCCAATTCACCAGTAAACAAATGTATAAAAACAAAAGCAAAACTTAAAAACTTTGCCAATCACAACAGCATAAACTAAAAGGAAGAATCTTACTGTTGAAAATTATGTGATAAACAGATATTTATAAGTATAATTTGTTCATTCTTTCTGTAGAGAAATCTGGGAATATGTACCTTGGTTTAAATGTCTATATCCTTCAACAGGCAATGTCATTTTTGGTAATTCACCAAGAAAAATATGCAAAATGCATTGGACATAGTACAGCACTATTTAACAGGGGAAAGGGAAAGCATATAAATGTCCATCTACTGACAAACTGATAGATAAAGGAAAAGCCTGTAAATATATAAGAAAATATTAAGAGGTCATTAAAATGTCTGTATTTACTGGCAACCAACTATGTGTACATTATTAAGTTTAAAAAGCCAGGGCATATTCCATGAGTCTACTTTAAAACTCGGGGAGGCCGGGCGTGGTGGCTCAAGCCCATAATCCCAGCACTTCGGGAGGCCCAGACGGGCAGATCACAAGGTCAGGAGATCGAGACCATCCTGGCTAACACAGTGAAACACTGTCTCTACTAAAAAATACAAAAAAACTAGCTGGGCGAGGTGGCGGGCGCCTGTAGTCCCAGCTACTGGGGAGGCTGAGGCAGGAGAATGGCGTGAACCCGGGAGGCGGAGCTTGCAGTGAACTGAGATCCGGCCACTGCACTCCAGCCTGGGCGACAGAACGAGACTCCCTCTCAAAAAAAATAAATAAATAAAATAAAAAAAATAAATAAAACTCTGGGGAAAATATCTGGAAAAATATATTCCAGAAATCTTACTACTTTCTAAACCTGCTTTCCTCCGGCAATTGAAGAGAAAAAAAGAAAGAACATCAATAATTATTGCAATAGAAAGATTGTCCAGAAAAATGGGGAAACTGTTTCTAAAATATATACTGCTGCACACTTTCACTAAGAGTATATATACACTCTTTAAAAAAATTCCATAAAGTACCCAAACTGTAGAATACACCTAACTCTGGAATATACAAAACTTTCAATGGTGGTTACCTTCAGAAGTGTACCATGCAGATTTCCAGCATTGTTTAAATTTTCTCACAATGAGAAAATGTTATTTTTACATTAAATACACCCACATTTAAGTTTTATATACTTAAGTTTTACATTCATTATGTCAATAAAAATATGACACATGTTTAATAATAACGAAAAACAGAAAATTACTTTAGTATAAAGGCATGAAATTTAATATTAATTCAATTCTTCATGGCACAAAACAAAGTTAAAGGCACTTAATTTTTCACCTAATTCTGAAAATAAGAGGCATCTCCTTAATACAGATACTCACCCCATATCTTTCGGCTACAATGTCCTCAAAGTTTCTATTTTGTTTCTCAGCTTGTTCCTTCATTCTTAGATAAGACTTCCTTAGCCAGCTTAATCCACCATCTTCTACCACTGAAACTAAATTCCAATACTAAATATTAGTTATACTTTTAATGTGGTTATCATACAATTAATATGTATTGCTTCTATAACGACTTCTAAAATACAAAAATAAATATTTTTCTTTAAATATATAAGTGCATTTGGAACTCAACATATATATATTTGAGTGCCTATATATGTAAGTCACAGAGTTTTGCCACTAGGAAGAAGGAAAAGATAAATAAAACTATCTATAAGAAAACTGCAATCTAAGAGAATAAGAATAAAAGGACATAATTAATTACAATAAAAATAATGTGACCGCTATTATAAAAAGATATAACGGGTTTTAGAAAATGAAAAAAGTAAAGGTTTATTTCTAAGTGGAGGTCAGGGAAAATTTCACAAACCGGGCTCAAAAAAATGAGTTGGGTTTCTATTTCAAAAAGGTAAGAGTAGAGAGAACATTCCAAGAAATAATTAAGGAATAAAAGGACACACAGAGGGACAGGGCGTGGTGGCTCACGTCTGTAATCCCAGCACTTTGGGAGGCCGAGGCAGGCGGATCACGAGGTCAGGAGATTGAGACCATCCTGCCTAACACGCTGAAACCCCGTCTCTACTAAAAATACAAAAAAATTAGCCAGGCATGGTGGCGGGCGCCTGTAGTCCCAGCTACTCGAGAGGCTGAGACGGGAGAATGGCATGAACACGGGAGGCAGAGCTTGCAGTGAGCCAAGATCGTGCAACTGCACTCCAGCCTGGGTGATAGAGCTAGACTCCATCTCAAAAAACAAAGGACACACAGAGAAAGGGAGAAGAAAAAAAGCTACCTCAGCTGCAGAACAAAGAACAAATAAGGAAGCTATGGAAGATAATGCCAAAGTGGATGTTAAAACAAATTATTTTACTTTAGTCATAATTACCAACCATGAACATTTGAAGGCCTTCAACAAATTTATTAAGCTGGCTTTATTTTCTTCTTTACACATCACACTTTGGATAGTGTAGAGAGGAAATCAAATCAATTACTTAAATAAAAATTCTGTTGCTGATTTTCCTTGCCCCAGAACACGACTGCTTTTAAGATCACCCCAGCTCTATAACCAACAAAAATGCACACACATTAACCCCAAGACATATACAAGAATCTTCATAGCAGAACACTGCAATAATCCCAGCCTGGAAACAACCCAGGAAATGTCTACCATCAGTACACAGGACACCCACATTGTGACATATTTCTAAAATATACTATTTAATATTAGACAGCAAAAATAATGGAAAAACTACAACTATATACAACAATATGGATGAATCTCAAAATGTGGGCAAAAGGTGCTGGAAACAAAGGAGGACAAACTGATTTCTGGTGCTAGAAAACAAAATAATGGTTACCCTTCTGGTGGCAAGGCAGTGACCAGAAGAGTCAAAAAGGGGGCTTCTGGGATGCTAACAAGATTTTTCAAACTGTGTGCTGAGGACACAAATGTTTTCATTTTATGAAAATAATCAGTCTGCTGCTATACACTTATGGTTTGTACATTTATGTGCACATATAATATATATGTAATATATTACATATAATTGTAGGATGGTTTTTACATATATTGTAGGAAGGTTTTTCTATTCATAGTAAATATTCACTCAATATTTTTGAATGTTTTTATATATATGTCACATTTCAGTAAATGTTTACTTAAAGAAAAAACAGATTTTTCAAGACTCAAATTAATTGCATTCAAATTAATTCCATTCCCCCATTCAGATCTCAAAAGTTTATCTTTACTAAGCAGTCTCTGCTAATATGACTTTTCTTTATAGGCCTAAAATATTTTGTACTTCAAAACCTAGATCTCTAACTAATGCAACGATTTTCACTTTTTATTCAAAAGCTTATTTTACTCTTGCTTTTTTGTTGCTATTTATATAGTTGATGAGTTCAAAAATAACTATGTAACCACTTGAAGAAGTTAGTCTAAATCTGCAATCTACACAGTGATAAGTAAAAGAAATCCACAGTAATAAATACCTATATGAATGTCTCAGCTACATAACTAAATTGTTTATTCCATAGAATTATATGTGAAACTGATAAAATGCTGATGGACATAGTAAAAATTTCCTGAACAATCACCAAAATATAATAGTACAGAGAAAAAAAAAAATCAGAGAAAAAAGTAAGACTGTTTTTATTCCTCTATGTTGACATTTATGAAGGAAATCCAATGGCAGTACAAATTTTCAGCCAATTCCTTCACTAGTTAAAGCCATACAATTTTAGAAATATTTATATAATAACTTCACCTTCAGTTGACAATATGTTCTATTTCAATAGTCCTATCAATCTTATAATCAGAGATGGCAATAATGAAGCCTTTTGGTAAGAAAAAAAATCACCAAATTTAATATTTAAAAAGGGAACAAAAAATACCAACTTGCAGTACCATCCCGAAATTCAATTAAAAAAATTTAGTGAATATTTATTATGAATATAAAAACCCTCCTACAATAGGAAGTACAAACAAGAATGTACAAGGCCGGGTGCAGTGGCTCACACCTATAATCCCAGCACTTTGGGAGGCCAAGGTGGGTGGATCAGGTCAAGAGATCGAGGCCAGCCTGGTCAACATGGTGAAACCGCGTCTCTACTAAAAATACAAAAATGAGCTGGGCGTGGTGGCGTGCGCCTGTAATCCCCGCTACTCGGGAGGCTGAGGCAGGAGAATCGCTTGTACCCAGGAGGCGGAGGTTGCAGTGAGCCGAGATCGCGCCACTGCACTCCAGCCTGGTGAGAGAGCGAGACTCCACATGCCCCTCCTCCCAAAACAAGAAAAAAAACACACACATGAATGTACAATAGGAAGTACAAACATGAACGTAACATAGTTCAGGTCCTCTATGCTGAGAAAAAGATATATCAAATAATTATATAAATTCACTGATATGTGGCACTTTACACCTAGATTTCAAATCTGTTATTTATAAGTAAAAAAAAATTAAGAAACTTCCATCATATGCTTCCATCATAACTCAAAGTTATACTGTTACAGACAAAATATTAATACAACCAAATGAATCTGGGCTATATTCCCCAATTCTCTCAGAAACCAGATTAACATAAAAATAGTGATAAACTAACTAACAGGAAACCTAGATTTTAGTCTTGCTGCTACTATTAAATATTTGTAAAATCTTATGTATGTCATTAACTTCTCTGGACCTTTGCTCCCTCATCTCTAAGATAAGGCAGCCGATTTAAACCACCTTTCAAAGTCTTTTCAACTCAGATTCTAGCAGAAAAAGCCAAAAAATAAAGAGGGGGAAGAAATCAATAGGAAGAACAAAATCACATCGAAGGAGTCTGTAAGCAAGAATTCCTACTAACTACATGGTAATAAAAATAGTCTTCCACTAAAGAATCTAGAGTAACCAATGCTAGACTAGCAATCAGAAGACCTAGGTTCTAGTACTAACATGACTACAGGAAAAATTACCTAGTCACTCTAAGCCTTGGTTTATTGAGCTATAATATTAAAATAACATCTACACTGCTCTCCTTTACATGGCTGCCAAGAAAAAAGCTGATATATAACTGTGCCATATAAACTCTAAAATTGTACAAATATTCCCATTACTAAAATATGACTTAAAATAATTTTGTATGGGCTCTGAAAATGATTAACCTACTTTTCCACTGAATTCTAAGAAAAAAAATCAAGATTAACACAATTATTGAAAATATGTCACTTCAATCACTACAAAAACCTGTTGATAAAGCCTTCCCAAAAGATTTAATCATAAAAGTATTTGACATTATCATCATTATTGAGTAGTCACCATATTCCAGACACCGTGCTAAAACATTTTCTAATTTAATCTTCACATTAACTATATAAGATAGGTAATATCATTATTCCCTATTACATATTAATAAATCGGGCTCTGAGAGGCCAGAAAATGTCTCCAAAATTATGAAGCTAATTAGTGGAAATGCCAACATTCTAATCCCAAGTACACTAACTCCAAAGTCTAGTCCTTTAACAATAACACTATGTCACCTCTACCTTCTTAATACAGATATTGTAATACTTTTAGATGCCTAACAGTTCCACTCCTACCATTGGTCTACATAGAATGACAACACTATCTACATACGCAGTAAAACCTGTCAATCATTTTTTAAAACTTAATTTCAACTCTGGGATCTTAGCCTCTGACAGAGAGAAGCTTTCTGCCATTTTTTCTGCTTCTGAATAAACATAAGATGGGAAAGAGAAGTGGTAAAAGCATGATATGAAGAGGAAGGGAGAAGGGCTCTCTAAAAGCTTTATGTAAGGTCATTTTCTCCTAGAATCTTTGATTCTGCTGTTTCAGTCTGCTAAAAGATACCACCTAAAGTAAAATTCCGGATCTTCTCCACTCAGTAAAGAACCTGTCAACTGGCAAGATCCAAAGATTGGGTTTGTCAATTCTAGGTTTTCCTCAAAGAAATTTATTAACTGTCCTCTGACATTAGGGATGGTAAAAGCCTAGATCATAAAAACAGCCCTACATAGTCATGGTTGAGTGAGCTAACTTATCACTCCCCAAACTTTTAAGTTTCTATGAAACAGTATTTCAAAGAGAACCTTGTATGACTACAGTTACTATCACATAACTCAGCAGGGACACTTCTGCCTGAAGTTGAAAGACAAAAAAACTGTTAACTATTACCAATAATGTTAGTAAAATTGCTAAACTAAGAAGGGACGTGTGAGGTGACTCTACTTGTCATTTCTACATAAAATACAGAAGAATTTTAACAAATAACCAAAATAAAAATCCACTATGTATAAAAAGCAGAAAAACATCCTACTGATAAATCATTAAGACAAAAAGAGAACATCATAATTTATAATACTACCATCTGTATGCTGGATTAATTGTAATAAACTTTTGAAGTGTCAACACAACACTTAATGGGAATATAAGTATTTTTAAAATTATGTTATAAAGTATGCTTATGTGACATTTAAATATTTTGTCTCCATCTGCTGGAAAATAATAGCACTCTCCTAAGGTCAATACAAATTTTAAGAATTCTAGAAAAGTAGGAAATTCTGAATATATAAACCACATCTTTAGTTTTTATACATTATTTTCATGAAATTTCAGACAATACTTTTACATTTTGTTATAGAATATAACAAACCAAATGCATTATTATGTACTCACAGAATCATACTTTATATTAATCCATTTTAAGTAGAAACTCATATATGAGAATATTTTCAAGCACAAAACTATGTATTTAATTAACTTGCTCCCAAATACATAATTAAGACAATCTTCCAAAATACTAATAATTTAAATTAGGCTTCCAAAGACTGCAAATTTTTATCAATGCTTTCTCATATGTAAACTCATTATAATATCAAAGACATGCCTGAGGCCGGGTGCAGTAGCTCATGCCTGTAATCCTTGCACTTTGGGAGGCCAAGGCGGTTAGGTCAACGCTTAAGTCCAGGAGTTCAAGACTAGTCTGGGCAACATGGTGAAACCCCATCTCTACAAAAAATACAAAAAATTATCTGGGAGTGGTGACGTGCACCTGTAGTCCCAGCTACTTGGGAGGCTGAGGTGGGAGGATCACTTGAGTGGGAGGTGGAGGCTGCAGTGAGCCGTGACTGTGACTGTGCCACTGTATTCCCTGGGTAACAGAGCGAGATTTTGTCTCAAAAAAAAAAAAAAAACCCTGTGTGTCTATAATCAAAATGTAGAAATACCTTTAGTAATTGATGACACACTACAGTCTTCGGGTGGAAGACCTGTCCCACCATCCTTCCAGTACGGATTCAATTCTCTTTCCATCAGTTTGGACTAGAACAAATTATTTTCAGAGGTGAAATTTCAAAAAATTAACAAATTATTAAAAATTAACAAATAATGAATCTGAGACCCAGTTAATAGTCATAACCCTGGACAAATCATTTAAAACATTCTTAAGACATGCTGTTCTGTAATTTACAGGAAATGTCTAAATTCACATTCATTCAATGTTTTTATTTACTGCCTACTGTATCTCAAAATTGTGCTAGTTGTAGAAGATTTAACTGTCAAAAATCCTGGTCAGCCCTTGCTAGCTTTTACTATAGTATGGAATACAGGCAATAAAAACAGACATGTGCTTTGAAGACAGAAATATACAGTACTGAGGATGCACAAAGAATTCAAATCCCTCTCACACTGAAGGATCAAAAACTTCCTATAGGAAGTAATATGTGCAGTCTTAGGCCTAAGGATGAGCAGAAATTAACTGCATTTTCTTTTTTTGTGGGGGGAGGGAACATAAAGATGTTTCAGGTAGAAAGAATAGCAGCATGTTCTTAAAACAACAGAGAAAGTGCAGCACTTTCAGCAAACTTAAAGTAATTCTAACTGGCTAAAACTTAGAACTGTGACTAATGACAAGAGATTATGTTGCTCTAGAACAATCAGGGGCTGGGCCATGTGAGCCATTCTGAACTGCTGTGAGGGTTTCATGCTGGGGCCAAAAGAGACTCATGAACGTGATCAGCTTTATATCAAAAAGAGCAAACTGGGCTCTCAGCATGCAGGAAAGTCTGGAGAACAAGATTAGAGGCACAAGTCCAGTCAGAAGGTTGTGGCAGTAATCCAGGCAAGAGATGATAGTAGCCTAATCACAATGCAAGTGCCTCCTGTGTTCTAAGCACAATGCCAGGCACTGGGACTGTAATGTGTAAGGTGGCCATGGTCCTTGCCATTAAATAAATTGTGGTCTAGAGAAGGGGGAAAGACAATCAAGCAACATAAATATAGGTAAGTGAGATCAACATAAAGGGTGCTAAAGAACTACATACTAATGATACCTAAGTTGACCCTGGGGAGTAGGGGGTTAGAAAATCCTTCCTACAAGAAGTAATAATGGCAAGAGGATGGCAAGAAATGGAGCGAGCTAAATGTCAGGAACTTTAGCTTCCAGGAATACAATATACTACTGAAAATTAAAATGCTGTGTAAAATTTGTTTTTAAAAGGGCTTTTTTAAATGTATCCATGAGCTGACGAAAAAGTAAAGAAGCTTCAAAGGACAAAATTTAAGTTAAAGGTTAACCTAAAGGGATATGCAAAACCATAAGGATTTGATTTCTTAGTCTGTATCAAAAAGGGTTCTGTCACCTCCCTTGTTAGTTTACCACAAAATCTTTCAATATCTATAGTCAAGGATTCTTCCAATGGTCTTAGACTCTCAAAAACATACACATAAGATACTCAACAGGACAAAAAAGGCTAGAATTGCATACTGAGGAGGACAATTGACAAGAGGCTAAACAAATTATGAGATACCATCTGAAAATGTACAAAAGATAAAGGATTTAAAACATAAAGAACTTCTATAAATCAGTTAGAAAAAGACAAACAACCCTAGTTGAAAAGTAAGCAAAAAACATAAATGAGCAGCTCATAGTATAAGAAATCTGAATGACCAAAAAACATGAAAAGACCTCTCTGATAGCAATCAGATAAATGCATTCAAAAACAATGAAATACCATTTCTTGCCCATTTATTAGGCTGATAAAAAAATAAAGTTTGACAATTACAGATATTGAGTATCGGAAAAGAAACATATGCTCCTGGTACAGTATAAACTGGATTCCAGATTACCAGGATTGTGTGATGTCCCTGGGAAAGTCATCAGCTTCGGCACTTCCTTACTTCTCTGGATTCATGCTTTTGCCTCATTTTTTGGTCTCTACAGATTTCCTATTGCTTCCTTACAAGCAAGGTGACAACCAAAAAGTATAAAATAAGCATGCTTATTTTACACTTTATCCACCAGAACTTCTAGATGTCTTGAAATGGAAGTATTTTTATGGTATCTAATTCAGTATGTACACTGAAACAAAAGTTGAGTAAGTTCACTTTCAATTTAATGATATTAACCTAAATTCAATGTTCACTCAACTTTATATATGCCCTAGATGTATAAATCTAGTAAACCTTGAAACTCACTTCCTACAGGAAATTTATTTTTCTTAAACTGATATATTTCATAGTTCTTCTCACTAATTGTATTAAATACTATAAAAAATAAAATATTATTTTACAAGTTAAACTGCATTTATATAAATGTCTTATAAGTTTATTAAAGGGAAATTAGAAAGTTAAAGCATTTCAAATATTCTCTTACCTGTTTAAGTGCTTGGGTTTTCTCTTGCTCTATTTTCCTCATAGTTTCCTTTTCAGCTTTGAGTGATGATGACGACACAGTCTTAACACACATAAAATCAACAGTCATCCACTCATCCCTCTGTTTAAAAAAAAAAAAGGCAGCCATTTCAATCCAAACTGATTAGAATTTAATAAACACTTGGTAATAAGGGCAGGGATTTTGGAGGCAATCAAATCTGAATCAAGTCCTACATGCCTATATAACTTGAAGCAAGTTTCTTAATCTCGCTATACTTTAGTCTCTCCTCTATAAAAAGGTATAAAATCCCTACCTTTCAGGATTGTTTTAAAGAGTAAACAAGATAACAGATCTAAAGCATCCAACCAAGGCCTGGCACACAGCAATCAAACTTAGTTCCTGTTCACCTTTCTTCCTTCACCTGTGGCTAACAGTGGACAAATTACATTCTTCCTTAGGCAGATGAACTACAACCCAAAATTTGTGAACTATTCAACTGTTAAGTATTGTTAAAAAAATTAAGGCATGAGGTGAAGGGAAAGAAAAACTGTGATGGAACTCTACTCACTATGGAAGGGTCAGACAGAGATAACAGTATAAGGCTTCAGAGATATAAGGGGAAAGTGCCACTTCTTATCAACAATCAAAAGCATGAAAGACTCTAAAGTACAAGAATAGAGAGGAGCACTGACTTTCTCACAGCAGAAGGGAAAGGGGGTTCTAAACATTCAGCAAACAGCATTACTGCCAAAATTATTCATAAAGTATATTGTTTTCAAAGTCTAATTGTTCTCCTGAAGAAATTTTAATCATCTTTCATTTTCATATTCATTTATTCTTCAAAGTTGATACTTCTTTCTTTAAAATCAAGTGGTATGCTAGGTGTGGTGGCTCACATCTCTAATGCTAGCACTTTGGGAGGCTGAGGTGGGAGGACTGCTTGAGCTCAGGAGTTCGAGACCAGTCTAGGAACAAAGGGAGACCCCATCTCTACACAAAATAAAAAATTAGCCAGGAGTGGTGGCACTCACTTGTGGACCCAGCTACCAGGGAGGTCGAGGTGGGAGGATTACTTGAGCCTGGGAGGTTAAGGTTGCAGAGAGCTCTGATTGTGCCACTGCAGCCCAGCCTGGGCAACAGAGTAAGACCCTCTCTCTAAAATAGGAAGGGAGAGAGGGAGACAGGGAAACAGGGAGACAGGGAAAGAGGGAGAGAGGGAGAGGGAAGGAAAGTTAAGGAAAGAGGAAAGTTAAGGAAAGGGGAAAGTTAAGGAAAGAGGAAAGGAAAAAGGAAAGGAAAGGAAAGGAAAGGGGAAAGGAAAGGAAAGGAAAGGGAAAAGGAAAAGGGAAAGGGAATCAAGTGGCTTGCTTACCTTGATAATTTGGGTGTCATCTTTTTCTGACTTTTCATCTTTCATTTTCCAGGCCCTTTCCTTGTCAGGAGTCTGGGATGGAACAGCCTCAACCCACTCATCTTCAGAGCTCTAAGAACATTTAGCATGTAAGTGAAAATCTCAAATTTGCATACTTTGATATAAAAATTCTGTGCTGTTAAGTGGTAGAAATTCAACATCCTAGAAAAAAATTCTTACACTGTATTTCCCCTTTACAAAATGACATTGAAATTTTAAAGAGCCATGTGCGGTGGCCCACACCTGTTATCTCAGCACTTTGAGAGGCTGAGGCAGGCGTATTACTTGAGGTCAGGAGTACAAGACCAGCCTGGCCAACATGGTGAAACCTGTCTCTACTAAAAATACAAAAAAGTTAGCCAAGCATGGTGGCACATGCCTGTAATCCCAGATACTCAGGAGGCTGAGGCAGGAGAATCACCTGAACCCAGGAGGCGGAGGTTGCAGTGAGCTGAGATCGTGCCACTGCACTCCAGCCTGGGCCACAGAGACTCCATCTCAAAAAAAAAAAAAAAAAAAATTTTTTAAAGAAAAAAAGCATATAAACCCACTAGTTTGAGTTAAACCCACAAAACACAACCAAATTATTTTTATTTTCTTATCCATTTATTATCAAGCCAAGAGAAGGCAAAAAAAAAAAAAAAAAAAAAAGGGAACTGCCAAGTAGAGAACACACTTTAGCACAGAGCTTCAGAGACTACCAACATCAAGTAGTTACTCACATCTCTGCTTCACCAGAACAGGGGAAACAACACCCAGGTAAATGAGTTTGCTGTTTGCCCCTAAGTTTCACATTTTGAGATTTCCCTTGATCTAAAACGACAGATAACATTATCTTCTTCAACACCCTCCTGGAGTTTTATACCAATTCCCATATTCTCAGCAAATGATGTCTTCTCTTACCTCATCAAGAAAACTGGGGCCACCTTATCTTCCTACCCACCCCCAACACATTTATGGCTGTCCCTATCCTTATTTCCGGTTAACTCCTCCCGTTTTAAGGCAGATCCTACTCTAAAGGTTTTGATACCAACTCTTTCTGTTCCTCCAGGACCTTGCTCCATCAATTATCTTCTCCTCTCACAGCATCAACCAAAGATCCCTAATGGCCTAAAAATATGCTCAAGCATTTCCCATCCTTTTTTTTTTTTTTAAGGAGGGAAGAGGGACCTTCCTTGACCCTATATATTCCTCCTCTAGCAGGAATTAATCTTCCAGCTTCCATTCTAAGATGAATTTCTTGAAAGAGTAGTCTACACGCACTGCCTTCACACTCTCACTGTCATACATTTTCTCAAAACCGTACAATATATCTATTGTCTCCATTAATCTACTGAAACATCTCCAAACTCACCAATGGCTTCCACTGTGCCAAATTCAACAAAACATTTCAGTCTTCAGCTCTCTAGACCTCTCTGCTCAATACAACTCTGTTGATGACTCACTTTCCTGGCTTCCATGACACCTCTCAGCTCTCCCACTCTTTGTTTCTTCTCCATTTCCTTCATGAACTCTTCCCCCTTTGCTCAGCCCTTAAATATCCATGTTATTTGGGGTTCCATTCTTTGCCCATGAGATTTTTTAATCTCTAAACATTCCCTTTGGGTCGTTAAATCCATTCTGATGGCCTGAACTACAATCAGTTGTGCTGATATCTTTCAAATTTGTCTAACCAAAGTTTCACTGACTAATTATCTACCGTAGTTGGAAGGCATGCTAAACTCAGTAAGAATAGAAAATGAAGCCATCATCTTCCTCTACAAAATCTATTCCTCCTTGTATATTATTGAACTGAGTTATCTGGAACAACCACCCACTTAACCAAGTCAGAAACTCAGGATCGTGTTACCTCACACATTCAAGCCTACCATTTTCATTTCTAAAATATTTATCAAATATACCATACAGTGAATACATGATTACCACAGAAGCCTACCTCTATTCCTGGCCACTACTGATTAGTTCAAAGGTAGGCACCCGACCCAATTCATATCAACCTGAGCCATTCCTCAGGAATCTGAAATCCGGTCTGAATGGGCTTATCTAAAACTAAGAACTGGAAAGGCACTGGAAGAGGCCATTTCTGTCATGAGAAATAGAAATCAGCAAAAAAATTTTTTAAAACTAGAACTCAGGGTAGGGGAAATGAAAAATGGCAAGAAAATTGCAAAAACCATTCACAATTCTAATTCCAGCTATTCTCGAAGCCTAGCTGCATTCCTGCATCTATATGCCCTATGAGAATTTTGTACCCTAATAAGAAACCCTCCTTTTTGCAAAAGCCAGTTTAAATTTAGTTTCTGTTACCTGCAACCAAAATACCAAACCAATATTCTCTTCTTTGATCCTTAAAGTAGCAGCCCTATATCAGATCTTATCTCTCATTTAGACAATTGATTCCAGGAGACCAAATTAGTCTTCTGGACTCCAGTCTTTCCTGCTCCCCTTCTTTCTCCAACCCCTCACCCCAAATACATTTGGAGTAATATAAAGGGAACATCTGACCACTGTACTTCTCTTCTAGGGTTTTCCAGCACAAAGACTGCTAGTTATTCCTCTTCTTTCCTACCAACAGAATCTCATTTTATTTGGAGAAGTAATATACTTCCCATGCTAGAAAGTGAAGCCTTATGATCAAGTGTCCATTTAGATGTAAACAAAAGTATTTTATGGGACTTTCTGGAAGTCAAGTTAAGAAAAAAAGAGCATCCTCTTTCCTGTTATCTGAACTAAGAGGCAATATTGTAAGGATGATGGAAAAGCAAGACAACAGAAGCCTGGGTTCCAGAAGACCATACTAGCCCTAGACTTTCTACCTGACTTATTTCATACAAGAGAAAAATGAACTTCTATATTGTATAATCAATGGCTATTCTGAGATTTTCTAATAAATGCAGCTGAACCTAATTAGATGATACATTCCCTACTGAATAAAGTCAAAGCTCTTGTTTTGCAAGGCCCTATCAATTCTTACAGTTTCATCTCCATTCACCCCTTCCTCTTGTTTTATAATTTAGTACTATCAAATTGCTTATAGTTATATTTACATACATACACACATACTCACATTCATATTATTTCATACTTCCATGTCTCTGCTCTCACAATTCCTTATGCATGAAATGCCAAGCACACCTTTATTTGCCTAATGCTTACTAATCTATCTAGTCTCAATTCAAGCATCATTTTGTCAACAAGTTAGCAAATGAAATCCCTCTTAATACCCTGTACTACCATGGCATCATGTTGGATGGCATGCTAAACTCAGTAACAACAGAAAATAAAGCCATCATCATCATCTACAAAATCTACTACAAAATCACATTATTAACATTATGTATCTATTTATCCAATTAGGAAATGAGTTTCCCAAAGGTTTTAAAAAAATGTTTTTATATTCCCCATGTCTAGAACAGTGTCTGGCAAATAATAAGCATTTGATAAATGCAAGCTGCAATTAAATGAAATGCCTTTTTCTACTCTTTCAATAGCACCAGTCAGAAACTTTAAGCAGTAACCTATACTCATTTTCATAATTATGCACTCACTCACCTTACCACTTCAGCAAAATTAATGCTCCCCATGCTACGACTTCAGTTCTCTTGCTAATTTTAGCTTCTATCTCCATTTTACCTTGAACTCATTAACGATCAAGCTTAATACGCCTCCTGACCTAACACAGCCTTCAGGGCTCTCCTTCTCTTGTGCAGCCTTCAGAATTAACCACACCCCTAATTCTATCTAGTGGTCAAAACCTAGAAGGTGGAACTAAGACAGGAAAGTGCTACCAGCAAAAATCAAGGGATCTTGAGGACTTCTGCTTCTGTCCATGACAAAGTAAATGGCATCAGACTAGAAATATATACAAATTGGAATAAAAATGAACACTACAATCTCTACAGCTTTTTGTCTAAAGGCACATTCTAGACTGTGGCATAGTGGGGTAACCCAAGCAGAACATGAAAACATCACTGAGCCAAGGAAACAGAATTCGAACTCTGTGAAGGCTGAGACAAAGTACAGTTGGGAAGCTACACAGAGAAAGAGTGCCAGAAATCTACTTGAAGGACGCGTGGAGTCTTTAAAGAAAGACCAAGCTGAACATGCTGAGGATGAGAGTCCACAAGGTCAGGCAAAGAAAAATTACCAGGGAGAAAACAATTACCAAAGAGCTGTAAGCAGAACAATCCCCAGAGCTCACAAAGGGCTTGAAGACATTCTAGTTCCTACCATCCAGAATAAAGAAACCTCGCTGAACATCCATGACAATCAGCAGAGAACCCACAAGAGTCATGCCTTAGTAGAAAGGTTAAACCAGCCCTAGAGTAAAGCTATTCTAGATGCACATGAACAAAACTTAAAAACAAGCCTTGAAAAGGATTAAGCTAATTCACAAGTCATTAACTGTCTGCCAAAAGAAAACTCAATACCCTCTAAAGAGGTCAACAAAATCCAGCAGTCACAATATAACTTTCATAAGGTTCAGCATCCAATTAAAAGTTACTAGACATTCAAAGAAGCAAGCAAATGTGACCCATATTCAAGAGAAAAATCATTCTCTTAAAATGATTGAAGAGATAATTGAAACAGAACAGGAAAAAACAAGAGAGAATAAAATAGCAAACCAAGACTATAACACAGCTATCATAAATATGTTCAGGAAAGGGAAAATGTAAACATAATGAGGGGATAAACTGAAAAACATTAAAAAGATCCAAACAAAACTTCTAATGACAAAAAAAGATAAAATAAAGTAACAGTGCCTGAAATGAAAATGTCACTGGATAGCGATAACAGTAAGCTAGACACAGCAAAAGAAAAGGCCAGTGGGCCAGGCACAGTGGCTCACGCCTGTAATCCCAGCACTCTGGGAGGCTGAGGCAGGCAGATCACAAGATCAGAAGATGGAGACCATCCTGGTCAACATGGTGAAACCCCGTCTCTACCAAAAATACAAAAAATTAGCTGGGCATGGTGGCAGGCACATGTAATCCCAGCTACTTGGGAAGCTGAGGGATGAGAATCACTTCAACCCAGGATGTGGAGGTTGCAGTGAGCTGAGATCGTGCCACTATACTCCAGCCTGGCAACAGAGTGAGACTCCATCTCAAAAAAAAAAGAAAAGAAAAGAAAAGAAAAAAAAGCCCAGTGAACCTGAAGCTCATGACATAGCAATAAAATATACCCAACCCAAAGCATAGAAAGGAAAAAGGCTAAAAAGAAAGTGAACACAGGCTCATCAACCTGTGAGACATTATTTTAAGGAGACTACCAAAATGAGAAGGAACAGAAAAAAACACTTCGGAAAAAATACCCTGAAAGTTTCATATTTGATGGAAACTGTAAACTCACAAATCAAAGCAGCACAATGAACCTAAGGCAGATGCTACACTCTGAATGTTTGTGTCCCCCACCAAATTCTTATGTTGAGATCCTGACCCCCAAGACGATGACAGTAGGAGGTAAGGCCTTTGGGAGATGACTGGGAATGGGATTAGTGCCCTTATAAAACATAGCCCAAGAGCACTCTGCCACATGAGGTTAGACTGAGAAGACAGCCATCTATGGGGAACTGAACCCTCAACAGACACAAAATCTGCCAGCACCTTGATTTTAGACTTTCTAGCAGCCTCCCAAACTGTGAGACGTAAGTTTCTGTCACTTATAATCCACCCAGTTTGTTTTGGAATAGCAGCACAAATGAACTAAGACAGCAGAATAAACACAAAGAAATCAACACCAAGACATATCACAATTGAGTCACTGAAAAATAATGATGAAAAAGAAGCCCTAAAAGCATCCAGAATAAAAAGGCACATTATATACAGAGAAAAAAAGATTAAAATGACTACAGAATTCTCAATATGTACAATGCAAACCAGAAGACAACGGAATGACATTTTACAGTGAAAAAAAAAAAAAAAAAAAAAAAAAAGACAACACTATAAACCTAAAATTCTGTCTAGCAAAGTATCTGAAAAATGAAGATTGCTAGTAAGAACTTCTGAGTTTGTGGTAAAAGAAAAAAATAAAGACTGAAGATGAAATAAATCTTCAAACAAAAGCTGAGAGAATTCAATGTCTGCAAATCTATATTATAATACACATTAATGGAAGTTCTACAGACAAAAGGAAAATGGTATTAGACAGAAATTCAGACCTACATAAAATAATAAAGAATATCAGAGATGATAAATCTGTGGGTAAATATAAAAGACTTTTTTCACGTGTGTAACTTATTTAAAAGATAACTGACTAAAGTAAAAATAAAAAGAATGACATTAAAAATTATAAACAATGTGAGTTTATAACAAATGTAGAAGTAAAATATATGACAACAATAGCAAAAAATATAGTAGGAGAAAATGGAATATATTTTGGAGAAGGTCTAATTATAAAAGTAAAATTATATATTATTTGAAAGTTGAGTATGGTAAGTTAAAATATGCATAAGACTTAAAGCAGTCATTAAAAATAAATAAGGTATACCTAATAAGCCTATAGCAGAGATGAAATGGAATGCTAAAAAACACTCCAAAAGAAGGCAGGAAAAGGAAGGAACAAACGAAAAAAGAACAAACAAAAAATAGATATGGAATAACAAGATGGTAGACTTAAACTCATCCATAACAATTATTACATTAAACATAAATAATCCAAACCAGTACTATTCAACAGAATTTTTCTATACCTATACTGTCCAATATAGTAGCCACATAAATTTGGCTGATATAATTTTAATGAATTTTAATTAAAAATTTAAAAGCCATATACAGCTACCAGATTAGAGAGCACAAAAAACACCTAATTGCAAAGTAAGAGCTGTGAGCCGAGACTGCACCACTGCACTTCAGCCTGGGTGACAATGTGAGACACCATCTCAAAAAAAAAAAAAAAAAAGAGGCCAGGTGCAGTGGCTCACATTTGTAATCCCAGCACTTTGGGAGCCGAAGGTGGGAGGATTGCTTAAGGCCAAGAATTTGAGACCAGCCTGGGCAACACGGCAAAACCATCTCTCTACAAAATATATATAGATCATAGGCTAAAATATAAAATGTCTCAAAAACGTTTTAAAAACTGAAATTATACAGAGTATAACAAAATAATAATGAAATCCAAAGTCAATAACCAAAAAAACCTAATAAAATCCACAAATATCTGGAAATGTTAAAACTCATATATACTTAAAACTCATATTCCAGACGTTGTAGTGCACCCCTGTAGTCCCAGCTTTCACCAGGCTGAGGTGGGAGGGTCACTTCAGCCTGAGGGGTTGAAGCTGCAGTGATCTACTGCACTCCAGCCTGGGCAACAAAGCAAGACTCTGTTAATCAATCAATAAAATAAAAAAGAAGAAATTGATAGGCTAGCTAAAAAAAGCAAGACCTAATTACACACTGCTTACAAGAAATACACTTTCAATATATAAAAAAGATACATTAAAACTAAAAAAATTTTGAAAAGACGATGAAAACACACAAAGAAAGAAAACTGAAGAGGCTTTATTAATATGAGACACAACAGACTTCAGACAAGAGTATTACCAAAGATAGAGGAAAACTTCATAACAATAGTCAATTCGTCAAGGTGCCGTCTATGTACCTAACAAAGCTTCAAAATACGTAAGGCAAAAACTGACAAAACTGAAAGCAGAAGTAGGTAAAACCCACAAAACAATTAAGAGATTTCAATACTATTTTCTCAGTAACTGACTGAACAGGTGAACAGAAAATCATTAACACTAAACTTACTGGTATAAATCAACTTTCCCTAATTGACATTTATAAAACACTATACCTAACAACGGCAGAATACATACTCATTTCAAATACATATGGAATTTTCACCAAGAAAGATAATAGGCTAGAAAATAAAATGTCTCAAAAAATTTTTTAAAAACTGAAATTATACAGAGTATAATAAAATAATTAAATTCAAAGTCAATAACCCAAAAGAAGACTAGTAAAATCAAATAGTTGGAAGTTTAAAAACTCATATATATCCATGAGTAAGAAAAAGTGAAGTAAAAAATATTTTGGATGGGACAGCAATGAAAATATAACATCAAAGTTTCATAGAGATACAACAATGCTAAGAGAAAAATTCATAAAATAAACACACATTAGAAAAGAAGATATCGAATCAATGGCGATGCATTCATCTTAGAAAGTTAGAAAAAAAAGAGCAAATTAAACACAAAATGAGTATTCACAAAGAATAAATATAGTTTAAATCAATGAAACAGAAAACACAACCAGAGAAAATTCAAGGAAACTAAAAGGCAATAAATAAAGATTAATAGAAATGATAAGCCTCAAGATAGACTGATGGAGGAAACAAAGAGAAAATAGAAATTACCAAAATCAGTAATGAAACAGGGGATGTCACTGTGGATTCCGTAAACATTAAAAGAACAAAGGAAATATTACAAACAACTTTATGACAATAAATTCGACAATTTCTATGGAATAAATTCCCAGAAAAACCGAAATTACTAAAACTAACTCAAGAATAAATAGAAAACATTTAACACACCTATTAAAGGAATTAACTCTGTGGTTAAACCCATTCCACAAAGAAACTCCAGGACCAAACAGTTTCACTGGCAAATTTTAACACTTACTGATGCAAAAAAAGCACTTACTGAATTCAATACTCATTCAAGATACAAACTCTCAGAAAACTAGAAATAGAATGGCATTTCCTTAATCTGAAAGGGCATGCATGAAAGTCCCACAGCAGACATCATGCTTAAATGTAAAAACCTGAATGCTTTCCACCTAAGATAAGGAACAAGGCAATCATGTCCACTCTCACCACTTCCATTCAACACTATTTTTAAGTCCTAGCTACTGAAATAAGGCAACAAAAATTAACAAAACAGGCACAGAGATTGAAAAGAAAAAAGTAAAAGTCTTCTTCACACATGACATACCATTTACCTAGAAATCCTAAGAAATCTAAAAAAGCTGCTAACACTAGTATTAGTAATATTAACAAGGTGACAAGACGCAAGGTAAATACATCAAAAGCAGTTTTTTTCATTTTTCTTTTTTTTCTGACCCTAATGTTTCAAAATCACTTCTATAATTATATACTAGCTGTAAACACATTTATTTTAAAATTCCATTTACAATAGCACTTCCAGAAAACAAAATAGAAAGAAATACAACAAACGAAATGTAAGACCTCTACACTAAAAACTTCAGAATATTTTGAGAAAAATCAAAGAAGACATAAATGGATAGAGAGATGTACCAATGTGCATAATGGATTGAAAGAATATTTTAACATATCTATCTCCCAAAATTCCTTCCAATAGGGAAAATTCAGCCTTTTCAACAAATGATGCTAGTAAAACTGGAAATCCATGTGGGAAAAAAATAAACTGACACTACATAACATAAATTAAAAATATTAATGGATTATAAATAAGCAAAAAAGCCAAAGCTATAAAACTTTCAGGGAAAAAAAATAGGAGGCCAAGCAGGGTGGTTCACACCTGTAATCCCAGCACTTTGGAAGACTGAGGCAGGAGATCACTAGAGCCCAGGGGTTCGAGACCAGCCTTGGCAACATCATAAGACTCTATGTCTACAAAAACAACTTTTTGTACTACATCTGTAGTCTTAGCTAATTGGGCTGCTAAGGCAGCAGGACTGCTTGAGCCCACGAGTTTGAGGCTGCAGTGAGCCATGATGGTGCCACTGCACTCCAATCTGTGCAACACAGAGAGGCTCTATCTCTAAAATAAAAAAAAAAATTAAAAAAAAAAAATTTAGTAATAGCATAAACACAGGAGAAATCACAATCTTCAGGTGTGCAAAAATTAGGATACCAGAAGCACTAAGAAAAAATGATGAAAAACAAAAAAGAAAATATTTAATAAATCAGATTTCATAAAGGAAGACACAGAATGCCCCATGGGGACTTAAAATGATGCTCTACATCCTTTTTCTTCAGGGAAATACCACACGATATAACACACAGTAGAACAGCTAAAAATTACTAAGACTGACAATACCAAGTACTAGCAAGGATGTGGAATTCCTCGGTGACTCCTACTGCTACAACGGCCTCAGAGCAAATGGACAGGCGGTGGGGAGGGGCAACTGGGGTAGCTAAGGGAGTGTTTGCACCACCTCTCCCCCAACCCCAGGCTGCACAACGTGCAGCTCCAAAAGAGACCCTGTCCTTCTGCTTGAGGAGAGGAGACAGAAGAGTAGAGGACTCCGTCTTGCATCTTAGATACCAGCTCAGCCATAGCTGGCATCCACTAAAGAGACCTTAGGCCCTGAATAACCAGCACCAATAACCAAGTACTACATTGTGGCATTCACTGTGAACATGAGACTTGCTGGATTCAGGTGAGCCTCAGCACATTCCTAGCTGTGATGGCTATGGGGAGAGCCTCCTTCTGCTTGAGAAAAGTAAAGCGGGCTTTGTCTTGCACCTTAGGTACCAGCTCAGCCGTAGGGTGGTAGAACACCAAGAGGGATCTTGGGGTCCCCAGCCCAAGTCCTTGGTTCTTGGATGGCATTTCTGGATCTGCCCAGGGGCGACCCACTGCCCTAAAGGCTGAGTCCCAGGCCAGGCAGCTGACTGAAGACTTCTCGGGCCTTACGGGAACATCAGTGGTAGCCTGCCAGTACTACCTGTGGGTCTATGGCGATGGCTACCCCCTCTGCCTGTGAAAAGGGGAGGGAAGAGTGGGAAGAACTGCCATTCATGGGTTGAATGCCAGCTCAGCCACAGTTCAACAGAACACCAGGCACACTTCTAAGGTTTTTGACGCCAGTACCTGGGTCCCTGATGGCACCTCTGTATCCACCTCAGGCCTGGGGGAACTTGCCACCCTGAAGGGAAAGACACAGGCCTGGCTGGCTTCACCACCTGCTCACTGCAGAGCCCCAGGGCCTTGAGTGAACACAGGCTGTAGCCAGGTAATTGTTATAGCAGGCCTTGGGCAAGATCCAGTGCTGTGCTTAGCAATAATTCCCAAATCACATCCCTATCCTCTTAAGCTTTCTCTGAAATTCAAGATCAATATTTCCAATATTTCCTGGACATCTCCAAGTAGATGTCTCCCAGATATTTTCATATCATAACTAGTAATTATCTTTTTTAAGTTTTCTTGTATTTTAAGTTCCCATAAGTTATACATTCAAATACAATGTTCTCAAATAGCTGCTTTGATTAATTTTAGTACATACTTACTGATGAGCTATCAGATGACTCATTGTTTTTTTCATACTTCTGTTTCTTGCTCTTTTTTTTCTTCTCTTTCTTTGCTTTTTTTAAATGCTTGTTTTTCTTCTTTTTCTTCACAGAGTGTTCCTACAATCATTTTGAACAGGCAAGAAAAGAATTTAATTTCATCTTAATTTAAAAGGATATATTTTGAGAGAAAAAAATCCACATTCTAAAAAACTTTAAATCTTTGATGAAATAAGACCAAGAATATGTCTAAATAAATAAAATATTTCAGGAAATCTTAACACACCTTCTATAATATATGCACTATCAATAAATCATATAACTGAGCCTTCTTACCAGAAAAATACTGGGAAAATTTTGGCTTTATTTGTAGATTTATGTGACAAATATAATCAAATAAACACATATATACACAAACATGTATACATATGCATCTATATACACACAAACACATATACATATAATATCCCTCTATGGTCCCCCCAAAATTTTACACAAGACTATTAGGCCATAAAAAATATAACAAGATAGCACAAACTAAAATTATAGGAAGAGGCGAGGGGAAGGAGCAGGGATAGGGAAAGGGAAGATGTTGATCAAAGGATACAAAGTTTTCATGACACTAGAAATAAGTTTTAGTGATCTATTACTGATGACCAGTTAATAATAATGTATTGTCTATTTCAAAACCATTGAAGAATAGACTTTTAATGTTCTCACCACAAAAAAATAAGTTGATGAGGTGATGGATGTGTTCATTAGCTTGACTGAATCTTTCTATAATGTATACATAGATCAAACCATCACATGTACCCCATAAATTTACACAATTATTTGTCAATTAAAAATAATTTTTTAAAAAATTATAGGAAAACAGACTTGAGACCTAAAAAAATAAGATACAATAAATACATAAAGCTTAAAATGCATAAATTTTTAGGCCTATAAGCTTGCTATAGTGGGCCAGAAATTTGAAGCTAAGTCTTCTACTAGCCAACTCAAACAACAAATTTTGAGTCATAATGTCCAAAATATTACAATATCTTCCTTCTGCCAAAGAAATGAAACTATTCAGCAATGCCAACTATGTGACTGATATTCTGTAACTCATGAAAACATTCTATAAAATTATTCCTCCAATATTAACTTGAATAAGTGCAAAAAAGGACAGATACCCTTACATCAAGTAAACCTGTTAGTATTCACCTGTGAGAATTGTTCGAGTCGCTCATTCACATCAGGTAGCATCCATGTATCCTCACCCCGAAGTCGCTTAAGTTCTTTACGCCTTTCTTCTTTTTCAAAATTGGCTTTGGCCTACAACCAAAAAAAAAAAAAGACAAACTAGCAATTGATCCAACTGCTTTTCACAAAAAAAGGAAAACAAAAACCTCTGGCATTTTTATATAAAAACATTAACTCATGAATGAATGTCTATTCCTTGCCAGGAATTTGCTTCTCCAGTGTGAAAAAAAAACATTAAAAAACAAAACAAAGCAAAAATCTCTCCTTCTGCATTTCCAATCTCCAGTGATTTGAGTTACCAAGCAGAGAGAATCGAGGGACTGAGTTCATGTCCTCCCCTCTCTCCCCTACCTCAATATGACTTGGAATCCCTTTTCCCTTCACCATTCCCATGCCTTACACTTGCACTTTTGCAACAGTTAGACCTCCATGCCTTCAATATGCAATGCCTGTACCCCAATACTCAGCCCCCAAAATGCTTCAGGAAGAATCATCTTTGTAGAAAAAAAAGATCATACTGGTAATTTTTATTCATTCTTCAAACAGTCAAACAAAGCAAGTTTTTCCTAGGAAATCATTCCTACCCTCCCTTTCTTTCCCTGTAATTCCAAAGCTGAATTTGATCCTTTTCAAATTATACGCATACCTCTACTATAAGATTTATCTCAGCTTACGAACCTTACTCCCTCCAAAAAATGCTTGAAATACCAAAAAGGATGACTTATAAATATATATGTGTGTGTGTATATATATGTGTGTGTGTGTATATATACACACATTACATATGTTGAAATTAGGAAACAATACCAACATTTTACCTATCCAAGATTAATCGCCCATTCTTCCGCTTTAAAATCTGGCTGTAGTCATTTTCTCTTTAGAGTCTCCTCTCCCTCTTCTCTGCTGGCTCCTACTCATTTGCATTTAAGCTGGTTTAAAACTCTTCCAACTTAAATTTAAAAAAAAAAAAAAGAAAACCCTCACTGAACTCTCTCTTGCTCTCCAACTACAACTTTTCTCTTTCATTGCCACATTTCTTACATATTGAATAGATTGTCAGATAATTCAGTAGTTTACTTTCTCCATTCTTTGTATGTTACCTCTATGTATTTGAAGTTTAGAGAGAAATACAATGTTTCGCGATCTTTTGTGAGAGGCTAAATATACTGAGATTCGTATTAACTTTTGTTTGGATTGGTAAGAGCTTACAGTAAGTCTGGAATTGATACTAATAGAGACAGGAGAAGGAAATGTCAAACTGAGTATATTTAAGTGTGCCTTGTATGTGTTCCTGAAAAAGGAAAATTTCATTTCAGATACGGTAGTAGCAATGGCTGAGGCCGCAAGACATGCTGGCAGAGTCCTTAAAAGCCGCAGGGGACCTATAAAGTGTGCAGTCCGAGTGATAGAAATATAAAGAATGGATAACTTAAAAGGTAAAGAAACTTGGGGAAAAAAAGATCTCCCTGAAAAGAGAATGAGCATCTAGCACCTGCCAGAACATCTAAAAAACCGGTAGCTACAAAAGGGTTTACCGGAATTGCAAAGGGAGACCTCACCCAAATTAAGGTGAGATTACGTACTGACGAGGTGAGGGAAGGGATGGGTGGGCTAGCTTAAGGGAACCCTCAATTCCCACAACGCTAAATAACTACAAAGGCCTCAAAACAGAGGTACCTGGCGCAACACCTCGGCCCTGGCATTTCGGGTCTGTTCCTTCCGCTCTTCGATACTCTTCGCACTTTCAAATCTACCACTAGCAGCCGCCATACTTGTTGCCATCGTAAAGCTAAGAAGCCGTAGGGAAATTCTAGTTTACGACGGTCGTAATTTAATAAACAAACCGGGACTTCCGGACCCGAGGAAGGAGGAGCACTGCTCCACCAACGGGGCATGCGCATATCTGAGGGCTTTTAGGGTTGGGATTACTGCACCCCGGGTTTTTAAGACCCCAAGAATCGTGGAGGGTTTAATTCTTTCGGGTGCTGGGTTCGACTGTGAGCAGGATTAATACCCGAATACATTTATTATGTACTTTGCACTATATTAACAGCTTTCTCACCGATTTCGTCTTTAAATCGCCTAAGTTGCAAGCTCCTGGAAGTTAAGTTGGTACCTCTCCAAAGTTTTCTGTCGAAGTACCCTTTGTCGCCATAGCATCGTTTCCCTGTGCTGGAGGAATGGAATGAAGGGAGGCTACCAGAAACGTAGTGGAAGCGGGCAGGAAGGGCAGAATTGCTTTGAAGATTCAGTGTTTTGTTTTCGTGGGTTTTATTTAATGTATGAAACACTCGTGAATTTTGCATTGCACTTCACAATTTATCCGTGCTCACTTAAGTTGTTAGAAGTTTACATTATATTTTTTCCTCTGACCTGATATGATTTACTCATACTTATCCGTCCAAGCATTTTTCATTACGATGGGCAATTACTTATTTGTGTGGGGATTTCTTTGTTTTACGGATGTAATGCCCAAACATGAAACTTATAAGTTCAGAAGAATAAGACATCCTAAAGTGATGAAATGCTTTGAGAATAAAAGACACTAAGCTTGGCCGGGCGTGGTGGCTCACACCTGTAATCCCAGCACTTTGGGAGGTCACGGCGGGCGGATCACCTAAGGTCGGGAGTTCGAGACCAGTCTGACCAACATGGGGAAACCCCTTCTCTACTAAAAATACAAAAATTAACTGGGCGTGGTGGCAGGCACCTGTAATGCCAGCTACTTAGGGGGGCTGAGGCAGGAGAATCGCTAGAACCCGGGAGGCGGAGGTTGCGCTGAGCCGAGATGGTGCCATTGCACTCCAGCCTGGGCAAGAAGAGCAAAACTCCGTCTCCAAAAAAAAAAAAAAGACACTAAGCTTACATTTATAATTATAAAGAAGAGGGCTGGGGAATTAATTATAAACGGTACCTTAAAGACGCTAAAAATAGGTAACATAAACCAGGTTAAGGTGAATACTCTTTCTCTTCAGGTTTCATAAAATTTAATGTGTGTTTGCAAGAAGCTTTCCAAGAGTTTCACATTCACTACCATTCTATGACAGTCTGAATCTTGAGCACCCAATGCTTACTTGTTTGACATGCAATAAAAAGTATTCATTTTATTTTAAAATGTAATTTACTAATTGACCTTGTAATATTTAATCAACGGACTACATTAACTGATTTTTGTCATAACTAGCATCAACGTCTTTTCAGATTCTCTTGGAATGCAGAAAAACGATTTCACTGTTTTGCATCAATTCAATAAAAATAAACTGATTATATTAGAAACGTGTGTTTTAATCAGTTCAGGCTGCTATAACAAAAATATTATAGAATGGATGGCTTATAAATAACAAACAAGTAATTCTCACAGTTTCAGAGGCTGGAAAATATCAAGGTGTTGGGCGATTTGCTGCCTGGTGAAGGTGTGTCCTGGTTCCTAGAGGGCAGTACTTTTGCTGTGTCTCATATGGCGGAAAGGGAGAGGGATCTCTCTAGAACTTCTTTTTATAGGAATTCATGAGGGTGCTGCCCTCATGACCTAATCACCTCCCAGAGTCCCTACTTCCATATACCAACACATTGGGAATTAGGTTTCAACATAAGAATTTTGGGGAAACAAGCATTCAGTCTAGAGCAACGTGCCGAGTTATATGAAGAAAACTTTAAAATTTTGCATAAGCTCCCCAAAAAGACTAGAATAAATGGAGAGGTATGCTATGTGCTTAAAGAAGACAACATCATAAAAAATCATTTCTCTATAAATTAATTTGTAAATACCATGCAGTACAAATAAAATTACCCCCAAAAAATGTTGGGGTTAGAGAGGGGAACTAGATATGTTAAAATAGAAAAAAAAAAAAGAAAAGAAAAGAAAGAAAAAGCAGATTATTTTGGCTAGTTTTGCATTTGGCCCCACCTAATGCAAATCCAGTCACATGGCTCAATCAAATAAAGGGTAACGTAACAAGGAGCCTAAAGTAGCTGGTCCAGGTTTGGTGCAATTGCTGAAGGAGCCAAATTGTTTCTCCTTTTTTGCTTTGTTGCAGTCTGTGACTTAAGTCTATGTTGTCACAAGCAGAGTATCACGTTCTTTCACATCCGTTCATGGCATCTGATAAACAAGAATAAAGAGAATGGACAAAGGGTAAACAGTGAATCCTAGCCAAGCTGGCCTCATTTTTTATTAGAAAAATGATGGCTTTTCCTAAAACCTAGTTCAGTTTCTTTCATTTAAATCTTATGATCCAGAAATAGGTCAGATGATCACAATTAACTACAAAAGTTTCAAGAAGATTGCAGGATAGTTGTGTTATAGAATGTCACTCAACTCGGTTTGTCGGAGGTTCTTTTGTGATTAAATTCAAGTTAGGCCTCTTAAGCAGGACTATCACAGAAGTGAGGTGGTCTTACTGCATCCTGTTGGGTAGCTCATAATTTCTATTTGTTCCATTACTGGTGGTGTTAATTCTGATCGTTTAAATGAAGTGGCATTTGCCAAACTTCTCTGCTGTAAAGTACCTCTTTTCCTTCTACAATTAATAAGTATTTTGTGAAGTTGGTTCTTTGAAACTATGTAAATTATGTACCAAATTTTCAAGTTATTTATTTTTATATAATATGGATTCATAATTTCTCAGTGGATTCCTGTTTTTGTTCAGTGGCATAAAAATTAGTTATCAGTATTTTGATCCTCAAATTGGTCCAGGTTAGGCCAGTGAGAGCCCTTTCAAATTGGTTTCTGTGTCCTTTAGACATGTACCCACATTCTTTATATATATACGCACACTATATATATATACTTTATATATATACACACACTATATATACTTTATATATATACACACTATATATACTTTATATATATACACTATATATACTTTATATATATATACACTATATATATACTATATATACTTTATATATATAGTATATATATAGTGTATATATATACTATATATATACTTTATATATATATTATATATACTGTATATATATACTATATATATACTTTATATATATATACTATATATATACTTTATATATATATACTATATATATACTTTATATATATATACTTTATATACACACATATATACTTTAAGTTCTGGCGTACATGTGCAGAACATGCTGGTTTGTTACATAGGAATACACCTGCCATGGTGGTGTGCTGCACCCATCAACCTGTCATCTACATTAGGTATTTCTCCTAATGCTATCCCTCCCCAGCCCCCACCCCCTGACAGACCCCAGTGTGTGACGTTCCCTTCCCTGTGTCCATGTGTTCTCATTGTTCAACTCCCAGTTATGAGTGAGAACATGCAGTGTTTGGTTTTCTGTTCTTGTGTTAGTTTGCTGAAAATGATGGTTTCCAGCTTCATTCATGTCCCTCCAAAGGACATGAACTCATCCTTTTTTATGGCTGTGTAGTATTTCATGGTGTATGTGTGCCACATTTTCTTAATCCAGTCTATCATTGATGGGCATTTGGGTTGGTTCCAAGTCTTTGCTATTGTGAACAGTGTAGCAATAAACATATGTGTGCATGTGTCTTTATAGTAGAATTATTTATAATCCTTTGGTTATATACCCAGTAATGGTATTGCTGGGACAAATGATATTTCTGGTTCTAGATCCTTGAGGAATCGCCACACTGTCTTCCACAATGGCTGAGCTAATTTACACTCCCACCAACAGTGTAAACTTGTTCCTATTTCTTTACATCCTCTCCAGCATCTGTTGTTTCCTGGCTTTTTAATGATCCCTATTCTAATTGCAGTGAGATGGTATCTCATTGTGGTTTTATTGGCATTTCTCTAATGAGTAGTGAAGATGAGCTTTTTTTCATATGTTTGTTGGCTGCATAAATGTCTTCTTTTCAGAAGTGTCTGTTCATATCCTTTGCCCACTTTGTGGTGGGGTTGTTTTTTTCTTGTAAATTTGCTTAAGTTCTTTGCAGATTCTGGATATTAGCCCTTTGCCAAATGGATAGATTGCAAAAATTTTCTCCCATTCTCTAGGCTGCCTGTTCACTCTGGTGATAGTTTCTTTTGTTGTACAGAAGCTCTTTAATTAGATCTGATTTGTCTATTTTGGCTTTTGTTGCCATTGCTTTCAGTGTTTTAGTCATGAGGTCTTTGCCCAAGCCTATGTCCTGAATGGTATTGCCTAGGTTTTCTTCTAGGTTTTTTATGGTTTTAGGTCTTATGTTTAAGTCTTCAATCCATCTTGAATTAATTTTTTTATACAGTGTAACAAAGGGATCCAGTTTCAGTTTTCTGCACATGGCTAGCCAGTTTTCCCAACACCATTTATTTATTTATTTATTTTGTATTATACTTTAAGTTCTAGGGTACATGTGCACAACATGCAAGTTTGTTACATATGTATATGTGTGCCATGTTGGTGTGCTGCACCCATTAACTCATCATTTACATTAGGTATATCTCCTAATGCTATCCCTGCCCACTCCCCCAACCCCACGATAGGCCCCGGTGTGTGATGTTCCCCTTCCTGTGTCCAAGTGATCTCATTGTTCAATTTCCCCCTATAAGTGTGAACATGCGGTGTTCGATTTTTCTGCCCTTACGATAGTTTGCTGAGAAAGATGGTTTCCAGCTTCAGCCATGTCCCTCCAAAGGACATGAACTCATCCTTTTTCATGGCTGCGTAGTATTCCATGGTGTATATGTGCCACATTTTCTTAATCCATTCTCTCATCGATGGACATTTGGGTTGGTTCCAAGTCTTTGCTATCGTGAATGGTGCCGCAGTAAACATACGTGTGCATGTGTCTTTATAGCAGCATGATTTATAATCCTTGGGATATATACCCAGTAATGGGATGGCTGGGTCAAATGATATTTCTAGTTCTAGATCCTTGAGGAATCGCCACACTGTTTTCCACAATGGTTGAACTAGTTTACAGTCCCACCAACAGTGTAAAAGTATTCCTATTTCTCCACATCCTCTCCAGCACCTGTTGTTTCCTGACTTTTTAATGATCTCCATTCTAACTGGTGTGAGATGGTATCTCATTGTGGTTTTGATTTGCATTTCTCTGATGGCCAGTGATGATGAGCATTTTTTCATGTGTCTATTGGCTGCATAAATGTCTTCTTTTGAGAAGTGTCTGTTCATATCCTTTGCCCACTTTTTAATGGGGTTGTTTGTTTTTTTCTTGTAAATTTGTTTGAGTTCTTTATAGATTCTGGATATTAGCCCTTTGTCAGATGGGTAGATTGCAAAAATTTTCTCCCATTCTGTAGGTTGCCCGTTCACTCTAATGGTAGTTTCTTTTGCTCTGCAGAAGCTCTTCAGTTTAATTAGATCCCATTTGTCAATTTTGGCTTTTGTTGCCATTGCTTTCAGTGTTTTAGACATGAAGTCCTTGCCCATGCCAATGTCCTGAATGGTATTGCCTAGGTTTTCTTCTAGGGTTTTTATGTTTTTAGGTATAACATTTAAGTCTTTAATCCATCTTGAATTAATTTTTGTGTAAGGTGTAAGGAAGGGATCCAGTTTCAGCTTTCTACATATGGCTAGCGAGTTTTCCCAGCACCATTTATTAAATAGGGAATCATTTCCCCATTTCTTGTATTTGTCAGGTTTGTCAAAGATCAGATGGCTGTAGATGTGTGGTATTATTTCTCAGGGCTCTATTCTGTTCCATTGGTCTATGTCTCTGTTTTGGTACCAGTATCATGCTGTTTTGGTTACTGTAGCCTTGTAGTATAGTTTGAAGTCAGGTAGCGTGATGCCTCCAGTTGCTTTGTTCTTTTGGCTTAGGATTGTCTTAGCAATGGGGGCTCTTTTTTGGTTCCATATGAACTTTAAAGTAGTTTTTTCCAATTCTGTGAAGAAAGTCATTGGTAGCTTGATGGAGATGGCATTGAATCTATAAATTACCTTGGGCAGTATGGCCATTTTCACAATATTGATTCTTCCTATCCATGAGCATGGAATGTTTTTCCATTTGTTTGTGTCCTCTTTTATTTCGTTGAGCAGTGGTTTGTAGTTCTCCTTGAAGAGGTCCTTTACATCCCTTGTAAGTTGTATTGCTAGGTATTTTATTCTCTTTGAAGCAATTGTGAATGAGAGTTCACTCATGATTTGGCTCTCTGTTTGTCTGTTATTGGCGTTTAAGACTGCTTGTGATTTTGTATCCTGAGACTTTGCTGATGTTGCTTATCAGCTTAAGGAGATTTTGGACTGAGACAGTGGGATTTTCTAAATATACAATAATGTCATCTGCAAGCAGGGATAATTTGACTTCCCCTTTTCCTAACTGAATACCCCTTATTTCTTTCTCCTGCCTGGTTGCCCTGGCCAGAACTTCCAACACTATGTTGAATAGGAGTGGTGAGAAAGGGCATCCCTGTCTTATGCCAGTTTTCAAAGGGAATGCTTCCAGGTTTTGCCCATTCAGTATGATATTGGCTGAGGGTTTGTCATAAATAGCTCTTATTATTTTGAGATACATCCCATCAGTACCGAATTTATTGAGAGTTTTTAGCATGAAGGGGTGTTGAATTTTATTGAAGGCCTTTTCTGCATCTATTGAGATAATCATGTGGTTTTTGTCTTTGGTTCTGTTTATATGATGGATTACATTTATTTATTTGCATATGTTGAACCTGCCTTGCATCCCAGGGATGAAGCCCACTTGATCATGGTGGATAAGCTTTTTGATGTGCTGCTGGATTCGGTTTGCCAGTATTTTATTGAGGATTTTTGCATCGATTTTCATCAGGGATATTGGTCTAAAATTCTCTTTTGTTGTTGTGTGGCTGCCAGGCTTTTGTATCAGGATGATGTTGGCCTCATAAAATGAGGTAGGGAGGAGTCCCTCTTTATCTATTGATTGGAATAGTTTCAGAAGGAATGGTACCAGCTCCTCCTTGTACCTATGGTAGAATTCAGCTGTGAATATGTCTGGTCCTGGACTTTTTTTGGTTGGTAGGCTATTAATTATTGCCTATCAGAGCCTGTTATTGGTCTATTCAGGGATTCAACTTCTTCCTGGTTTAGTCTTGGGAGGGTGTATGTGTCCAGGAATTTATCCATTTCTTCTAGATTTTCTAGTTTATTTGCATAGAGGTGTTTATAGTATTCTCTGATGGTAGTTTGTATTTCTGTGGGATCAGTGGTGATATCCCCTTTATCGTTTTTTATTGTGTCTATTTGATTCTTCTCTCTTTTCTTCTTTTTTAGTCTTGCTAGTGGTCTATCAATTTTTTTGATCTTTTCAAAAAACCAACTCCTGGATTCATTGATTTTTTGAAGGGTTTTTTGCCCCAACACCATTTATTAAATAGGGAACCCTTTCCCCATTGCTTGTTTTTGTCAGGTTTGTCAAAGATCAGATGGTTGTAGATGTGTGGTGTTATTTCTGAGGCCTCTGTTATGTTCCATTGGTCTATATATCTGTTTTGGTACCAGTACCATGTTGTTTTGGTTACTGTAGCCTTGTAGTATAGTTTGAAGTCAGGTAGTGTGATGCCTCCAGTTTTGTTCTTTTTGCTTAGGATTGTCTTCACTATGCAGGCTCTTTTTTTGTTCCACATGAACTTTAAAGTAGTTTTTTCCAATTCTATGAAGAAAATCAATGGTAACTTGATGGGGATGGCATTGCATCTATAAATTATCTTGGCAGTATGGCCATTTTTGTGGTATTGATTCTTCCTATCCATGAGCATGGAATGTTTTTCCATTTGTTTGCATCCTCTCTTATTTCCTTGAACAGTGGTTTGTAGTTCTCCTTGAAGGGGTCCTTCATATCCCTTATAAGTTGGATTCCTAGGTTATTTTATTCTCTTTGTAGCAATTGCGAATGGGAGTTCACTCATGATTTGGCTCTGTGTTTGTCTGTTATTGGTGTATAGGAATGCCTGTGATTTTTGCACTTTGATTTTGTATCCTGAGAATTTGCTGAAGTTGTTTATCTGCTTAAGGAGATTTTGGGCTGAGATGATGGAGTTCCCTAAATATACAATTATGTTATCTGCAAACAGAGACAATTTGACTTCCTTTCTTCCTATTTGAATATGCTTTATTTCTGTCTCTTGCCTGATTACCCTGGGCAGAACTTCCAATACCATGTTGAATAGGAGTGGTGAGAGAGGGCATCCTTGTCTTATGCCAGTTTTCAAAGGGAATGCCTCCATTTTTTGCCCATTCAGTATGATATTGGCTGTGTATTTGTCATAAATAGCTATTATTTTGAGATACAATCGATCAATACCTAGTTTTTTGAGAGTTTTCAGCATCAAGGGGTGTTGAATTTTATTGAAGGCCTTTTCTGCATCTATTGAGATAATCATGTGGTTTTTGTCATTGATTCTGTTTAAGTGATGGATTACGTTTATTGATTTGCATATGTTGAACCAGCCTTGCATCCCAGGGATGAAGCTGACTTGATTGTGATGGATAAGCTTTTTGATGTGCTGCTGATTCAGTTTGCCAGTATTTTATTGAGGATTTTCACATTGATGTTCATCAAGGATACTGGCCTGAAATTTTCTTTTTTTGTGGTGTCTCTGCCAGGTTTTGGTATTTGGATTATGCTGGCCTCATAAAATGAGTTAGGGAGGAGTCCCTCTTTTTCTATTGATTGGAATGCTTTCAGAAGGAATAGTACCAGCTCATCGTTGTACCTCTGGTAGAAAGCTATGAATCCATCTGGTCCTGGAGTTTTTTGTTGTTGTTGTTGGTAGGCCATTAATTACTACCTCAATTTCAGAACTTGTTATTGGTCTATTCAGGGATTCGACTTCTTCCTGGTTTAGACTTGGGAGGGTATAGGTGTCCAGGAATTTATGCATTTCTTCTAGATTTTCTAGTTTATTTGCATAGAGGTGTTTATAGTATTCTCTGATGGTAGTTTGTATTTCTGTGGGATCAGTGGTGATATCCCCTTTATCATTTTTTATTGTGCATATTTGATTCTTCTCTGTTTCCTTCTTTATTTTGTTGATCTTTTAAAAAAAAAACCAGCTTCTGGATTCACTGATTTTTTTGAAGGATTTTTCATGTCTCTATCTCCTTCAGTTCTGCTCTGATCTTAGTTATTTCTTGTCTTCTGCTAGCTTTTGAATTTGTTTGCTCTTGCTTCTCTAGATCTTTTAATTGTGATGTTAGGGTGTCAATTTTAGATCTTTCCTGCTTTCTCTTGTAGGCATTTAGTGCTATGTATTTCCCTCAAAGTACTGCTTTAGCTGTGTCCCGGAGATTCTGGTACATTGTGTGTTTGTTCTCATTGGCTTCAAAGAACTTACTTATTTCTGCCTAATTTCATTATTTACCCAGTAGTCATTTAAGAGCAGGTTGTTCAGTTTCCATGTAGTTGTGCAGTTTTGAGGGAGTTTCTTTTTTTTTTTTTTTTTTGAGGGAGTTTCTTAATCCTGAGTTATAATTTGATTGCACTGTGGTCTGAGAGACTGTTATGATTTCCATTGTTTTGCATTTGCTGAGGGGTGTTTTACTTCCAATTATGTGGTCAATTTTAGAATAAGTGTGATATGGTGCTAAGAGGAATGTATATTCTGTTGATTTGGGATGGAGAGTTTTGTAGATGTCTATTAGATCTGCTTGGTCCAGAGCGGAGTTGAAGTCCTGGATATCCTTGTTAATTTTCTGTCTCCTTGATCTGTCTAAAATTGACAGTGGGGTGTTAAATTCTCCCACTATTACTGTGTGGGAGTCTAAGTATCTTTGTAGGTCTCCAAGAATTTGCTATATGGATCTGGGTGCTCCTGTATTGGGTGCATATATATTTAGGATAGTTAGCTCTTTTTGTTGCATTGATCCCTTTACCATTATGTAATGCCCTTCTTTGTCTCTTTTGATTTTTGTTGGTTTAAAGTCTGTTTCATCAGAGACTAGGATTGCAACCCCTGCTTTTTTTTTTTTTTTACTTTACATTTTCTTGGTAAATATTCCTTCATCCCTTTATTTTGAGCCCATGTGTGTCTTTGCACATGAGGTTGGGCTCCTGAATACAGCACACTGATAGGTCTTGACTCTTTATCCAATTTGCTGGTCTATATCTTTTAACTGGGGCATTTAGCCCGTTTACTTTTTATCTTTTTTTTTTTTTTTTTTTGAGACTGAGTCTCACTCTGTTGCCCAGGCTGGAGTGCAGTGGCGTGATCTTGGCTTACTGCAACCTTTGCCTCCTGAGTTCACACCGTTCTTCTGCCTCAGCCTCCCATGTAGCTGGGACTACAGGTGCCTGCCACCATGCCAGGCTAATTTTTTTTTTTTTTTTTTTTGTATTTTTAGTAGAGATGGGGTTTCACCATGTTAGGCAGGATGGTCTCGATCTCCTGACCTCATGATCCACCCGCCTAAGCCTACCAAAGTGCTGGGATTACAGGCGTGAGCTACTGTGCCTGGCCTGCCCATTTACATTTAAGGTTAATATTGTTATGTGTGAATTTGATCCTGTCATTATGATGCCAGCTGGTTATTTTGCCCATTAGTTGATGCAGTTTCTTCATAGTGTCAATGGTCTTTACAATTTGGTATGTTTTTCCAGTGGCTAGTTCCAGTTGTTTCTTTACAAGTTTAGTGCTTCCTTCAGGAATTCTTGTAAGACAGGCCTGGTGATGATAAAATCTCTCAGCATTTGCTTGTCTGTAAAGGATTTTATTTCTCCTTCGCTTATGAAGCTTAGTTTGGCTGGATATGAAATTCTAGGTTGAAAATTCTTTCCTTTAAGAATGCTGAATATTGGCCCCCACCCTCTTCTGGCTTGTAGGGTTTCTGCAGAGAGAGCTGCTATTAGTCTGATGGGCTTCCCTTTGTGAGTAACCCGACCTTTCTCTCTGGCTGCCCTTAACATTTTTTGCTTCATTTCAACCTTGGTGAGTCTGATAATTATATGTTTTGCGGTTGCTCTTTTCAGGGAGTATCTTTGTGGTGTTCTCCATATTTCCTGAATTTGAATGTTGGCCTGTTTTGCTAGGTTGGGGAAGTTCTCCTGGATGATATCCTGAAGAGTGTTTTCCAACTTCATTCCATTCTCCCCGTCACTTTCAGGTACATCAATCAAACATAGGTTTGGTCTTTTCACATAGTCCCATATTTCTTGGAAGCTTTGTTTGTTCCTTTTCATTCTTTTTTCTTTAATCTTGTCTTCATGCTTTATTTCATTAGGTTGATCTTCAATCTCTGATATGCTTTCTTTTGCTTGATCGATTTGGCTATCAATACCTGTGTATGCTTCATGAAGTTCTTGTGCTGTGTTTTTCAGCTCCATCAGGTCATTTATGTTCTTCTCTAAACTGGTTATTCTAGTTAGCAGTTCCTGTAACGTTTTATCAAGGTTCTTAGCTTCCTTGCATTGGGTTAGAACATGCTCCTTTGGCTCGGAGGCGTCTGTTATTACCCACCTTCTGAAACCTACTTCTGTCAGTTCCTCAAACTCGTTATCTGTCCAGTTTTGTTCCCTTGCTGGCAAAGAGTTGTGATCCTTTGGAGGAGAAGAGGCATTCTGGTTTTTGGAAATTTCAGCCTTTTTGCGCTCATTTCTGCCCATCTTCAAGGATTTATCTACCTTTGGTCTTTGATGTTGGTGACCCTCGGATGGGGTTTCTGAGTGGACGTCCTTTTTGTTGATGTTGATGTTATTCCGTTCTGTTTGTTAGTTTTCCTTCTAACAGTCAGGACCCTCTGCTGCAGGTCTGCTAGAGTTTGCTGGAGGTCCACTCCAGACCCTGTTTGCCTGAGTATCACCAGCGGAGGCTACAGAACAGCAAAGATTGCTGCCTGTTCCTTCCTCTGGAAGCTTTGTCCCAGAGGGGCAGCCACCAGATGCCAGCTGGAGCTCTCCTGTATGATGTGTCTGTCGACTCCTGCTGGGAGGTGTCTCCCAGTCATGAGGCACGGGGGTCAGTGACCCACTTGAGGAGGCAGCCTGTCCCTTAGCAGAGCTGAAACACTGTGTTGGGCGATCTACTGCTCTCTTCAGAGCTGGCAGGTAGGGACGTTTAAGTCTGCCGAAGCTGCACCCACAGCTGCCCCTTCCCCCAGGTGCTCTGTCCCAGGGAGATGGGAGTTTTATCTATAAGCCCCCACCTGCAGCTGCTGCCTTTTATTCAGAGATGCCCTGCCCAGAGAGGAGGAATCTAGAGAGGCAGTCTGGCTACAGTGGCTTTGCTGAGCTGTGGAGGTCTCCACCCAGTTGGAACCTCCCCCTGCTTTGTTTAAACTGCGAGAAAACCGCCTACTCAACCTGCAGTAATGGTGGATGCCCCACCCCTGCACCAAGCTCAAGCATCCCCGGTTGACTTCAGACTGCTGGGCTGGCAGTGAGAATTTCAAGCCAGTGAATCTTAGCTTGCTGGGCTCCACGGGGGTGGTGTCCACTGAGCTAGACCACTTGGCTCCCAGGCTTTAGACCCCGTTTCCAGGGGAGTGAACAGTTCGGTCTTGCTAGCATTCCAGGCACCACTAGGGTATGAAAAAAAAACTCCTGCAGCCAGCTCAGTGTCTGCCCAAACAGCCACCCAGTTTTGTGTTTGAAACCCAGGGCCCTCGTAACATAGGCACCAGAGGGAATCTGCTGGTCTACAGGTTGTGAAGATCATGGGAAAAGTGTACTATCTGGTCTGGATAGCACCATCCCTCATGGCACAGACTCTCACAGCTTCCCTTGTCTGGGGGAGGGAGTTTCCTGACCCCTTGCGCTTCCCAGGTGAGGCAATGCCCCACCTTGCTTCACCTCTGCCTCCATGGGCTGCACCCACTGTCGAACCAGTCCCAATGAGATGATCTGGGTACCTCGGTTGGAAGTGTAGAAATTGCTCACCATCTGCGTTGATCTCACTGGGAGCTGCAGACCGGAGCTGTTTCTGTTTGGTCATCTTGCCAGCCTCTCCTATAGTAGGACTTAAAATTGGGTAATATGAGTCCTCCAACTTAGTTCTTCTTCAGTTACTGTGCTGCCTATTTGAGGCTTTTTTCCTTCCATATAAAATTAAGAATCAGTTTGTCAATATCTTCAAAATTGCTTGCTGGGCATACTATCACATTTTATGTAAATAGTTTTTATTTTTAGAAAACTAGATTAAGTTTTCCAAATATGGAAATATGTTGTGATACTAAGTATGCTTACAATATTAAATATAATTATTCAATCTATTTAAGACTAGAGATTCTGACATGCTCTCCCCTGAATTGCAAGCATCTGATCAAGTGTTCCTGACTTAGACCGTCCATACCACAGAGAAACATAATTTGTTTCTATCAGTATTTTCAAAATAATAGTTCCTGAAGGTAGTTTATTAACCAAAACATATAGGGCTTAATATGTGCCAGGCAGTGTTTTAAGTGCTTTATAAAACTTAATTCATTTAATCCATAAATGATTATCTGTGGCTCATAATTTCTTTTGAATTCTGTAAGTGTTATTATTATAATGCCCACTTTTTAGATGCTAAAAGTGTTATTATTATAATACCTACTTTTTAGACGAGGAACTGAGGTGTGGAGATGTTAAATAATTTGCCAGAGTTCACACAATTAGTAAATTATAGACCCAGGATTTGAATTAAGGTAGTCTAGCCCCCCTATATACATACTTAACCACTATTCTGCATCACTTTTCAATGACAGATGAGAAACTTCAGTCTTAAATGAAGTCATTTCTTTCTTATCAATGAATAGAAGTGGTTTGATAATAATTTAAACAAAATAAAGGATTAATTTGCTTATTCTAAAAACATCTGAGGGACTCACCATGTATAAGTTATTGCCCAGGTTTTTCTTTACTGCTTTTTAATAGATAAAGAAATGAGTTAATCAATCTTAATTGTGCCAGATGAGTTTCACATTGTAAAATTCACTTGGAAGACTTGCATGATAAAAAACGAAATTATGAGCCACAGATAAAGCCTATAAAACTTGATGTCTTTGACTCAAAATTAAAGTGCATAAATGTTATTTTATATTTGTTCTATTTTTATATGACCACACTGAACAGATGATTATGTCTAATCCACGTTTCTTTAAGATCATAACTAATGCATGTTTTAGAACCAGGCACTGGGAGGAGAATGAGGGCTCAGATACTGGGGCCAAAAGCGAATCATCTTTTCATGGTATTCCTTGATTTCCTTAATGTAGGTTCTTTGGTGATGGCATTTATCACAATAAAGAATTATAGCAACAAAATGACCACAGTGGTACGTTTTCCCTCTTGAAGACCATAGTCTATGAAATGTTGCTCTCTTGGCACCAAAAAGCTCATATTTTTTCTGAGTAAGATTTGACAGCTGCTGTGTATATAAAATATAAAGTTTACACAGAGATTTTAAAATTTCATTTCCAGTATCCCAAACTTTAGAAACAAGTTATTTCATTGATATTACTCATACATATGATCACTCACTCAATCTATATACTTTCAAGACTCGGCTAAAAACCACTTCTTCAGATGAATCTGACTGACTCCACAGGGATGCAATATTTGTTCCCACACCACTTTTCCTTTCCTCTGCTAAATCACTGTATTTAGTGGGTTATAGGCTAAGCTGCTGTAACAGAGGAACCCCAAAATACAGCAGGTAAATGAGACAGGTGTGAACACTGTTGGCTAATGGTCCACCCATAGGAGGATAGTCAGAGACAGGTGATGGGCGCTCCTCCACCATCCAGGGGCCCAGATTCCTTGTAGCTCCACCAGCCTCTACAATATTTCCTCATATTCAAGTTCAAAGTTGGCCCAATGCCACCACATCTGTATATCAGCCCACAGGGGATGAATAAGCAGATGGCAGACAAGCAGTTTCATTAGCGAATGTGATCCCAAAGTTGTACACATCATTTTGTGCACATCCCATTGGCTAGAACTTTAGTCCCATGACCACCACTGAGTTGCAGGAGAGTCTGGAAAATGTGGTTTCTGGCTAAGCAAACATTTGCTCAGCTAAAACTCCGGAGGTTCTATACATAAAAAGTAGAAAGTGGAATAGATATTGGGGGATAATTAACCATCCATACCATGAACACTTGACACATCATTGTAATTATTTATTTTTTATGTATGTTCCTCCTGGACACATAAACCCTTGATAGGGATCATGTCAAATCTACCTTTATCCCCAGTGCCTAACATGGTGCCATGGTACGTGCTCAATAAATCTTTTCTTGATTGAATTCAGATTTACTTAATCTTTCACTGCAAGAGTACTCCTTTTTCTCATTTTCAAGAATTACCTTCACCAAAAAGCCTTCCCAGACTAATGTTTCTGCCAGTCAGAAATTGACACTCTGGTAGCCACTAACCACATGTGCCTATTTTGATTTTAAATTAAGTTTTTCAGTCATGTTGCTAGAGAATATATATTGGAGAACACAGATATAGGATGTTTCCAGCATCACAGAAAGTTCTATTGGACAATGCTGGTCTAGGAATTTTTGTTAGCCCTTTTATACACATTTGCATGGCATATGGCTGTTAATTTTCACACGTTGCTATAGTGTGTTGCTTTCTCCGTCATCAACTTAAGGGGGAACACAGAGAGGATGATTACATTGGTACTAAGTGGGTACCTTGATAATTTGACCATTAGATATGGAAAGAAAGAACTTTAGAGATAATCTGCTCCAACCCAGTAATTTCAAAGAGGAGGAAACTGAGGTCCAAACAAATGAGTTCCCTTATCCCAGCTCACCCCCAAGGGCTGCTGATTTTTCCTCTTCTGCTTTTCACATTTGAATAAAATATACGGGGGCAAGATAATATAAAAGAGTGCTACCAATGGATAGACTAAATTCATTCATAAATTCAACATTTACTGAGGTCCTTTATATCAAATTATCTGATAGGCCCCAAGACCCTGCCCTCACTAAGCTTAGATTCTAGAGGAAAGAAGGCATCTTCCTCCACCTTTGTTTAACCAGTCACTTATATCTAGAAACTCTAAATATGCATCTTCAACACATCAGAGGCCAACAATACATTCCCCTTTATTCTGCACATGTTCTGTCATTTACTCATGCTATTCCCTCAACCTGGGATGCTCTTTTTAAATTATGTGAATGTCTAGACAGTTTCAACAAAATACAATCAGAGAAGTTTTGTTTCTGTGCTTGTTTCTCCCACTCTTTCCTCACTCATCTATAGGTAATAATTGTTATTAACCTTTGGTAATTCTTCTTTGGTTCCTTTTTAAAACTATAAGCACAAGAGGAAGCATACCAGACATTACATACCTTATGATACAATAGGAAGTATATAGAATCACAGACAAGGTATTTTTATCAAAAACAAAACCAATGAATTCAACCCAGCCTTTAGACCTATTTTATCGGAAACACTGGAGCTAGAGAAAAGGGTTAAGGGACACTACTAGGAAGCAATTGACCAAATCCATTAAGTTGGGTGCCTCAACTCAGACAAAGATAAACTGAAAGAACAACAGTAATCTTGAACCCCACCTCCTTCACCTCTTCTCTGTTTTTCTTAATGAGTCACTTCTTCTTGTGAATGAAATAGTTTACTATAGACAGACAAGCAGGGATGATGCACAATGTTTGCACATGTGGATGGAGAGGGGAGAAAGAGCAGAGGACTAAAATCTTCATTTTTCCTCACCTAGGAAATAGATACATTTATTTATATATTTAAATTATTATTTATTTATAACTTTTTACAAAGCATTTGTAATGATTTGCTATTTAAAATCATTAGTTTCTAATTTATTTATAATTTTAATTTTATTTATTTTTAAAATGTTTATTTTATATGGTAAGTTTTTGTGTTTGTATTAAATTATTGACTCTAAGTTGTTGTTTGTAAATGTAAAATATAGATACGCCTAATGGAAAAAAAGATGGCTCTGAAATGTTATTTTCCAAGGAACAGTATGGCTTTTGGGTTTTGATATACATAGAAGATATTTAATAGCAAACTGATATTTTTGTTTTGCCTCTGTTATCTTGTTTTAGAGACTTTCCAATCTTCTGATTCATCAGAGAGGACTGACAGGGAAAATTGTAGACTGATGATTTTATGATAATGATATTGTAAGAGTGCCTGATTCTTCCTTTTTGTCCCCCTTGTCCAGGGTACTAAATGATTGGATAAATAACTTTTTACTAATTTATTCAACAAACTTGTATCAGACATAGAATATGTGCCAGACACTGCATAAAAACTGAGTCTCCAAAGATGAAAGCCTTTGGCTCCATCTTCAAAAGATTAGAATCTTGCAAGGAAGGCAAACAAGTAAACCAGAAGTTACTCACCAACTGTATTAGTCTGTTCTCACACTAATAAGACATATCTGAGACTGGGTAATTTAGAAAAGAAAGAGGTTTATTTGACTCACAGTTCCACCTGGCTGGGGAGGCCTCACAATCATGGTGGAAGGCAAAGAAGAGCAAAGTCACATCTTACATGGTGGCAGGCAAGAGGGAAAATGAGAACCAAGAAAAATGGGTTCCCCTTATAAAAGTTATCAGATCTTGTGAGACTTATTCACCACCATGAGAACAGTATGGAAGAGACTGCCCCCAAGGTTCAATTATCTCCCACTAGGTCCCTCCTACAACATGTGGGAATTATGGGAGCTGCAGTTTAAGATGAGATTTGGATGGGGACTCAAATCTCTAGTCTCTTTGGAGACTCAGCTTTTATGTAGTGCCCAGCACATATTCTATGTCTGATACATATTGGTTGAATAAATGAGGAAAAAGTTATTTGAATTCAATCATTCAGTGCCCTGGACAAGGGGGACAAAAAGGAAGAGTAAGGGGACACAGTCAAACCATATCACCAACCTTGTTCTTTGCAAAAACCTACCATGTTTCTGCCTCAGGTCATTTACACATGCTATTTCCGCAGCCTGGAATGCTCTTTTTAAGTTATGTGAATGATGTCTAGACAGTTTCAACAAAATGGAATCAGAGAAGTTTTGTTTCCATGCTTGTTTCTCCCACTCTTTCTTCACTTGTCTATAGGTAATGATTGTTACTAACCTTTGGTAATTCTTCTTTGGTTTCTTTTTAAAACTATAAGCACAAAAGGAAGCACACCAGACATTATGTACCTTATGATACAATAGGAAATATATAGAATCACTGAAAAGGTATTTTTATCAAAAACAAAAAACAGTGAATTCAACCCAGCCTTTAGACCTATTTTATTGGAAACATTGGAGCTAGAGAAAAAGGTTAAGGGACACTACGAGGAAGCAATTGACCAAACCCAGAATTCTACTAGACAAATAATACATCCTGAGATCACTCCATAGCAAGATGTATATCTCATCCTAATTCCTTTTTATAGCTGCATAGTGTCCTGTTACAAGAATTTATTTAAATTCATTTATGGCCTCTTTTCCCCCACCAAAAAATAAGTTCTATTAAGGTAGAGATTTCAGGCTATTTTTGCTTCAGTGCCTAAAACAGTGCCTACCGTAAATATATATTGATTGAATGAATTTCAAGGCATGTAGTGGCTCTGATACAAAAATCCTTGGGATGATTGCAGGATGGAGGGTGAAGGATCCTTTTAGGTCAGGACTAAGTTTCAGGGTTGAAACTTCTGAAAAGGTTTCCCACAGGCAGTAATACTAAACTGCATCCTGAAAAACCTGTAACAGGTAGCGAGATAAAGGTATGGGGGAAGAGGGGCAAGTGCCTTCTGGGCAGACAGCACAGAATGACCAAATGGACAGAGGCACGAGAAAACATGGTACATTCAGGGCATGGAATCAGGTAAATTGACTTCCACTATATCTAACAAATCAGCTAGGAGTGAATTAGAATGATCTCTTCCTCTGATGTAACAACTTGGGAAGAATCTTGCTTCTTTGAATGTCACTTAACACCTGACTCCTCTCCTGGGTTTCTTCCTTGAAAAATCCACAGAGGTTGAGAACTAGTGCTGCTTAAGCCCAGGTACAAGAGGCATTTGCATCACCCTAAGGAAAAATGCCCCAGTTGTGAGATTATCTCCCGCCAAGGGACCAAAGGAGGTCCTTCTTTGTCTTCTTTACGTTCCCAATAAATAGGTCTCTGTATCAAGAGGCTGGGCATTATAAGTGATTCATTCGGTTAACTGAAATAGTAAGTAAAGGAAGATTGGAATATGCCATTTCCCTTTCCTTTTTGCCTCAGGCTAACTCAGAGATATCTGGAACATGTATATCTGTATTAATCAGGGTTCTCTAGAGAGACAGAACTAATAGGATAGATGTATATATGAAGGGGAGTTTATTAAGGAGTACTGACTCACATGATCACAAGGTGAAGTCCCACAATAGGCCATCTGCAAGCTGAGGAGCAAGGAAGCCAGTGTGAGTCCCAAAACTTCAAAAGTAGGGAAGCCAACAGTGCAGCCTTCAGTCAATGGCCAAAGGCCTGAGAGCCCCTGGCAAACAACTGGTGTAAGGCTGAGTCCAAAAGCTGAAGATCTTGGAGTCTGATGTTCAAGGGCAGGAAGCACCCAGCCTGGGAGAAAGATGAAGGCCGGAAGACTCAGCAAGTCCGCTCTTTCCACCTTCTTCCACCTACTTTATTCTAGCCTCACTGGCAGTTGATTACACGGTGCCCGCCCACATTGAACGTGGGTCTGCCTCTCCCAGTCCACTGACTCAAATGTTAATCTATTTTGGCAAGACCCTCAAAGATACATTTAGGAACAATACTTTGCATGCTTCAATCCAATGAAGTTGACCTTTAATATTAACCATCTCAATATCCAAAGGGAGTGGTCTGATAAGTAAATGGATTCATGTGTCTAGGGTAACAATTTGTAAGAAGCCATAAACTTTGCACTTCTCTGGACTTGGAACTTCATCTTTTAAATTCCAGATCAGGTTATAACCAAAAGAAGCAGTGACCTCTTGGAGACTGTCTGATTTGATTTATTTTATTAGGGAGGCTGCACATCGCACAGCTGGTGCATCTCAGGCGAGGATAACCAGCCAAGGCAGGATTGATTAGAGGGGCTGCAGCACCTGCTCACCCAGTACCACAGGCATTCAAGAGAGCATGCCATGAAATATTGTCTAACCACTCTGGTATGGTTTACACAGCGACCTTGTGTCTTTATCTTTAAAAGGCAATTTTATTGTTCAGAAGAAACACCCTTGAGCCCTTTTACTGAAAAGAGTCACAGGAAATGAGCACATCAAAAATCTAAAGGCTAGATTTTGATACCTTTTCCCTTCCCTTCCCCGTCCCCCACCTATCATGCAATGTAGAGGAGAGACCATGCCGACATTGGTACAGCTAAGGTCAGAGCTGCCAGCTGAGCCCTGGCTTACAATGACAAGTTGCCTGTGTCTGCATTCATCTTACAGGGTCTTCTCAGCCCTATCCCCTCACTATTACCACCACCACCACCATGTAAAGACATATGCAGACCTGTGAGGCCTGATTCCAGATTTTGTTCAGTCCTATTCCTCACTGAAGACAGCCAAGCTTAAGGAACAATGAGCTTTTGGGGTTTGTTTTTTATTCATTTGTTTTCTTTGTTTCTTTTAAAAAAAAAAAAAGTTTCAAATTTATTCTTAGAAATCTCTATTCTAATCCTTTTTACTTTTGAAAGAGTTCCAGTTTGGATAAGTCAAATGTCCACTCTATTATTAAGCTGACGTTTTTTCCTTTTCAGCATAAGGGTGCCTATCTTTAGGTGAAGGTGGAGTTCAAGGAAAGGCCAAGAGCCTTCTCTCACAATGTGCTGAAGTCAGTAGCACAGATTTAAAAGTCCCTGTTTTCCAGTGACTAGAGTACTACTTTAAGATGTATTAATTAATCCATCCAGTAAAGTGAAAGTTTATTAAGAAAGTAGAGGAGTAAAAGAATGGCTACTCTGTAAACAGAGCAGACCCAAGGGCTGCTGGTTACCCATTTTAATGGTTATTTCTTGATGATATGCTAAACAAGGAGTGGATTACTCTTGCCTGCCTTTTTTAGACCATATAGGGTAAATTCCTGATGTTGCCATGGCATTTGTAAACTGTCATGGCACTAATGGGAGTGTAGCAGTGAGGACAACCAGAGGTTACTCTCATTGCCATCTTGGTTTTGGTGTGTTTTGTCCGGCTTCTTTACTGCAAGCTTATCAGCAAGATCTTGAGGACTAAACTCTGATTTTTTATGTTGCCCACATTCCTACCTCAGGGGTCTGGGGAGTCATGCCCTACAAACCATAAATTCTCATCACATGGGTTTTACGTAACCCTGTATATAGTGACTTATTTTCCATTATGACTCTGGCATAACAAGGAAGAAAATCAAAATGTTTTATCCCAAAAGATATTTCCTTGCCATACCTTGAAATTGCCCTGCAAAGTCTTCTGTGGGAAAAATCCACATTCTACAGAGAATCCCCTTCTCCCTTCGTTTTCCTTCCTTCCTTTCCAGATCCAGGAGATAATCAACTAAGAGTCAGGCACCCTTTCAGGTCCCGTAAGAAGCATTTTACAATCTGCTGTCTCTCTAAAGTCTGCTATCTGAGAGCTTCCTCTGCACAATAAAACTTGGTCTCCACAATCCTTTATTTTAACCTGAACATTTCCTTTCTATTGATCCTAGGTTTTCAGATAAACTCAACCAATTGTCAACCAGAAAATGTTTACATTTACCTGTAGCCTGGAAGCCCCCACTTTGAGTTGTCCCGCCTTTCTGAACCAAACCAATGTATTTCTTAAATGTATTTGATTGATGTCTCATGCCTCCCTAAAATACATAAAACCAAACTGTTCCCCAACCTCCTTGGGCACATGTTCCTAGGACCTCCTGAGGGCTGTGTCATGGGCCATGGTCACTCATATTTGGCTCAGAACAAATCTTATTAATTTTACAGAGTTTGGCTCTTTTCATCAACAGTCTTTATGACCTGTGTCTTGTGCTGACCTCCTATCTCATCCTGTGACTAAGAATGCCTTAACCTCCTGGGAATGCAGCCCAATAAGTCTCAGCCTTATTTTACCCAGCCCCTATTCAAGATGGAGTTGCTCTGGTTCAAACACCTCTGACAAATCTGGCCCAATGGGTGCTTTCATTTCGCATCCCCACTCTGTGTGGTACACCTGCCTGATGAGTCTCTGGATTTCTGGTTTTCCCTCACTGAGGTAGAACTGGCACTGGATTCTGGAACTGGAACCCAGTCCTGAGCCTCAGCTCAGTCAGAAAAGAACTTTGGGGACTCCCTTTCCTCTTTCCTGGGGCTGGCTCCTGCTTTTGTGATCTTTCATATTCTTTTGAATGGATTGCCCAACCTACACGGTTCAAGTCTGATTCTGATCGCTACCAGATTCTTAGGAATGCCCCTTGGCATTTGGATATTGACACCTTCCCTAATCAGAACAGAACTGGTTAAACTTCCTTGATCTTGGTGACTTAGGAGTGTTGTTTCTCTACGGTGGTGGTATTGACCTGTTCTTCCCACTCAGTGGGAACACTGGTGTGCTGTGTGGCTCAAGACAATTCATTCCACCCATCTCAGTGTGGTCTGAAACTCCCACTGTTTTGCCAGGTGAGGCTTTCACTGGTCTGGGACCTGGGTTGGTTGAGCCTATAATTAGCAGATTTTTAGTCCTCTAAGCAAGGAAAGTAGGAAATGACAAACTATGAATTTCTAATTTCTCACACTGGAAGTTCATTATGTTTTTAGTATCATTTCTCACACTGAAAGTTCATTATGTTTTTAGTACCAATCAACTCTTAATTATCCACAGTAATAGGAGGGGTAATGGCATATTTCTATACAGCATTGTCCTAAATCACATATGCTTTAGAGCATAATCATTTTCCCCAGAAGCACATTTACTTCGCTAGTTATGCTGTGCTTGTAATTTTATTAAAACGAGTCACTTTCTCTGAGCACTGTGCTTATGATTCTAGGAGGAGACATCATGAAGTCCTGTTTGGTGGCAGAGGCCAGTCAGCCTTGGATTTGATATATAGATTGTGAATAACATATTTATAGTTCTATCTCCATGTTAGTCCAGTCCTCTGTACTTACAACCATGTATCAAAGCAGATTGTGTTTTTAAAAAGTGTCCCTGCTTGGGACTGAAGTGTACTACATCTGAGGAAAAATGGTGTTACAGAAAGGCAGGGTCTTTGGGAGTTTAGTTTATATTGTATAGTACACAATATAAACTAACAGAAATTATGGAGTTATAAAAGTAGTTGCTCTATAAATGTAACTACTTTTATAATTCCATAATTTCTATTAGTTTATATTGTGTATTATAAATGAATAGGTGCTATATATCTCACAAAGTAAATGTCGTCATTCTGCAGTTAGTATGGAATCTAAAGAGCCAGCTCTCCAGGGAACAGGATATTACTGGTACACATATGATCAGATGCCAGAAGGCTTGTAAGGCAGAAGTTTGAGTACTACCACTTCTCTATGATTTCTTCTTATTTCCTTAATTTCTAGCTTATTTTTCATCATGAACAATCTTCTTAAAGAAAAGGCAAAGATCTGAATAATTTTCCTTATTTCCTTTTTACCTAATTTCTTATGGGACTATTTTCCACAGACCACAAAAAGCCGTACAATTCAGTGACAATGTGTCCCTAGAAAATAAGTAGAATAAATCCAGTAAGAAAAATCATATTGATTATTGTGAGATTCTTTGCCTGGAAACCTCATCCTGTTTGCTAGGATATAGCACATTTTCCCTTCAAAGTGCCTCAGCTCACATGGAGTAACTAAAATGCAAAGTGAAAGCTCATGTTGCAATGAAGATTTGTCTAATCACATCCTCTTGCTTTCATGAACAAGTTTCATTGCAAAACAATAGCCCTTACCAAAGCAGGGGGAACGTGAAAAGTACAACATGACCATATGGCCTGGTGTTGAATGATGTCTTCTTTGTATTTTCATCCCACAAGTCAGATTTCCAGAGCAGTATTTCTGGGATTATGGTGGCCTGGTTTATTATACATTTTCCCTAAAGGTTGAAGCTTCCTACACCAGTGCTGTCCAATAGCACTTTCTGCAATGATGTAAATGTTGTATATCTGCACTATCCAATATGGTAGCCACTAGTCACATGTGGCTATTGAGCACTTGAAATATAACCAGAACAAGTGAGAAACTGAATTTTTAAGTTTAATTTTAATTAATTTATATTTAAATAGCTACATGTGGCTAGTGGCTACCATACTGGACAATGCCACCCCAGAAGAAAGAAAAGTTTAAGAAATTGTCTATGCTAAAGAGCTAATAAAAAGTCTTCTCCCTGCTTCCATAGCACTCGTCACTGAAAGCCAATGATAATACCACTCATGGTGATCAGAACCAGGGAACAAAAATAGTTTGCGACTTCTTTCTGTCATTCAGTGAACTGTGGGAAACCAACAACTGCAAAGACCTAGGTATGCTTATGACCCAGGGATACTGTTTCATAAACAAAGGATTGGCTTACATAAAATGGGCCTCCGAAATGTTATTGTATTTACACATTGGGATTACTAACGGTTAGATACTCTATAAGTAAAATACTGAGACAAAATTCCCTTTTTGCACATATCACAGTTTTATTCAACCCATTAATGGGAGAGCCATCCAAAAGACAAGATCTCTAGTTCCTGGAGTATGTGAACAAAGATTTATAGTCTGTTAGCAAAGAAATACTGAAATAAGATTCCTAAATTAGATGTACGTTGGTTAGTTTCCCACAGGGCAATACAGTTGTAACTTTTGGGGTTATCTTTCCTACTAGACCCATGAAGCAAGAAGAGACAGAGGTGGAAAGGAGGAGAGGGTGGTACCTCGAACTCAGGAGAAACTGATACTGGATTTAACTTCCCAATAGCCAATGTCTCCTTCAAATATCTGGACTTCTCTCGAGGACACCAACTATTATCTTTTGCCCTTGCTCTTAGTTGTTAAAGCTTTTTTTTACAGAATTTTCATAACCACTGCTTTCTTTTTCTTCCCACTGACACCCCGACAAACTTCAGTGTCTTATCATCTCGTTGTTAAAGTCAGTTAAGCAAACAAAACTCTTCTGGAGTGTTTAAGATTCCAGAAAACTTCTCAAATCACTTTTCATATCTACTATGATAAGTTGTTCATTTAACACCACAAAGACAGATGGAACTCATAAATTGTGATTACTCTGCCTCTTTAAGAAAAGCTTAGTATGTTTTTACATTTTTTTAAATCAACTAATGCAATCTTAAAATCACCTTTAATTTGCACAGTAAAAATTATTTTCTGAAGTATAATTATCTGAACAATGTTTAAGAAGGATTTGAAACAATTAAAAGGCACCAAACGTCTGGAGTGCAGTGGCGCGATTTCAGCTCACTGCAAGCTCTGCCTCCCAGGTTCACACCATTCTCCTGCCTCAGCCCCCCGAGTAGCTGGGACTACAGGTGCCCGCCACCATGCCTGGCTAATTTTTTGTATTTTTAGTAGAGACAGGGTTTCACCATGTTAGCCAAGATGGTCTCAATCTCCTAACCTCGCGATCTGCCCACCTCGGCCTCCCAAAGTTCTGGGATTACAGGCGTGAGCCACCACAGCCGGCCTCTGATCTTATTTTTTCTTAAGAGAGGCTTATATGTGTTTCCTTCACATCATTCGTGGGCTACTCTGCCAGCCTCCTAAATGGTCTCCTGGAACCCAGTTTTGTCTTCTGTCCTTCCACCCCAAATCGTTCCATATAGCACTACCAGATTAATCTGCCTGTATTGCTGATTTAATTTAAATTGGCCTGGTGTGTGGCCCAGCCTCTGTATTTTTGTATTTATTTATTTAGAGACAGTTTCACTCTTGTTGCCTGCCCAGGCTGGGGTGCAAAGGTGCGGTCTTGGCTCACTGCAACCTCCACCTGCCAGGTTCAAGTGATTCTCCTGCCTCAGCCTCCCAAGTAACTGGGATTACAGGTGCCCACCACCACACCCAGATAATTTTTGTATTTTTAGTAGAGACGGGGTTTCCCCATGTTGGCCAGGATGCTCTCGAACTCCTGACCTCAAGTGATCCACCACCTCGGCCTCCCAAAGTGCTTGGGATTACAGAAGTGAGCCACCACACCCGGCCTATTGATTTATTTAGACACAAAATAACTGTACATATTTATGGGGTACAGTGTGATGTTTCAATACGTGTGACAGACTGCTCTGTATTTTTAAAAGTCTTCCCAGGTGATGCAAGATGGCCAACCACTGTTCTAGTCAAACCAGACTTTGCTTTCACCTCTTTGTAATTCCCTCACCATTTACGCCTATTGAAATCCTTAACGATTCTTCAAAGTCCAGCAAATGCCACCCCTTCTATGAAGTCTTCTCTGATTAGCCAAACGTTTTCACGGTCTTTCTCTAAATTCCTACATCAATTTGTTTCACATACATAATCTCTTATTGTTAAAGCAATTAATTATCATTTACTTAGATATTTACAGTGTTCAAAGGTTTTCTATACATCTGTTTTCTAATCTTTATTTCCTGTGCAATGGAGACTTTATCACTCCCAAGTTATAATGAGGAAACTCTGCCTCAAAGAGTGTATGTGGGTTTCTCTTCCAAGCCCACGCAGTTAGTAAATTACAAAGATGCAAACTGAGCCTGGGTCTCCTGACCCCCGCCAGCTTGTTGTTGGAAATACTTAAAACAAAAACAAATCCCCTTTCACCACCGTTAGAGCTCATAAAAATCACCTAGGACGCCTGTCAAATGCATACACCTGGGTGGCAGCCTCTACGATTCTTCTATTCGCTCTAGCCAAACAGGCCTAGATGCCTGATTTTCACCAGGCACTGCCAAGTAATTCTCATGCAGGTGATTTTGAGAAATACTATGCTAGGTGATTACACACCCTATGGAGATTGTAGGAAAACCTCCAAAGGGCCATTTTGCCCATGTATAATGATAATTCAAAAATAATTAAGAATTAATGGTGGGAAAAACATTTTTTTGGCCAGTATAGATCACAGACTTGTGCCCAGGGCACTTTCTTTTTAATTGTGAAAGTTGCTTCTTTAAAACCACATCTGTTGGTTTTCCAGATGAGCAGGTAGCAGGTTGACCAGAAGTATGCTCAGTGGTCACTGCAAACCTCCTCCTTCTGAATTGTGGCAGGTGCACTTGCTTTGTATTTCTCCTCTGGGAAGCAGAGAGGTCACTTGTAGCACTTCTCATTTCAGGAGGCTTTTGGAGGAACTCATTTGGCTCAGAGTTTTCAAACCAAATATGCCTCATAAGAGACTCTGCTGACTTTGTATTCCGTTGACGAGAGCAATGATCTAAGGCTACCTGGAAAAAAATCTCCGCCCAGATTAGAGAAGTACCATTTGTTTCCATGGGAAGAGGTTGAAGAACTTGAAATTATCCACACTTTTACAACCTTGACACTGAAGAAGAGATCATTATAGTGCCACCCAGGATAAAAACTGCCATTTTCCATTTGGCATGAATTTTCTTCTGCAAGTCAAATCTGTTCACAATATCCTGGCTTATATGGGGGAACTTTGTGTAGTCCAAGAAGACTATTCAGATTCATTCATTTCTCAAGCAGAATATGTTTAAAAGGCTGTTCTGTAACTGGAAGTACATAGATTTTTCATTCCTTAAGGGAATCTTTACTTGCCTATGTCACATTATGTAGAGAGCGGGGAGAACACTGCATTGAACAAGCCCTTCAGTCTAGCTGAATTGAATTTTAAAATAGAGTAGATGCTCTCTTTTCTCTTGATCACTACTTAACTTTGGATTCCAAAGAACCTGTAATACTAGCTACTCTCGAGGCTGAGGCAGGAGGATTGCTTAAGTGCAGGAGATCAAGGCTGCGGTGAGCTATGATCACACTACTGCACTCCAGCCTGGGTGACTGAGTGAGATCCATCTCTGAAACATAAATGGTATAGTGGTAAGTTACCTCTTGCTGTGTGTTTAGAGCATCTCTAAAACATAAAAGGAAGTTGCCAAATTTTTAAAAATCAGTCATGATGAAAACAAAACATTATCAGAACCTAAAGAAGAACTTGGAGGAAAATTGAATACTTACATCTATGTAAAGGAAAAATAAAAGTAAATAAATTAAGCTTAAAAAGGAAAGCAGTAGGAAAGATATCAATGAGTTAGAAAATAGAAAAACGTATTAAGAAATAAATCTAATAGCTCATTTGTTGGCAGAAAGTTAGAAAAACTACTAACTGAATCAAGTGATAATGAGAGAAAGCACAGGAACACAAAATAAGAAATGATAAGAAAAAGTAACAACAGGAAAAGAAACCTAAACGATCCATAGGCCACTTTGCTCAACTCTGTGCAAATAATTATATAAATCTGGGTAAAAGGAATAATATTCAAGATGTAGTATCTGGCCCCAGAAGAGGCAGAAAGTATAATTGTATTTCCACAGAAGAAATAGAGAATTGATCGAAGAGCTAACCCCCAACCAATGGTGAAAAAAATGGTTTTAATAAAAACAGATTCAAATTGCTTCTTCTTTTTCTTTTCTTTTCTTTTTTTTTAGAGATAGAATCTCACTCTGTTGACCAGGCTGGAGTGCAATGGCACCATCTTGGCTCACTGCAACCTCCGCTTCCCAGGTTCAAGTAATTCTCCTGCTCCAGCCTCCCGAATAGCTGGGATTACAGGCAGACACACCACGCCTGGCTAATTTTTTATTTTTAGTAGAGATGGGGTTTCACCATGTTAGCCAGGCTGGTCTCCAACTCCTGGCCTCCAGTGATTGCCCACCTCGGCCAAGTGCTAGAATTATACGTGTGAGCCATTGCACCAGTCCTCAAATTGCTTCTTGAAAGAATTCTAACAATTCCATTTAAGGAGCAGACCATTCTAAGGCCAGTTATCTTAGAGCTCAAGGAGTGGAGTGGAGGGAAGTAGATGGGTGGAGAGAAAAACTTCCAAATTATTTTCAAAGAGAGTATAACGTTGACACCAAAACCTCACAAGGACTGCAGATGAAAGAAAACTACAAACACTTTTCGTTTATGAATACCTGTGCAAAAATCCTGATTAAAATATTAGCCTATGAAAAGAAAAAGCACATCACTGCAGGTGGAGTTTGCCTGAAAAATTTTTAAATGACTCATTAAAATATCTATTAATGTAATTTATCAGATACAGATACAAGGAAAATAATTACACTTATGTCCTCGGGTGCTCAAATAGCATTTTTTAAAAATTTAATAAGATACTTCTTTAAAAAAACTCAATAAAATAGAAATAGACTAGATGTTATAATAAAATTTTAGTCATTTCTGCCCCAAAACCAGCAGCATGCTTCATGAAAATCACTACAATTATTTCCACTCGAGTAGAAATAAGACAAAAATAATCACTATGTCCACTATTATTTACATTGTACTGGGGGTATTGGCTAACACAAATAGGCAAGAGAAAGTGGTCATAGAAACAGTAAATGAGGAGTTAAAGCTATCCTATTTTCATAGGATGTGACTGAGTGTGTGCAAATATCAAAAGAACTCATTGGAAATTACAGTTGGAAGATACAAAATTGGTACATAGAAATTAAAGACTGTTAGGTTCAGGGTTAGAGTTCACACAAAGATGAACACATATAAATACACAAAAAAATGACTAGTTAAAATATATACTGTGTCCTTGGATTGGAGGACTCAACATCATAAAAATATCAATTTTTCCTAAATTAGTAAATAATTTACTATAATCCTAATTAAAATACCAACAGAGTTTTTAAATTACACAAGATGATTCAAAAGTTCACATCTGAAACAACCCAAAACAGACAGACAGGAAACTGAGTAAGAGTAATTGGGGGGAAGAGACGGATGTGACTAGGCTTGGCAGATACTATAAATCTTTACCAATTAAAACATTATGGAACTGGTACATGAGTAGACAGAAAAATAATGAAAGAAATTAGAAAGCATAGAAATATTCCAAATATATATAGAAGATTAATATATGGTAAGTACAGCATTTTAAATCAGTGAGACAAATATAGGCTTTTTAACAAATGGTATTGAGTCAACTAAGTAGCCATCTAGGAGAAATGAATAAATTTGATTCTTACATTATACTATAAACTAAGGCACATTCCAAATGGCTCAAATATTTAAATATTAAAAAGAAAGCCAAAAAATTACTAGCATGAGGTGGGAGCATGGGAGAAGACACAAGGCAATTCCTTATTATCTTACAGTGGGAAAGATCTAAATTTGATCAAAAATCTAGAAGCATTAAAGAAAAGATTGACATCAAAGTCACATGTGTGGCTAATTATATCATAAGCAAAGAAAAAAGGGAAAAGAAGAAGCTGGAAAAAAATATTTCCAAGTCATCTCACAAAAGACTAACCCCTAAAAACCAACAGAGAAAAAACAAATCCTAGAAAAACAGTCAAAGGTGCAAATAAACAATTCACAGAAGAGGTTTTATAAATAGCTTTATACGTGAAAATATGTTCAACCTTACTCATAAGAGAAATGCAAATTAATATACTCTGAGCTATGATTTTTCACCTTTTAAATTGGCAAAAAAAATCCAAAATTGTAATAACAACTTCATATGGGAAAGTATTTTCATATATTGCTAGCAGGATTATAAATTGTTATTAATTTTTGATGAGCGATATGAAAACAATAAACCAGTTTACAAGTGCACATTTTCTTTGACCCAGCAATCCCATGCATTAGAGTTTTTCCTACAGATATACTATTGATGTATATATACATTTTTAATGTATATACTTTTTTTGTAATAGCTAAAGATTGGTGTATTTGTTACCGCTGCATAACAAATTACTCCAAAACTTAGCAACTTAAAACAATATATATGTATTATCTCAGTCTCTGTGGGTCAAGAATCTGGGCACAAATTAACTGGTTTCTCTGCTTCACTGTCCCTCACAAGGCTGCCATCAAGGTATCAAATCCAGGTCTGCAGTCTCATCTGAAACCTCGAATGGGGAAGACTCTGCTCCCAAGCTCATTCAGTGGTTATTGGCAGCATTCATTTCCTCAAGGGCTATTAGACTAAGGGTCTCAGTGCCTCACTGACTGTTGGCAAGAGGTTGCCTTCAGGTCCTTTCCATGTAGCCTCTCCCAGGTGACAGCTGGCACTATCAAACATGCAAGCCAAGAAGGAAATAGAGAGTTGGCTAGCAAGACAGAAGTCAATCTTTTGTAATCTCATCATGGAAATGACATCCCATCACTGTTACTGTATTGTGTTTATCAGAAGCAAGTCTGTAGATGTAGCCCAAATTAAAAGGAGAGGAATTACACAAAGGCAGAAATACTAGAAGGCAGAGATTACTGGGAGCCATTTCCTATCACTGTTGGAGACAGCAACATGTTGGAAACTGGCCATATAGGTGATGGGTGTTGAAGAGGTAATTCACTTACGTGGTTCAAAAGTTATAAAATAATGAAAAGATCTTCAGTGAAAATCTACTCAGTGTTGAAGGCATTAAATATCTTTTTGTATTTTAAAAAGTTTGAACCACGTAAATATATTACTTAATAAAATTTTTAAATTAAAATGCGTCTATTTTTGGTGTAGCCTTATTACTCTGCAGGAATTCTCTGACTTTTATTCTCTTCCGGCAAATCTCATTTATTTATTTGGAGCACTTATCAGACTTTGCAAGTATATAATTGTTTGCAATATTAATTTGTTTATTGTTTGTCCCTCTCACAATACTTTAAGCTTCAGGAAGACAAGGGCCAGGTCTGTTTCATTCATCAATGTATTATCCAGTACAGGCACAGTGCCTGGCACACAGTGGGCATTCAGTAATTACTTGTTGCATATTGAACAAACCAATGAAGGATGCAAGCAATAAGAGTGAAAATGTATCCTCTTTTAAAATCCAGATAGCACAAGATATTTGTTGTCCTGTCATTGTACCTCTATCATACCAGATTTTGATGTATTTTACATACCTATGATCTTCTTGGGGGATGATTAAACTTGATATAAGAAATATAATAGATATCCAATGTATTAATATGACCTCCTCAAGTTTTAGCTCTAATCTGTTTAATTTATGACATTCTTATGATGTGTAATTATTGATCCCCTACTAGGTATCAACAGTACCCCTATTCTCAGGGAGCCTAAATTACAAAATAAAGAAGATATTCATATGATGCACAAATAAATATAATAAGGAACACATGAATAAATAAGAGCATTCTAATAAAATTCTTTGGAAATCAGAAGAGAAAGAAATTGTTTCCATCTGGAAGGAATGAGAAAGGGCTTTAGGAAGGAGACAACATTTAAAGTGGGTCTTAAATAGTGCGTAAGATTTGAAGTTGGGAAAATAACAGAAAAGGACATCCTAGGAGCAAAGAGAACAAAATTCAATAAATGATACAGGGAAAGTGTGAGGCATGCATGGGAAGAGGCAAATAATTTGGGATAAGGGAACCCTGGGTGTGAGGTGGGGAGCAGAGAGAATTCAGACTGGAGACATAGAAGATGACAGTTACAAAGCGTTATTTACACTTCGCGTTTTATTTACAGGATTTTGAATTTCATTACTAAGTATTAGAAGTCACTGACAGAGTTCAGTTAAGGAGAAACATCTTCAGATTTTATAAAGCTCATTTGTGCACCAGTGTAGAGAAAATCAGAAAGGTGAGGCTTGAGGCAAGGGAAAAATCAATACATGAAATATTTAGGAGTAGGAGATAGCAGGGCAAGACAATCAATTCACCCTCCTAAATTTTGAGATATAGACTGTACATGGTATGGAGTTCAGGGAAGGGAGAAATCAAAATAAGGGCTGGCGAGGCCTGGGAAGACCTTTGATTACCTAGTTATAAGGGCGTGCCTTCTGTAAGTCTTCAGGGAGCTGCCACAGCTGCTGCCTAAACCACAATTCTAGTGTTGTTAAAGAGCTATGCTTTGTATTCAAGTACAGATCAGGACTCCAAAACCCAGCTTGTTCCTTGTTAGTAAAACGACTAACTAATTACAGTTTTAACTCCTCAAATAATATAGTGTTTAATTAGAGTGATCTAAGAAAAAGCAAAACGATTGAATTTTTTTTTTTTTTTTTTTTGAGACAGAGTCTTGTTCTGTCACCCAGGCTAGAGTGCAGTGGTGCAATCTTGGCTCACTGCAACCTCTGCCTCCCGGGTTCAAGTGATTCTCATGCCTCGGCCTCACAAGTAGCTGGGATTACAGGCATGTGTCACCACGTCCTTCCAGAAATGTATTTTTGTAGTCAATTTAGCTATAAGTAAGGTAACAGAGAATGTGTTAATTTGCTCAAGCAATTAAACCACATCTGAAACAGCAGCTGCAATTGGAGTCACCACCTGGTTAAGTTTACAATAACCCACTGTTATTCTCCAATATCCATCTGTTCTCTACACCCATGAAGAAAATGAGTTGCAATGGAATATGTTGAGAATTACCACCCCTTCCTCTTCAAAGGTGGCCCTAATCTCTACAATCCCTCCAGGAATGTGGTACTGCTTTTGGCTTACTGTTTTCACCAGAAAGGCATTCTAGTGGCTTCCTCTTGGCCTTTCCCACAGTAACAGCCGACACTCCACAGGTTAGAGAACCAATGCAGGGATTCTGCCAGTTGCTGAGTATGTCTATTCTAATTTTCATTTTGGAACTGGGGAGATAACCATGGTACAGTTTTGGGAACACACTGGACCCACTGTTTGAAGGACCTGAGCTAAAACTCCATTGATCACCTGACCACCATAAGCCCCTACTCTAACAAGAGCCACAGTGACACTTTGGGTTTCCTAGAATTTCTTTTGGATAAGAGCCAGTGTCCAGTATTCCTCAAAAGTCTGGTTATTCCTTTTTTTCCAATGCACAGTCACTCTGGTTGAAAGTCATATCCCCCTTTGGGAAAGGCTGGGAGAAAGACTAACAGTGTAAATATTTGGCAGTGTAGCAGGGTCCGTCCTCAAGAGGACCAGACTTCCCCTTCATTCAGAGGGTTCTGGGTCTGTAAACTGGCTCAAGTCTGGGAATTGATTGGGAAACTATGAAACTATAATTCCATGTTTTGATGGTTCCAGTTAGGCTTGACCTAGAACTCTTCTACTTATACAGATCAAGTAAGAATGTAATAGATTATCATCTAATTCTCTTCTAGGGACTCCATAATCAGCTAGCCAATATCATGCGTCTCTGGGATTCAGCCTATTCTGATTTCTGCTTTGACACCACTATCTACTATGGTAACCACACCCACTTTGCCTTTAGTGATTTAAGTGCCACCAATTAGCCCCTGCCACCCAAGGATCCAATTATCCCCATCGCATTTAGGGAAATACTAATAGTTTGTTGGCAGCAATTTCCAAGTGTAATTTCACAGAACAGTGACCACAGAGCTCTTCAGGGATGCTGGAGCGTCCTCACAAATTTGAGATCTCCTTGGCTATATCATGCCTTCAGTCCTCTGCCTGCTGCCATCACTGTTTTGTGTGGCGCTGGAGTCTCTCTTGCTGCTACTTGGAATCAAAGTAGCCCCTGTTCTGCCCATCATTGTAGGCATTGCCCTTACTGCTATGGGTATAGTGGTCCTGACCAGAAGATGCTTCTATATCATTTCTACCCGGCCAGAAAGCACCATGGTGCCAGTGCTGCAAGCCTGTGTGGTGTAGGTTCATTTAAACTCCTTTTTAGAAGAAATTTAGAACAACAGTGAAATTCTTGTTGGAGCCCAGCATCCATTGCTGTTGTAGTCAGTATAGCCCAAATTTCCTTTGGAAAACTTTCTCACCATTCTTTTTTTTTTTTTTTTTTTTTTTGAGATGGAGTTTGCACTCTTGTTGCCCAGGTTGGAGTGCAATGGCATGATCTCGGTTCACCACAACCTCTGCCTCCCAGGTTCAAGCAATTCTCCCGAGTATCTGGGATTACAGGCATATGCCACCATGCTGGCTAATTTTTTGTATTTTTAGTAGAGACAGGATTTCTCCATGTTGGTCAGGCTGGTCTCGAACTCCTGACCTCAGGTGATCCGCCCACCTTGGCCTCCCAAAGTACTGGGATTACAGGCATGAGCCATTGCACCCGGCCCTCTCCCACTCTTAATTACATTATTTATGTGAGATTAATGCAACCCAAAGACAGACAAGAGGGTCCTGATAGGCTGAAGCCTGGCAAGGTATCCTATTCCACTGGCCATAGTTAAGTGAAGAGAAGCACACAAAGCCCAGGCCTGAGCCAATCAGCACTCCATTCCCCCTAGCCATGGTGATAGTGCAACGGTACTATAACTTACACAGTTATAATTAATAGGTTAATTAATAATCTACATAAGTTATATGATTAAGTTACATAGTTAATAAGTTACAACAAATAACTTACATAGTTACACAGATAGTATTATAAGTGGTAGTATGGGATTATCTCTGATCTATTATACAATCCAGTTAATCAGTGACAATCTATGAAATGAGATTTAAAAAATAATTGGTTTATTGTTTTTTCTGATTGACCTGAAAGTGTAGGTGTCCATTCCTCTCTATTTTACAGGGATACTTATTAGTATGGCTTTTTTTGTTTGTTTTATTGTCTAAGAAGAAAAAAATCAGGGAGAAGTTTTCTGTAGGAAAATACTCAGTATTCTGGTTAAGACCTGTCTTATCTTTCCTATTCCTGCCCCAAGGCTAATCATAAATAAAATTTTAAGTAATATACCACATGCTCTTTTCATTTTCACTTATAGGCCTTTTTCTCCAGTTAGGATCCAAAGGGCTGGGTCTTGGACTGATTCAGATAATAATCATGCAGAGATAGGCCCTCTACACATGCACACACACACACACACACACACACACACCAGCCACATGTTTGAAGGTTTGTATGCTGCACAAATCCAAAGGACGCCTCTACATCCTAGGCCATCAGTGCCTCTGGTGCCTAGACTTTGGGGCTGCCTTTGAATCTCATGAGCATCAACAAAGGAAAGTCATTCCTGGAGTCATAATTTGTGATTTTTAACTATGTGTGAAAGGCTGACAGAAATATGGACCCTCTTGCAAGGAAGATGGACACATGCACCTGCACACAGAATTTGTACACAACTGTGAGTCACTGACAAACCCTCTGAAATGCAGTCATAGACTAGGTTAAGAACGCCTTCCTTGACTCAACAAAGTTCTCTTAGTTCTTCATGCTGATTCTTTAAAACAGATTTTCAAGGCTTTTATTTCCATAAGTGCCCTATTATCCTTGCTGGAATGTACAAAAGCCAGAGTGGACATTATAAAACATTGTATTAGATGCTAAGTCATTATTTCTTATTAATCAATAACAAATTCCAATCATTCTTACAAGATTGAAGACAAAGAGACTTCGCGCTCTGATAGAACATCTTGGAGTCTTTTTTTTTTTCTTTCACACTTGCTTTAGGGATTTGGGGACTTATAAATGGAGCCACATCGAAGGTAAGGCAGCGATCCAACTCTTAACTCTCTCTTTTCATCTCACTTATTCCCCCCTTGCTTCTGCAAATGGTATTTGAAGGTTATGCTCATCTATGCCTAGCTCTTCTAGGGGAAGCATTTTCTTTTTAGCAATTTACTGAAAATAAAGTGCCATCCATCACTTGCCTTTCTATTGCATACAATGATTTGGAATTGCTGGATGTGTTTGTTTGTCTCGGTCTAATGGTCTCTAAAGGAATTTATGATCACAATCATCGCACTGCATTCTGTTTATTTTCACACACTGGCTGCACATCTTGCTGCTCAGCAGCACATGGAATAGCTGAACTCAAAGTAACTGCCGGGTTTGTTTGCAGATGTATTACCAGGGAGACTTGCTCAGTGAAGCACCGTGGTAGACCCATGCCTGAAAGTAAAGAGAAGAAAAGGACAAACCAAAATTGTATTTGAACTAAAGGATGGCAGCCACAGGACAGACTAAGAGGTGTAAAAAAGTTCCATACTCATGAGTGTGGAGACATCGCTTACACCTTCTACTCCCCAACACCGAACATCCAACTCATTAGAAATTTTGATGATTCTACTTTTCAATTTCACATCCAAAAACCTACTATTTCTCACGGCCTCACTACTGTCACACTGTTGCAAACCAATCATGATCTGTCATCTGGTTTATGGATTATGGCAAACACCTCCTACCTGGCTCCTTTGTTGCTGCCTTGTCCTCTCACTGTCTCATCTCCACACAGCAGCCAGAGTATCCCTTTAAAATGGAACTTGGAGTATGTGACTTATGCATTCAAAACTCCAAACAGTTCACCATCTCAGAGTGAAAACCAAAAGCTTTTGGGCAGGTCCTGCCTGGTCTACCTCACCTCCTGAATGACTCCCTGACCTTGTCGCCAACCACTCTCAGTGACTCTGCTCCAGTCACACTGGCCTCTGGTGGTTCTCCTGCAGGCCTGTTTCTCTTTTCTGCCCAAAGGGTATCCTGAAAATTTTCATATGTTGTGCTTTCATTTTAATTGTGTTCAAAATACTTTCTAAATCTCTTTTGAGCTATTCCTTAATCTGTGGGTTATATAGATTCAAAGTACTTGAGGATTTTTCCAGAGATCTTTTTGTATTAATTTTTAACTTAATTCTCTTTTATTTCTTTTCCTTTTTTTCTTATGACTCAGATCACAGAAAATTTTCTAATTCTATTGTGGTCAGAGAGTAGATTTGATATGACCTGAATCCTTTTAAATGTACTGAGTCTTGTTTAGTTCTGTGAAAGGGCTATATACGCAAAGTGGCCCCCAAATGCCAAAAGAGCCAAGAAGCCAAAGAAGAAGGGAGACAGATTTAGTTTCTCAAGAAAGGATGTTTTATTGGGGGAATTTACAAACAGAGGCATGGTCTTGGGCAGCCACAAGACAAGCGTATATGTGCTCCAGCAAGACAATGAAAGGTAACCCTCTAGAACAGGCAAGACTGCTATACGCGTCATAGCCTATAATTTGTGTGGTAGCTTTGAGGTTGATATGTTCTTACACTAGGGACAGTAAATAAAGTACAGTACTGGGGCTACTCAGAAGTCAACATGGTGGATTAGCATTCAAAATGAAGCCACTTTTGTCTCCACATGTTTATGGCCCAGAATATGGTTTTCCTCAGTAAATGTTCCTTATGTACTTCAGAATAATGTGTATGCTGCTGTTGTTGGCTGAACATCCTATAAGGGCCAATGAAGTTGGTTATGTTGTTCAAGTCTGCTATATCCTTACTTTCTTACTTTCTTTTTTTTTTTTTTTTTTTTTTTTTTTGAGATGGTGTCTCACTCTGTTGTCCAGGCTGGAGTGCAGTGGCATGATCTTGGCTCACTGCAAGCTCCGCCTCCCGGATTCACACCATTCTCCTGCCTCAGCCTCCGGAGTAGCTAGGACTACAGGCACCTGCCACTGCACCTGGCTAATTTTTTATTTTTATTTTTATTTATTTTTATTTTTAGTAGAGATGGGGTTTCACCATTTTACCCAGGATGGTCTCAATCTCCTGACCTTGTGATCTGCCCACCTCAGCCTCCCAAAGTGCTGGGATTACAGGCATGAGCCACCGCACCCAGCCTGTATCCTTACTTTCTATGTACTACTTCTATAGACTACTGAAATTTCTAGAAGGAAAGTAGATGTTCACCATATCTACCATGGTTTTGTCATTTATGGATTTGTCTACTTTTCTTGCAGTTATATCAGGTTTTGCTACATATATTTTGAAACCCTGTTATTAAGTGCATAAAAGAACAAAGCTAGAAGCCTTATACTACCCAGTTCCAAGACTTATTTTTAAGCTACAGTAACCAAAGCAGTATGGTACTAGCATTAAAAATATTAATAGATACATAGATCAAAAAATAGAGTCCAGAAATATACCCACATATACATGGTCAACTGATTTTCCACCAAGGTGTCAAAGCAATTCATTGAGGAAAAAATAATATTGTCTAAATGATGCTGGAACAACTAGATAGTCATACATAGAAAAAAAAATGAGCTAATTCCCACCACACATCACAAACAAAAATTAATTTGAAATGGATGACAGACCTAAATGTAAGGGCTAAAACTATAAAACTCAGAGATGAGAATACAAGAGAAAATTGTATATTTTTTGGTTATATTTGGTTAGAAAATCTCATATTCCTAACCAAAATAGGAATTTGGGTTAGGTGAACATTTTTTAAATAGGACACAAAAAGCTCAATCTATACAACTTTAAAAATTGATAAACTGGACTTCATCAAAATTTAAAATGTTGGCTCTTCAAAAGGCATTGCTAGAAAAATAAAAAGGCAAGCCACAAACTAGGAGAGAATACTTATAAAATGTATATATAATAAAGCACACTTGTATCCAGAATACTTATAACTTAATAACTCCCTAAAAAGGAGACAACTCAATTTTTACAAAATGATAAAAGATTTGACCAGGCACTTCACCAAACAAGATATACAAATGGCAAAATAAGCATACGTAAAAATATCCCAAATCACCGGTCTTTACGGAAATGCAAAGTAAAAGCATAAAAAGACCATTACACACCAACTAAAATGACTAAAATTGAAGACTGATGACATCAAGTGTTGACAAGGATGTGGGGTAATTGAATTCTCAAACATTGCTGACGAGAACGCAAACTGGTAGAGCCACTTAGGAATATAGTTTGGCTATATCTTATAAAGTTAAACATAGACTTACCATATGACCCAGGAAGTCAACCCTGAGGTATTTACTCAAGAGAAATGAAAACCTATGTCCATATAAAAGTGTGTTCTCAAATGTTCATGGCAGTTTTTTAAAAACTATTAGTTCTAAACTGGAAGCAATCCAGACTAGAAAATGGATAAATAAGTTGTGATATATCTTATAATAGAACACTATTCAGCAATAAAAAGGAACAAACTAATGGTATATGCAAGAACATGTATGAATCTCAAAAGCATTGTCCAATGTGAAAAAAGCCAGACACAACTGTCTACTAAGTATATTCTTCCATTTATATGATATTCTAGAAGAGGCAAAAGTATAGCAATAGAAGGCAGACCAGTCTTTGCCACAGAAGGAGGGGACTGATTGAAAGGGGCAGGAGGAAACTTTTTGGGGTGATGAAAATGTTCTCCATCTTGGCTGTGGTGATGATTACATAACTATATTTGTCAAAACTCATCAAATTGTACAGTTAAAATTGTTAATGTTATATGTAAATTATACCTCATCAAGCCGATATAAAAATATTTTTAAACATTTCAACTGTATTAATTTAGAACTTTGTTACAAGTTGTTTTAAATTTTGAAGCTTCTAATATAGATACAAAACATATAAAAATCATAAGTGTACAACTCAGTGGTGTATCACAAAGCAAACACCCATTTGAAACACCATCCAGGGAAAATAGAGAACATTGTGAACATCCAGGAAGACCACTCATTCCCTCTAACCAAAAGCACTACTTAGTCTTGTAGAAATATGCTTCGATGTTACTGGTTTTTGAACTTTTACCTAAAGGAAATTGTGTAGTAGAGTTAACCTTATCCAAGAGAGGTTGGGCCTTTGCCCTGGGTTCCTGGGAGTTGATCTCCAGCCCTTGGAATATGCTGCCTGATAAGCAAGTCTGTTTACCTGGGGACTCTGGGCCAAGCAGTATCAGCTTGACTTCCAGAAGGACTGAAGACTAAAAGTCAGCCACATGTGTGGTCAACCATGTCTGTGTGATTGAGCCTCAATACAAACTCTGAACACTGAGGCTTGGGTGAGCTTCCCTGGTTGGCAACACTGCACCTGTATTGTTGCTGGGAGAAGTAAGTTTTGTCCACAATGCCACTGGGAGAGGACAACTGAAAGCTCCATGCATGAAACCCTCCTGGACTGTGCCCCTGTACCTTTTCCCTTAGCTGATTTTAATTTGTATCCTTTCATTGTAATAAACTATAACCCCAAGTATAACAGTTTCACAGAGTTCTGTGAGCCCTTCTAGCAAATTATCAAACCTGAGGGTTGTCTTAGGAACCCCAAACTTGCAGCTGGCATCAGAAGTGTGGGTGTTCTTTCAGGGACCCTGAACTTTGTAGTTGGTGTTAGAAGGATGGTCTTGAGGACTCCTAAACTCTGCAGAAATCATATGGTATTATTTTGTATATGGCTTCTTTTACTCAGCATTGTTTCTGAAATTCATTTACATTACAGCTTGTAAGTATATTCACTTTAATTGCTTGTGTAGTAATGTACTGTATGAACTGACTATAATTTACTCACTCTACTGTTGACGGACATTTGGACTTTTTCCAGATTTGTACTATTGCTACTAACAACCCTATAGAGAAAAACAGAGAAATCCATCATCATAGGGGCAGATTTTAAAACATCTGTCTCAACTTATAAGAATGAGCAGACCAAAAAAGTCAGTAAGAATATAGATTTTTATTATACAATTAACAAATTAGATTTGGCATCACTCAATACCTAAAACTCCTCTGGGAATAATAATCATGAATATTTCTCAAATGCATACATATTCTTATACTAGTCTATGATCTATACAAGTATACTTTCAGTGAATTTTCATAACAACTCTTCCAATTTTACAGCTAAGAAAACTGAAGCACAGAAAAGTTAAGAAATTTGCCCAAAATCCCACAGCTACTAAATGACAGATCTAGAATTCAACTTTCAGGAAACCTGATTCTAGAGCCAAGTTCTGAATTCCTATGCTATTTTTCAACATCTTCCATTTTCCCTCTCTTCTTGAGTCAATTTTGGTATTTTTTGTCTTCATAGAAAATCATCTATTTTATTTGGATCTTAAAATTTATTGGCATGACTTGACTTCAAATTTTGGTGCAAAGTACCAGAATTTATATCAGAAATAAAACTGTTTTTAGCTCTATATTCCTTTTCCTATATCATGAGCCTTATAAATTCATCCCAGAGGGACCAGTACATCTGGATGTTGTACTGAAATTCCATGACAAAAATAATCATTCTCTCGTCTAAGACCCATTATCAATCACTACGGGTTTCTGAAAACTTGATGCTTCAAGATTAAGTATCACTAGCATTAAAAACAATATATATTAATTATATAGGCAGCTATAATCCACAGAAAGCAATTTTTCTTTAAAACAGTCTTAAGCATTACTACTACAAAAGTAATGCATACTGGGAGTAAAGTTTTCAAAAAATTTTTTCTTTTAAAAAAAGGCTTTTCCTCCTATGTGATAATTTGACCTATGGTTGACTTTCTACCTTTGTTCCTCCTGGAAACCTGACCTAAGTGGTAAGTTAACTGGGTTACTATTATGCAATATTGTACAGATTTTAAAAAATAACCCCTGATTGAACCAGGACTGGGACAAATTATGAATCAACTAGAAATAACCAATAAGGACACCACAGCTTTGACTCTAAGGGCATAGTTAGGTCTGAGTGACCACCTTCTAACTTTTGTTATTTAAACAAAGGAGTTAAAGGAGCACATTTGGGTTGTTTTTAGCACCCTAATCAATGAATTTGGAATACTAATTAACTCTTGATAATAAATTAGTCAGGATTGGTAGTTATTCCAGCCATTTAAAAGTAATCTTTTGCTCCAAGGTAAATCCTCTCTCATTTCATGTTTTTCATGGCATTTATCACTATCTGGCACATAGTAACTATTTATTTATTTGCCTGTTGTCTGTCTCCCCTTCTAGAATGTAAGCGACATAAGAGTAAGAGCTTTGCTTTTTCTTATTCACTGCTTCATTACCAGTACTTAAAATAGTAACTGGTATATGGTCGGGTTCAAAAAGAAGTTTTTAAATGAAACTCCTGCTAAGTTCTGGGTATTATCTGATTGACTAAATGTTATTGGACACCTGCTATATGTCCAGCCCTGGGCTAGTCAGGCATGGAAACAGAATGGTTATTGTCTATGATTTCACAGAGCTAAAAACCATAAGTAAAACTTCAGACAATTTTCTATTGACCAGGAATATTTTCTGTATTAACATATAATTACTTCCCTAAAATCCTACATGATTTAGTACATTTAGTAGCACTTTACTAAAATACTGTTATCTTCAAAATCCTGGACTCTTACCCCAGAATTACAAACACTGCACAAACTACTTCAATCACTTTTAGAAACCACCTCTCGTAGGGAAGTAGGAGGAGCCAACACCACATCTGTGATGTCAGCCAACAATAGCCATTTGAATGTCTCCTAATGAATCCCTACTTCCGAATTTTTCTCAGCTTTCCTTTGGTACTTTCCCACAAGTTTTCTCTTTAATTAAAAGGGTAATTAATTTAGTCTCTTTTTTTTTTAAGTGAGCATTTCTTCTTTCTATATGATGTGTTCAGGTAAATAATCAGGTCTTTTGAAGAATCACACACCAGTTTCCCTGATCGTAGTAGCTTTGCAGAATTCTGACATCACTCACAGTCCGGCAGAGAGCTTCCAATTCTCCCTCATGGAACACATGGTAGTAACGATGAAACACAGGACTTGGGTCCTGGGATCCTATGGGACCAAATGGCTCAACAGGTTTGCCTTTATCAGGATTTCCCTTAAGGTGCCAGGGAACCAGCACATCTTGAGAATAAAAAGAAGTCCTGTTAACATGAATAGGCAGCTTGGAATTAGAAACTTGCCTTGAATTACATCCTCCTTCCTGAGAGTCATTAATGCGGGGGACAGAAGATGCTGAGTCTCGACTGCCCATGTCAGGCATTTGCTCCACAAGTGACCTCTGCACTGAAGTATCGCTGTTCATCTCCTCTTTCTTTCCTTGGCTATTTCTATTTCCTTTAAGATACTTGGACTTCTGCTTATTATATTCTTGTTCCATTGCCCAGACATAAATGAGTGCCTTCCCACCTGGTCTCAGGAGTCGAACAATTTCTTGGAGAGCTGCCACTCTACGTTCCTAATGAAAAAAACCAAAACACATGATTAACCTGGAAGAGATAGGAAATTAGAAAATAAAACTGACCATAGGACTGTTTTCAATTAGGATGACTAATAAGAAAATCTAACGAAATGTCTTATATAAAACAAAAAAGAGAAAAGAGGAAAGGGCATTCTGTTCTGTGATTAAGAAAAAAGTGTTCAGGAAGGAGGAAGTAGAGAAAAGCAAAGTTTATTTCTGTTAATCTTCCCTGTGACTTTTAAACAACTGATGACTTCTTACAGGGCCATAAGCGGTAATATGAAGCACTTCGATGTTTATATAATGCTTTTACAAAGGAATTGTGTCAACTATACTATGAAAACTTCTACTTACAGCCTTGTTGAAGTTGTTGGCATTAATTCTCCCACTGAAAACAACCAGAAAGGCTGGGTGAAATACATAAAACAGCTGCTTAAGGCACTGGAGAGTAACACTGCAGGCAGGCCTTTGAAGGGCTATAATCCCTGAGCGAAGGGAAGTTAAGCCAAGGTGAGCTCTAGATTCACTCCAGCTTTTCCCTGAAATTATCTGCTAATTCCTAATGTGGGATAACAGAATATGAGCAGAATGCAGAAGTCTTAGTGGCCTGAACAGGTAGGGCTCTGAGTATAGGGAGGTCAAAGCAGCTGAGGGACAGAGTCATGGATAAAGGAGAAACTGCAGGAAAATTATTTCAAAAATCTATACACAAACACCCTTTGAAGCATTTGCCGGTTTCTAAGCTGCATGTAGATAGGGTGAAATTCCAAGAAACTTAGCAGATTAGCAGCTGGGAAGTTAAAATGCTAAACAGAAATGTTAGCAGCCAATGGTAGAGAGACAGACATTGGAATTTAAGGTCTGCCAAGGTGTAATAGCCTTGGCGTACATTCCAGGCTTTCACTTGAGACCCAGAAGGGCTACATTACAGAAGTAGGAACAAAAACAAAATAGATACAAATCATCCCCAATAATGCATAAAACCAGTTCTCTGCAGAATGAAAGTGATCTGCTTATACTTTATCTGCTTGTCCTTAGAAAAATTTAACCTCCTTCAGAGAAAAAGTTCCCAAATCTTTTAACATAAAATGCCTAGCAAACAATGAAAAATTATGAAGTATGCTAAAAATACTGATGACCAAAGGACCGAAAAACAGAGAAAAAAAAAAGAAATATCATATCACAGAAATAAATCCCCAGACAAAGCCTTTTTAATACTATGGTTAGTGTGTTCAAAACACCAGAGGAAAAGATCAAGAATTCCAGTCATGATAAAATATATTAAGAAGTTGGAAATTCTAGAAAACAAGATGAATTTAAATTTATAGCAAATTAGATACATTTACAAAGATAAGTATTAAACTATAGTTCAGGTCAGTATAAATTACCCAGATTGAAGCACAGAGATGAAAAAGAAGGGAAAATACAGAAAACAATGTCAATCAAGAATTCAATACCAAATAAAAATATCATTTGTACGATGAAGGCAACATAAAGAGATTTCAGATACACACAAGCTGAGAGAATGTGTCACCAGTATACTTACACTAAAGAAAATAGGACAGAGAACTCTTCGAGCAAAAGAAACCTACTTCCTCTGAAACTCTGAAGATGCAGGAAAAAAGGAAGAATACCAGAAAGGGTAAATAACGTGAAGAAATATAAATGAAGGTTGAGAGCTTAAAACAAATAATAACATACAATAATAATACAATAAAAGGCAGAAGGGGTTAAATGTTATTAATGAAGTCTTACGTTGTCAGGAAGGGGTAATCATGCCAATTTAAGGTAGACTATAATGTCAGAGATGTATGTTGTCATGTCTAGGGTAATGATTTAAAAACAAAATAATATGTAAACAGCAAGCTAACAAAAGAGGAAAAAATGTAATAAACTACATATGGAAATAAGGCTGGCAATGAAACAGAACTAAGATACACACAATATTTGATAAACAGAAATTAATATTTCCAGTTCCACAGCTCTCTTAGCCTCAGACAATGCCTTCCTCAATTGTCAAAGTAACATACATTGTTTTGTACGCCCAAGTAGCCCATTCAAAATGGCCAAAAAGCCCAGGAAATAATCTCAGGTTATATGTTAAAATAGGAGAAAGCAACTTCAGCATGACTGATACACAGAGAAGTGAATTAATAGGAGGAAACTTTCTGAGGATTTTTCCAAGTTGGGTTTAGGGAGCCGGGAAATATCGGGAAATTAAGCTAAAAAATAAGACGAGACCATTTTATAAAAATGGTTGAAAAAAATGATTATTAAAACAATAACTAATCTTTTCTGAGCTCTTACTATGTATAAGACACTATAATAAGTACTTTATGTATTGTCTCATTTATCCTGACAGGCCTGTGAGATAGGTTATTGTCATCATTATTTTACAGTTGAGCAACCTAAGTATTCAGAAATCACTAAAAATGTTTGTTCAAGGTCACGAAAGTAAAAAGAATGTCAAATAGTAGAAGCAGTGGCGTCAGGGAAGAAGAGACTGGCACCGGAGTGTAAACTGGATTAAAATAGAGATAACCTGGGATCAGTTGAAAAGAACACTGTAGTAGTGAAGGGATGTGACACAGGTCAGTAGACTCTTTTAATTCCCTTACCTCGTTGTCTCCAGATACTTGGATGAGATTTTCCATATAAAATCTTATCTTCTACCCTATATCATCTTTCACAGTGCCATAAAAATGATCTCTATCAGGCCATTTACCCCATCAAGGTACTCCCATGTGTTAGACTTTTCAATGACTCTCTAAGTCCCACTCATAACTATGGCATTCAACCAACAACACACAAATCCAACAAATTATAAATAAATAAATAAATGCCACCTCCTCCACTAAACCATGAGTTCTAGGAAGCAGGGACTGAGTCTTCTCCATCTTGTGCCCAGCTATTTGCTTAATAGCAGTGTGTAACTGATTTTCAATGACTTTTTTTTTTTTTTTTTTCAGATAGAGTCTCTCTGTGTCACCCAGGCTGGAGGGCAGTGGCATGATCTCGGCTCACTGCAACCTCTGGGTTCAAGTGATTCTCGTGTCTCAGTCTCCTGAGTAGATGGGATTACAGGCGTGCGCCACCACACCCAGATAACTTTTCTATTTTTAGTAGAGACGGGGTTTTGCGTTGTTGGCCAGGCTGGTCTCAAACTCCTGACCTCAAGTGATCCACTCACTTTGGCCTTCCAAGGTGCTGGGATTACACGCATTAAGCCACCACAACCAGCCTCAATGACTTATTTTTACTGTGATAAATATATGTAACAAAATTTGCTATTTTAACCATTTTTAAGTGTACAACTCAGTGACATTAAGTACATTCATACTTAATGGTTGTGCAACCATCACTATTATCCCTCTCCAGAATTTTTTCATCATCCCAAACCGAAACTCTGTATCAATTAAATCATAACAACTCCTATGCCTCCCTCCCACAGCCTCTGGTAAAAACTATTCCACTTTTTGTCTATGAATTTAACTATTCTAAGTAGTTCTTATAAGTAGAATGATATAATATTTGTCCTTTTGTGTCTGGTTTATTTCACTTAGCATAATATCCTCAAGGTTCATCCATGTTGTAGCATGTGTCAGAATTTCCTTCCTAAGGCTTGATAATATTCCCTTATAGGTATATACCATAATTTGCTTATCTATTCATCCATCAACAAACATGTGAGTTGTTTCCACCTTTTCGTTGTTGTGAATAATGCTGCTATGAACATATGTGTCTAAACATCTGTTCAGGTCTCTGCTTTCAATTCTTTTGGGTATATACCTAGAAGTGGAATTGCTGAATCATATGGTAATTCTATGTTCAATTTTTTGAGGAACCACTGTACTGTTTTCCACAGTGGCCGATCCATTTTACATTCCCACCAGCAATGCACAAGAGTTCCAATTTCTCCACATCCTTGCCAACACTTGTTATTCTCTATGCTTCCGATAATAGCCATCCTAATGTGTGTGAAGTGGTATCTCATTATGGCTTTGATTTGCATTCCCTAATGATTAGTGATGCTGAGTATCTTTTCATGTGCTCATTGGCCATTTGTATATCTTCTTTGGAAAAATGTCTATTTAAGTCCTTGGTCTGTTTTTTAATTGTTTTGTTATTGTTGTATTTTTGTTGCTCTTTATATATTGTGGATATTAATTCCTTATCAGATATACCAAGTTGCAAATATATTCTCCCATTTTGTGGACTGCCTTTTCACTCTGCAGATAGTGTTGTCTGATGTACAAGTTTTTAATTCTGATGAAGTCCAATTTATCTATTTTTTGTTTTGGTGCCTGTGCTTTTAGTTATCATATCCAAGAAATCATTGCCAAATACAATGTCATGAAGCTTTTCTCCTATTTTCTTCTTAGAATTTTATAGTTTTAGTTCTTCTATATAAGTCTTTGATCCACTTTGAGGTTTTTTTTGCATATGGTGTAACGTAAGGATCCAACTTCACTCCTTTCCATGTGGCCAATAAATTATTTTTTAAATAAATTACAATAGATAGGGAGAGAAAGTTGTACATGACAGATTTCTAAAACGTTTATATAGAACTTCATACAGGGGAGGGTATCCAACATATATTTGCAATTGCAAAAAATGGATATAGATATATTTATGTACATTAGTGTCTTTTATCACTCAAAAATAAGTCATAGTAATAAGTTATAATACAACAACTGAGTTGTAGCTGAAGCCACCAACGTGTGCCAAACATTTCTTCCAAATGAAGTGGATTTTTAAATTTACTGGTATAGCTCCTCCTTTCAAGTCTTTCTCTATTTGCAATAATGCCTCTAAGTGTACCGAAGCCTAGTGGCTTTTGCTGTAAAGAACCTAATATTGTTTGCTGCAGCCCAGCAGAATCTCTTGGTTACTATTAAAAGTAAAGAGACTACTGACACAGACAGTTTTCTGATTTGTTTTGATTTGTTTTGAACTCAGTTAAGGTCATAAGGTCTACTGAAACTGCTGGTGACCCATAATGTGAGCTATAAAGCTATTGCTTAGATCAGGGGAACGACTGCGGACACCCAAGAAAAATAAGTGGGCTTTTGTTCTTTAAAGAAAAAAAGAAAATATTAAATATTATTTATTTTAAAACTAAGAACATACTAAAAGAGTCAACATACTACTACCAGCTAAAAAAGAGTTCTGGAAAAAAAAGAATAGGAAAGGAAGAAAAACAGAATGGGAAAGAAGTAACACTCACATGTCAGGGATAAAACTATGGGTTGAGAAAGAAGAGCTGAGAAAGAAATAGAGAAGGGACTCAGAGTCTGAGGAGAGAGAATACTCAAGAGGCCTGTAGCTGATGATCTCAAAGTCTCTTCCAGCGAAAATTCTGTGACTCTGGGTTTGAAGGACGGCATTTAGAAGTGAATGAGACTTGGGGTAGGAAAGGGGCAAAAGCATGCAGCCATAAAAGCACAGAGTCCCATCCGCTCTCTGTTTAAGTAGAAGATACTTAAACGGTCGCCCATCTTCATTCTGCATGCGCTCTTACAAAGAGGGCAAACTGTGACAAGAAAAGAGAATGGAAAGAACTGAAAAGCTAAACCAGGGTCCAAAATCAGCAAAATTCATGAACTCTTCCTGCTGCTTTAGCTACAAGTTCTTAAGAGAAAGAAAGACCATACTTACTGCTGTTGCAAAGTGATGAATAACAGCAATGGAGATGCAGGCATCACAAGACCCACTGCGGACTGGTACTGCCAATGCATCACAGACAAAAGCCTGAAATTGCCTCTCTCTACAAATGTCCACAAGGTTTTGGCTACGATCACAACCAACCTGTAACAGAAAAGGAATTCCATAACATTTTGTTTACATTTCACATGAAGTTAAGAACTGTGAACTTATTCCATACCTTAAAGTCATTAGACAGATCTCATATTCATTGTGAAATGGTCTGAGACCATGATATTATCAGTTCTTACAGCCAGTACAAAATCAGAATATATAATTGTACAGGGCAGGATTTATTACCTTAACAGATATCAACCAGAACTCCAATTAGTGAAACAAAATGACTAGAATAAAAATGATGGTGGTGGAAATGGGAGGTCCAAATATACACCTAATTGATGATCATTCAGAATCTGGATGTTTCTGTAATATCACACATTTAAAACTGGAAAGTATCCCACAAACGTAGACAGTCTTTTGGGGGGAGCTGCAAATAAGATGTTCTCAGATATCTCTCATTACCATATATACTATATTGCGATGACCCAGGTAGCAGAAGGATGGGCAATTTTTTTTCTGCTTCTGTATACTTTACAACATGGATTACTTTTACAATCAGAAAATAAAATCCCAAAACAAACAAAAAAAAATTAATTTTTTTTTTTTTGAGACAGAGTTTCGCTCTTGTTGTCCAGGCTGGAGTGTGATGGTGCAATCTCAGCTCACGGCAACCTCCACCTCCTGGGTTCAAGCGATTCTCCTCCCTCAGCCTCCCAGGTATCTGGGATTACAGGCATGAGCCCACACGCCTGGCTAATTTTGTATTTTTAGTAGAGATGGGGTTTCTCCATGTTGGTCAGGTTGGTCTCAAACTCCCAACCTCGGGTGATCTGCCCGCCTCAGCCTCCCAAAGTGCTGGGATTACAGGCATGAGCCACTGCGCCCAGCCAATTTTTTTTTAAGCTACTCTTTTTCTGCTAAATGCCAAAACTTTTCAAGAATAAAGTGCTGAATTCAAAATTTATAAAATGATATTTAATTAAATCTTTTCATATACCCGAACAATCCTATAGGACTGATGGCACGGCGGGCAGCTAGCAACATGCTTTTCTCTCCCTCAACAGGTAAGACCTAGCATGCCTTATGCATGCATCTGGTTCTGTGAGAAGTGTTTAGGAGCTGGGATTTCCCATCTTCTTTCTCTCTAGTTTTGTTGCTGTACACAGTTTTGCTGCTTAGTTCTAAGAATATCATATGTGTATGTAATATACAGACACACACACACATTTTGCAATGTGCCCACATAAATTGGGGAATAAATGGGAGGGGCTTAAGACTTTCTTTTTTAAGGTTTCTTTTTTGGAGACAAGGTCTCACTCTATTACCTAAGCTCGAGTGCAGTGGTGCAATCACAGCCCATGGCAGCCTCCACCTCCCAAGCCCAGGTGATCCTCTTGCCTCAGCTTTCCAAATAGCTGGGGCTACAGGTACATACCACCATGCCTAGCATTTGTTTTATTTTTTGTAGAGATGGGGTTTTGCCATGTTGCCTAGGCTGGCATCAGATTCCTGGGCTCAAGTCACTACCCATCTTGGCCTCCCAAAGTGCTGGGATTATAGGCATGAGCCACTGCACCAGGCCACAAGAAATGTTAAGTCACTGATTAATAATTATTCTTGGAAAACTTTTTTTTCTTAACCCAAATTCTATAATAGAGAAAAGAATTATATAAGCAGATTTAGTCAAACAGAAGTGGCCACCTTAAGTGTATATTTACTCATTTAATTTTTCGATATAATGAGCACTGATCCTAGGGTTCCCTCAGCCCTTCTGAGAATAAACAATATGAATGCTCATATCAAAACATGCTAGAATAACTGGCTAGCCATGTGTAGAAGATTGAAACTGCACACTTTCCTTACACTATATATAAAAATCAACACAAGACTGATTAAATGTAAAACCTAAAACTATAAAAACTCTGGAAGATAACCTAGGAAATACCATTCTGGACACAGGCTCTGGCAAAGATTTCATCACAAAGACAACAAAAACAACTGCCACAAAAACAAAAATTGACAAATGGGACCTAATTAAACTAAAGAGTTTCTACACAGCAAAAGCAACTATCAACAGACTGAACAGACAACCTACAGGATGGGAGAAAATATTTGCAAACTATGTATCTGACAAAGGTCTAATATGAAGAATCTATAAGGAACTAAAACAAATTAACACGCAAAAACCAAACAGCCCCATTAAGAACAGAGCAAAAGACAAGAACAGATACTTTTCAAAAGGCATGAACAGATACTTTTCAAAAGATATACATATGGCCGACAAGCATATGAAAAAAAGCTCAACATTACTAATCATTAGAGAAATGTAAATCAAAACCACAATGAGATACCATCTCAGACCAGTCAGAATGGCTATTTTTAAAAAGTCAAAAAATAACATGCTGGTGAGGTTGCAGAGAAAAGAGAATTCTTATACACTGCTAGTGGAAATGGGTTCGCCCACTGTGGAAAGCAGTCTGGCGATTTCTCAAAGAACTTGAAAGAGAGTTACCATTCAACCCAGCAATTCCATTATTGGGTATATATCCAAAGGAATATAAATTGTTCTACCATAAAGACATATGCACTCATATGTTCACTGCAGCACTATTCATAATAGTAATGACATGGAATCAACCTAGACTGGGTAAACAAATGTGTTACACACCATGGAATACTATACAACCATAAAAAAGAATGAGATCATGTCATTTGCTGCATGCAACATGGATGGAGCTGGAGGTCATTACCCTAAGCAAACTGATGTAGGTACAGAAAACCAAATACTGCACGTTTTCAGGTAGAAGTAAGAGCTAAATACTGAGTATACATGGACACAAAGAAGGGAACAACAGACACTGGGGCCTACTTAAGAGTCAAAGGAGGGAGGGGGATGAGGATTAAAAAACTACCTATCAGGTACTATGCTTACTACCTGGGTGATGAAATAATCTGTACACTGAATCCCTGGGACATGCAATTTACCTATATAACAAACCTGCACATGTACCCTTGAACCTAAAATAAAAGTTAAAAAAATTTTTAATCTGGCTTTTAGACGACCAAGTATATACAGATTTCAGGCAGGCTTTTAAAATTTTCTTGAGTATGCAGTGAAGAATGTAATATTGTCTCTGATACTAAGTAGTGACACTCAATTTACCAAAAAAAATAGTATTTTTATTAAAAGTTCCTTAAAATGCTATGTTATTAATTCCCTAGAAGAAGAAAAAGATCTTAAAATGAAACATTACATTACAGAGTTTATGTTACAAATGCACAATAAAAGAATGGAAATAAAAAAATTCTTACTGAGTGAAATCACATTGCCATGCTAGTCACACTTAATGAGTTTGCTCAATTTGTAATTGGTATTAAACAGCTTCTATATTTTATCCTGGAGCTGCTTTAATTTTAAAGTGAAATAAAATATATCAAGCTAGAGGGAAAGTACAGCAATTTATCTTTAATGTATTTTAAGATAAAAAGTACTAAGGGCCTATTAATAACAATAGTGACATGAATCCCAATTAATTGCTCCCTTTACCTGTGTAAGATACATGCCTGGATTATTACTTATTATTTATTTTCATTCATATTCTATGCCATCAGCCAACAATCACAATATCAAGATGACAATACTACTCAAATAATCTGAACATTATATTTTGGTGCTTGCCTCCTTTTTTGTTACATTTAAATTCAGTTCATAGAACTGGAAGTTTCAAGTATGCCCAACTCTGACAGATAGCCATACCTTGCTAGAAGTCAACAGAAAGAAATACAACCTGCCTATTAAAAAAAAACAATCCTCAGGGATAGGGCTTGGTAGTTATTCAGAGGAGGAAAGTTATTACCTGAGAACTAAGACAGAACATGGAGAACAGCAGCCAAACAAAACAAGAGAACATTTCCCTCTCCTTGCCCGGCTCTTATGGCTATTTGTACACAGCACTCCTTTTCACCAACAAGAAAGAGCAAGGCCAATTTTAGCAATAAAGCACCAGGTCCAATGTAGATTCCCCACTGACCAACGACCTGACTCATGCCTGGCTTAGTACTTTCATCTTTTACTTTTTTTGCCTGTCTTTCATATACTATAGTCATATAGTCACTATTTTTTCTCCTCTTCCCTTTTTCCATTTTTAAATGTTTTAAACCAAGAATAGTAAAGTGAAAAATCTCCCCAATAATGTTGCATCATGTCAACAGGACAGAAAATGGCTTGATAAAAACCCACATATATTCAAGGACTTGTGTAAAGCTACATATTTCTGTGTGATGGGTGAAGATCAATGACATTAAAACATATACTGGGCTTAAAATGTATACTTTTTTTTTTTTTTTTTTTTTTGGAGACATAGTCTCACTCTGTCATCCAAGCTGGAGTGCAGTGGCACGAACACAGCTCACTGTAGCCTCGGCCTCCTGGACTCAAGTGATCCTCCTACCTCAGCCTCCTGAGTAGCTGAGACTACAGGTGCATGCCATCATGCCTGGCTAATTTTAAAATTTCTTTGTAAAGTCAAGGTCTCACCAGGTTGCTCAGGCTGGTCTCGAATTCCTGGTCTCAGGCAGTCTTCCTACCTCGGCCTCTCAAAGTGCTAGGATTACAGGTACGAGCCATGGTACGCAGCCTATACTTTTATATAATTTTTAAAATCCTCAACAAACATTAAATATGTAATTGTGGAAGTACAAGTAAACATAAAAAAAAATTCAACCTGATAAGCAAAGGTGCAAACTAAAACAAGGTTCCATTTTTCTTCCATTAAACTATCAAAAATATTTTAAAACTAAACTATATCATGGTAATGTCAGTATGATAGAACTTCCTCTCATATAAAACACAAATTGGCTCAACCATTTAAAAGAGCAATTAGGCAAATCATTTTTTAAGGAAGAAAATAATGTTTATAACTTTTGACCCAATAATTATCTTTCTAAAAATTTATCCTAAGAAAATAATTCAAAATAGGGAAAACACTAACCAGGCTAATAATAACTGCCTTTTCCTGAGTACACATATAGATTAAAGCAGATTCTTTATAGCAATGCACTTAATCCAGATAACACACTTTGAGTTAGGTACTATTTTCACTACACTGCAGATGAGAAAACTTCGTCTCAAAGAAAATAAGTAATTTGCTCAAAGTTGAACGTTGTTAAATGGTGAAACAAAAATTTAAAGCCTGGTATTTGTCATTCCAAAATCCATGTTCTTCCTTCTTGTCACATTGACTCTCAATATACATGTTCATTATGGTGCTATTTAGAATACTTCCAAACAGAACACAACCAAATTTCCAGTAACTTCTACCTAATAGAATATTAATAAAGTCCAAGTCTTTTCAATAAATGGTGTTAGGGAAACTGAATATTCACATGCAGAAGAATGAAATTAAATGCTTATCTCACACCATCTACAAAAATCAACTCAAAATGCATGAAAGGCTTATATGTGAGACCCAAAATTATGAAACTACTAGAAGAAAACACACAAGAAAAGCTCCATGATCTTGGCCCGGGCAATAATTTTTTGGATATGACCCCAAAAACAAAGTTAACTAAAGCAAAAATAGACGGATTAGATCAAACTAAAAAGCTTTAACTTGAGGAAACAATCATCAGAGGAAAGAGACAACCTACAGAATGGGAGAAAATATTTGCAAACTATACATCTGACAAGGAATTAATATCCAAAATATATCAACAGGCTGGGCACAGAGGCTCACACCTGTGATCCCAACACTTTGCGAGACAAAGGTGGGTGAATCACTTAAGCCCAGGCCTAGATCACTTGATACCAGCCTGGGCAACATGGCAAAACCCTGTCTCTACAAAAAATACAAAAATTAGCTGAGTGTGGTGGTGTGTGCCTGTAGTCCCAGCTACTAGAGGCTAAGGTGGGAGGAGCAATTGAGCCTGCAAGGTCAAGGAGGCTGTGAGCTGTAGTCACACCATTGCACTCCAGCCTAGGCAACAGAGCAAGACCTTGTCTCAAAAACAAAACAAAACAAACCAAAACCAAAACCAAAAACAAAAATATATAAAGAACTCAAACAACTCTATTGCAAGAAAACAAATAATCTGATTTAAAAATGAGCAAAGGTCCTGAATATGTATTTCTTTAAAAAAGACATACAAATGGCCAAGTACATGAAACAATGCTCAATATCACTAACCATCATGAAAATGCAAATTAAAACAATGAGATATTACCTCACACTTGTTAGATCTGGCCATCATCAAAGAGACAAAAGATAACAAATGGTGTTGAGGATGTGGGGAAAAGGGAACCCTGGCACACTGTTGGTGGGAATGTAAATTAGGACAGCCACTAGGGAAAAGAGTATGGAAGCTTCACCAAAAAATTAAAAATACAACTACCATATGATCCAGCAATCCCACTGCTAAGTATATATCCAAAGAAAATGAAATCAGTAGGTCAAAGAGATACCTGCATTCCCATGTTTACTGCAACATTATATACAATAGCCAAGATATAGAATCAATCTAAATATCCATCAATGGATGAATACAGTAAACATGGTATGTATACACAATGGAATACTATTTGGCTATAACAAAGAAGAAAATCCTGCCATTTATAACAATATGGATAAACCTGGAGGACATTAGGTTAAGTGAAATAAGCCAGACACAGAAGGCAAGTATTACATGATCTCACTCATACTTGGAATCCAAAAATGTTGACCTCACAGAACTAGAGTAGAACAGTAGCTATCAGGGAGGGAGACAGCTGAGGGGTGGGAAGCTGGGGAGATAGTGATCAAAAGATACAAAATTTCAGTTAGGAGGAATAAATTCCAGAGATCTACTGTACAACATGGTGACTGTAGTTAACAACAACGTATTGTATTCTTGAAAAATGCTAAGAGAATGGATGGTAAATGTTCTCCCCACAAAATGGTAACTTTGTGAGGTAATATATATGTTAATTTGCTAGATTTTGTCAATCCACAATGTTTATATACTTCAAAACATCATATCATATACAATAAATACACATAATTTCATCTGTCCTTTAAAAATATTTTTAATAACTTGAATTTAAAAATAAAATAGAGAAAAAATACTGTATTATAAAATTCAGAAACATTTTAAGATTATATATCAGAATGGAAATAAGATAAATGAGTTATCACATTATATGCACATTCATTACTATATAAAACATTAATAGGAAAAACACAAGAAGGATATTCATCACAATAAGGTGATAGGATTAGGCAAATACCTCTTTTTATCAATTTTCTGAATGATGGTTATTTATGTATGTATGTATTTTTAGACTCAACGTCTCACTCTGTCACCCAGGCTGAAGTGCAGTGTGCGATTATGGTTCACTGCAGCCTTGAACTCCTGCCTCAGTCTCCTGGGTAGCCGGGACTACAGGCATGCACCACCGTGCCTGGCTACTTTTTTTGTTTTTTAGGAGATGTGATCTTGATATGTTGCCCAGGCTGGTCTTGAATTTTTGGCCTCAAGCGATCCTCCCTCATCACTGGGATTATAGGAAAAGCCACTGTACCCTGCTGGTTATATTTTTTGTTTTGTTTTGTTTTTTGAGATGGAGTCTTGCTCTTGTTGCCCAGGCTGGAGTGCAATGGCGGGATCTCGGCTCCCCGCAACCTCCGCCTCCCAGGTTCAAGTGATTCTCCTGCCTCAGCCTCCCGAGTAGCTAGAATTAGAGGCATGCGTCACCATTCCTGGCTAATTTTGTATTTTTAGTAGAGACGGGGTTAAACTGCAGAGAAATAAACAGAGGCAATAAAGTACAGTGAAAAGAGCGTACTACAGGTTGAATATCTCTTATTTCAAACGGTTGGGACCGGAACTGTTTTAGATTTCAGAATTTTTTGGAGTTTGGAATATCTGCAGAATACATACCGGCTGAGAATCCCTAATCTGAAAATCCAAAATCTGAAATCCTCCAATGAACATTTCCTTTGAGCATCATGTTGCTACTCAAAAAGTTTCAGATTTTGTAAAATTCGAGATTTCAAATTTTCATATTAGGGATGCTCAACCTGTAAACTCTGAATTTGAATTCTGGTTTCAGCAATAACTAGCTGAATAACCTAGGAGAGCTACTTACTATCTCAAAGCCTCTGTTTCCTAATCTAAAAAATAAAGAGAAAAATACCTATTTATCAGGGTTAATATGAGAATCAAATGAAATGATCTATACTAAATAATTAACCATTGAAGTGCTGTGTAAATGTTAGTTATTAAAACATATGGAATAAGGAGTGCCCTGGATTCTACATAAAAAGAGAAATCTAGATCCTAGATCTAGGTAATTTTATCCTGTGGTAAGTCCCACCCATTTTGAGGTTGTAACATGCCTTCAAGGCTGACAAACACAGCACTGTATATATTTTGGTTTTCATGTAAGAAGCTGAAGGTAAATTCACAGGTTTGCTCCTCATCATTGAACAAACCATTAATTAGTAAGCTTCCACCACATGCCAAGTACTGTATGCCTGGAAATCAGGCAATGCAGTAAGCTCCGGGGAACAACAGACAGGAAAGAATTATGTACAGACTGCTGCTGATAAACTGAGTGAATATACTTATGATTTTCTAATCCTTCCAAATATATTCCCTCTGGAATCAGCTGCAGATTGTGTTCGTTTCCTGAACACAATTTGAATTATATATTTGAATTATTCAAATTATTCAAAAAATAATTCAAGAAATCATTCTTCTCAATTGTAACAGAATGTTATCACTATGACTAAATCAGTGTATTTGACTTCAACCTAGTTTCACTGTCATGAATCATACCTGACTAGATAAAACCATGGATTATCAACAAGAAAGTGCAAAAGCAGAGCCTACTGAGAAACATTTTTGGACGTATCTTTAGATTAAAACACTAGAAAATATCACCTTGTTTTGAACTGTGGTTAGCTGTGATTTTAAGTGACACATCAAAGATCTATTTCCTCTTCAACATGAACAAAATTAATTCACTAGGCCTTATTCTTTATAAATTAAAATTTAATTGTAAACATGGTAACAATATATGAATATCAATGTCTTATCTTGATGAAACGCTATTCTTTTATCCACCTGTTAATGTACAAACTCTACATTTCCTAAGCTGTAATACAACCAGCCCTCCATATCTATGAGTTCCACATCCAGGGATTCAAGCAACTACAGACTTTTTTCTTGTCATTAGTCCCTAAGCAATACTGTCTAACAACTATTTACATAGCATTTACATTGTATTACATATCATAAGTAATCTACAGACAATTTTAAATATACAGGAGGATGTGCATAGGTTATTTGCAAATACTACATAATTTTGTATCAGAGACTTGAGCTTCTACAGATTTTGGTATCCACAGGGCCCTGGAAATAATTCCCCACAGATACCAAGGGACTAATATACTTTTTTCAATGTATTGTTTGTACTTCCTCGGAAGAATCCTAGGTGACTGTAACTAGAGGCATTTGAGGTGTATGGCCCTACAAAGAACAGCCACTGCTGCTCATGTAGGGGTGATAAAAATGTAATCTCTTAGAAGAATGATATATCACTTTTCTCTTTTATGCTACATTTTTTATGATCATTAAATATGCATTTTATTTATTATTTGATTTGGCTTCAATTTTATATACCAAGGGACAATTGTAGTAACTTTTTTCATGTAGGTGTACAATATCTAGGATGGAGTAAAAATAAAGATGAGAAGTGATCTGACATACTCCAATAACCCAGGAATGTTGGCTGCTCTCTCTTCTTTTTTCTTACTCCCTTACTCTCATCCTAAATCCCCTAATCTAGAGAAAGGGAAGCTCCAGTCCTCACAGAGCAAGGGTTAAAATAAGATTACTTACAACAATACACTAAAACAAGAACATCCTACTTCATAGCACAGCGGAAAAAAAAAATGGCTCATAGAAAAAAAAATGATAGCAACTGAAAACAGACACTCTGGAATCAGACAGTCTAGCCCTTGCAACCTTGGTCAAGTTTTTAATCTATTTGAGCCTTAGTTTCCTCAACAGTAAGATGCCAATAAATAGAAATGTTTTTCTACTATGAGTGAAGTTTGGAGTAGAAGACATAGGTTCAAGTTCCAGTTACATCCCCTAATTATATGACACCAGGAAATTAACATGACGACTGTGAGCCCCAATTTCTTCATATGCAAAAAATGGATGAAAATATCAGCTTTATCTTCTTCATACTTAGGGGGATCCAAGTCAAAAAAAGATTTCTATAAAAATCCTTTCTACTCTGTAAAGAGTTTTACAGCTATAAGATAGTTTTACTGATAAAATAATAGTGGTAGAAAGCAAAATCTAATGGGAAAAAAAATTTATATAACGATGGTGTGCCCATAAATTCCTAGAGGAATAAGAAAGAATGGGGCAGTGTTCATTAATATTCAATCTATTGGTTATAATTTTCTGGCAATGACCTAAAAAAAACAGCATTTTATCATGAGGAAGAAAGATTATGATAACCACTGCAAATTAAGCAAAAAGAAAGTCAAAAGCAACATTACTTGCCATATATAACTCCTTATTGACGCCAAGATACTTTCCATTACCACATCCAATATCGGCCACTATCGAACCACTTGGCAAAGCCTTCAAAAACTCCACAATGTGCGGCCAAGGGGTATGTCTCGTGCTGCTGAAGTGTCCAGCAATCTCTTCATAAACTTGATGGACGTACTCTTGCTCCAGCCGTGAGGCTTCTTTATCACTCTCTGGAAATGAGGGAGGAGTCTCTTTCCTCTGGCTATCACAGACCAAAGGGTAACCTTAATGAAAAACAAAGCAATACACACCTTTCCTTTTTATCAGAATAACTCATACGGTATCAAGTTTTCATAAATGAAAAAAAAATCAGTGCAAATTTGGTGGGTAGATAGACTCCGATTTATCCGTTAAAAGGAAAAGTTCTTCCCTAATAATTCTAATATAAAAAGAATGGGGAAAATCCATTTACAACAATACATGACTACAATTCTGCATCTGCCTTAGTGATTATGCCTATTTAGTCTCAAGATTAAATACAGTTATATATAGATTTAATTTTGAGATTAAAAGTCCTCTTATTCAGAAAAGCATCTTAATAGGTCTGGCCTAACTGGGAAAAATTTAGCTAAATTAACCTTGGTAGGTAAAGGAGATAGGAGTTATGGGCACCGTAGGGCTCTCAGAAGAACAAGACCTGGGGGCAAAGTGTCATTTGGTAATAACCACAAGCATTTACTGAACACCATTTGAAGCGGTTTCTAAGCATTGCCTCAATTCTCACAGTAATGCAATGAGATAGGTACCATGACATCCACTTACAGATGACAAAACTGAAGCACAAAGAAGCTAAGACCATTCCTAAAGACAGAGATACTAAGTCATACAGCCACGAATTGAACCCAGGCAGTGTAGACTCCAGAGCCCACATTCTCAATGACTACACTATGTTGCCTGCTTCAGTAGAATAAGCAAATCCCAGGGAGAACACCACCAAGCAGAGCTGATGACAGAGGAAATTTAGAATACACTGTCTCAAATTAATTTTGAAGTTGTTCCCTGTTCTCTGTAATAATGTCTAACACTCACTTTAAATCTTTGCTTGTTCCATGCTATAGTAAGAACAGAGGTTCTTCAAAAAATTAGAAATAGGGGACTACCTACCTTCAGGCCCCCTCTCACACAGAACCCATTCAGGTTCAATCCCCTCTTGTATTAGAGCTGTTCTGTCACTCAATAAAACCCTTCTCTGCCTTGCTCAAAAAAAAATAAAAAATAAGTACTATCTTATAAACCAGTAATCCCAGTATGGGTTATATAGCCAAAGAAAATGAAATTAGTGTGTCAGAAAGACATCTGCACTCACATGTTTACTGCAACATTACTCACAACAGCCAAGGCATGGACTCAAAGTGCCTATCAGTGAATGAATGGAAAAAGAAAATATGGTACACATACACAACAGAATACTATTCTGCCACAAACAGAAGGAAATCTTGCCATTCACAACACGGATAAACCTGGAGGATATTATGTTAAGTGAAATAAGTCATACAGAGAAGACAAATACTACACAATCTCACTCATACATGGAATCTAAAAAAAGCTGATCTCACAGAATAGAGAGTGGTAGAATGGTGGTTACCAGGGGCTGGGGCATTTGGGGGTGGGAGCTGGGAAGATGCTAATAAAAGGATACAAAATTTCAGTTAGATAGAATAAGTCCCAGGGATCTAGTGTAAAACATGGTGACTATAGTTAATAATAATATATTGTATTCTTGAAAATCACTATGAGAATACCTTGGGTTTTTTTTGTTTTTTTTTGAGACAGAGTCTCGCTCTGTCACCCAGGCTGGAGTGCAGTGGCATGATATCAGCTCACTGCAACCTCTGCCTCCCGGGTTCAAGCGATTCTCCTGCCTCAGCCTCCCGAGTAGCTGGGATTACAAGCGTGTGCCACCAAGCCTGGCTAATTTTTGTATTTTTAGTACAGACAGGGTTTCACCATGTTGGCCAGGCTGGTCTGGAACTCCTGACCTCAGGTAATCCGCTCGCTTCGGCCTCCCAAAGTGCTGGGATTACAGGCGTGAGCCATCACGCCCAGCCGAGAATAAATTTTTAAGTGTTCTCATCACAAAAAAGTATAAGTATGTGAAGTAATACATGTTAATTAGCTCAATTGAGCCATTCTACAATATATACATTTTATATATTTTAAAACATCATGTTGTACATGATAAACATGTATAATTTGGGGGGTTTTCTGTTGCTGTTTTTTTGTTTTGAGACAGGGTCTTGCTCTGTCACCCAGGCTGCAGTGATGTGGCGTGATCATAGCTCACTGCAGCCTCGAACTCCTAGACTCACACAATCCTCCCGCCTCAGCTTTCCTAGTAGGTAGGACCACAGGCACACACCACCATGCCTGTCTAAATTTTGATTTTATTTTTTTGTAGAGAGTGGGTCTTGCTATGTTGTCCAAGCTGATTTTGAACTCCTGGCCTCAAGCAATTCTCCTGCCTCAGCCTCCCAAAGTGCTGGGATTACAGGCATGAGCCACTATGTCGGCCACAATTATTTTTCATCTTAAAAAAAAAATCTATAAACTGAATCCCCAATAACACTTTCTTACATTTAATAAATGCCCATGACACATTTGCATAAGAAAACTAGCTTGTGTCTCCAACTACACTTTAAGTTCCTTAAGAACAGGAGACATGCTTTATTTTTCTATACCATGTAACTCACTATCTGCAATGTTCGATATTCATCAAATAATAAATGAACATTTAAAATTTAACTTTTAAAATTTGATTTTTAAGCCTTCAAGGACACCTTTAGTAAAATAGTTATTTTGAGCTTCACTAACATCAAGATATAAAATATAGAAATTTCAAGTTTTTTAAAAGGATAACATTTTGTAGATATTGTAAGAGTTTTGAAGTAAATTTTTAAGATTATGACTAAATCCAAAAGCTATTGGTAGATACCACCCATAATTAAAACCCCCAAAGATATAAAAAGGATTTTATTATCCCGATCATTACAAAACAGTATTTACAAAATGCAAGAGGGGTCTGTTAATTGAGTCAAAGAAATCCAGAACATGATGTACTTGTATAGACAATTCAAAATAGCATCCTCTTGACAAGTTTTTGAACAGTTTTTATTCCCTTCTGAGTTTTCAAATTGACTAAAACATAAACTATTGCTTATCTCCCTAGAGTTATGTACTATAGGACAATTTGTCATCTCCAATTTCCCTCTTGGATTAATAAGAAATAATTTAGAATCTTGACAAACTATTCCCAACAATACCCATTTTTAAACAAGTAATATTTTGTTGGCCTCCAATTGTAGCACTCTTAACTGTTACTTCAATAAGGAAAATATTTATTGGGCACCCAACTCAAGTACTAAGTTTGGAAAAAATGAAAATGATAAGATGCAGACCCTGCCTTCAAAGAATGTAAACTCTAATGAGGGTGGTTAAGAAAAGTGCATGATGGCCGGGCGCGGTGGCTCACGCCTGTAATCCCAGCAGTTTGGGAGGCCGAGGCGGGTGGATCACGAGGTCAAGAGATCGAGACCATCCTGACTAACACGGTGAAACCCCATCTCTACTAAAAAATACAAAAAACTTAGCCGGGCATGGTGGCGGGTGCCTGTAGTCCCAGCTACTCGGGAGGCTGAGGCAAGAGAATGGCGTGAACTCAGGAGGTGGAACTTGCAGTGAGCCGAGATTGCGCCACTGCGCTCCAGCCTGGGCGACACAGCGAGATTCCATCTCAAAAAAAAAAATAAAGAAAGAAAGAAAAGTGCATGATCTATTGAGGGATTCAACTTCTTCCTGGGTTAGTCTTGGGAGGGTGCATGTGTCCAGGAATTTATCCATCTCTTCTAGATTTTCTAGTTTATTTGCGTAGAGGTATTTATAGTATTCTCCGATGGTAGTTTGTGTTTCTGTGGGATCGATGGTGATATCTCCCTTTATCTTTTTTTTTTTTTTGCTTTTATATATATATATATTTTAATTTTACTTTAAGTTCTAGGGTACATGTGCACAACGTGCAGGTTTGTTACATATGTACACATGTGTCATGTTGGTGTGCTGCACCCATTAACTCATCATTTACATTAGGTATATCTCCTAATGCTATCCCTCCCCCCGCCCCCAACCCCATGACAGGCCCTGGTGTGTGATGTTCCCCACCTGGTGTCCAAGTGTTCTCATGGTTCAGTTCCCACCTATGAGTGACAACATGCAGTGTTTGGTTTTTTTTCCTTGCAATAGTTTGCTCAGAATGATGGTTTCCAGCTTCATCCATGTCCCTACAAAGGACATGAACTCATTCCTTTTTTATGGCTGCATAGTATTCCATGGTGTATATGTGCCACATTTTCTTAACCCAGTCTATCATGGATGGACATTTGGGTTGTTTCCAAGTCTTTGCTACTGTGAATAGTGCCACAATAAACATACGTGTGCATGTGTCTTTATAGCAGCATGATTTATAATCCTTTGGGTATATACCCAGTAATGGGATGGCTGGGTCAAATGGTATTTCTAGTTCTACAACCTTGCAGAATTGCCACACTGTCTTCCACAATGGTTGAATTAGTTTACAGTCCCACCAACAGTGTAAAAGTGTTCCTATGTCTCTTCTTTATCATTTTTTATTGCATCTATTTGATTCTTCTCTCTTTTCTGCTGTATTAGTCTTGCTAGCAGTCTATCAATTTTGTTGATCTTTTAAAAAAAACCGGCTCCTGGATTCATTGATTTTTTTCAAGGGTTTTATGTGTCTCTATCTCCTTCAGTTCTGCTCTGATCTTAGTTATTTCTTGCCTTCTGCTAGCTTTTGAATGTGTTTGCTCTTGCTTCTCTAGTTCTTTTAATTGTGATGTTAGGGTGTCAATTTTAGATCTTTCCTACTTTCTCCTGTGGGCATTTAGTGCTATAAATTTCCCTCTACACACTGCTTTAAATGTGTCCCAGAGATTCTGGTATGTTTTGTCTTTGTTCTCATTGGTTTCAAAGAACATTTTTATTTCTGCCTTCATTTCGTTATGTACCCAGTAGTCATTCAGGAGCAGGTTGTTCAGTTTCCATGTAGTTGAGTGGTTTTGAGGGAGTTTCTCAATACTGACTTCTAGTTTGATTGCACTGTGGTCTGGGGGACAGTTTGTTATAATTTCTGTTCTTTTACATTTGCTGAGGAGTGCTTTACTTCCAACTATGTGGTCAGTTTTGGAATAAGTGCGACGTGGTGCTGAGAAGAATGTATATTCTCTTGATTTGGGGTGGAGAGTTCTGTAGATGTCTATTAGGTCTGCTTGGTGCACAGCTGAGTTCAATTCCTGGATATCCCTGTTAACTTTCTGTCTCATTGATCTGTCTAATGTTGACAGTGGGGTGTTGAAGTCTCCCATTATTATGGTGTGGGAGTCTTAGTCTCTTTGTTGGTCTCTATAGACTTACTTTATGAATCTGACCAATAACAGGCTCTGAAATTGAGGCAATAATTAATAGCCTACAAACCAAAAAAGTCTAGGACCAGACAGATTCACAGCTGAATTCTACCAGAGGTACAAAGAGGAGCTGGTACCATTCCTTCTGAAACTATTCCAATCAATAGAAAAGGAGGGAATCCTCCCTAACTCATGAGGCCAGCATCATCCTGATACCAAAGCCTGGCACAGACACATACACAAAAAAGAGAATTTTAGACCAATATCCCTGATGAACATTGACGCAAAAATCCTCAACAAAATACGGGCAAACCGAATCCGGCAGCACATCACAAACCTTATGCACCACGATCAAGTTGGCTTCATCCCTGGGAGGCAAGGCTGGTTCAACATACGCATATCAATAAACATAATCCATCATATAAACAGCACCAAAGACAAAGACCATATGATTATCTCAATAGATGCAGAAAAGGCCTTCAATAAAATTCAACACTCCTTCATGCTAAAAACTCTCAAAAAATTCGGTATTGATGGGACGTATCTCAAAATAATAAGAGCTGTTTATGACAAACCCACAGCCAATATCATACTGAATGGGCAAAAACTGGAAGCATTCCCTTTGAAACCTGGCACAAGACAGGGATGCCCTCTCTCACCACTCCTATTCAACATAGTGTTGGAAGTTCTGGCCAGGGCAATCAGGCAGGAGAAAGAAATAAAAGGTATTCAATTAGGAAAAGAGGAAGTCAAATTGTCCCTGTTTGCAGATGACATGATTGTATATTTAGAAAACCCCATCGTCTCAACCCAAAATCTCCTTAAGCTGATAAGCAACTTCAGCAAAGTCTCAGGTTACAAAATCAATGTGCAAAAATCACAAGCATTCCCATACACAAATAACAGACAGAGAGCCAAATCATGAGTGAACTCCCATTCACAATTGCTTCAAAGAGAATAAAACACCTAGGAATCCAACTTACAAGGGATGTGAAGGACCTCTTCAAGGAGAACTACAAACCACTGCTCAACGAAATAAAAGAGGACACAAACAAATGGAAAAACATTCCATGCTCTGGATAGGAAGAAACAATATCGTGAAAATGGCCATACTGCCCAAGATAATTTATAGATTCAATGCCATCTCCATTAAGCCACCAATGACTTTCTTCACAGAATTGGAAAAAACTACTTTAAAGTTCATATGGAACCAAAAAAGAGACCACATTGCCAAGACAATCCTAAGTCAAAAGAACAAAGCTGGAGGCATCACGCTACCTGACTTTAAACTATACTACAAGGCTACAGTAACCAAAACAGCATGATCCTGGTACCAAAACAGACATCTAGACCAATGGAACAGAACAGAGCCCTCAGAAATAATACCGCATTGATCTTTGACAAACCTGACAAAAACAAGCAATTGGGAAAGGATTCCCTATTTAAAAAATGGTGCTGGGAAAACTGGCTAGCCATGTATAGAAAGCTGAAACTGGATCCCTTCCTTACACCTTATACAAAAATTAATTCAAGATGTATTAAAGACTTAAATGTTAGACCTAAGACCATAAAAACCCTTGAGGAAAACCTAGGCAGTACCATTCAGGACATAGGCATGGGCAAGGACTTCATGACTAAAACACCAAAAGCAATGGCAACGAAAGCCTAAATTGACAAATAGGAGCTAATTAAACTAAAGAGCTTCTGCACAGCAAAAGAAACTACACCAACATGGCACATGTATACATATGTAACAAACCTGCACGTTGTGCACATGAACCCGAGAACTTAAAGTATAATAATAAGTAAATAAATAAATTTGATAAAGGAAAAAAAATGCATGAAAGTGCAATACAAGGCGAAATACAGGAAATGCAATTAGAGAGATTCAGAAAAAGCTCTCCTAGGTGTTGACAGGACCTTAAAGGACTTTTATATTAAATTGACTCCATTTTACAGAAGAGATAAGAGTATATACTTACTACAGTTACAGGGTGTTTGCCTCACTTTCCTAAATGTAAATGATGTTCGTAGTCCCCTCTTGCTTAAAGTTAAGTCTCCAACATCACTGGTGATAATTCCACTTTTATGATTCTCAGATGCTTGAACAGTATCAAATTTTCTGCATGTGATTCTAAAAGCAATAGTCAAAAAAATTTACTTAACATTGTATTAAAAATATTTCAGGCCTTTAAAAATGTTAAGTGAATAGAGAAAATCTAGAATAATTTATTACAAATATCTAATGGATTCTCTGAATTGTTAGACATTGCGGAAAAACAAGGAAATAAAAGTATTTAAGGAAATTATCTTCAAGACACTAATATTAAAAGAATGTACAACAAATTATTCCGGGGGGAAATAAAATAAACATTTAACTAACGCCAATTCTAAAGAAAAAAAAAGGACAGCTGATGCCAAGAAGAAACAAATAGATGGTAAATTTAAATTCATTATCAGTAATATATTAAATGTAAAATTATTAAAAACTCCAATTAAAAACAAAGATTACTGGACTGGAATTTTAAAAATTAAAAACAACTACATGGTAATTACAAGTCCATAGTTTGGGATTATTATAAATAAAGCTTCTGTGAACATTCTTATACATATCATTTTTGGATATATAGATTTATTACTCTTGGGAAAATACCTAGGAGTCAAATTGGTGGGTTTTAACAGGTAATAAGGAGTGAAACTGGTGGGTGATAAGGTAAGAAACTTCTGGTTGTCCAAGGTAGTTGTACAATGTTACACTGCAACCAGCAACACATGAGAGAGTTCCAGGCTGGTTAACATTCTCACCAACACTTGGTATTTTCTGAGTTTTAAATTTTAGTCATTTTAGTGAGTAGCATGTGGTATAAAATTGCAGTTTTATTATTTATCTAATGACTAATGATGTTATACATCTCTTCATGTGCTTATTAGACATGCATAGATCATTTTTTGATGAAGGATCTGTCCAACCCTTTTGCCCAATTGCTTGTTAGATACAGAATGATAAAGATATAGATGTAAGCATAAATACATAGCAGGTATTTTCTCCCCATGTGTGGCTGCCTTCTCATTGTCTCAATGGTATCTTTAGATGAGCAGAAGTTTTCAATTTTGATGAGTTCCAATTTATTATTTCTTAATAGTGTGTTATGAAATCTCTCTTTAAAAAAACTTTGGCTACCTCAAGCTTACAAAAATAGCTTTTTACAAAGTTTCTTTAGACCATTTCATAGTTTTTGCTTTTACATTTAAATCTATGATCTACCTCAAATTAATTTTTGTGAATGGTATGAGATAGATTCAGGTTCATTTTATTTCCACACGGATATTCAGTTGTTCCAGCACCATCTGATGAAAAATTTCCTTTCCACATTTAATTACATTGGTATCTTTGGCAAAAATCAACTGACCTTGTATATGTGGAGTTATCTCTGGACCATACTCTGTCACCCTGATCTGTCTGTCTATCTGTACAACAATACTATTTTGACTATATAGCCGTATAGTAAGTCTTAAAAATCAAGCAGAATAAATCCCCTAACATTGTTTCAAGATTGTTTTGACAATCACATTTCCTTATAAATTTTAGAATCAGTTTGTCAATTTTGACAAAAAAAAAAAAGCCTTCTGGAGTTTTGACTGGAATTACACTGTCTCCATAGATTTGGGGGACAACTGATGTATTAACAATATTAAGTTTCCTAGGGATAGCAATAATTTTCCTAGAATTTTCAGTCTATATGTGTTACATACCTTTTAAAAACTTATTCCTAGGACTCAGATCTTCTTGATTTACTCTAGGCAAGGTTATCTCTCTATGGAAATAGGCTTCATATTCACAGAAAATGTGCTAATCCTGAAGGATCTCAGCAAAATATATAAAATTGTAATTGTTTACTTAAGTTGTTGATACCTTTTTACTATAACAGCCAGGTGATCTGGAAAGAGAAATGTCGACCTAAAATGGATTTGATCCTAAAATGAAAAATATAATGTATTCCAATTCTCAACTTTCATTTTGTCATTGCTATATTTCACCCCATCTGTTGTAAGAAACAGAATTCTCAGGCTAATTGCTTTTTAAACAACACCCCAATAAATTAATTCTGAGTACTGGAAAGGAAATATTTATGAGTCTTGATGCTATTTTAAGTAGCATTTTTATTTCATCTTCTAAAAATTAATTTCTAAATATTGACCTTGTATGCCACTAAATTCACTTATTAGTTCTGGAACTTGTTTTGTAGATTCTCTAGGATTTTCTACATCCACAATAATGTAATCTACAAATAAAGAATTTTACTCCTTCCTTTCAAATATTTATGATTTTTAATTCTTTTTCTTGACTTCTAATACTGGCTAAGATATCCAATATAACATTAAATAGAAGAAGTATGAGCGGACATCCCTGACTTGTGCAATATCTTTGGAAAAAACGTCAATAAAATTCCATTAAGTATGATGTCAGCTGTTGGTTTTTCATAAATACCCTTTATTGCACTGAAGAAGTTCCCTTCTTGTCCTAGTTTGCTGGGTTTTTATCATGAATGGGTACTAAATTTTGTCAAATATACTTTTTGCATCAATCAAGATGATTATGCCTTTTCTCCTTTATTCCTTTAATGTGATGAATTACATTGATTTCTGAAATGCTAAACCAACTGTGAAATACTGGTATAAACTCCGCTAGGTTATATTTTCTTTTTATATATATATTGCAAGATTTGACTTTCTAATGTTCTGTTATGGATTTTCTCATCACTGTTATGAGAGATGTGGATTTGTAATTTTCTTTTACTTAATGTCTTTCACATGTTTTGATGCCAAGGGTAATTAATGCCAGCCTCATAAAACAAGGTAGGAGAATGGCTCTTTTTAAAAAGCTTATGCTAAAGGCAATTTTTTAGAGGAAAAAAAAAGAAAGCAATCATTGCCCAAATTTGTATTACTTTTGTTTTAATAGCTACAAATGATTAAAACTACGGTATTGAACAAAGTCAATATATTTTAGAGGAATAAGTATCTTGAAGCTCTTGTTAGCAAACTAATTCCTCTTTTGAAGAGTAAGTCATTCTCTGTTACGGCCCTTTAAATCAATTACTTCACTCGCCTAAAGTGTAACTTTAGGCAAAGGCCAAGGAGTTCCTAACTGCTTTTCCAACAATCTCAAATGTTTAAGAACAGGTAATGCATGTGTTAAAGTAATGATTTACGTAAACATTGCTAAACATCTTTTTCCCCCTGCACTCAAATTATAATCAAATTGGGACAATATTCACTAAGAATATAAAAAGAGTTTTATAGATTTAAATAATAGTTCAATATAATATTAGAGACATCTCAAGGTAGTAGGAAACAACACAGACTTTAAAAGTTAAGATAAGGAATACATTATTTCAAGTTTATGTAGTCAGGAAAGCTTGATAAATTATGAAGGAAGTAAAAGAGCTATATGTTAACAGATACAGGGCGGGCAAAGGTGTGAAGGTTAGAAGGCACAGTGTAAGTTCAGAGAAAAGGGAGCAAGCAAATTTAGCCATAATATCATTGGTAAGAGCACAGATTCTGAAACCAGACTGCCAGGCTTCTGATCTTGGCTCTGAGACTTACTACTTTGTGACTTTGTTACTTAACTTAGTAACTTTGTGACAAGTTACTTAACTTGTTTATGCTCCAATTTCCTTCAAAAATAAGGACAAAACCATGGAACAAACTTCCCACTATGATTGTGTAAATTAAATGAGTTGATGTATGTAAAGTTTTTAGAACAATTCCTGGCACAAGGAAAACGCTCCAGAAATAAGTTAAAAGGAGCATTCACATAACTTCATGAAATAATGCTTCCTGAGGCCAGTCAGATGGCATAAATAAATGAAACAGGTGAACCTGTTTAGAAATATATTGTTTATCATTAAACACATAGGATTAATCTTCATTTCAAAAAAGCAGTGTTCTATGCCATTTTTCTTGAAACATACATTCTCATTCAGGCTAGCTTTCCATCTCCTTTTTTTTTTTTTTTTTTTTTGAGACTGAGTCTCGCTCTGTCACCCAGGCTGGAGTGCAGTGATATGATCTTGGCTCACTGCAACCTCCGCCTCCTGGGTTCAAGTGATTCTCCTGCCTCAGCCTCCCAAGTAGCTGGGACTACAGGTACACGCCACTATACCCGGCTAATTTTTGTATTTTTAGTAGAGATGGGGTTTCACCATATTGGCCAGGCTGGTCTCGAACTCCTGACATTGTGATCCGCCCACCTTGGCCTCCCAAAGTGCTAGGATTACAGGTGTGAGCCACCGCACCCAGCCCTGTCTCCTACTTTTAATACAGACATAAGTTCAAGAAATATTCGATTTTCATTGAATAAGATAAAAACAGTAGTACGAGCACAGTGTTAATTGAAAACTGATGCTCAGTCTTAGATCACGGAGTAACAGAAAGGGGTAGGAACTGTAGGGAACTAGAGAAGTAGGCCCCCACCTAAAGAATGCTAGTGATACATAGTTTCAGGTACTGCTGCCAAGCAATACTAAGGTTCAGTGTTGTCAGATCCTCTCAATTTTCAAGAGAGGCTGAAAATTCAAATTTTTATGTGAAAACTCCTAATTTTTATATGTAGAAAACTGAAAAAAATAAACTGCCACCATGTGGACAACTATTGCATCAGCTAAACAGAAAATACCTGACTAGTAAGTGTACCCCTGTGCTACCGGTCTTCCACCTTTGATTTAAGGTGTGACAGCTAGAATAGTAAATTTGAACTTGAACAAATTAAAGTTAGAGTGAGGTATCTGGAATTAAAATTACAGGGCAGTGTTAACTTTTTTCAATCCATGTCCCTCTACAATGCTTTCTAGTGCTTTTGTTTTTCAGCATAGAAATCAAAAAGTTTTATCAAGTTTTATCAAGTCAATACACTTACCATGTGGTAAGTGTATTAAATATGCTTTTCCAATCTATTCTCCTTTCCACCCAAAGATTCTGATAACATGTCAATGGTTGGTATATCATTTACCTCTCTCTCTCTTTCTTGCCTCTGGTCTCCTTGCCTCCCTCCCTCCCTCTCTCCCCCATTTCCCCATCTGTCTCTCTTCCTAACACACACACACACACAAACACACACACACACACACACACACAGTGACATTACAGGCAATGTGTATCAATGGCGGCCTCAAAAATAATACTGAGGTTTTTTTCCCTAAAAATACTGTAGAGAATTCTGATTCCAGAGCAAAGATTAAAAATAAATATTACCTATAATCTAACTTTCCAGAGACAACTCTATTAACATTTAATAGCATAACATGCTTTCAGTAAGACAATAATGTGATCAAATGTTGTTTCAGGAAAATTAACCTGTACTATCACCAGAACAGATTAAAATATTTTCACAATATATACATGAAAAGTAATTTTCTAATTTTGTATTTGCTGTCGTTATAATATTACTCTTAAGAAGTTTAAACATTAGTGATAGCAAAAATGCTTGAACCCAGAAGAGAAAATGTCATCATTCTCAGAATTCTAAGAAGACCTGAAATTAACGGATCATACATCATTTTTTTTTTCATTTTAAGTGTAAATATTTTAATGGCCATGAAAAAAAAATCACATAAATTTAAGCCCCAGTGCACAAAATCAGGTTATCATTTTTTAATGGCTCACATTTAGGACAGGTTACAAATTCATTTACATGTTCATTTCCTTGAATTTTTATAAAAATATGTCAGCTAAAAGCTCCAAAGCAGAACACAATAAGTACAGAACTCAGCAGTATTTTAAGGGACAATATATGTAAATTTCAGCAGTGTAATGGTCTCTCCTCAAAAGGCTAAAGATGTATCCCTAACAGAAGCACATACTCATTTCTTTAGATTTTGATTAAATCAAACAAACTCAAGTTGCAGGGCATTCTACAACACAATTGGCCTCCTTAAAAGAGTCAACGTCATTAAGAACAAAGAAAAGTTGAGAAACTGTTTCAAATAAAAGACTAAACAGAATTAACAAGATTTAAACATAACGTGGGATCACAGACTGAATCCTGGATCAGAAAGAATGCTTAAAGCACTATAACGTACAACTAGCAATATTTGAATATGGATTGTATAAGAGTACAATAAGAGTATTTTATCAATGTTGAATTTCCTGAATTTGAGCACTGCACTGTGGTTTTATAGAACAGAGGTTGGCCAACTTTTTCTGTAAAGGGCCAGAGAGTGAATATTTTAGGCACTGAGGGCCACATGTAGTCTCTGTCAAACATTCTTCATTGTTTTTTTGTTTTACAGCCTTTAAAAATGTAAAAACCATTCACAGCTCAAGAACTGTACAAAAACAGCCTGAGAGTTGAATGTGGCCCACTAGCCATAGCTTGCCAATCCCTGACATACGCAATGTCCTTGTTCTTAGGAAATACACAATGAAGCATGGAAGAGTAAGCCATAATGTCTATAACTTACTCTAAAATGATTCAGTAAAAATGATAATGATAACATATGTGAGAGAGAAATAAAAAATGTTCCAAATATTCAAAATTAGTAAATGCAGGTGAAAGGCGAAGGGAGTTCACTGTACTATGCTTGCAAGTTTGCTATAAATTAAAAATTTTTTCCAAGTGAAAAGGTAATGTTTAACAAAAACAAAACTAGACAGATGCCCCTAGGAGTTTTGAACCCAGAAGCCTCGATCTGCAGGCACAGGGCATGGTCCCTGTGGCTCAGACACAGAAGAATGAGAAGTCTCATAAAGTAAAAAGAATCCTGTCATATTTCAATACATACCCATGGGTCCAAAGGTATCTAGATTCTCCTGTCATCACCAGCAAACTCCGACGAGGCAACATAACTGGCACTGCAGTACCATCTGGGTGCTTAAAATCCATGACAATCTTGAAGCAAAGATAAAAGCATAATGATCAATCCAAAGTTTCATATACTCCAAGGATAAGAATGATTAACAGAGTTTGGCTATTTTTCTAGGCTAACAGAGATTAAAACATAATAATGCTTGTAGAAAAGCATAGCACAGTGGTTCTCAAATTTTACTGTACATGAGAATCAACTGAATGACAAAAAAAATGGTATTTCATCCACAGAGATTCAGAATCAGCAGGTCTGGAGTAAGGCTCAGAAATCTACATATCTAATAATCACCCCATGAAATTATGAAGCAGGTGGTCTCAGGATACACCATAGAAAACAGCAGAGTAGAGGTCAAACACAGGGACTTTGGAGCTGAAACACTAATATCCTGACTCTTCCATTTATTAATCACGTGACACAGGACAAGTCATTTAACCCCACTCTGCTTCTCAACTCTTACAGTATTTTACATAAATTATATAGACAATTATAAAAATAATCACATATAATCCATTAGATTATATGAGATTTTGCACCTTTAAAGTAATGTAACATACTGGGATTAGAGGCTGATTAATAAAGAGACAATAAAAAAAAAAAACAGGGACATTTTCAGCAACTTTTCCTAAGTTATGCTCAAATATTATTCTGAATAGCAACCTATAAGGATAAAATATCCAAGAAAATGCTTGTGTCCTAGGAACCCATCAAAAACCAAATACTTCAGTCTAAAAATAGCAGCAGCTGACAAATATGAATTAAAAAGGCTTACTACAGGGCTGAAAACTATTCTTTTAAGTGAACAAATCAATCCATTTGAAAAATAGATATGACAACTAACTGTAAGTAGGATGAAAAGAATTTAGCATAGTACCTTCCTTAATGGTAAACCTGCACAGTACCCGGTACAAAGTAAACATTCCATAAATGTTAGCTACTATTACTATTAATAGTAATATTGGATCAAATGAGATAATACACATGAAAATTCTCTGTAAACTATAGTTTTCTTCCTTTCTAACCTATCCTTCCAATCTAAGTATGGAAAATAAAGTAAGGTGATAAGAGTTTAATTTCCTAACAGTTATCTGTTCCAAATGTCTACATATAATTCCATATAGTCATACCCTGAAAGCATTCAAAACACCAGAGATTAATTCTGAAGTTTTTAGGGATGAAGTGTATTGAGACTTGCAACTTTCTTAAAATGTATACATAAAAGATGGACCAATAAACAGACAGAGGGATGAGAAGATGGTTAGATTTGGTAAAGCAAGTATATTAAAATGTTAATTGTAGAATCTAGGTAGTAGATAAAGAAGTATTTACTGTACAATTCTTCAACTTTTCTGTATGAAAATATTCATAATTGGCTGGGCGTGGTGGCTCACACCTGTAATCCCAGCACTTTGGGAGGCCGAGGTGGGCAGATCACTTGATGTCAGGAGTTTGAGACCAGCCTGGCCAACATGGAGATACCCTGTCTCTACTAAAAATACAAAAAATTAGCTGGGCATAGTGGTGGGCACCTGTAATCCTAGCTACTCAGGACGCTGAGGCAGGGGGATTGCTTGAACTCGGGAGGCGGAGGTTGCAGTGAGCTGAGTTCATGCCACTGCACTCCAGCCTGGGCAACAGAGTGAGACACCGCCTCACAAGAAAAAAAAAATTTCATAATAAATTGTTGGGGGGAAATGGGAAAACCACAGTGGCCCCTTGTTAAATCAATTTATAAAGGTTTCAATTTTCTTAATAGAAGCCAAGGCCCACACCTAGGAAAGAATAATGAGCATATTTATTACTAGAGACAATTATCGGTGGCTTAAAGGAAATCCATGTCCAGATATCCAGATGAAAACCATCATGATGGGAAAATATTCTAGAAGACTAGACTCTAGTTCATTAAACAAATATTTATTAATCATTGGGGGAGATATCAAAGGCTACAATAGTGAAGAGAGACAAGCTCTATGTCCACCTAGAAGTTACAGTTTTTGGCCAATATTCAACATGTTTTACAAAGACACAATACATATGTATTTGTGAAATTCAAACTTATTCCCTCCCGTCAACAGAGTAATGATTTCCAAATAGGAAAATTTCAGCTTAAACAAGTCATTAGATCTCACAAGAGATATAGGAACATGATATTAATTAATTTTGAAACACTTGTCCTGGCATATACAAGCCAAGTTTCAAGGAGGAAAAATACACAACTAAATAAGCTAAATATTTTCCTTTTTCTGTATCAAACTGACCATTCCTCATCTTTTTTTTTTTTCCAATAGGCTTTTGGGGAACAGGGGGTGTTTTGTTACATGGATCAGTTCTTTAGTGGTAATTTCTGAGATTTTAGTGCACCTGTCACCCAAGCAGTGCACATTGTACACAATGTGTAGTCTTTTATCCCTCACCGACCCCCGACCCTTTCCCCCAAGTCCCCAAAGTCCAATGTATCATTCTTATGCCTTTGCATCCTCATAGCTTAGCTCCCACTTATGAGTGAGAACATACGATGTTTGGTTTTCCATTTCTGAGTTATTTCACTTAGAATAATGGTCTCCAATTCCATCCAGGTTGCTGTGAATGTCATTATTTTGTTTCTTTTTATGGCCGAGTAGTATTCCATTGTCCATATATACCACATTTTATTTATCCACTCGTTGATTGATGGGTATTTGGGCTGGTTCTGTATTTTTGCAATTGCAAATGGTGCTGCTATAAACATGTGCGTGCAATTATCTTTTCTGTATAATAACTTCCTTTCCTCTGGGTTAGATATCCGGGAGTGGGGCTGCTGGATCAATTGGCAGATCTACTTTCAGTTCTTCAAAGAATCTCCACACTGTTTTTCATAGTGGTTGTACTAGTTTACATTCTGACCAACAGTGTAAAAGTGTTCCCTTTTTACCACATCCCTGCTAACATCTTTTTTTTTTTTAATGGCCATTCTCCCAGGAGTAAGGTGGCATTGCATTGTGGTTTTGATTTGCATTTCCCTGATAATTAGCAATGTTGAGCATTTTTTCACATGCTTGTTGGCCAGTTGTATATCTTCTTTTAAGACTTGTCTATTCATGTCCTTAATCCATTTCTTGATGGGATTGTTTGTTTTTTTCTTGCTGATTGAAGTTCTTAACTTTATCTTTGAACTTGGGTTAAATGAAGTCTGATGTAACAATGGAGCATGGGCTTGAGCAAGGAAATACATGCAATATGCTTGTCCACAGTTCCTTGAGGCACATTTGGGTAATACGTCCACAATGTCCCAGGAACACATACAGTGTGAGAGTTCACTGAGACTCAGAGTTCACAGTAAGCACTTTATGTCTACCACTGAGTGAGTGGGTACACTGACAGCCTAGAGGGTCCACCAGAACTTGATTCAAATGTAGAAAGAAGACAATGGTGTTCTAAGAAACACAAGCAATCAAGTGTTAAATTAAATTTAGCCCAAAGTTGCCTCCTTGTAAGTTCAGCCTAAATGTTTCTTCACACATACTTCATACATAGAACTGTAATCTAACTGGATGTCTAAACAGACTGCTGCCTACTCTTTTACCAATCACTGAGTTTCACACAATAAAGGTGGCCATCTGTTCAAACCATGTCCAAATAAGGCAAACACCAAGCTGTAACTAATCCAGGTGTTTCTGTACCTCACTTCCGTTTTCTGTATGTCACTTTACTTTTTCTGTCTGTAAATTCTCTCCAACCACTCAGCAGCACTGGAGTCTCTCTGAATCTATTCTGGTTCAGGGTGCTGCCCGATTTATGAATCATTCATTGTGCAATTAACTTGATTAAATTTAACTTGTCTAAAGTTTTTCTTTTAACACAAGGAACCCCACCATCATATCCCTTCTTATTCATGTTACTTCCCTATGTTAGCCAACTGCTTAACAGTGAAAATGATAATGTAGAAGAACCCATAACGACAGGACAACCTGAAGGCTGAAAGAAAGAGCTCAGAGTAGTGGATCAATGCAACAAGCCAAAAATGAAAGTTGATCACTTATTGTGATATAATATTATAAACAAAGGTTTAAAACCTGAGGAAGCACCAACTCCCCCCAGCCCCATTTTTCTCCACTGTACACTGCATGACTTGAGGGTGAGGTGGATCGTCGTGAATGTGGAGATTGTCTCACTGCTGAGGGGGCCCCAAATGAAAGGTTCCGGCAGTGTTATAAACTCAGCGGTCAGGGAAGGGTGAGGGGGAAGGACTAGGAATTGAAAAGTAGCTAGTACTAAGTCAGACTAAGGAAGGTATCGTTGAGGTTTCCAACTCCTTCCTCCACAAAAAGGCCTTGGCAGAGGTGCCTGAAGAGGACCTCAGCCAAAGACCTCAGATAAAGAGATCGAGGAATGAAGGTGTCTGGGCTAGGAATGCAAATAGGCATAAGAGCATGACCAGCCAGGGAGGTTTGACCCCTTCATTACAACTTCACTTAGACTGTAATGCATTGGCTGTGCATCAAGTCTACTATGGGGAGGGCAGCTTCCCGCCATGAGGCCACCAGGTAAAGCCTTTGTCATTGCCTATGGTGAGGCCTGAAAAATCACATGGGGTTTCAGCCTGGAGCCAGACTCCTCAAAATTCATAATTCCATTTCCTTCCAGTCCTTCCTTACTCAGCAAACAGAAGATAGACAATGTTAGCAGAAGGTGCTCAAATCAAGAAGTGAAACAAAAATGGCTATTGTTGAGTTAGTTTTGTGCAGTGTTTCCACTATTCTGGTAAAAATGATCACAAATGAATGTACAAGTACAAAATACAAATTGTTTAAGTTTGGTGATTCCCAATAGCAAAGACATGGAATCAATGTAAATGCCCATCAATGATAAACTAGAACAAGAAAATGTGGTACATATACACCAGCATGGAATACTATGCAGCCATAAAAAGGAATGAGATCATGTCCTTTGCAGGGACACAGATGGAGTTGGAAGCCATTATCTTCAGCAAACTAACACAGGAACAGAAAACCAAATACCACGTGTTCTCACTTATAAGCGGTACCTGAATGATCATAACACATGGACACATTGAGGGGAACATCACACACTGGAGCCTGTTGGAGGGGGGTGGTGGAGGAAGGGAGAGCATCAGGAAGAATAGTTAATTGATGCTGGGCTTAATACCTATGTGATGGGATGATCTGTGCAGCAAAGCACCATGGCACATGTTTACCTATGTAACAAACCTGCGTATCCTGCACATGTACCCCAAACTTAAAATAAAAGTTGAAGACAAAAAAAAAAAAAAAAAATTGGTGATTCCACACAAGTTAGATGTTCTTACATTTGCATTTAAAACTAGTAAAATGCATGCCATTGCATGAAGAAAAATAGTAAAATTCATGCCAATAAATCAAAATTTAGATTTATTTACACTGATGGCACTAAATAGAAAACACAAATCACTTTGACGAGATGAGAAAGACCACAGAAGGAAAAGCTTTATACTTTAGTGCCTTTCTGGTCCATTTTCCTATGTTCTGAATAAGGAGTCGACATTTTCATTTGGACCTGGGCCCCACAATTTATATAGCCGGCCTTGGAAGGTCTGCATTTTTTAAATGTTGTCAATCTATTTTATGACTACAAAACACAAAAACACAATTTCCTCATATGCTTATAAAGCCCCCATCTTGAACAGATAAATATTCTCTCCTATTTTATTACAAATTTTCTGGCACATTTTAGCCTTTATATCTCTGAAATTTATTTTGGCATATAATTTGACAGTATAGTTTTTTTAAATTTAGATATAATTTTACTTATAAAATTAAATGTAGGCTTCCTATGAAAATTAAATTTTTCTTACCACATTCCATCATCAAAATAAAGTATTTTCAGTATCATCACATTTAAAGTATCTGTACTTTAACTAAATGCTTGTTAAAATACCACAAAATAAAAAGACTTTAAAAAACTGTTCAATCAATAAAGTTCCCCTGAAACTGCTGAATCATTCTGCCATGTGAAAATTGTGCTCCACAGGAGCTTTTCCAATTATTCTTTTTGTTTTTACCTATTTTCTCTATTTTCTGAGATGGCAGAGTCAATAAAGATCTAGTGCCCAGCAAGCTTACAGGGCATGACCGAGGATAATGTTCAGTCCTAAGCAAACAAAAACCTTAGACATTCTCATCTTATACAACTTTCACATACCCAAAATACAACAGAACAAAAATGCCAGACACAGTTATCAATCTATCAAACAAGAAAAGTTAACATTCATAACAGAAAAGCACATGAAGGAATAAACAGATTTCCATGTTGCCTAAATAGGATAAAGAAGAATATATTGCTACTGAGAATACTTCTGAGAAAGAAGACAAATTTAATCCTGATCCTTAATGGTTAGAAAGAGGCCGAGATCATTAACCCTTTAAGAGAAATCCCAAAAGAATATCTGGACAAGCGACAATATGATGTGAAAAACGATGTGTGATTCATAGAGAATGATAAAAGCTAAGAGGGTAGAACTTACTATATTTAACTAGAGAAAATATTTCATAGCTGAAAGTCCACCTGTTTCCCATAGTCTACCAAACACAAATATTTTATAGTTGTGCTAACAATTTCGTTTGACCCAAATGAAATAAGAGTTTGCTTTTTATTTTAAATAGCAAAGAGGAAATTCCACAAAAAGTGATATCCCCAGAAGTACACTTTGCTAAGAGTAACTGGAAGAAAAGCTTGCTGGTATTTCCAGGGCAGAGTCATTGACAGTAATTTTGCCCTGGAGACACCTTGGAGACTAATGGCTGATGCTAGTGACCTTTAAACCTTCTACCTATGCCATATGGCCTGCTCCTTTAGAACAGGTTAAAATGAAGGCCCACTGGCTGGGCGCAGTGGCTCACGACTGTAATCCCAGCACTTGGGAGGCCAAGGCAGGCAGATTACTTGAGGTCAGGAGTCTGGCCAACACGGTGAAACCCCATCTCTACTAAAAATACAAAAAACAGCCGGACGTGGTGGCAGGTGCTTGTCCCAACTGCTTAGGAGGCTGAGGCAAGAGAATCGCTTGAACCCAGGAAGTGAAAGTTGCAGTGAGCCAAGATTGCGCCATTGCACTCCAGCCTGGGCAACAGAGGGAGACTCTGCCTTAAAAAAAAAAAAAATCAAGGCCCACCACAAACCTGTTTCCCTTCCCTGATTCCTACTGGTAAGGGATGTTTAAAAAACAACAACAAAAAGCAAAAATGGAAAACAACGCCCACACACAGGAGACTTAAATCCATTGGCTAAATTTCTTGAAAGTTAGAATCCCCAAATTACAAAGTCTTATGAAACTCGAAGGAAAAGTGGCAATGTCACCAACACATTCTGTAACCCTGTAACCAACGTACAGGACTTCCCATTTGAAAGTGACTAAAAGAAAACAAGTTCTATTCCCTTGTCCTGCAGCCAGCAGCAATTTCATAAAGTACAAGCCTCAATAACCTGGTCATGCGAGGAGAAAAACTGCACAGGATGGTGCCCTATGGCATCAAAGAGTGGGCGCTGAAGTGTTACGGGCAGCAGCTAAATACCACTGTGGTCCAAAGGCACTTATTTCTCATTGCTACTGAGAGAAAATGAGAGGCAGAACATCGTTTGACGCTTCTGGTGTAGAAACTTTCCTAGTTGATCAGGTACCATGCACACATTTAGGGTTTACATCTGGAAATGTGCCTGCAGTACTGCATATGTGAAATAGGCAAAATTAGATCCAGCAAAAATTTAAAAAGAAAACACCACAAAAAGATCTACTGTATAGCAAAAGTCAGCAAATTCCACCTTTCAAATACAACTCTGACCTCCAAAACTAGGTCTCAGCTGCTGAACAAATAGATTCTGCCCTCTCTTCCTCTTCACCCCCAAAAACAAATGGCTTTGAACTGTTTTGTCTAGCTAAGCTCAAGTGTAATGTAAAATAAAAATAAAAGGCATCTTTTTAGCTAATGATCTAGACACACTGTCAAATGGCACAATAGAGAACAAAATATATGTTGCATAACTGGAAAATAAGCTAAAAAAGAAAATACTAAATTGGAGACACTTTAACCATCATTGTATATTCAATATTATAAATGCTTACCTTGATGCCTAACAAATAATATGCTTATGTTGATGTGTTTGCGCTGAGACCACTTGCTTTGAGTTCTCACTTATCGCACCATGGCTTCATTTGTTTGCAGGAACCATGAAGTGAAATCCACCACCATTCAAAAATGGGTTCACAAACCACCTCAATAAAATTAAGTTTTACTTTATATATGAAAAGGTTATAGAGGTAATAAAATATTTTAGCTTAAAAATATTTTAAATTGTATCTTTGTTTACTTGTTAGGGTCTGTCTAGTACATGATATTCAACAAATATTTTTGAATGAATGAATGAATTCATCATAAATAATGTATTTTTACAAATAGGGTGGTGTATATTTTATATTTGGACAGAAGACTTTCTAAATTCTATTTGTTTGTTCTCTGGGCTTTCCTCCTTAAGCAAAATAAACCATCAGATTCACAAAGAACCAAAATGAGACAGCTAGAGTAACAAGAACAACAGTCACGGGTATATCTATTCCTGAGGCCCTAGATTGCTCCCCATGAGGAAAAGTTCACTTAATATAGCATCTGCCACAGTCTCTAGCATAGAATAGTTGGCTATTGGCAGTAATGATCATGGTAATGGTAGTGCTGATGGTCAAAGGAGTAGAAGTCATAGCAGCTACTATTCATATTACTAACTGCATATCAACTCCCGATGACAATCAAAATGCAAGTAATACATGTTGACTTCAATTTAAAACAGAAAGCACCAAAATTTTCTCCATGGTCAATTAAAAGTTAAATTGGGATAAGCTAAAACCCAAGTCCCCCAACTAGTCCAGTGTTTAATTCAGCCCTGGTACAAACATGCCAGGATCTGAAACTAATACACATAGCCTTGAACTTCTTCAGTTTCTAGTATTGCACCGGAATATTTAATTGAATGATAATTAGAACTGCCAGTGGGGGCCTATATTCATTTCTATTTATCCTTTGTCTTAAAGAATAAACCTAAAGCCCCACTGCCCTTAGAGTTGATACTATACAGCTTTAGCACTTCAGCATTTTCTAACTCAATGGTATAAAATCCTAGCTATATAACACAATCACCTGTGAGCTTTCTATAAATATAGAAAGCCAGCCTTCATATCAGACATTCTGAATCAGAATAAGACACAGTACCTGCTCTGGAAAAAGACAGCCTAGTAGGGGAAACAGAAAAAAAAAAAAATCACAGGGACCTCAAATACTCAAATATCAGAAATAGGCTATAAAACAAAGATGCTTGCCATGTTTAAAGATATAAATGCTAAGCTTGAACATTTCAGCAGGGAACAGAAATGATAAAAAAGAGACCCTGTAGATATAAAGAAAAACCAGGCATTCTAAAACAGAAAAATGCCATAACTGAAATTAGGATATCAATGAATGAGCTTAACAGCACATCAACACAGCAAAATAAAGAACTAGTGACAGAAGAAACTATTTGGAATAAAGCATGGAGAGACAAAAGACAGAAAACACAGAAGACAGGATAAGTAAAATAAAAAATGTAGAAAAAAAGGTAAATGAAGAAAGAATGGGGCAAGGGCAAAATCTACAGAGGCAATGACTAAGCAGTTTCCAAAATTGATGGAAAAACTCAATCTACAGATTCAAGAAACCTGGTAATTCCCAAGCAGAATAAACAAGCCCATCAAAATAAGCAGAATAAGCAGGATCATAAAAATAAAACAAAAGGTAAAAGAAAAAAAATCTTAGAATCCAGAGAAATAAACAACAGTCACCCTCAAATGTAACAAGAACAATAACATAAGCCACAAAAAAGTTAAATGAAATCTTTAGTGCATGAGGAAAACTTAGCGCATGAGGAAACTTGTGGGAGTAATGGGTATGTTCATCATCTTGAGTGTGGTGAAGGCTTCATGAGCATTTATTAAGTATGTGCAGCCCTTGGTACATCAATTACATCTCCACAAAGCAGTTTTTAACAGAAAACATGGGATGCAATAAAGCAGTACTTAAAAGCAAAATTTATAATCCTAGAAATACATGTCAAGAATATTTGACAACAGCCAGGTGCAGTGGCTCATGCCTGTAATCCCAACACCTTGGGAGGCCAAGGTAGGGCAGACTGCTTGAGCCCAGGAATTCAAGACCAGCTTGGGCAACATGGTGAAACCCCGTCTCTACAAAAAATACAAAAATTAGCTGGGCATGGTAGCTCGTGCCTGCAGTCCCTGCCACTAGGATGGCTAGGGTGGGAGGGTCGTTTGAGCCTGGGAGGTCGAGGCTGCAGTGAGCCATGAGTGCACCACTGCACTCCAGCCTGGGCAATAGAGCAAGACTCTGTCTCAAAAAAAAAAAAAAAAAAAAAGGAATATTTGCCATGTTCTGAATGTTCTAATGACAGTGGGCTCATTAACCAGAGCAGGAAACCCAGAAAGGGCAAAGATTTTGTTCTGTATAGGAGAATGACAGTGGGCGGTGAATGGCTGAAAACAAAGATGATGAGCTTTGATTTAGACAAGTTGAAATCCCTTTTAGAATGTTGGATATAAGCCGAGGCAGGTGGGTCACAAGGTCAAGAGTTCAAGACCAGCCTGGCCAAGATGGTGAAACCCTGTCTCTATTAAAAATAAAAAAATTAGCCAGGCACGGTGGCGGGCACCTGTAATCCCAGCTGCTCAGAAGGCTGAGGCAGAGAATTGCTTGAACTCTGAGGCAGAGGTTGCAGTGAGCCAAGATCGCGCCACCGCACTCCAGCCTGGACAACAGAGTGAGACTTCAACTCAAAAAAAAAAAAAAAAAGAAAAGACTGTTAGATATTCAGGGCTAATATCTGAGGGGAAAAAAAATCAAGGTTGAAAGTATTTCTGCATCCCCTAGAATGCACAGGACAATGCTGGTCATATAAGTAAAAGTTCTTTTAACCAACATCCATTTAACCAACCAACATGCTCCATTCCTTCTATAATGTGTACCCATGCCCGGAATATTTGTTGATGACAGACAACTCTCCAATATGTTCATGCACTTCTATTCTCACCAGTAGAGCTATACGCTTAACAAGTCAAATTGTGTATGTTCCCAAATCACTGTGCCAGTTACCCTAATCATTATAATTATTTAACTTAATTTAATATTACATAAATGAATGAAAATTAAGTGAGAAAAGACAGCATTTTTCCATAGAAGCCAAGTTGAATATTGTAGAATGACTCAATAAAGGCAAAAAATAAATATAATGTTCCAACAAATGTGAAAATTGGATTACAAAATATTGGAAATAAAAACATCAAATGTAAAACCCCACAATCAGATGGTTTCACGTCTTTAAACGTTTGCTTCACTTTAAAGAAATGAAACTGGAAAGACAAAGCACACTGTGGCCCCTCACAGAAGCAAAGACCTTGGCCTGACAACAAAATATTGATGAGTGAATTTATATGTGTTAAGTTAAAACGGCTGCAGTATGTATGTGTCTTTTATTATTACTATTCCCTAATTTAAGTGCAGCCGACTGGTAGTTTCAACTATATCACCTAAGCAGGCTTCTACTGTAGTTTTCTGAACTCCATTGATGTTTCTAAATTTTATTCCAGTTCTACAATCTAGATGGAGTGATATAATGCTGTTTCTTGCTACACAGTAAATGCACATCGTTCTAACTGAAAAGATGGAAGAATCGGTACTCCAAAGTCTCCAAATACAGCAGCATGTTCTATTTTATGATGTCATGCCGTGAAACAGACTTTGTTAGCAGCCTGTTGGCTGAAACAGGTATATTTCTTTGCCATTACCCTTATTGAAGGGGCTTGAATAAAGGAGTTCCTACTCCACAGAAAAAAGATAAAGAGTGCATGTTAAGAACTGTCAGCACTGAGTCTTTTTTGCCCAGTTTATGCAAAAGAGAATGCTGACTTCCAAAAGATCCTGAAACATAAACACAAAAATAATTGAATCTTCAGAACGTAAGTTCTGAAGGAAAGTGCTTAAAAGTGAAAAATAGAATTCAATGTATAAAAAGTGACATGATCAAACAAGGCAGAGCATTTATTTATTTCTGGCCTACAAACCAGCAGATCTACTTGTCTACTCCAGAAGTTTTGAATGTTAGAGACCCGTAGGATAAAAGGAAAAATGAAGATTGGCCCAATGCCGCTTTAATTATACTATAACGCAACTAAAGAACCCATGTGAGAGTTACGCTCTTTTTCCACATCTACATCAAAATACATGTACAGCCATACAAAAGTCACCATGGCTTTAGATACAAACCACACACACACACACAAACACAAAGATGGAGAAATATACACCCACCAGGATGGCAGATCACTCTTTTTACTGCTAAGGGCACTACAGAGACAGAGTAAAAAATTCACAAATAAGCTATAAAGAATGAGAGAAAGGAGTGAGGAGCTACACAGCAGAGACAATCCATTTTTCAGAACTTCAGGAAATGTAAATATTCCAAGGACTCTCAGATAAGAATAAAGTGTGGGGCCTGGAATCAAGATAAAAACTAAAAGAAGAGATTGTTTGGCTTCTGAGGCTGTAAACATTGCTTATATAGGCAAATATTGAGGGCTGAATTTGAGGTTGGAGATGAAGCCAGTATGTCTGCGGTCCAGACAGTATTGTTGTTTTAAGTGGTATAAAGAAAATGTCTGGGTGTTTTTTCCAGTTTGTGCTAAAGATCAGAAAATAATGAAACATTTGTCCATTAAAACAAGAAACTCTTAGAACAGACGTACCCTGTGAGTCATTCTGATTGACCAGACTGAGAATACAAAACAAAAAACAATGACTAAAAAAACCCATTCAGCTAGGTATTTCAAGATACTGCATAAATAATTTTTACTCAGTACCCTATCACAGGAGATCAGGCAGGACTCAATAGGTATTTGCTGATAGCAAGAGCCTGGAAAGAGAGCAGGAAATATACTTGAAAGATGTGGCCCTCTATAGCAAACATTCAGCAAATGGGGTCTTTACTACCCAACTATCCAACTATCCCCATCCACCAAGTTGCAAAAGTCATCATAATAAGAAATATTTACTGATAAACAGACTTCCATAAAATTAGTACTTGCCCAAATCTCTCTCTCTCTCTTCAATATCAGCAGCTATCTCTGCCCATTATGGTAATCCCTTTGGTCAGTCTTTCAGTGAATGCTGATTATATAAATATTAGCCAGTGTAATTCAAATACAAAACTAATTGAAATTGCAATTCTCACAAAAGAGGGACTTCCCAAAGTTGATAAAAGGGATGTCAGAGAGCCATTTAAATCATATGCAAATCCATTAAACATTTGAAAATCTGGGAGAGTCAGTACTTTCACAACGAAGAGAAAAATAATGCAAACAACACAACAATGATGCACTCTATATAATCAAGCTATAAAAGTCAAATAAAGGAATTTTTATCTTGCTATCATACTTTATCAGAAAAAAATACCAAAAATAAAGTTCATGTGACTCATTCTTTGTTCTAAAACATTAGTACATAGTTGTAATATAATCTAAAAATTGTTAAATAAAATTTTTCTCTAAAAACATCTTCATAAATTTTAGTTTCATTTTCCCAGGTAAGTCCTAATCAAAAGTTCTCTTTCTTATTTATAATAGAAGTTAGGTACTGGTTTTAGGGAGATGCGCATTAAGTAGTTATTTTCATTGTCAGTTGACCAACTCTTATGGTACTTGGTGAACTGAGTATCTACGCAACAACATTACTAGTTTATTATCATAAAAGGTTATAGCAAGGGCATCTCTCAAAACATGCCTGGCCAGCAAAGGCAGGCTGCAATTTACAGCAGGACAAATGTATCAGTGAGGGATTACCTAAAAACAAAAGCCTAGTAGACTTCACAGGTGTACGTTATTATTATATATCCTGATGCAGCCTACTCCTTGGATATTTCCCTAAGCTCATCCTCAGTTAGGGGAGCAGTTAGTATTTGAGATGGAAAGAAACTGGTTGGTTCCTTGATGAAATCACTGACCTGGGCCAACAAGTTGAAACTTTTGGAACCAGCCTTCCTCGAGACATCTTGTTATATGAGATATTAACTTGTTTTGCTGCGTAATCATTTTTATTTGGGTTTTCTGTTATTATTTGCAGCTAAAATCATCCTCACTTATACACATATCACACATATTTCAAAGGTACAAAAGCCTTAAAGAAAATCACAACTTAGTTGTAGAGGGAAAATTAATATGTTTGAAAAAAATCAAGACTGTTTTTGCTTAATATAAAATGTACACTATTTTTAGACATTCTATAAGAATTTTAAGAATATGCTCCAGTAGTCATAAATATAAAGCATTTAAGACTTATATTAAAGTTAAGAATACCTCACGGGAACACCATGAGTTGGAACATTTAAGAGTTGAAAGAGATCTTAGAAATTTCCTGGGAAAGAGAGAAAGTAAAGAATTAAATATAACGTCAATGACTTTTGCTGAGTCTTTGATGTTATATTTAAGTCAAACAAAACAAAAAAAGCATTACAAAAAACCAAAACAATAATGCCACTGACAAAATTATTACAATGAAATGGAAGCTACGATAGGCATTACAGGAAAGTTCTTAAAACAACTGAGGATGTCAAACATGAGAAAATAAAGAAATAGGGCCGAAGGTATAGTACTCAGATTCTAGGTGTGGAGCAAGGTGCTAGGAGAAAATTCGAGTAATTACACATCATCAATCAATAAATAAAACAGAACGGAACAAGGTGCAAGAGTGGAAAGTCATCTCTTTCATGACCACTTGAAATCCTACTTCTAGGCCATGGGAACATGAGCTTCCTCCTGTTACAGAAGTGAAGGCTTTAAGTAAGGAGCCCTAGAGCAGATACACCTCAAGGAGCCTTTACATGCATGAACTGCTCTGAGTTTGAAAAACACTTTCACATACATTACCTCATTTTATTTCTATCACAATCCTTCAGCCAGGAAAGAAATATTATTAATCCCATTTTTAGATGAAATAAAGGCCCCAATTTAGTAGACTGTTTTAAATAGTATTACAAGCTGAAACAAACATTATAAACTTAAAATTATAAGAGCTTTAAGAAGAATATGTTCAAGTAATCATACAAATAAACTTTTTTTTCAAAATTACAATTCACTTACCCTCAAAGGTATCTTTTAAAAGAAAATCTACTGTTCCTGTCATAACTTATGCACACTTTCCAGCCATTACAAAGATGGCTTTAACCAAAAGTCATTCAAATTGGCAGCTGAAAATTATATGCCTCCAGAGACACCAAATAGAGATAATGAATGCAGCAGATTTTCAGTTCAACTAAAGGGCAAATTTTCCCTTCTCCACAATTTCTAATTAAAAACTGTGCAATGATCTTCTAGGGCATTGGGGGGGGGATATTGAGTCCTCATTTGTCACATCTCCCTGGGAAGGGAGGGAACTTCCCTAGGAATAAAAAGTAGAAACACTCCTAGTTTTTTCCCACCCCTTCACTGACAACTCTCCAGGGAACGCCTTTGCTTATTGGTTACCCTGAAGCCAAGCTCACGTGGCTCAGCCCTTTCCTCTCGTTTTCAGGGCCAGCTGGTTATGAGCTAACACAGCATATGAGCTAACACATATCCTGTTAGAGGAGCTCCTTCGTGTCCTGTTATAGGAACAGCCTCTGCCTCCATGGGGAAGGTCTCCAGTTGTCCAGCTATGCCAGTGACAAGGTCAGTATGTCTCCTTAATTCAGAGGTGTAGTATTAACAAGTTCACTTGGCTACAGATCTAAAGTCATGTTCTGCCATCAGTTTTCTCAGTAGTAAAGTTAATACGCTAATCTCCAATTATCTTTTGTCTCATTTCTCAGTTGGCTACACAGTTGGAAGGAAAACGTGAAGATGTCCTTTACTGGTCCCTAAAGCTAGAAGCAAGGATAGGAGGTAAAAACAAAAAAGAAACCAGAGAGAGAAGAGTGCTTTTTCCTCCCCGATCTCATTATTTTTTAAAGCGCCTGTATTAAGAATCTACACACATAGTTAATAAGATGGTTCTGTCTTATCAAACACCACTAATTGTCAAGTCACAGTATCAACATGACTACACAAGCTCGGGAAAGGTTAAGAGGCCAAAACACTGAAGATCTAATGATGGAAACTATACAAATATGGGAAAACAAAAATGAATAGTTTTTGCCTCCAGGAACAAGATCAGAATTTGATACAGCCTCTAGTTAGATTAGATGACCTCATGTTTTAAGGACTCTGGTAGATTTAAAACTCTGATTTTCAATTTTTTTGGAGTCAGAGTCTCACTCTGTTGCCCAGGTTGGAGTGCAGTGGCGCAGTCTCGGCTCACTGCAACCTCTGCCTCCCAGGTTCAAGTGATTCTCCTGCCTCAGCCTCCTGAGTAGCTGGGACTACAGGCGCACACCACCACGCCCAGCTAATTTTTTTTTAATTTTTAGTAGAGACGGGGTTTCACCGTGTTAGTAACGATGGTCTCGATCTCCTGACCTCGTGATTCGCTCGTCTCAGCCTCCCAAAATGCTGGGATTACAGGCATGAGCCACCACACCCAACCTAAAATTATGATTTCTATCCAAAAATCTGCCTGTAGGTTGCGTGGATTACTTCACATGTAATATTTTCTTTTAGTGGCTCAAGCAAAGTGCAGCTTCAGAAACAAATCAATGAATAAACATGAACCTCTTATTCTTCATCTATAAAAATGAAGATATTACCCTCTACTGCTCAGAGTTTTTGAAGGGATTGAATCAGGTAATATATGGAAAAAGTTCACCAAAACTCGGAATACACATTTTAATTTGTTTCCTTTTTCTATGGCATGAAGCTAGTATCTTTTGCCACTAGATGGCAATGCTGCACCAGTAGGTCAAAAATGGGCCACATTGCACCAAGGAAAGTCTAGATCTTATTTAACTGCTAAAAGTTTCCTGTAAAAAATTAGATTTCAAGCTGTTTTCCTGGCATCTGATGAGGTGACAGAAAAAAATTTCGACATTTAAAAGACGAAGACATTCAAAAGAAACCAAAGTGCTAATGGTGCTCTTATTTTTCATTTTTAAATCCTAATTCATTAAGAATGTGGATGATCTTTGAAAAGGGCATTGTACAAGGTAAGATATATGATGATAGCTAATAAAAATGACCATTTACCTCTGACCCCAAACTGAGAGAAACGATCTCATCCTCAAAAGCAGAATGTGTGTCAATATGAGCGGGAATTCCTGAGATGGAAAACAGGACAACACGTCACTTCATTTTTCCTTTTAGTAGATTTAAGATGGCTGTAAATATAGCCTTATGCTGTTATGGTGACAATATTGCTTGGTAATCAGGAAGGTACTATAATTTTGGTTAAAAGGAAGCATTTAGGGTGAATGTGACTAAAATATATTAAAATAAATATAAACTAAAAATATCTTAACTTCAAGTTAAAGTGCCATTGGGGTTTGATCTAAAATTAAGGCTCAGGAATCACTGATTAACTAGGACACTTAACCCAATTTCAGCCCAAGAGGAAAATGTGAAAGAAAAATACAAAAGTCATTTTTACCCTCAAACACTGGATTCCCAGGTACTTGCAGAACAAAAGCAATAATCAGGTATAAAGACTAGGCATATCAATAATTACGATATGGACTTCTCCATCGATCTGTCAATTTACATTAATTGCACACCTCTTAAGTAAAAGAAATGTTGCTACACAGTGAGGGTATACAAAGCTAGTAAGAGGGTCCCTGTCCTCAAAGAGCTTACAAGCCAAGGGAAAGACAGCTAGGTAAGACAGGTAAAGAAGAAATGCCCTGGCTGACTGGTTAATCTGGGGTCAAGCTCACTTGGCTCAGCCCTTCCCTCTCATTTTCAGAGCCCGCCAGTTTGGAGAAGCTAACACATGCTCCTTCCCGTTTCATCCTATAGGCCTCTGCGTCTTTAAGAGTGGCCCCAGCCTCTGTGCTCTACAGGAGCGGCCTCTGCTTCAGCTCCAGTTGTCTTGCTGTGCCAGGGACAAGGTCAGCATGTCTCTCTAATTCAGAGGTACAGTAGTCACAAATCCACTTGGCTACAAATTAAAGCCATCAGTTTTCGTTGTAATAAATGTAGAAAAGAAAACAAAACTCCGTAACTCCTGCCGTTAATAAAACTCTTACAATTAAAGAGGTCTTAAGTGTGGGTGGGGTCCTAATCTTACAAGTGGAAGCTCTCTCTCCATGCACATGCACACACAGAGAAAAGGACATGTGAGGACAATGAGAGAAGGTGGCCGATGACAAGCCAGGAAGGGAGCCCTCACCAGGAACCCAATCAACCGGCACCTTGATCTTGAACTTCCAGCCTCTACACTGTGAAAACAAATTTCTGTTGTTTAAGCCAAAAAAAGTAAAAAATAAAATCCTTAAAATCATTTGATTACTATAAATATCAGATGAAGATGCTGCTAACAAGTATAAGAAATCAATAACTAGGAAGAGAAAGATCATCCAACCAAGTAACCTTTGTCTATCTATAAATTATTTGGTTTCTTCCATTACATGTCTCTTGTTTTTTATTTCACACGTCTCCTATGTTTTTCAGACCAATGTCTTCCCTCTCTAAAGGAAATGTTGAAAGGGAAACAAAAAAAATCACAAACTGATTTGTGTCAGTGTGTTTACACTTTGAAATGCAAGTTCCTCAAGGGATTAAAGTGTAGATTTGCAAGGATTGAAGTCAACACAAGTAACAAACATAAGCAAGGTAATCTGAGACTTAATTTGAGCTTAAAAATAATATATTTGCTCAGCTGTGAGCAGTGGCTCACGCCTGTAATCCCAGTACTTTGGGAGGCCGAAGCGAGTGGATCACCTGAGGTCAGGAGTTTGAGACTAGCCTGACCAACATGATGAAACTCCATCTCTACAAAAATACAAAAAATTAGCTGGGTGTGTTGCTGGGCACCTGTAATCCCAGCTACTTGGGAAGCTGAGGCAAGAGAATCACTTGAACCCTGGAGGCAGAGGTTGCAGTGAGCCGAGACCACACCACTGCACTCCAGCATGAGCAACAAGAGCGAAACTCCATCTCAAAAAAAAGAAAAATAATAATAATAATAATAATATATTTGCTCTTAGAGAATTACATCATCTACTCAGTTCCAAAATATGTAACTAAAATGTTTAAACAAGATATACTCACCTTGCCCAGGTTCATACTGATTTATGGTCATTTGATCAGGTTTATGTTTAATGTAACCTTCCCTCAACCATTTCTCCAAAAAGCTATCACAAATGTCAGGAAGACCTAAAGTTAGTAATCATAAAGATAAAACATTAAAATAGTTACTTTGCTTGTTTTACTCAAGAATTTTAAAAATCACTGTGATAAAAATCACTGAGCTTTTAATTTAGCAGTCAGGTCCATTAATATAATAAACCCACAAGGAAAACAAAATTACAAAATAAAAAAAATTTAAGAATCTTTTAAAGTTATTTAATTGATTTTTTTTTAGATAAAAAGTTTAAAAGAACAATTCTCACAACAATTTTGGTATTTTATAAAACAGCAATAAAATTATAAAAATACACCATATATTGAAATTGTCCACTTTTGTTATTTTAAATTATATTTTAAATTATACCATTTATTTTAAATTTAATTATTTTAAGTTATTTCCCTTAAAAAAACACACCTTCCAAAGTGGAACTAACTTACTTTTATTGGAGTCATAAATGTTGTTTCATGATGGAAGAAAAGCATTAAGTAAGACCAAAGTCATTAAAATAAAGATAAATTTAACTCCAACAAAGAATTACATCAATTATATCAAAGGATTAAAAGCCAGAATATACAGTAAATTCTTAATCAATTAGACACTTCCTTGGAAAAAAACTGGCAAAGAATATAAAAAGGAATTCACAGGAAAGGAAATACAAATGACCAACCTTATCAGTAATCAAGAAATTATAAATTTAAAAGCTTTACAACACACGTTGTTGGGGCAGGGGGAAATGGGTACACATTTGGTGAGAACATGCTGGTACAGCTGTTTTAGGAGGCGATTTGCCAGTATCAATTAACAATTTTTTTTTTTTTTTTTGAGACGGAGTCTCGCTCTGTCGCCCAGGCTTGCGTGCAGTGCCGCGATCTCGGCTCACTGCAAGCTCTGCCTCTCGGGTTCATGCCATTCTCCTGCCTCAGCCTCCCGAGCAGCTGGGACTACAGGCGCCTGCCACCATGTCCAGCTAATTTTTTGATTGATTAACATTTTTTTAGTGAACATAAACTTCAACATGACAATTCTACTTCTTAGTAGCCTCCCTTGAGAAACTCTTGCACAGTGCATAAAGAGGCATGTACGAAGATATTCACAGCAGCATTATTTATGAAAGCTAAAAACCAGAAACAACCTAAATAGCTATCAATAGGGAACTATTTGAATAAGCTATTATGGATCATTTAGTAAAATGAAAATCTGTATAAGATTTCCAAGACATATAGTGGAGGGAAAAGAACAAGTTGGGTTGATACATGTAATATATGAAATATATAATATATGCAATACCATACAATACTACATTTATTAACAACTGGATACTTTTATTGGTGTACATATTTTAATGTAAACTCATTTTTTAAAGGACTGGAAAAATATATACTAAACTGTTAATAGTATGTACTTCTGAGAAGCAGTATGGGAATAAGGATAATAATGATGAACTTCAGCTCTATGCAGTTTGAAATTTTTTTTACAACAAAACTATACAATTTATCTAGTTAAAGTGTTTTAAATCAACTGTTTGAAAAGTTTACCTACAAATGACAAACGAAACATAATCCCCCAACTATAATATTCTACTACTATATTAAATTTTTTGAGGCAGAATTTATTATGTATTAGCAATTACTTACCTCCAGGTAATGGTTTATCTTTATCTACATTGTTGTTCTCATAGTGGAACTCATAACCAAAATGCTTTACTCTTCTGTGTTTTAAGGATTTTTGAGCTGTGTGAAGAGAACAAAGTAAATAATTAAGAAGGAAAAGAATTATATTCCTTTGCATATTTCAGTCAACTTTTTGAGTAAGGATTAGTTTAGTAATGGCAACTTCTGTTAATTGGTAAATTATAGTCTTTAACAAAATTAACCATTTTGCCTTATATTTGTTGTTACTTCAAGTCTAAAATTGTAACAAACTCTTCAAGAGTTTCACCCAATCAATCTGAAAACTAAACATGTATACTACCATTCACAACATTGCCAATGAGCTGGAAAGAGTCAGAAAAACTCCAATTTGCAAATATCTCCAGGAAGCTCTCACTATATTATAACAGTATGGTACTGAACTGCTAATTCCTCAAGGGAAACTTGCCTTAAGGTGGGAGGGAATGAATAAAATAAGTGAAAAGGCTTATAAAAGCTATATAAATGTTGGATAATATTAATCAGTTTGGAATTAAAATTTGATAGCTATATAAATGTTATTTATTATTAATGTTCCTAAGAATTATTGGTATGACTTGCCTAACATTGGATCCAGGCTAGTTTCAGTAATTTTGAGGAAATATTAATAAACCATGAAAGACAGAGAAAAGGAAGAAGAGTTTTGCAGAAACTTTTAAATATCAGATTTTGAAAGCTTTACTTACAGTTTTGATTGTCTGTATCTTCGGTCCAGTCCACACTTTCCAAAAGCATTTTCTCCTCCTCAGAAGAAATTATTTCTTCTACTACCATGAGTCCTGGTGGTAAGGCTTGAGGCCTCAACTTCTTCCATTGTGCTATGGGAAACCAAATTAAAATAGTCACATGCAAAACTTAAAGTTCCTATATACAAATAATTCTGCCCAATAACTCTTTATCAATTCACAAAACTTCAAATCCTCATTTTCGGAAATAAGATTGCTGAAAGGCACACAACATATTAAAAGTGCATGAATAGTAAATCATTTAACATGAATAGTAAATCATTTGCTAAATACATACCATTGCCTACTATGTGCCAGACATTATTTATTCAAATCACATAAGGAAAACTTTGGAAAGAATTCCTTAAAGACAAGTAATTTACAGTGTTAAGTAATTTGGATTTAGTTTCCGAAATATGTTTTTTTAAAAAGAATTAAAAATATATCTTCTATTTGTTATTCAGTGCTGCCTGGTAGCAGATATCTAAACAAGCATAAACTATTTGTGACACAATTCTGTTCTCAGTTAAAAATGACTTTCAAGGTTGTAAATGTGATTGCCACAGTCTTAAAAGTACATATGGATCTAATGAAGAATTTCAAATAAATAACACTCCAAAACTTACTTTGTGCAATTTCTTATTGAATATTCACCATGGGGGACAGGGGTAAATCCAGTGACTATTTTCTGATTAAAACTTACTCCTCGGCCGGGCGCGGTGGCTCACGCCTGTAATCCCAGCACTTTGGGAGGCTGAGACGAGCGGATCACGAGGTCAGGAGATTGAGACCATTCTGGCTAACACGGTGAAACCCCGTCTCTACTAAAAACACAAAAAAAATTAGCCGGGCGTGGTGGTGAGTGCCTGTAGTCCCAGCTACTCGGGAGGCTGAGGCAGGAGAATGGCGTGAACCCGGGAGGCGGAGCTTACAGTGAGCCGAGATCGAGCCACGGCACTCCAGCCTGGGCGACTGAGCAAGACTCCCGTCTCAAAAAAAAAAAAAAAAAAGAAACTTACTCCTCAGCCATTCAGTTTTCAAAAACTGACCAGAAACATGTAAAATATGAGGATAATCTAGTTTCCAAAATGTGTAAAGATTAAGTCAGATTCAAAATTAAATGCATATGAGCACTGAGAAATACGGTTTCTAAAATAAATCTTTAAAAGAGTCTGTAAAAGTTTTCCTTTGGATCTAATTTTACAAAAACATAAATTTGAGCAGATTGCAGTCACCTACCCACTCCTAGGATATCTAAAACAGGGCTCTTTTATTGCCTAAATAGGTGGCAAATGAATATATGATTAGATGTCTAAATCAAAGTTCATCTCAATACATCTCATTTCCATGGGTCAGAAGTAATAATTCCTGTACAATTCTGTACACCAGTATATAAAGCTGTGCTTATTTAACTGAATTATTCAGTTCCTCAATCAGACTATCCAGTGGCTATTGTACTGGACAGCACAGACAGGAACATTTCTACCATCACAGAAAGTTCTACTGGACAGCACCACCATAAAGTTTTAGGAATCTTTGGGAGCTACAGGTGCCCTGCTATAAATATGAAGATTGGTACATGATCATTTGGATCATAATTCATTCTTAAGTGATTAATTCAAAGCTCCTGGGTAGACAGGTGAAATAAACTGGTAATCCGAATCCTCATTATTAATTGAAAAACACAATTAGGCAGAAGGGTTCCAAAATAAGCCATGTGCCTAATAAATATATTGTTGATTGGTGGGACCAGCTCCATAAAGGCAGGTTGTATCTTATTCACCTCTGTCCTGTCAACTGCTTGTCCCATTCCTGGCACAAATAGGTGCTTAAAGAATGTTTGTTAAAGGGGCTGCTAACCTGCATCATTTTGTTTCACAATAACTGAACCTCCCAACTTAAGTCTATGAAAAGAAAACACACAAAAGAATCATTTTTTAAAAGATAACTGTATGATAATACCTTTTTCCACAAAATTCAAATACAGAATGATCTTTTGTCCTAAATCATCCACTACTTCTTTTCCATTGAGGGTGACATAGGCTCTCTTAGATTCTTCCGTAGTTTTGTACCTTGCAAATGAGTAGGGTTTGTTAGGTGGCATTAAGAGAGCATCCACCAGTCCACATTTCTCTAAAACCGGGAGCAGCTGGTTCCTACTCACACCATTACCCAAACCACCATTGGCAACAACCAGGCTCTTAAAAAACAAACAAACAAACAAACAAAAAGAAAGAAAGTAACATGAGCAACTGATATCAACCCATTTATTTTAAAAAGATTATTTTTTAAATAAGATTTCTACAAAGATGTAATTAAGAAAAAAAAAAAAAAGGTTTCCTTGTAGTGGTTGTTTGGTTTGCTGACCTCATACAAAGTATGTAAACCAATTTACTAAAAATTTGGGGAATAAAAAGGACTCCTATATTGTAAATAATATTGATTTTTAAATAGCCAATTTCACAAAATATTCATTTATAAATGACCATAAATGCAAATTAAAACATGACTATTCAGAAATATAAATTTAACATAATGAAAGAGAAGGAGCAGAGGAGAAAGCACAGTTACATAACACTTGCTTTTTTGCAAGACTGTTCTATATGCTTTTATCTATTTAATCCTCATTAACATAATCTTCACAACATATTGAATTTATTTGGGTAATATCAGCCCTATTTCATAGAAGAAGATCTGACAAATTAGGTTACAGTGGTGATTAGGGGTGGGTTTAAACCTATTTCTGTCCATTTCCATGATCCACACTTTTAATATAACCATTATACAATGTTCACTAAAAATTAAAAGGTACTATTAGCTCAAAGAAAAACCAATTATAGGTTCTATTGAACATATTTAGGAAAAAATTTTCCTGTAAGGAAATTCAGTCTAAGTAATTCAGTCAATTCACAATGAAAACTTTTTCCTTTGTAAGTTTCATGATTACTTCCGGCTATTTGCATAGTCCTGCACTAAACTTTATTCAAGGAAATTTTGCAGGGATGAAGGGGGAGTCTCTTATTTTCATTCTGATGTTCATGGCCTAGCACCTATATAGTCTCTATACTTAACCATTCTATACAGTGTAAATATTTTTAATGTATGCTCTATGACTTCTAAAAACATTTCAATATAAAAAAGAAAGCCATGGATGGCCTACTCTCACCAATTTCTTCATTTATACCAGGTGTTGATGAAGTTTTTCTGAGAAGAGGTGGATAGTAAATATTTTAGGCTTGGCAGGCCATAAAAGTTTCTGTCAGATAGTCTTAGTATTATGTTTTAACAACACTTTAAGAATGTAAAACTCATTATTTTGCTCATGAGCCTGATTTGGTCTAAGGACAGTAGTTTGCCAACCCCTAATTTATACTAAGCTCATTTATGATGGTACATAATGTACTATCATACATAAAGATCATTTATGTAGTACATTTATTTATGTATAGTACATTTATTAAGCCTAAAAGATCGTACATAAAGCTCATTTATGATAGTACATTTATTTATGAAAGTACATAGCGTATTGGTTTATTACACAAAATAAGAACACCTAGAACTTTGTTTGAAAAGGATATAAAAGAATTACTATGAAATTGGATAATAAGGAAAGTAAAACTGTTTTGTCATGGGACAGTCACTACTTTGTATGTATGCAAGCATATACAACACACATAATAAACAAGCCCACTAACACAATACTATATAATATGGAGTAAAACGGAGTCTCAGGTGGCTTGCCCTGGACCTCACTTAATGAGGTTTATTAATTAAAATACCAAAATAACTTGGTTATATGTGGTGATAGTTGCAATAACATTTCCATATTCCTAAATCTATGGAAGAACAAAGGTTTCATTGGTGTTGAGGGTCCACTACCCCATCTAGGCATGGAAGATGATAAAGTATGACTTCAGGAATACTAGAAGTCCTCAAAGATGCCATCCGAGTGTTTTGTGGGCAACTCTAAAGGTAAACCACACAAAAACAAGTGCAGTAGAAGAGGAGAGGAACTTATTTCCCATGAAATATGAGATGCATATAATTAAATGTCATAACTAAATGTAACATAATTAATATAATTAAATGTAATAGTTAAATATAATTAAATGGAACCATTATTTTATTTATAATTGCTCATCCAAGCAATTTTCTAAATAAGAAGGAGTATGGTACGAAGTAGAGAATGTGAATTTTTTTTAAGTTATCTTTGGTCCTGATAATTTGAGGTTCACTGCTCTAGAAGAATCTATAATGCTATAAATTTGTACAAAGCAGCCTATAATTATAATACATCTGATATGGTTTGGCTGCGCCCCCACCCAAATCTCATCTTGAATTTTAGCTCCCATAATTCCCACATTTTGTGGGAGGGCCCCGGTGAGAAATAATTGAATCATGGGGGCCATTTCCCCTATAATGTTCTCATGGTAGTGAATAAGTCTCACGAGATCTGACGGTTTTATAAGGGGTTTCCCCTTTCATTTGGCTCTCATTCTCTCTTGCCTGCCGCCATGTAAGCCAGGCCTTTCACCTTCTGCCATGATTGTGAGGCCTCCCCAGCCACATGTAACATACCCAGTTCGGGTATGTCTTTATCAGCAGCATGAGAATAGACTAATACAATATCATTAGAACAATATTTGCTCTCCCCTGGAAAGACAAAATATAATTAGAGGTCCATCTACAATTTTATGCTTTTCCTTTAAGAATATGGAGAAAAAAGAAAGCCTAATAAAATGCTACTTTGGAAGCCATGAAGGACATCGAAGCTTCTAGAGATCCTAAAGAAAAGGCAGACCCAACCAACAAGCTTCAAAGGGGTCAAAGAAATGGAGCCTATTTTTTTTTTCTTGCTACTTCTCTTCATGAACCCTGTAAGGAAAGGAACACAAGTCACTCTTGGAAAGAGATGAGAGCGGTGTATGTCAGTTTAATCTTCTGAATGTCTCACAGCCTCAGTGGCTCTTGACTGAAACAGTAAAGTGTATGTATGTAAACATACTAATTCTAATTATCTATTATCTAGTTAATCCTTGCTATAGGAATGTGGCTTAAATTCTCTGAAGACATTAATATTTAATTCCAAGTATGGGCCTTTTGCCTCCTAAATTCAAATGTGCCTCAACAGACTGCTCATTCTTAAGCTATGATGTACAGAAGACAGCATGGTAAGCATAAGGCAAGAGTATTGGTCTGAGAGTCAAGAGGCATAAGTTTTAATACCAGCTTCACTTTCTCAATTGTATGTCCGCCCCTCAATTAAATGATATCTAAAGCTTACTTTCTACTTTTATTCTATAACTTTATGAGCCAAAAAGATAAGAACTCCTGATATTCATGTAGTAGTTTAATGCCCAGTAAGTACAACTAGATTCTCTAGAGTCTAACAATCTAATGGGGTTAAAAAGATATGCAATACTATGCCCTGCTTAAAAATGAAGAAAGCCAACGTCAGAGGATACTACTGCTCATGTCCAGAAAAGCTAAGAGTTAAACTGAGTTCTCCTAATTCATAACCCAGGAAATCTCATGATCCTCACGTTTATCATCTCATTTAATTATTGTCAACAGATAATGAAAAGACTTTGTCAATAAGGTCTAATAAAATAAAAATGTTTAATAGCACATAATCAAAATACTTTATAAAACAGGTAAGGTTGAGAAGAGAAGAACAAGAGCTGTAGTAGGATATGGAAGATCTAGCTTTAAGTTTCTATTAGCTACTTACTAGTTTATATCAATGGAGACATATCATAACCTCTCAGAACTTTAGTTTTCTTACCTATCTCACAAGGACTTCTAGGGAATTAAATATAATGATGAATATAAGTATGCTTAGGAAACTGAGAAACTTGTACAGTATTATTATTAATATATAACCACAACCTCTTCTAGTTCAAACAACAAAACAAATAGAAATACAAACTATAGGCTATGGACCCAGAAAGTTAGCAGGTCCTATCATATGTACATCTAATATGGATGTAACAATTACAGCCTTAGGCAATTATTAGCAAATATTAATATAATACATTAACATGTCAATACATTTACATTCAAATAATAATAATAGTTTTAGGTCACCTGAGTGGCATAGGATACTGTCTCAATGCCTTCATGTCTCAGCAAAGTATGCCTGGCTTTAATCTGTTTCCTTAAGAACTTCTTCTCAGTTTTACTGAGTTTGTAATTACTTTGATGGCTGCTGTCCATAGCAAACTGTAAAAAATAAATAAATAAATAAACAGTAAAAAATGTCAACCTCAAGAGTCCTGAAGGAACAATTATAATGATGTTATTCATACATTCCATAGTTTATCAATATTTCTATGTGATCATTTTTTAAAATGCTTCCTTTACCTTGTACCAACTAAGAGAATTGAGAACAAACAGATACACAAAAAATGGAGGAGTATCTAAGAACATCTAATAGGATATCTCTGATGGTTCTAAAAAACGTTCCAATGTGGTAGCTCCATGAAGTGTGCTATTTTACTCATGGGTGATGAATCCTTTACTTACGAAGCCCTAAGTAAAATGGGCCATACACAAATTTCACAACTATAATGTAAAGCAAGGCAAGGAGCAGGCACGGGAGCAATGGGGGGAGAAATAACACAAAAAAATTAGCAGAATATACAGTATGATTCCATTTACATAAAGGTCAAAATCAAAAAGCAAGCCATATATTATTTAGAAATACATACATAGCAGAGCTAAAAGAAAAGCAAGGAAATTATAAACACAAAATTCAGGAGAGAGGCTATTTCTGTGGGAGAGAGGAAAGGAAATTAACATGAAAGTGACACATAGGAGCATCAAAGGTATTTCTTCAGCTACATGGTAGGTGTAGGTGTTTGTTTTACTATTTTAAAAACTATGTGTCATATATTTATATCTATAATTTTTTAAATAACAGAATCCCAAAGAGGTCTCTATAATCACACCATCCAAATCAGCACCCAATATCATGCTTTATCACACTTTATCACAGTAGTCTTTTATTTTGTTCACAAAATGTAACATAATTTGTGAAGATTCATCTGCTAGTGTAACTCCTCCATCATGATATAAATCCCAAGAGAGCAAGAATGCCAGCATATAGTAGTTGCTCAATAAATATTTGATGGTAGGACTAAATGAATAATAAATGAGTGAATACACAGTCTCAGCACCCTGCAGCATGCAACCATAATAAAGTACATAGCTTATGCTTTCAACAAGTTTGTAACTTAGTTGTGGAAAACAAACACTAAACAATAAGACTATGACACATCTTTACATAATTTAATGCTGATAGTACAGTCTTTAGGTGTGACATGAATTAGAGACAAAAATAAGATGGATGTGGGCTGGGAGCAGTGACTCACACCTGTAATATCTGGGAGGCCAAGGCAGGCAGATCACTTGAGCTCAGGAGTTCAAGACCAGCCTGGTCAACATGGTGAAACTCTGTCTCTACTAAAAGTACAAAAAATTAGCCAGGTGTGGTGGTGGGCACCTGTAGTTCCAGCTACTTGGGAGGCTGAAGCAGGAGAATCACTTGAACCCGGGAGGCAGAGGCTGTAGTGAGCCAAGATCATGCCACTACACTCCAGCCTGGACAACAGAGTGAGACTCCATCTCAAAAAAAAAAAAAAAGATGGATGTAAACTGGAAAAGCTGGAAAGGCCTCAAAACAGGAGATTTGTGCCGTGTACTGAAGGATAGGAATACTATAGAATCAAACAAAAAGGAAGGTATTCAGTAAGGCAGTAAAGAATAGAAGCTAAAACCAAAATGGACATGTTTGGTCAAGACAGCAAGATGTAGGCATAATTTTTTTAGAGCAGAGAGAGTTTGCTGATCCTCCAGTCCCACTCTCTGCAGACTTTAAAGTCTTCAAAGTCAACCAAATAAATAAATTCGGGGGTTAAATAAAATCTTATTTATCTTATTTCACATAAAATCATAAACAGTCAAAATTCTAATTACTAATCTTTAGTATAGAAGACAGTTGCCAAGTCTATTAAAATGCCAGCAGTCCAGCTTTCTAGCATAGGGAGTACATACCAGGAGGTAAGGCCAGTGAGGCAGGCAGGTTGGCTGACACCATAGCAGAGGGATGAGAGGTAAGAAAACAATCCACCTTGTTAATCAGAAATGCTGGCCTGATCTAGGCTGGGGGCAACAGAAAGAAAAGAAATAGGGGGAGAGGGGAAAGAGAAACGGTGAGAGAAAAGTTCAGGCAGAATCGAGAGGCCTCGATGACTACCCAGACATGAGGGAGACAGGAATCAAAGATCACTTAATAACCAGTTAGAGGCGGAGTGACTAAGAGATGAGTGCTACCACTTCAAAACTGGAAAGTCAAGAGGAGGTTCAGGAAGAGCTGCTCAGTATAGGAGGTAATGAGTCAGATTTAGGATATAATATGTTTAAGGTATTGTGAGATATAGCGTTGGAATGTCTGACTGGTAAGTGACAATATAAAGTGGCTCCTAGGAAAGGAACTGGGGTTAAAAATGTTTAGGAGTCAGTCATCATTAAGACAGGAAGGGGACAAGTGAATGGACATTTCTAACATTGCATTAATTATAATTATTTGTTTTAATATCTGTCCCCTTCCACTGAACTGTGAGCTTTCTGAAGGCAGGGATTAAATAATAATTTTCTGAGTTACCACAGAGCCTCAATCAGTGCTCTGAGGTAATATAATACAATGTTCAGGAGTTCATGTTCCAGGTTCAAATCTCAGCTCAACCACTGATTATTAGCTGTATAATCCTAGATGAGTTGGTTATATACCTCTGTGTTCCAGTTTCTTTATCTAGGAATAGGGATAAAAATAATAGTGCCTATCCCATAGCTTTTTTAGAATTAAATTAATTTATTATTTATTTATTACCATTGATTTTCAGAAGAAGCAGATCAAAATGGCTTAACACAACAAAGAAAATCTGAGGGCCTTCAAAGGAGCTATTTTAGAGCCATTCCATTTCAAGATCTTCATCTGTAGAACAGCAACTTTGCAGTATGTCATGGAGAACAAGGGATGACTGCACTACAGAATTATTTTTAATATTTCACATGAGCAAACACTGCAAAGTGGAAGGAATGAGAAAGAAACGATGCTAAATACATCTTTTTAAAATGTCTGCCACTAAGAGTCCAGCACCAGCAGGTGGAGCCTCATAACCACATTTTTGTCATCCCCTTTCCTTTCTCTCTCCCTCAGTCATGCAATATTATTGCACGTGAAAAAAGTCACTAAATGGCCTTTGAGGCTCAGTTTTCCTCTATTCCAGTGGCTAGGCAATGTGCTGGCCCAGCATATCTGAGTCATCTCAACAAGAATAGGCTGATACCAGCTGCTGAGGTCTGGAGGTGCCCCCTTCTGACAAAGCTACTTCCCTGGCCAGTTTCCACTAATGCACAGATAACTTGGATGCTCCTTGTGATGTTATTGGAGTGAAGTTACTATTAACTATGATACTAGCCATGCTGAGTCCAGTCCAGCCAGCTCCAGCCTAAGCGTACTCTCTGTGGGATAATGAAAGTTTGGAGATAATGCATGCTCTGCTACTTGTTTGTTAGTGAGTTTAAAGCCAATATATCCTACTAGATATTGCCCTACGTGGTAATAGTAGTATGCACATCATACCCTCCTTGAATAATAGAGAGCCTATTATGAACCAAGCAGTATAGACAAATGTTCCTATACTTGTATGTTAAAAACAAAAAAATGCAAAAACCGCGATTACTTTTGCGCCAACCTAATAATTAATAGCAAAGATTAGAATCTAACTTCCTATCAAATGAGGCCCAATTTTAAAGTACGGCACCAGTATACACAGTCTACATATAAATCTTTAGAACACACAAGAAATTGGTGATATGGGTTGTCTCCAGGGAAGGAAAATGGATCCATGAGTAATGGAATGAAAGGGAGCTTTCTTCTTTCATGACTTTTGAAGTTAATAGCTATTTAAACTGCATTACCTGTTTAAAAAGAAAATAAAGATTTAAAATGATTAGAAAAAAATTCACCCCATCACTTGTCACAGCACCCCGTTCTAACTCTTTAACACTTACTACATATTTTCTTACACTCTCATTAATTTTATTCTGTCTTTCCCCATAACCTAATAAAGCTCACTCACTCCATGAAGTAGAGATTTTGTCTCTATTGTTCACCCTGTAGCACCCAGCACTTAAACAGGATTTAGCACCTAGCAGTCACTCAATAAACATTTGTCAAATAAACCTAAATCCACTTTGCTGTCTTAGCTCCTAAACCTCCCCTCCTCCAGAATTCCGAGTTTGGTGGCCTTCTTCAACGTTTTCATTAACACCTAGCATGGATCTCTATTTCTAGAGTTCTCACATTGTATTATAACTGCCTATTTGTGTTGGGCTTCTGCCACAAAACTGTCATCTATTTGAGGGTACAGACTTGGTGCCTGACATACAACTGACAATAAATATTCAATGAAATCAATCAAAATAACAGGCTGACGCTACCAGAGGCCCAGGAGTCGCGGGGATTGCTCAAATAAGAGCACGGGAAGACTCAGCTGCGCAAGAGATCAGATCATCAGCACTGCCTTTGCATCACTAGATTGTCACCGGTCAGAAAAGCCGTAGAGCGCTAAACTAACAAGCACCATGTTGCAACCGTCCTCTCCAACCCCAAAGAAAACAGAAGATTGACACAGACACCACGTGAGCACCCGAACCAAACACAAACACGTGCACCCTAAACACTGACAGAGTCACCCAACGCAGACACCCTACTGCTCACACTGCACCAAGGGCGCCTCTGGGATCCATCCCCTTTCCCTAGGTTCTCAGCCCTAGCTGGCAAAGCAGCTAGAGAAGACCGGAAGAGGCCGAAAAGAGGAAGCGAGGATTTGCAGCCCGTATGCCCGCCAGCAAGAAGTGCCACACACCTCCGCTTCGGCTCAGGCCGGATTCTCACCGATGCGAGTGCCTTCTTCTTTGCCAGCCTCCACTCTAGCACCAGAACGCCGCAGCGGATATTTGCACGCCACCTCCCCTGGGCGCGGCCATGTTGGAGAAAACTGCACTACGTTTCCCATGAGCCAGCGGGACAACGAACAGGCTCCCACAGTCCTCTTCGCCTCCCAGAGATGGGGAGTGACTGTTTCTCGACCAAGTGTGTTTGTAAAGTGCTCTCTGTTACACTGAAAATTCAGTTGTCTTTTTGGGGAGATTAGTAATAATTGGTAGTGCAGCTATATTTTTATCTGTTGCTCTCCAAATGGACAAGGTCATACAGGTTTGGGCCCTTCGGTCCTTCAATAATGACCCCTGGCACCTTGGATTCTTCGTGTGTGTTTCCTCCTGAATCTTATTAGTGGTGTGAAAGGAAAATAAATCTTGATTCCACAAAATAACTAAGCTAAAGGGAAAAGTCAAGCTAGGAACTGCTTGGGCAAACCTGCCTCCCGTTCTATTTAAAGTCATCCCTCTGATTTATCCCTTTGCTCACTGAGATAAATGCATATCTGATTGCCTCCTTTGGAAAGGCTCATCAGAAACTCAAAAGAATGCAACCATTTGTCTCTTAGCTATAATACCTATGACCTGGAATCCCCCTCCCCACTTCAAGTTGGCCCACCTTTGCTTCGATTTGTCCCTCCTTTCTGGACCGAACCAACTTTCATCTTACATATATTGATTGATGCCTCATGTCTCCCTAAAAAAATAAGGCCAAGCTGTGCTCCAACCTCCTTGGACACATGTCGTCAGGACTTCCCGAGGCTGTGTCACGGAGGGCGTCCTTAACTTTGGCAAAATAAACTTCCTAAATTGACTGAGACCTGTCTCAGATATTTAGGGTTCACAGAGATATGGGAGAGGATTCTGGGGTCTGAAAGATGACATTGCATGGGCAGGAGGGAAGGAGGTGAATATGCATGAATGTGCCAGGGAGATGGTGAGTACCACGGAGTAATAGAAAGATGTGTGGAAAAATGATGAAGGAAGCAAGACAGAATTCTGTAGGCCTACAGAGTGGGAGTTGCGGGGAGGAAGGTTAGAGAAATGAAGTGATATGACCAGACCTTCTTGTGGTAAGTGGGAGGAGGGACTAGAAGATGACTGTTGAAATGAAAAGTAACGAAATATTAACAAGCCCAATAGTGGCAGAGGGAAAGAAAAAAGAGTTGGTAACAGATTAGAAGTAAAAGACAAAGGAGAGGGTGATGATTAGCAGTTGTTCCTGCTCTGTTATTTGTTATATAAATATACCATAATCATTGTGCCTGCATTGGCTTATGAGCTATGTGAGTGCAGGAAGGGAAAGGTGTAGGGGGAGAGGAATCACCTTGCCATGTTGTTGATACAATGCCTCCTATCTGCAGGGCACCACAGTGGACTATCAAGGAAATAACTGGCTGGCCAGGAAAAGTGGCAGTGAAAAAAGAGTGTTGTTGAGTGGCGGAATGATTTGTGTGGATAATAGGTTACAAGGATGAAAGAACGGAAGAGGCAGATAGGCAAGCATGGCAATAGCCTAGGAAAGAAAGGGTGAGACTAAAAATAGTAAAAATGAGGAGGCAAATGCAAGCTGGAGAGGTCAAATCCACCAGACATTGCAAGCTACATGGGTGTTAGAGGACACAGAGGAAATCTTCCCATTGCAGTTCTGCTTCTGCATTACTGGATGCTTTCAAAAACACATCCCCAGAGAGTTTTCTGCAATGATGGAAATAGTTTATAGTTTGAGCTGTCCAACATAATAGACACTAGTTAACGTGTGGCTTTTGAGCATTTCAAATGTGGCTAGTACGACTAAGGAAATGAATTTTGAATGTTTAAATTTTAGTTTCAATTGAACTTCAGTAGCCACAAGTGGCTGGTGTTTACCAAACTAGGTAACAGTGTGAAATATCCTCTTATCTCTTACTGGTCAAATTCAATTACTTCATCTCAGTATTTGTTGTGCCTTAAGGTGGTGAAGCTTTTAAAGCTTTTTTTCTATGCCTCTCTTTTAATTCTCTTTATACAATCTGATCACTTACTTTCAGAATTTTCCACTAGCTTCTCTCCCTCTGTCTGTAATTAAATATAGGCAATCCCTCAGATTTTGTGTTTGACTCTTTTCTGTTATTCTAGTCTCTTCCTGTCTGCCCTCCCCAGAGTTATAAAGAGATTTGTGAATCATTCCCTAATCTTTATCTTCAGCACTGGCTTCTGTTAAAAGAAAAACTTAAGCCAAATTAAATTTAAAGGAGTTTAATTGAGCAATGAACAATTTGCAAATTGGGCAGCCCCCAGAATCACAGCAGATTTGGAGAGACTCCAGCACAGCCATGTGGTGGAAGAAGATTTATAGACCAAAAAAAAAAAAGAGGAAATGACGTACAGAAATCGGAAGTGAGGTACAGAAATAGCTGTCATTGGTTACAGGTTGGCGTTTGCCTTATTTGAACACTGTTCAAACAGTTGGCTACATTTGATTGGCCAAAACTCAGTGATTGGCACAGGTGTGGGCTATGATCAGTTTACTCCTCCACTTGTTCACAATGTACAGAAAAACCTTTAGGCTGAACTTAAATGTGTAAGGAGGCAGCTTTAGGCTAAACTTGATTAACACTTCCCTTTAGAAACCAGAGTGGTTTAGTGAAAAGAATGTGGGGGCATTGAAGTATGACCTGAAATCAAAACAACAAGAGCATTTATTTTGTTGGGATTTATGTGATAATTAATAAAACACTGAACAGAGATGAGCTGTTAAGTGATTATTCATTTATCTTCTGCTCCTGAATTACAAGCCTACATTTCCCACTACCTGCTGTCCATCCCTGTCTCAATATCTCCAGAAAAAGGTGAATACATATAAAATTTTGTGTGCCATCCTTTGTATACAGACCCTTATCTTTTCTTGGAATATTGCATAGACCATTTCTTCTAAGGAAGATGATTCCCCAAAAGATTTTCAGGTACACTGAGACCTTGTTTTATTTATGTAACCATAATGTCTTCCATAGTCTTGTAATACTAGAAATTTAATAAATGTTGAGCTGAAAAGGAATTTTTATTTGAAGATATAATTCATCTTCACCTGTGCCAAACTCTTTCATGGTGATCTATAATAATTTTTCAAAGGTGTGAAATGCTGACCTGTTTCCTTAGTAAAACCTTAGTCTCAGAGGTGGGTCCTCTTTGTGACTAGAACTGGGGTCAGCAAGATTTTACTATAAAGGACCAGACAATAAATATTTTCAGCTCTGTGGCCAAATATTCTTTGTTTTTATTTTTTTATTTTGTTTTGTTTTAATTTTTTGGGATGGAGTCTCTGTTGCCTAGGCTGGAGTATAGTGGCACAATCTCAGCTCACTTCAACCTCCACCCACTGGATTCAAGCGATTCTCCTAACTCAGCCTCCTGAGTAGATGGAATTACAGGCACCCACCACCATGCCCAGATAATTTTCTGTGTTTTTAATAGAGACAGGATTTCACCAAGTTGGCCAGGCGGGTCTTGAACTCCTCACCTCAAGTGATCCACCCACCTTGGCCTTCCAAAATGCTGGGATTATAGGCGTGAGCCACCGCGTCCAGCCTGTTTTCATTTTTAACAATTCTTTAAAAATCCTTAAAAAAAGAAAGAAAAAAAAAAACACCTTTCTCAGTTCCCCCTGCTTATGCTGGCAGGATTTGGCCATGGGCTATAGTTTTCTACCCTCTGGACCCTCCCTGAATTGAGAGCACCATCTCAAAGTAAAGGTGAGATCAGCCCACCATTTAAGACATTTATTATGAATTATAATAGGATTGAAATGAAATACAAGTGAATTTAATCCGATTAACCAACACTGCATTTTAAAGCTTTGAAAAATAAAATTCCAGAAATTAAGGCTAGGAGTAACACATTGAAATGGGAAAACTTCCCTTGTCCCCCTCGCAGGGCGTGCAATGGAGGACTGATTCGCTTCTTCGGTGCCCTGCTGCTCCAACCTCTAGGGGAGCATGCAGAGGGGCAGGCTCTGGGGCTCTGACCCCACGGCCGTGTCTAGGGGTGAACGTTTACAGCTCCTGAAGCCCCAGCGGGTTTGTGTTACAGGGTGTTCTTACAGCTTAGCTGGCCATTAGGTGGCTTGTGTTAGTCAGCTCAGTTAGACCCAGTTCCTTATTACGAGGATGGAGGGCTTTCTGCATCCCAGGGTTTCTTGCCTTGGTGTATGTACCAGAAGAATCAGATCACACTGAGCTTGGAGAATGAGTGCAAGGTTTTATTGAGTGGAAGTAGCTCTCAGCAGATGGGGGAGCCAGAGGGAGATGGTATTCCCCTGGAGTCAGGCGCTCAGTGGCTCAGGCTCTCCTGCAAGCGCCCCGGCCAAACCCCGCATTGTTCTGTCCGTTGAAGGCCTGACAACCTGCCTGTATCTGTTGGTGTGCCCTTCTGCTGGCGTGCTCTCCTCGATGTCCTTTGGACGTCCAGTCGCTTGTGTGTCTGCCTGCTAGGGTCTCGGGTTTTTTATAGACATAGGATGGCAGGCCAGGGTGGTCTTGGGAAATGAAACATTTGGATGCAAAGGCAGGAGTGGATTCCCTGGACACAGGCCTGGGGGTGGAGCCCTCGCCAGGGACCCGCCCTTCTCCTACCAGCATTTCCCTGCCTCCCTTCCATATCAGTGTCATTTAGAATTGCTTTTAGTTGCCAGTAACAGAAAACTGAGCTTGTTCCTTAAACAAATCGTTATCTATCCTCAAATGACAAGCCAGCCAGACAAGGCAATCACTGGTACTGTTTCTGCTGCTGAAAAATGTTATAAAGAACCCAGGTGCCTTCTGTTCTTCTGCTCTGCCATCCTTGATGTATTGACTTGTTATCCTCATTCCTGATGTTTCCTTGTTACAAAGTAGCTGCCATAGTTCCAGACATCTTGTCCCCATACTGGCATCTCTAATTGGGGGAGGAAAAAAAAAAAAAAGCAGTTTCTCTGTATTTTCTTCCAGGAAATACAGCTCCCAGTGGACTTCTCTTTGTTTTTGTTTTTGTTTTGAGCACACATAGGTTTCATACTATTGTAGACAGAACAATGGACCCTCATGAACATTCACACTCTAATCCCTGGAATTTATGAATATATGGGTGTAGTTAAGTTTGCAGACTTTAAAATAGATAATCCTAGATTTGCCAAGGGCCCAGTCTAATCACACAATTCCTTAAAGGCTAAGCATTTACTATAGCTATTCCAACTGGGGAAGTCAGAATGGTTCCAAGTGTGGACTCCAACACTAGCAGGCTCTGAGATGTAAGGGTCTATGTGCAAGGACATGGAGAGAGGCCTCTAATGAGCTAGGGACCATCCCATCTGATAACCAACAAGGAAGTGGGGACTTCATCCTGCAACCACAAGGAACTGGCTTCTGCCAACAACCTGAATAAGTTTGGAAGCAGATCCTTCCATGGGTATCTTGATAAGAGCCCAACCAGTTGGTTTCTTGGGATTTTGTCTTTACAAAGCTCAGAGCAGAGAAGTCAACTGAACCAACCCAAACTTATGACCTACAGAACTGTAAAATAATAAATTTGCATTGTTGTGAACTGCTAAATTTGTGGTAATTTGTTACAGCAGCAATAGAAACCTACTACAGACGGTTACCCCCACACTAACCAGTAGCTAAGGGAAGTAGAATTACCATGACTGCTGTAAGGCCAATCATGATTCACTCTGTGGGGCTTGGGTGGAGTGTGTCCTCCCTGAGATCAAGAGACCTCGAGAGACTATGGGCAGGGAATGGGGGGAATATGTTTCTATTAGCAAAAGAAAGGGGAGACATTCATTGGGTAGACCACTAACAGTGTGTTCCATAAGGGATGGAGCACTTATTTTGGGCCAGATTGTCACATTACAAGCTCTCCACAAATCTAGGAGAAAAAGATGCTAAAAGAATGGCCACTCTTCAATTAGCCAGGCATGGTGACCTGCACCTACAGTCCTAGCTACTCAGCAGGCTAACATGGGAGGATCATTTGAGCCCAGGAGTTCAAGGTGAGAGTGAGCTATGATTGCACCACTGAACTCCAGCCTGGGAGACACAGTAATGAGAAATCTCACCAGCTAATAAAGCATCTGAAAGTAGAATTCTTACAGCTATTGTATTCTACTTCAAGAGTCTTCAATCAGAAGAAAATTGAAAGAGGCCCCAACGGTCCTCGAAAATTGTTACATTTTTACTGTAGTTCCCAACCATGATACTGTTTTACTGCAGTTTCAAACTCAATTCCTATGGTTATGAGGTTTCTAACTTCCCCTTCTCCCTACACCCCCTTTCCCCACCATCTGTTTCTGGCTACTTTCTAGTTTTTCTTCCACTTGTCCCCAGTGGCAACTACTAGTTTTTGCTTGTTTTTCTATTTATGGTTTTTTTAAAAAAACCTTTTATTTCTCAGTCTTTCCTCTCATTTACTCTTCTGCTACTTATTTTATCCCTCTTGGAAAAATGACAAATTTGTATCAAGTTTTCTTTCCAAACTTGTATCTTCTCTGCTGCTTCCCCGGTTGCTGGCTTCTTGAAACTTCAGCAAGAATGCATTATGTAAAACCATTTGATGTTCACTGTGACATTTCAGGACTGAATAAATTATTCATGCTATGGTGATAAAAATTCAATGAAAAGTTTGCAGTTTTATGAGTCATATGGTGAAAGTATTCCCTGTACAATAATTAAAGACAAAAGGTAACCAAGAAAAAAAAAAAAAAAAAAAACAGAGGAGAAGGAAAAGGGTCAGCCTTTAATTTATAATACAAAACATAAAACTCAATTTGGAGAATTCATTTATTATTATTATTGTTATTATTACTATTATTTGGTCATTTGCAAAGCATACGATTTTAGCTGTGAAGCATTAACCTCCCCCAAATGGTCTATTTATTCTTGAGGCTAAAGGCCTGCTTCCTTTGCAGAATAATTTTCTTTTCTACATAGATTTTTTAAATAGATGAGAATAAAGAACTAGCAGGCAACTCAGGGTGCAGGAAAATCTTTGGGGTAGCTAAGAGGTGTGGGATTTGTGGATTTAAAAAGGTTATGGTAAAATAAAACACAATCTTCTAAAAATGTTTTCCTTAAATCTACAAGAGAAAAATGTCTTTTAAAAATGTATAAACATTTCATTTGAAAATGTCTTGTCACTTTGATGGCTTCATTCTACCATTAATTTCTCAAAGACCCAAATAATTTGCCCAGAGAGGGCAAGCTTCATTATTAACTATATTTGTGATTGCTTTTAATTTGGAGAGTAGACTTCTTGTCAGATCTGGTTAGATGGTCTTAGCTGTTAGGTTGGGACCGAGATCTCATACTAGAAGCATTAATGTTGCTATTTTCTGTTGGTTATTCGTGCTTGAATTCTTGTCTTTATTCATCTTCCCTGTAGGAAATTTAGTTTTCTAACCCACTTGTCCATTTTGCAAAAAATAGTTTTTGGATTATATAATCCGAAAAGCAATGTCTCGCCTAAATTAAAAGAGGGAAGATGCCAGAGGCAGCTCCCCTGCCTGTGAGCTCTCACTCCTCTCCTCTTCTAAAGTACCTCTCATAAAGTCTGTGACATGTAACATCAAACATTCACACCTAATGAAGCTTCCAGGATATTAAATGTGAATAGAGATTAATTTGTTTTAGATAAATATATAAATGGAATTTCTAGAATATTCCTCTAAATCCCACAAGCCATACACATTTCACCTTAGAGGTCACTGCACCAGGGCATGTTTCTCAAAGGCTGGTTCTTAGACTACTCGCATCAGAATCACTGAAGTGCTTGGTTAAGTGGTCTCCAACCCCGCTAGACATAACGAGTCAACTAAAAGCAAATATAAATTTTAATTCTCTGAACCCCAGCGGGTTACAGTGTGTGCTCCAAAATCTCTGGAGCCAGGACCCAGTAACCTGCATGTTTAACAAGCAATTTTGCTACTTTTGCAACGGTTCAACCACTGAGGAAAAAGATTGTATTTATTTGTCAACATAGACCTCTTTAAAAATCATCCCCAGAGTGAGAAGCTGCCAGATTTCGTATATTTGCAATTCTCATTTTAAGGGAAGTATTTTAATTTTATAAGGTACAAAGGACCAAGAAGCAGATGATTCAAAGTTCAGATTATTAAATTATTAAAGAATAATAGATTATGTTTTATAATTTGACAAAAGTTTTAAAAAAGTTTTTTAATAAAAAATAAAAACTCTAATGATTGGCATCTCTTATATCCCATTTTACAAATGTAACAACTGAGACTTAAAGAAAAAATTTATGAGCTGTTTAAATATAAATTTTTTATTTTATTTTTATTTTTTTGAGATGGAGTCTTGCTCTGTTGCCAGGCTGGAGTGCAGTGATGCGATCTCGGCTCACTGCAACCTCTGCCTCCCAGGTTCAAGTGATTCTCCTACCTCAGCCTCCCGAGTAGCTGGGACTACAGGCGTGCGCCACCATGCCCAACTAATTTTTTTGTAATTTTTAGCAGAGACGGGGTTTCACCATATTGGCCAGGGTGGTCTTGATCTCCTGACGTCATGATCCACCTGCCTCAGCCTCCCGAAGTGCTGAGATTTAAAAATAAAATATTTTAAAGAGCGATTTACATCCATATCTGTTATCACATGAATAAAAGAGCTAGCTTTTATTTTATTTTATTTTTTATTTTTTGAGACGGAGTCTCACCCTGTCACCCAGGCTGGAGTGCAGTGGCGCAATCTCAGTTCACTGCAACCTCAGCCTCCCAGGTTCAAGCAATTCTCCTGCCTCAGTCTCCCAAGCAGTTGTGATTACAGGTGCCGGCCACCATACCAGGCTAATTTTTGTATTTTTAGTAGAGACAGAGTTTCACCATGTTGGCCAAACTGGTCTCTAACTCCTGGCCTCAAGTGATCCTCCCGCTTTGACTTCCCAAAGTGCTGGGATTACAGGTGCGAGCCACTGCGCACAGCCTAGGGCCAAATTTTATATGTTAAAACATGTACCTCTTTACATCCACCTTTTATTACAAGCACACTTACAAGCACAAAGTGTTTAACATACACTATTCCTGAATTCTTCAATAACCGTACAAGTTTTATTCTCCCAATTTTACAAATGAGCTCTGAGGCTCAGAGAGTTTAAGCAACTTTCCCAAGATGACATAGTTAGTGATGAAGCCAGCAGTCTAACCCAAAAGTTTCTTCTTACCAACTGCATGCATTATTGCTGAGGGACACCATTGCAGAGAGGACGTGTCCTTTTTTATATTTTGAAGTATTCCAAGTATAATGAGACAAAAATATAGACATAAAAAGGTGAAAAATGTTTTGTTAAAGTGGGTGCATCTGTTACGCAAACACATACAGGGTAGTTTACATAGTATAACTTTTAAAATCTTTAAGAACGATAGTGTATACAGAGTCTTAATTGAAAGTTTAGATGTGATAATATTTCTAAAGGACAAACAGCATTAATTGTCTTGTTTTCTTCTCTTGCCCCTGCTTTCAAAGTCAGAAATAAGATTGCGTATCATTATTTTCTCAACTATTTAAAATATGGCTTAGGGGACCATGTGGTCAACGGAAAGTTAACCAGACCTAGAATCTACTTTTCAATATCTCTAGGAGGCCTGTTGACATAATCAGGATGATGAATTAATAATTAATTAGCATTGATTATGGCCCTCTTCAGAAAACAACACATTGCTATGTCCTGAATGTTGGAGTCTTCCACTCCCCCACAAAATTCATAAGCTTAAATTTAGTCCCTAGTGCAATAGTATTAAGAGGTGGGTCTGACCGGGCTTGGTGGCCCACGCCTGTAATCCCACACTTTGGGAAGCCAAGGTGGGCGGATCACCTGAGGTCAGAAGTTCGAGACCAGCCTGGCCAACATGGTGAAACTCCGTCTCTATTAAAAGTACAAAAATCAGCCGGGCATGGTGGCAGGCGCCTGTAGTGCCAGCTACTCGGGAGGCTGAGGCAGGAGAATCGCTTGAACCTGGGAGGCAGAGGTTGCAGTAAGCCAAGATCGCACCATCGCACTCTAGCCTGGGGGACAAGAAAGATACTTAGTCTCAAAAAAAAAAAAAAAAAAACAAAAAAAACAGGAGGTTGGTCTTTTGAAAGTGATTAAGTCACGAGGTCTCCACCCTCATGAATGGGACTAATACCCTTATAAAGGAGAGAAAGAAGTACGTTTGCTCCTTCTGTCCTTCTGCCATGCAAAGATATAGCAAGAAGGTGCCATCTATGAGGAACAGATCTTTACCAGAGGCTGAATCTGCTTCTGCCCTGAACTAGGACTTCTCCGTCTCCAGAACTGTTTCAAATACATTTCTGTTACTTAGACTAGGTAATTTATAAGGCATTTTGACATAATAGTAGGAATGGACTAAGAAACATATCACATCGAGAAAAGTTTTGAAAAAATTACTTGAAACAAAAAGTTTAGTGAAGTTGACTGTTTGACCTGGTAATATAGGTGGACCATGATCTCATATTAACAAATATTTTTCATGCCTGTCATTATTATTTGGGGCTTGTGAGTTTATGACTTATTTCTTATGTTATTCCTCATGTTACCCATTCCTCCACAGTTTTAGATGGTCTTTCAGGCAAATGAATATAAATAAATATTATGAGGTGAGGTGAGGTGGTTAGCAGTGATTTCACATTAATTGGTTTTAATCTAACCCAAGGAAACTGGGGTGAGGTGAGGTGAAGTGGTTAGACAAGCCGTGGCAAAGAATTCAGGAAACAAAAAATTAGGGACAAATTGTTAAAGACAAAAATCTAGGACCCAAAATAAATACAAGTTCTTTTCAGTGTAGCAGGCACCTTTGACCAGGAGGTGGCAGCAGTGGAAGCAAGAACTTCTAGAAACAAAGTATCTTGGGGCAAATAACAACACTGCTGAAACCACCTTTGCAAAATTATAACTGAGGAAATAATGACAGTGAAAGAAATCAGACCTAACCATCTCTATCTTGCTTCTAACCTTTAAGCTGTCCTTATTCATTCCTGGGCACAAGCCAAACTAACTTTGAGAAGGATTTCAGTTCATGGTTTGACTCCAAAACAAAATTTATAAGAGCCGTTTCCCAAAAAGACCACCTTCTTGCCTGCTGACCAGTCGGCCTTTGCTGGACTAACTTAGCTACAAGATTAGAAATTGCAGTTTAGGGGTCATACAATCTCTGGTTCCAAGAGTCTGAACCTCCCCAAATTGCTCCTGGGGATAGCATCACTAATTATAAAACCTAAGTTCAGTGCTTGAGACATTTTGCAGACCCTGCACTAGATGGATCAGCTGACACCACCCAGACTGGTAATCTGTCTCAACCAGTTCTGCCATCACACCCAGGAGCAGAAGACAGCAAGAAAAACTCACTTCAACCCCCTGTGATTCCATCTCCACCTTGACCAATCAGCACTCCCCACTTCCCAAGCCCTTACCCACCAAAGAATCTTTAAAAACTCTGATCCCTGAATGCTCATGGAGACTGATTTGAGTAGTAATAAAACTCTGGTCTCCAGCACAGCCGGCTCTCATGAATTACTCTTTCTCCATTGCAATTCCCCCATCTTGATAAATCGGCTCTGCCTAGGCAGAGGGAAAGGTGAACCCATTGGATAGTTACACTGTCTCAAAAGCTCCTGAATCACCAAAGGCTTCTGGCTGATAAGGAGGCCTTTAGAAGGTGCCACTTCCCTGAAGTGATGCCAGGCTCCTCCCATTTAGCATCAAAAAGAGGAGTCCAAGTACCAAAATCAAAGGTTAGGAGTTTTAAGCAGATGTTACTAAGCCTTAGTAACAAAGAATCTCTCAAAAGTCAGCCCAGTTGATACCAAAAAAAAAAAATCAACAAGAACTAACAGAGACACTGAACCACCATAATAACAACTGAAAGATGAACTAGGATTTAAGCCACAAGTCACAGAACAGATAAAAAAGCAAATCTAACTGGGAACCAAAGGTGTTGATACAAAGGATAGTGCCAGTGGTCTAGCAATGGAAAACCATCAGGTATTCAGAGGGTAGTCTACTTTCCTGGGCCATACGAAGGTGTCTGTGGAGTAGTTTAAATCTAATGGTATTGTTCGCAAATGTCCCCTTCCTTGCCAATTAGCTGTTTAAGTAAATAGTAATAAGGACTGAAACGGGGGTGTCAGTTAGGCCCAAGAATGATCTTCCCAGTATCTCGAAGAGTTGGGAAAGACTTCATCACCACAAGAGGGAGAGATACTGCAGTAAGAAATTCACTTCTAATACGATGCCTTATACCCTTGGTTGTGCTTTTTAAAAAAAACAAAAAAAAAACAAAAAAAAAGCAAAACATGGCTTGATCTCAAGACTATCTAGAACTGCCTGTAGTTCTAGACAAATCTATACCAGGGATGGGGGTTGGAGCCCTAAGTACCTAGGAACAGTGAAAGTGGAGAAATGAGGTCAAACTGTACTCATGGAAGAAAAAGCTGAGAACTTTTGTTTGCATTTCTAAACAAAAACACTTAGATTTGAGAGATCTATTTGCATTTCCTGAGGGGAAATGTGCTCCAGGAGCATTACTTCCATTAGCTGTACTTTTTGGATTTCATAAGCAGGGTTAAGATCAAAATGTATTGGGTTGTCCATCTAGGCCAGAGTCCAGGATCAAGCGAGACTCAGTCATCCTTCTTTTAAGTTATGGGAGATGGTGGTCAGCATGAGATACACAGCAGTGCCTCAGGGCAGCCCTGCTAGGTCCAGACAGTCCTCTTTTATATCAGGATCCAAGTTCATACTCTCCTGTTGAGGTCAGATTTGGAACAAATGCTTAGCAGAGATGGTCCTGAGGTAGAGGATGATAGGCAAGCAACACCAGGGTACTCCAGTTCTGTTTCTTATACAAATGGGACAAGAAAGCCTCCAAGGAAGTCTGATATATGGAAATTCCTGAAGGATTTGGGCTTCAGACTTTGATCACCCAGAAGGCCCTAAAGCCATGGAATACATGATGAGAACACCCTTTGCTCTCAAAACACTGAAGCGGGGACGGATCGCCAAACTGAAAGCCATAGAAGTAATAGCCTTCAAAGGACATAGAAAAGCCACAGTCCATGGAGGTGACAGGCTTCAAAGGAAGGCCCAACTCTCAGGTGTACCAGGTTAGAGTTGGGCTATGCCACACCAAATAAGAAGTACTAAGAGAAGCGTGCACATTCAAGAAGCAAGTGCCTACAGGCGAGGTTCCTATGCAGACCTGGAGACTGAAACTCCAAAACTCCAATCAGTATATCGAAGAGATATCTGCACTCCCGTGTTTGTTACAGTACTGTTTACAATAGCCAAGATTTGGAAACAACCTAAGTGTGATCAAGACATGAAGGAACAAAGAAAATGTGGTACATATACACTATGGAGTACTATGCAGCCATAAAAAAGAGTGAGATTCTGTCATTTGCAACAACATAGATGGAACTGGAGGTCATTATATTAAGTGAAATAAGTCAGGCACAGACAGACAAACATCACCTGTTCTCACTTATTTGTGGGAGTTAAAAATTAAAACAATTGAATTCATGGAGTTAGAGAGTAGAGGGAAGAGTAGTAGGGAGCAGGTGGTTAAGGGGCACAAAAAAATAATTAGAAGGAATAAATAAGACCTAGTATTTGCTAGCAAAACAGGGTGACTATAGTAAAAAAAAAAAAAAAAAAAAAAAAAATAAGTGTTCATGTTAAAATAAAAGAGCATATAATTGGGTTGTTTGAAACATAAAAACATAAATGTTTGAGGTGATAGGTACCCTATTTACCATGATGTGATTATTTCTCATTGCACCCTTGTGTCAAAATATCTCATGTAACCCATAAATACATACACTTACTATGTACCCACAAAAATTAAAAATTAAAAAAAAATCCTCCCACCTCAGCCTCCTGAGTAGCTGGGACCATAGGTGCGCACCACCATGCCCAGCTAATCTTTTATTTTTTTGTAGACACAGGGTCTCCCTGTGTTGCCCAGGCTGGCCTCGAACTCTGCTCAAGAGATCCTCCCACCTCAGCCTTCCACAGTGCTGAGATTATAGGAATGAGTTCCGGCACCCAGCTGGGCTCTTTCAACCATTTAACTTTTACGTTATTATTCACAACCATTTAACTTTGACATTATTATTCAGTTTTCCCTAATTAGGCTAGAAATTCTTTATTTTATATTTTTTTTATTTTTTATTTTTTTGAGATGGAGTCCCGCTCTGTCATCCAGGCTGGAGTGCAGTGGCATGATCTCGGCTCACTGCAACCTCCGCCTCCTAAGTTCAAGCAATTCCTCTGCCTCAGCTTCCCGAGTAGCTGGGATTACAGGTGCAAGGCGCACGCCACCACACCCAGCTAATTTTTGTATTTTTAGTAGAGACAGGGTTTCACCATATTGGTCAGGCTGGTCTCAAACTCCTGACCTCATGATCCACCTGCCTCAGCCTCCCAAAGTGCTGGGATTACAGGCGTGAGCACTGCACCCAGCTAGAAACAATGGCCTTCTTTGAAGGCCATTGTTGACCTTTGTATCCTACTGTAGCATCCAGGACCCAGTGCTGCACACAGGTGGTGCTCAATATGTATTTGTGTGCTGGTTTAAAAGCAGAGTCATAGGACAGAGCACACTGCATGGGGGTGGAAGTCCTGCCACCTTCCCACATCTCAATTGTGTCCCTGTAAAATGGGGTAGTTGGATGAAACCATTGATTTTCAAACTCTGCTCCTTTGAGCCTTATTAGAGCTTCTTAGAGATGCCTCAGTAGCCACCAAGCACAGAGGACTGGGGCACTGGTCCACCCCAACTTTATTGAGAGTGGATCTGCTTTGGTCAGTTTAACATTTTGGGGTTCACAGTAGAAAGTCATTTATAAGGGTTCAGTTGCTAAAATTGTAAAATCTTAACCCGAATTGATTATTTCAAAGGTCCCTTTGACTGTAACCTTTGATTTTGTTGTTTCATTGACATTTAAATGATAGTGGTCTTAACCGGTATTGGTCCATCCCAATCTAAGAACTGTGCTTCCCCATACCCTCACCTTCCTCTGGGGACATCTCCCACTTTTGCATGGATGTTGTTTGTGTCTAACTGCATTCCTCTTTTGTGCTCCTAATCTTAGTCATCTCAAACATGTAACCTCCTCCCTTCCCTCCAACCTTCGTGTGAACTTAATTGGTGTCCTAATTGTTGGGAGAGCCACCTGGGACACCTCCCTCCCTTCCCTCAGCTTGATTGCATTCCTTGTTCTTTCCGCGTTTGCTCTCCATTGCATTCTTACCTTGTGCTTCTTAGTATTTCTCTTTTGCCTGGCATAGTATTTGGCTTCCCCAACCCAAACTCCAGCCCTGGCCTGTAATCACTGAAAAGGATTCCCATGAACACTAAAAAAATTTTGTAGGTGATATCTATAGACTAACAGCCTAACCAATGGAGAAGAAAAAAAGACAAAAAAAGAAAAGATAAAAGGAGATAAGGAAGGCAAGAGGAATGAAAGAAGGTGTGTGTCTCTTGGCATGGGTGATATGCACTCTTCCTCACTCCTTCTCCAAAATACATCCCAATTTCTGCTATGTGTGAGTCTGCTTATGACTAACAATCTAGTAAAGAACAAAAACAGAATAAAACTTGCACTCTCCATTCCTTCTCATCAAATAGCCGTCAACTAGTATGATTTTGCAAGATAATATCACACGAAGTTAAAGTGTGGGCTCTTGGTTAGACTCCCTGGAATCTTGGCAGCCACCGTCATTGCTAACTTTGTGACCTTGACCTTGTTATGCCTCAGGTTCTTCATCTGTAGGAAAAGTGGGGGTAATAATATTTTAAGGTCATTATGAGGATGAAATTAGATGATATGGGTACAGTGTTCTGAATAAGACCTGGTACAAAGTAAGGCACTAGGCGCTATACATGTTGGCTGTTATTCTAAAAAAAAAAAAACACAAAAACAAAAAACGGTTTGCTTTAAGTCTCTTCCTCCATCCTTGAGTGCAACATTATGTTTCCTTGCAAGTGAACTGGCCCAGTCCCATTTGGCCTTACCATGCCTGTCACAGCCTAATAAATGTTGATGGTAAAGGATGGCAAGCTTTGGGGCACTCAATGCTCTTGCTTCTCTCTGTGGAGAGCTTATTAAACGCTCTATTGTGCTAGTAATGCAGTAATTTCAGTTAGTCAAAGAAAGGAACTAACCACATTGTAGTCTATTCACAACAGGCCTGTTGAGAAGATTCAGCCTGGGGCAGCATATATGTTTTATTATTTTATTGCAAGACTATAATAAAATAAGAAAAAAACAAATGAACTCCAATTGTTGCTTTTACTTAGCTCATCTGCTAAGTGTGTGGTTCTTAATCAGCTCTGTGCATTAGAATCACCTGGGGAAGTTTTCAACCCCCCCCCCCCCCAACCCATACAGGTATGGGCCCCATTCCCCAGGGATTCTGATTCACAAGGTCTAGGTGATGTTCTGGCATGTTTATTTGGAAAACATTCACCCAAGGGATTCTGAGACAGAACTACTGTTCCAAGTATTTCTGGCCCTTTTCTTCCCATTCAGCAAAAACCAGCTTCAACTAGAATGTAAAGACTATCTACAGTTTTGACAGCACTCACATAACGAGGTGTGCTAGAAATTTTCTACCAAATTCTCCACTCACAGAAGAAAATATCTTTAGTTCATGTCCCTAATATTCCATGGAATTATGAATTATGTTTCATTAAGATTGAGCTACTAGACACTGTTCAGTGAGTTTTTCCGCCATTTTTATGACAACAACAACAACAACAACAAAAGCCTTTGTGGATAATTTTGCAACTTACTTCTCTAACTTGAAGCTGACTCTGCACTGGGATATTGAGAGTATGATGGCATTGCTGTTGCAATTTCTGTTTTTCTCTTGGGTATTCTTCCCCTTACTTTCTTATTTTAGGATACCTGTCTACTTTCACATATAAGAGACTCAAGTAACTCAGAACTTTGATCTAGAGATAAGAGTGAAATAGAGAACAGGAAAAATATAATTGAATTATATTTAACTAAAGCACACTTCTTATTTTCATAAAAGGATAGACATTATAAGAAAAAAAAAAAAAAAGGTATATTTGTTCACCTACTGGTGCCTCCTGAGCCTCCAAACTTCTCCCTATTATCACTGGCTGCTTCTCTGCCTTTAAAAATTATTGATGCCGGGCGCGGTGGCTCACGCCTGTAATCCCAGCACTTTGGGAGGCCGAGACGGGCGGATCACGAGGTCAGGAGATCGAGACCATCCTGGCTAACACGGCGAAACCCCGTCTCTACTAAAAAATACAAAAAACTAGCCGGGCGAGGTGGCGGGCGCCTATAGTCCCAGCTACTCGGGAGGCTGAGGCAGGAGAATGGCGTGAACCCGGGAGGCGGAGCTTGCAGTGAGCTGAGATCCGGCCACCGCACTCCAGCCTGGGTGACAGAGCGAGACTCCGTCTCAAAAAAAAAAAAAATTATTGATAATTCTACCATCTACAGTAGTCCCTTCTATACTGGCTCTAAGGAAATACCAGGTAAAGTGATCTGACAAGTAAAAAAGGGATTTTAAAAGGGGACTTTATTTCTCTGTACATTCAACATAATCTCTCATCTCCTTTATTCCTGGGACCATCAAGAACAATCAAGTCAGAGGCTTGTGGGAGCCCCCTATGTCATTTCCATTGAGTTAATATGTAAAGTGCTTAGGATGGTGCCTGACACATAGTAAATGCATGTGTGTTAGTTATTTTTATCCCTTTTTATTACCTTCAGGTAATTTTATTATTATATTTGGGCTACAACCAATTTTTAGGACCTAAACATGTGGAATCTCTCTAGATATGTGTCTTATTTATAGCAGGCACTCAAGAAATCTTATTGAATTGAAGTAAAGGAAAATAATCCTGGTGAATACATAAATAACGTTTTCGAGTTTCAGAGATGCTTCATAGAAGAAATGTCCTTTTGAGAGTAACAAAGGAAAGAACAGGTGCTCTAAGCACAGCTCTTATGTGGAATTTCAAGAGCTGAAAAGTCAAAACTTTCATGGGCACATCGCTCCAGGCTGCTCTATATTGTGATTAATACACTTCAATACATGATGCCATGAAATGTAAAGCCACAGACTTTTATGTGACCTACATACCTGTACTGCATGAGTAACAGGGCACTGTCATGATGTGTCACCGAGCTAAGAGTAGGCATGCTCCTTGGTGGAATATTTTTATTGTGCGTAGGAAATTCTGGGACCTACTAAAGAAAAATAGATCATAAACACTCTTTCCAATGGGTTCCTGTCAGAAAGCTGTTCATATCTCTAGTCCACCATGTACTCCTTTGCATTGTTTATCTGCTTCCATCACTTTCTTCTGCTGTCAAGCTGTGAGCTTCTTGAGGGTAGTCTTCACGTTATTTATCTTCATATCTCCAGTGCTCACCAGAACCTAGCACACAGCACTCAACAAATGTTCATTTTTGAAGACAGGATGTCACAGTAATCTTCATCTTTTTCAGTTTCCATAGTAAATAAGCAGGAGAAATGTCTCCATATATATTTTGTATATTATATTTTACAAACCAAAAATTAAGACCCATCATCTGAAACACAATCTGACAGTGAGAGAAAATATTTGAAATCTAGATGGTCTCAGAAAATCCTGAACAGATGAATGCCCTATCCATGTGCGAGTTACATTACTCATTTATTCTTCCCTTTCTCTCTCCATCTATCCAGCCATTCACTTGCCTATCTGTCCCTCATCATCCATCCGTCCATCCATTCATCCATGACTTATTTAAAGGACACCACCAACTCACATTTTCAAAAATAGGGAGGAAATGTGTTGCTTTAGACTTACTAAAGTAACTGCAAAGTGGCAAGATTACCTTTCTTTGCTTTAGTACAGAATGTGTTGCTAACAGCCCATATAATATAGGATTTTATTAAAATTTGTAAAAATATTTTAAACCTTTTTTCAAAATTTAAACAAAAACCTAAATCAAATTCTTCTCTACTGCATAACTGTCAAGGAAAAGAACACATTTTATTACTTTTTAAAATATTTTTACCACAAGCTGGCAGATTCTGAAGAGGGCTGGCCACAGTGGCTCAGGCCTGTAATCCCAGCACTTTGGGAGGGCAAGGTGGGTAGATCATCTGAGATCAGGAGTTCAAGACCAGCTTGGACAACATGGCAAAACCGTCTCTACTAAAAAATACAAAATCAGCTGGGCGTGGTGGTGCATGCCTGTAATCCCAGCTACTTGGGAGGTTGAGGCACAAGAATCGCTTGAACCCGGGAGGCAAAAGTTGCAGTGAGCCGAGATTGTGCCATTGCACTGCAGCCTGGGTGACAAAGTGACAGAATTCTTCAGTTTTGAAATAAAAATAAACTTCTGTTTCACAGACACAAATAAGCCTTAGTGTTTATGTTTATTGTGAGATAAATAGCCAAAAGATTAAGTCAAATAGTATAATCCTCGTGTGCAGGACCCAGAAATGGAGAAATCTGTGGATTTGTGATGGAAGAGAAATTATGAAAAGAAAAACTGGGCCAAATCCTGGTGAAGCAAGTCTAGGGTTAGCAGGATAACCAATTAGAAAAGAACTATAGTCTAAGGAGACACAGAGAGTTAAGAACCTGCTTACATTCATTCATTCCTTTCACACTTTTCATTGAGGATCTATTACATATTGGTCATCTGCTAAGTTCTGTAATACAAAGATGAATGAGACCCTCCCCTTGAATTGCTCGCATTAAACAGTGGCAATATTGTCTCTAACTGCTATGGAATACATGTGTACAAACGCACTTTGAAGAAGTCAGTTCTAAGTGATACCAAGGCTGCCTCACACTCAGACAGCAAGAGAATCAGAGAGAAAAGCTTGTCATTCAGACAGTAGGTAGATTCAAACAGATGATGTATGACAGAGAATAACTATTGACATAAATAGAGGCCAAAGATGGTGAAAAAGTGAGAGGTTGGGAGTGGTATGCAAGACCCTGGAAGAGATGTTTGGGATGCAGGAGATCTGGGGATCCAGGTTGATTCTGGACATTTTAGAAATGCCATTCCCAAAGGTTAGATAAAGGATATAATTTGTTGTGGAGGTTAAACTCTCTGGCCCTCCCCGACCATTTTCCATTCATCATACGGGATTGCAGCTACCTACCTTGAGTGGCTTGAGTTTAGGAAAGTTTTAGCTGAGGGAATCAACTGAAAGGAGTAAAAGTCATTGGTTCAGCAACAAACTGGCAGAGATCCATGTCCATGTCATTTGTTTGGCCTAGAGCCAATATTAATATTTTTACTGATGTTTTTTGGAAGGGTGAGTCAAGACTCTATAATGTAATTTGATGAATAACACAAAAGACAAAAATTACCAGAATTACTAGACTTCTGTCCTTACTGATTATTTATAGTTTAGGTGTTTATTTTCTGTCTTTTTCAACTAGACTGTAAGTTTCATGAGGGCAGGAACCTTGTCTTGTTTGTTCTTATTTTTCTAAAATGTAGAATGGTGCCTGCACATAACAGTTGCTGAGTAAATAGTTTTACATTGCTTGAACCACAGCGATAGGCTGAGATGAGTGCTGTGATAGCAGTATACACTGGTGCTATGACAGCAGAGCATTCACTCTGCCTTGAGGTTCAGGGTAGGCTTCAGAGAGAAGGTGACATTTGAGCTTGAAGAGTGAGTAGCACTTCACAAAACAGAATGAGAAAGAATGGTATTTCAGAAAGGGTGGACTATCATGAATAAAGCAATGTGTTATGAAAAAAATAGTATGTTTGGGGGATAATAAAAAGTTTATCTTTTGAACGCTCATACTTAAGCAGTCAACAGTATGTGTGTGAAGCAAATTTCCTTCCATACAGGCATACTTCATGCAATAGTTGTGAAACAAGGACCACAGGGAGATGCAAGTAAATTACTTTTAAAAGACTAGGGAGTAAATTTCTTTTGTCAGTTGGATAAATCTATCCCTAATGAATATCTCCCGAGAAGCTTTTCCCTCCAAAGGTCTAGCTTTTTCCAAGACATTTATTCTGGGAGGTATCCTTCATATCTCCCTGAAAAGAAAGAAAAGTAAACAGTGGCTAATGCTTTTAACAATGATAAAAAAAAATCAGAAAGGTCAAGGCTTTAATGTCATTTAATGTGAAGAGGAAATAAGATAAATGTTCAGCATTGAAGGATTATCACTAACCCAACTTTTCATAAACGCAGAATAGTGGAGGTGGAACCTGCAGAGACTTTATTCAGGGAACACCCACTGCGGGACAGCCTGATGCTTTGGTATCCAGGCTGCTCTGCGCTGCCGGCTGCCGGAGTAACCCTCACAACAGCCCACAGAGGTAGGTATAACCACCCTTTGTTTTACAGGTGAGGAAACAGAGGCGCAGGACGGCCAGGTAACCGACTTGGAGTGATAAATGAAACTAAAATAAGCACCGACCTCGAAGCTCATTTGGTCCTTCCCCAACCCCATGCGGCCTCATTAAAGAGACTTTTTTGATTAGCTATGGAGAAAACGTTCTTCATCAAACATGAAATGCAATCCTGAAGGCACAGGTCTCTCTATCTTTTCTCTCTCTCTCTCTCTCTCTCTCTCTCTGTGTGTGTGTGTGTGTGTGTATGTGTGTGCATGCGTGTGTGTGTGTGTGTGTGTATGAAGTGGCTTCTGGGGCCCCACGAAGCAATGTTCCCCCAAATAGCCCCAGACCAGGGTGTCTATAATTCATCCTGTTATAATTAACCCCGGGGTTACGGTATTGTTTCTGAAGCCCTTGTTGAAATGCAGATATGGACCTGGCAGGATTGACACGACCTCTCAATTACACCTAATTAAAGAGCTGGCTCTTTGAGAATCTGACCCGACTGGGCCAGGAGTGGGAAAGGCGGGGGCTGCTGGTGGGGGTGAGGGGTAGGGTTCTGCGGGCCCAGGAAGGCAGATGAGGGGTGGGGATCAGGATTGGGAGAGTCACTGGGTGCTCGGTGAGATGGGGAAGGTTGGAGCTGAACTAAAACAAAGTTTGACTTCTGGACCTTTATCCAGGGAGAGGGCGGGGAACACACCTTTCCCGGGACTGCCTGGGAATCCCATTGACAGGTCATCTCAGGTTCACCACCTTCCCGTCGTGGGCTCCTCCGGGGAGTCCACCCGGGAGCAATTAAACTGGGCCACACCAGCCACCTCCCACAGCAGCGGGGTCCGCAGATTTAACCCTTTCCCCGCAGACTCGGGCGCTGGGGGCCGCGCTCCCTCCCACAGCACTGCGCCCGCGCCCCCGACTCCCGGACTGGGCATGCTCAGTAGCCGCCCGCTTCGTGCTCTCAGGGAAGCCTCTGCACGCCCTCCCCAGCTGCTCTCGGTCGCCTCCCCGCCGCCAGCCGCCCCGGGTGCATCCCGGCTTGCTCCGCTCCACGCGACCCAGATTCCTGCCCCGCCCCCGCCCCTTCCGCGCCCGCAGCCAGTGCGGCAGCCGCGGCCGCCCCTGTCCAGCCTCGGCGCCCGGGACCGAGCGCGTCGATCGCCGCCGCGGAGCGCGTAGCCGAAGTGCCTGGGGAAGGCGGAGATGAAGACCACGCCGCCGCGCAACGGGAGCTGCTGAGCCTGCCGCCGCCAGAGTCCAGGTGACTGGCGACCCCAGAGGAGCCTAGGGACGAGGGGCGAATGCCCTTGGGGAGGAGAGAGGTGCGGCGAGGACGCGAGGCATCACGCAAGCTGCGCGGTGCCTGGGACGCAGCAGAAATGCTAAGCATCGGGGGCAGAGAGGGAACGTGAATGAAAGTGCACTCTGCCTCGGTGCAGGGGCTCCGGGGTCACCCAGGACAGTGATTTCCCCTCCTATCCTGTCCTCCCAATTAACACCCGAGAGACTGCAGGTCGGCGCGAGAGGCTGTTTGCATCTCGGCCCGGGCGTAGGTCGCCTAGCGACCTAACGCCGAGGGCTCGGGGAAGGGATCCCTGGCAGAGCCAAAATGGAAGGCGGGACAAGGGCGGCCTGGCTGGGGCGAGGGGCTGGTCTGGGTCCTTGGGGACCTCTTGGCCTGTGGGCTTCGGTCTCCAGGGAGGAGAAAGGCAGCCGGGCTGCGGGGCCGCCGGACTGTGGGGTCCTCCTGGCAGAGAGACGGGAGGAGCGGTCGCCTGGGCTGTTGCGCTGCGCCTCCTCCAACTGCTGGGAAACTCCGCACTTCAGTATTAGAGCATCTCTTTCCTGGGCAGGTAGAATTGTACAGCCTAGTGGAAAGTGACAGCTGAGTGCTGACGGGGCTGTTAAAAGCAGAGCAGTGGAGTGTGGTGGTGGGGTGAGCTGTTGTGGGTGCTTTTTTTTTTTTTTCTAAGTGTGGGTACGGACTGCTCTGACTCAGTGTTTCTGCTCAACCTCTAAGCGGCGAGTCCGGTAACACACCTTATGAATATTTCAGGAACGACCTCACGGGCTCACTTGCTTCAGATCAAGTTTAATGAATATGTTTGTCAGCCTTTCTGCTGTGCACAGGCAGGTGGAAGCCCCAACCAGTGCTCTGAGCATTCTACATTATTTCATCCCTTTCCCTCACCAACTAGGAAAAAGATGCTGCTAACCCCCAGTGGGCCATATATTGGTACTATAAATTGAGTCTGTCATTTGGAGAGACCAATTTTGGGCAGGCATCCAGGCATTGTTCTGCATCTCTGCAGTGTATACGTGTTGTGCTGGTAGCCTGACAACCGTCCTTAACTGGTGGTGCCAATATGGTGGAAAGCAGGTAGTATGCGTGTATTGGGATAAATGTCTTAATTCATTAACATATTATGACAACACGTAGTTATAGCAGACTTAGTCATTCCCTCCCCCAGAAGTTTTCTCTGAGGTCAGTTTAGTTGGTATTTTGTCAAAGGCACACTCTTGTATCTATCTACATTGGGAGGTATTTCTCTCATCTTAATCTTTTTCATAGGAAGAAGAAATAAATGTCTTCTCTCTAAGATATCACTGTCAAGAACACTGAAAGAAGAACCCATTAATGTAGGGAACGTTGAGAACTGGAACAGGCTGTAGGGCATCTTTCCTACACTTCAGGTTATAACTTCCATTGCATCACCACCATTTACCGGTAAACCAGCACACACAGCAATCAGTACTCGAAATGGTCCTCTTTTGCAGAAAAAGCCTGCTTTTCTCCCAGCTTTGGTGAGATAGATATGTAATCTTCATAAGGACCTATAAGGAATTCCTCTGTGGAACAAAATTTTAAGCCTCCAGTGAAGGATGCTAAAAGAAGCAACGCTTTAATCTTGCCAGCCCATACACAGTGAAGCTGAAGTGCTTCAATTTACAGATGTTTTACATTTAGGAAGGCTTTTCCAACAAAGACCTACTGCAGTTACATCACAGGCTCCACCTCCGCCTGCCAGCCTGTTTCTGCAAGCCTGTTAGTTAGGATACTATGTATTGCTGTGCTTGATTAATGAAGAAAAGAAATCTCCAAATCAAAGATTTATTTATTTCTCTTTTTGCGTTCTGCTGATTTAATGGAAAAATATGAAAATTTCAAAAATTAATACTTGCAGCCAGGACTTAACTGAGGCGTGATAATAACTCTATAAATGTTAGCTTTCCAAGAGATCTTAAGCAAAATTACAGTATTCTTTGTAAAATCTTCGATAAATTGCATTAGAATAAAAATTCTATGAAATTGGCAAAATAAGTGAAAATGTCATAATAAATCAAGCAGCATTTCTTAAAGCATGTTACTGAGAGGTTCAGAAAGAAACCCAGTTACATTAACAGATATGAAATCTGGATGATTGAGAAGTTTGCAGAGCTTGCACACAAATCTCCAGGTGACTTAAAGGAAGTGTTCTCCGAGTCCTCTGAGAATTTTTAACAAATCACTGTTAGGGTGTCCAGATTTAGCAAATACAATTGTGGGCTGCCCAGTTAAATTTGAATTTCAGATAAATAGTGAATTATTGTTTTTACCTATGTCCCATGTAATATTTGGTACGTACTTATACTACAAAATATTATTAGTTGTTTATCCCAAATTCAGTTTTGACTGGGCAGCCTGTATTTTTCTGGCAACCCTAGTTACTGGAAATGTTTCATTCCTCCTTTTTGGGTCATTTGTGGGTTGAAAAAATAAAGTGGAGCAGAAATCATATGCTCTTCTGCAGACAATCTGGGACAAGCTCAGTTCTGGTTCAAGCTTTTGAAAATAACTCATGCTTAAAAGTGAACAGTTTCACTTGAACACATATTGGTTGGGTATCTCTGCTTGCTAGACTTAGTGGAAGGTGCCAAGAATGCAAAGACGACAAGGGGAAATGGGGCAGGGGGAGGGATCTGCATCATAATTTCTAGGATTTGTTGTGCCAGGAGTGTGTGTTTATGATGGTGGTGGAGGGGCGTGTCTACTGTAGGAGCCTAGGAGAGGCACTGAACTATGCTGGGCAGCTGTAGTCAGGGAGTGAGATGCCTAGCAGTTTTGACAGGACTGGCCTTGAATAAAAGAGCAAGATCTTATCCTGGGAGAAAATGAGGGAAAAAAATCTCTGTGTTAATAGATAGTAGAGTAGTGCTGGAAGTTGAAGGATTTGATCTGATAGCCTCAGTGAGAGGACAGAGTGGCCTGCTGAGAATGAGGGAAGGGAGGGGGATTCTGAAAGAAAGATTTTAAATAGTCGCCAATGGGAATGGAAAAGAGAGCTGAAAAGGGACAAGGGCAGGAATTGGCAAATGGTACTTAGGTGAATGGACCTCAGTGCATTTAAAATAGCAATTGATCTGCTGTTGACTCATACCCTAAGTGCTAGTTTACTATTCTATTACCATCCTGGTCTCAGGTAAAGAGTCATCATCACACAATACTGGAATATATCATTTAAATGTTTTATTACATTTATATAAAAGTAGGTAATTAAATATAATATTTGAGATGCCGATCAATAGTCAGTTGCTTCTTTTTTTATTTTCAATTCGTAATGTTTTATTTATTTCTCTTCTTTTTTTCTTTTATTATACTTTAAGTTCTAGTGTACATGTGCACAACATACAGGTTTGTTACATATGTATACATGTGCCATGTTGGTGTGCTGCACCCATTAACTCGTCATTTACATTAGGTATATCTCCTAATGCTATCCCTCTCCCCTCCCCCCACCTCACAACAGGCCCCGGTGTGTGATGTTCCCCTTCCTGTGTCCAGGTGTTCTCATTGTTCAATTCCCACCTATGAGTGAGAACATGCAGTGTTTGGTTTTTGGTTCTTGCAACAGTTTGCTGAGAATGATGGTTTCCAGCTGCATCCATGTCCCTACAAAGGACATGAACTCATCCTTTTTTATGGCTGCATAGTATTCCATGGTGTATATGTGCCACATTTTCTTAATCCAGTCTGTCATTGATGGACATTTGGGTTGGTTCCAAGTCTTTGCTATTGTGAATAGTGCCGCAATAAACATACATGTGCATGTGTCTTTATAGCGGCATGATTTATAATCCTTTGGGTATATACCCAGTGATGGGATGGCTGGGTCAAATGGTATTTCTAGTTCTAGATCCAATAGTCAGTTGCTTCTTGGCACAAATTTCTGAAATAAGATAAGCAGATGTCTTGGTTTTAGCAAATCTGTTGCTTCAAGTAGGAAAAGACATTAAATTGAGATCATTTCTGATTTGATCCAGCTATCTTTAAAAAACTAGATTCTGATGATGGAAAGAGTGTACATTTTACAGAAATAGCACTATGTGAAATGACTATATGCTTGTAGTACCACCAGAGGACCTAGTCAGAATGTTCCAAATGCAGTTAATTCCAAAAAAACTGGCACACCACATACATGTGTGTCTTTGAAGACCCAGAAGCTACTTTCATTATTGAGTAACATGGTAAATTTCCAGGGAAGTTGATGATCAAACCACTGCAGTCCAGGTAGAGAATAGTTACTCATTTCTTGAAGATTCCAATTTGCAAACTCCAGCAACTGATAATAGAATGCCATTCTAGATTGCCCTTCTGTCAACAAATCTGTTGTTTGTTTGTTTGTTTGTTTTTGGAACCATCCTTCAGAAGAGCCTCATGTGTTTGAGTGTCCATATGTGTGGTTAAATTTCCACTTCAGCCGGGCGCGGTGGCTCAAGCCTGTAATCCCAGCACTTTGGGAGGCCGAGACGGGCGGATCACGAGGTCAGGAGATCGAGACCATCCTGGCTAACACAGTGAAACCCCGTCTCTACTAAAAAAATACAAAAGAAACTAGCCGGGCGAGGTGACGGGCGCCTGTAGTCCCAGCTACTCGGGAGGCTGAGGCAGGAGAATGGCGTGAACCCGGGAGGCGGAGCTTGCAGTGAGCTGAGATCCGGCCACTGTACTCCAGCCCGGGCGACAGAGCGAGACTCCGTCTCAAAAAAAAAAAAAAAATTTCCACTTCAACTTTTATAATAAGATCTTAAAATTATAAAAATTACCCTATACTAAAACTTATAACTAAGTAGCTCATTAGGATCTTTCTTATCAAATGATTATCCTTTCAAAAGAGCAGAAAACAGTCCTACTTCAGGTTTTTCTACTGTTCCTCTTTGCAATGTTTGCCAAACACATTCTGCCTTGTAATTCTGATAGTATATGAAAAGAAAATACATGATCAAGAATGTGTTGATGCTGCTAAAATTTCAAGGCAATTAGACCATAGGTTTTGTTTCCAGCAAGACTTCGCATGAACATGGCTTATTAAAGAAAGGCTTACTGCAGTAATCCTCAATGACAGTTTATGTGGAATATCACCCAGAGAGAGCCTTAACTGAAATTGTGTGCCCAATTTACATTTTATATTCTAAGTCCTCAGTGGATACTCTGAATTTAAAGATTCTGAAGACAGTATGTTCTTTCATCCTGGGAGCTTTTAACCTTCCAACTCACTTATGCTGACCATGAGCAAGTCATATTTTATATCAGTTTCTATGCTGTAAAATGGAAGATACGCACATTAAAAAAATAATATTGTACCAACCCTAATCTCAGTATGTATAAAATAAACTCTAAGTGTTGCTATGGTTCCAAGGGATGAATAACTTTATTCTCAATGAAAGTAGATGATTTGTACAATGTCTGGGTACTCTATATGATATTTCAGATGCCATCAAAATAATTCACAATTTGATTTTTTTGCTTTTTTGGTGCAAAGCAAAATAATTGTGGGAAATGCCTAAGGAGAGCTCATTAAGCCTCTTTTAAAAATCAGTCTCATGAAAGTCAGTAACTGCAGATTCAAAAGTCTTTATATAACTTTTAAATGTTTCCATTTTAATTATTGGAGGACTTGGGTAATTAGCATGCTGGTTATAAGAGCTCATTTCAGCTGTTATAACTCTCTATTTTTTTGTGCAGGTAGTTGGTGAAAGGCTACCATATGTTTTGAAGGTTTCATTCATAATGAAACTAATTATTTATCTCACAGCTGTTTTTTGGCTTAACAGATATCATCAGTGACATCAGAAACCCTGTTCCCTAAATCTTTTTTACTTTACCACTTGGCATTATAAATATTTAAAATGTGAATCAATCTTTGGAATGAATTTACTGTACATTTCTTACTTTTTCCTTTAAAAGAATAGGAATATTCCACTCTTCAGAACTTGGAAGCCAGATTTTCTGAAGGTTCCATATTCCATAAACACTGACATATTAATTTCAGATTTCCTTTGCTTTATGATCCACTTAAATGAGCAAAAATTTCAATAATTGCTTTTAGTTGAGAAGTTCAATTGTACATTCTCTTAAAATGGTAAACATTTATCAAGGCTATTTAAATTAAAGTGCCTATTATGTACATCATTAGTCATAATTTTAAAAGCCTTTATTAAAATACTTTACATAGAATTTTGACTTTCATATTCTGTCTCATGGATAATGTATATGTAGCCCACTACGTGAATCCAATATATTAAAATCAAGACTTATGAAACAGATGGATTGAGTTATAGTTTTTGCTTCACTAAAGAGTTTTGTGCCGTACCAAAAATTTCCTCTACTATCCCTTTAAATTGTAGATAACCTGGAGTATTTAAAATAGAGGCAGAGTTATCAAATTTTTATATATACACAATCCCTCTAGCACACATTTATCAACTAGAATATTGAGTAATCTTTATGGGTGACAGGCAGAAATCAGGTCTGAAAGGTAGTGTCATAGCTGGGTTGATCAGCTACATCCAAAGAATGTTCATAGGTCTGTAAGCCAACATAGAAGCTGGTTTCTGTTGGTCTACCTTACAGGTCTTTATTTGACTGTGACATTTCTACAATGTTCTCAAGGACTCAGATGTACATAGATCATAATGCAAAGCTCAAAGCAATAGAGAATTTGGATGACAATCAGGATTAAATTTGAAATCTCTTAGCCCAGAACAAGCAGTGGAACTAAGATTATGTTTTAAAAGGATGGATGTGAAGTTCATGTAGGTTCTAAAATCACTTGCTAAGGACATAGTGTAGAAGTCCTAGTTTACCAACAGTTTGGTTTTCAAAAAATAGTTTTAATTCACTTGAGCATTAGCAAACAGTACAGAAGAAATTAATGCTATACTTTGGTTGGATTCACAGATAAATAGAGCCCAGATCTAAGAAGGTCAGAAACAAAAAGTATAACATACTGTGCTGAAAGTGATGCATTTTGGGCCACCTATCAGAGAGAGAAATGCTTTTATTGGGGAGGACGTTGATTCTGATGACCTTAAAAACGCCTCCTAAATCTTATCCTGCAGTTTAAATTGAGATCCCAGGCACTTATCCACGAATCTGTCAATGTCTAATTCAGCTTAGCAGCATGTATGTGATAGATAGCTATTGTACATCATTCCTTTGACTTATAATGAATATATGATATTATTGTTTTCCATGTGTTAGTTATTCCCTAGGTAATTAATCAATCTAACTAAAAATAGGTGCATCTGCTCTGTAACTAGCACTAGGTTAAATTAAACAGCCTGTTTCCAGGTATTCTTTAATTATCTAATCTCATATTTGAAATTCTAGTTCAAAATGATATGTATTTTGAGTAGCCATAAAATAGGCTTGTGTCCAAGTCCTAAAATAAAATTGCACAGCACACCTAATCAAATTAGACAACGATGGAAGATGAACATGTGTTTGTTCTGAGTGTACTCTATGTGTACTCTCATTACTCTGCATTGTGTTTTGACTTTTGAAAGTATTTGTTTATAGCATACAGTGGACAACTGTCATTCTTTTTCAACAACGCCATCTGAATCTCTTTTCCATGTCGAGGGTTGTATTAGTGAAGGCTCTCCAGAGAAAAGGAAATATATTTATATTAAGAGACTTATTATGAGGAATTGGCCTACTTGACTATGGAGGCTGAGAAGTCCTGCAATCTGCTGTCTGCAAACTAGAGACCCAGGAAAGCTGGTGGTGTAATTCCAGTCCAAGGGAAAGAAAAGACTAATGCCCCAGCTTAGCAGGCAAGCAGGAGGCAAAAGCGCGTGAATTCTTCTTTCTTCTGCCTTTTTGTTCTATTCAGGCCCTCGATGGATTGACAGTGCCCACCCACACTGGGAAGGGGAAATGACTTACTGAGGCCACCAATTCAAATGCTTATCTCATTCAGAAACACCCTCATAGGTGCACCCAGAAATAATGTTTAATCTCGGCAGTCTTTGACCAGTCAAGTAGACACAGAGAATTCACCATCACAGGGGCTCTTTTGCATGATGAGGCAGAGCCCACTCCCCCTCTAGGAGCTGAAAGTGCCAGATGCTTCCTTTCCCCAAACCTCCTTGAATCTGGGCCTGGGCCCGTGATCCAAACTCTGTCCCAGTGGCAGATTTTCCACTCGGCAGTGCCCCTTGACCAGTGCTGGAGGGTCAGTGGGGCCACGCCAGTCTGTGCCTGGTGGTGACAGTAGAAGTGTCTTTACTGAGCCAGTTCTGTGTCAGCATTTCAAGTGTTATTTTTTGCTACATAGCCTCCATCCCCAGTTCTCTAGCCCACCTGGAGATTCTGTGAGTTGCCTTCAGAACACATTCCGTTTCTGCTTCAGTTGGCAGAGCTAGATTCGTTTCTTGCAGTGATAAACAGGGTGCGAGTCCATGTTTACATGGGACCTATTGAGCACACAGCACTGTGAAAGGCACAAAAGGAAATGCTTTTTCATTCTCTGAGTATTTATGGAATAAGGCATCTTGCTTGGCATTGGCCAGAAGGAAAGACATACAAAGCTGGTATTTTCGAACTAGTGCTATGAGGACAAGTAGGAGGAGGTGGGAATACTACTGGCAAACTTAAAGGGAGGGTAGATGTAATTCCATGGCTATGCTAATTTTAAAAATTGATTTAGTACAGAGAGGAAGTGTTGAGATAAGAAAGGATACTTTTCAGGAAAATAAATACTGCATTTCGTCCATTCCAAGAGAAAATTTTTTTCCTTCAGTTTAACATTTATGAAATTAGGAAGCATTGTTAGAGTGTGCCATGTTTTAATTGTTACTTTTTTCTGCTCAACTCGTCTACCATATTTTACTGAATCTAAAATGTCATTGACATGTACTATTATATTTTATACCTTTAAGGAAAAAGCTCAATAAATAATTATTTTAAAAATGCTTCGGCCAGGTGCGGTGGCTCATACCTGTAATCCCCGCACTTTGGAAGGCTGAGGCGGGTGGATCACTTGAGGCCAGAAGTTCAAGACCCGCCTAGCCAACATGGCGAAACCCGATCTCCACTAAAAATACAAAAATTAGCCTGGTATGGTGGCATGTGCTTGTAATCCAAGCTACTCGGGAGGCTGAGGTGAGAGAATCACTTGAACCCAGGAGGCAGAGGTTGCAATGAACCGAGATTGTGCTCCTGCACTCCAGCCTGGGTGACAGAGCGAGACCTGTCTCCAAAAAAAAAAAAAAGAAAAAAAAAAAGACTATATCCTAACAGCATACTGGGGACTCTCCAGACTAGAGGATTCAAAGAGACCATAAGAGAACTAAGTCAGTTATGGAAATGATATGGGTTAGGTACCAAAGTCCTTTTCATTGTTGTTTCATAGTGTTCCAAAACTGTTAAAGAGTAATGGATTTACCTCTAACTTCTGTTATAAACCAATTCAGGTGCTAATTATTATAGCCTTGCTTGACTGTAAAAAAATACCTAGCATACCTGTGATGATTCTCAATTATGTAGATGGCACCTTTTTTTTGATACCTTTTCTTTAAATTTCATATACATCCAGAAGTACATAGGATAGTGTGAATCCCAGTAATTAAAAATCATCAAATCATGACCAATGCTGTTTGATCTCTAACCCTACTCTATATCCATCCATATTATTTTGAAGCAAATCCCAGATACCATATGATTTCATTTATAAATACTTCAGTAAGTATCTCTAAAAGAAAATGACTTTTCAAAAATATACCCCTGGAAAAAAATCTGTAATTTGTGGCATCTTTTTTTTTTTAGTAAATGCATTATTTTTTTTTTACTTAATTTAAGTTTTAAGCTACTTTTGTCTTTGAAGGTTTTTTAAAAAACAGTAACAACAAATTAGGTCCACTTCGATGTCCACTGAATTCTTTTTATGAAATTTGTATGATGCTAACACGTCACATTAGCATTGTGATATTGTTCTGCAACAGTATCTCTTCTGATTTTTCATCCTGCAGCTTTCTTTTGAATATATGCTCTAGCTGAGGATTTGTGTATAAAAATATTCTTGCCATTTCCAATGCAGTGTTCAGAAAAGCCATATCTGTCCCTTAATTATTTTTGGTCCTAAACGAAGGATTCATAATACCACATCAAATGATTTGGACAATCAGTTAGCTAATGAGCATACATCACATTGAACCATGTCAACATTTGTTTACTCAAGCTCTTCCACATTCCTATTAAATATTTCCCACACATCTTCATCTAATGTCAAAACCAATACACACATCTGTAATGTGTGGCCTGATGGATACTGTGCTAGAAGTGGCTTAGGTTTTGGGAATTCCTCCACTTGTTGCAGGCAATGCTCTGGTTCCTCAAGCCTTAGTTTCTTCTTCTTCTTCTTCTTGTTTTTTAAGTGTGGTTTAAGTCAAGGTTTAATGGCACTGGATCTCAAGAGGTGACTGGTGCCTCCATCTGGGCTGAAATCATAGCCCCATGGAACCTTCTTAAAATGTAAGTTTTTGTGTATATCAAAGGAGCACTTACACATCATTTAAAATATTGTATTGCTACAAGACTTTTAATGGAAAAACTCATTCCCTAATCCATCTCTACTCCAGATTCGTGTTTCTCAGCAATGCCATTTTAATTATTTTGACTTTATACTGCTGTTTCTCAGTATATTAAAAGTATCAGATCTATTGATTTTCCACTACAGAACTGAAAATTTAACTTTCATATCTAATCCCGCTCTCTTATACACATATATTTCTCCTTTCTCAATTCTCCCAATATCACTATTTTTGATTAAATATTCAGTGTTTATTTTGACAATGTAAATTTTATTTATAGCTTGTTATATTTTTTGCACAACTTTCTGTTTTCTCAAGAATTAGTAATTCTAATTTTGTTTTTCTTATTTTTTATTGATGTCTATTAATCTTTTTTTTTTTTTTTTTTTTTTTTTTTTGAGACAGAGTCTTGTTTTGTTGCCCACGCTGGAGTGCAGTGGCGTGATCTTGGCTTACTGCAACTTCTGTCAGCTAAGTTCAAGCAATTCTCCTGCCTCAGCCTCCTGAGTAGCTGGGATTACAGGTGCACACCACCATGCCCAGCTAATTTTTGTATTTTTAGTAGAGACGGGGTTTCGCCACATTGCCCAATCTAGTCTTGAACTCCTGGGCTCAAACGATCCACCTGCCTCGGCCTTCGAAACTGCTGGGATTACAGGTGTGAGCCATCAAGCCCAGCCTATTAATCTTATTTTCTATTAATGTTCTTGTTATCTGTTAATGCATATCCCAAATTTATCCCCAAACCAACAGAGTTGTGAATATTTTCTGCATACATTCATACATGTCAAATAATCTGTCAGTTCCAGTTTTTTTATGAAGACCTCTTTCCTTAAGCTCTAATGCACTCTGAACTGGTTGTTAAGGGCCTTACATTCACCATCATTCTAAGAAATCCTTTCACCTTTCTCCAATATGGGATTTTCTGATTCCTGGATCCAATGTCTTTCTCATTCTCCATCTTCATTTTGGTGGAATGCTTTCTTCAGAAACTTCCAGAAAACACATACTTGAAAGATACATAGAAGGTCTTGTATGTCTGAAATTGTCTTCATTTTCTCCTCATGCTGAATATTTTGGCTCAGTGTAGAAATCTAGATTAGAAAGAATTTTTTCTTGGAATTTTTCTTTTTGCTTCTGTGTTCCTGTTGACAAATTGAATGCTCGTGAAGACTTGGTGCTTTCTATGTGAACTGTTTGTTTTTGTTCCCCCTCTGGAAACTTCTGTGTTGTGAAATTTCATCATAATGTGCTTCAGTGAGGATCTTTTGTTATTCAAGGAGTTAGGTACCCTGTGGGTCTTTTTGATCCGGAGACTCACGTTCTTCAGCTCTTGGAGAGTTTCCTGTATTATTTCTTTGATGATTTCTTCACCAACATTCTCGCTTTTCTTTCTCTCTAGAATATCTGTTACTTGGATGTTGAATCTTTTTCTCACCATTTTTCATCTTTTTGTTAAATTCTTCTGGCAGATTCCCTCAAATTTGATAGATATTTTCAACTTTGTCTTTCATTTCACTTTTATAAAATTTCCAAGAACATTTTCTAATTCTCTTAAAGTTCCCTTTTATTGATTCCTGTTCCTATTTAATGAGTATAATATTTTTCTTTTATCTATGAAAATTATGACATTTTAATTTTAATTTTAATAAACAATTGCATTGTTTCTTTTGCTTTCAGATTCCCTTTTTTTCCTCTTTCTTTGCTTTGGGGCTCTGTAATTCATGTCAGAAATGTCCCTTAATTGATAATCCTTGGCTATCTGTTCATATTTAAGATTGAGGCACTAAAATGCTCTCTGTGCACAGGTGGGCCTTGTTGACCATCTGTTTCACAGTAGCCCAGTTGGGGGCTAATGCTTCTTTAGGGGAGAGCTTTATGTGTCTCTGGTTAATTTCCTGAGAGATAACTCCTCTAATATCCTACCTGAGAAGTATTATGCTGGCTGCCTCTGTTCTGGGAGTTGAGTGGGAGAAGAAGGATGGCAGGGATCTCACATTTACCAGTAGATTTTCATGCAAACTCCTTGTATTTCATATGTCAACTCAATCTCATTTTCCTACATCACCAAGTTCAGAGCCTCTCTAGCTCAACCTCTTTACAAGTAAATTTCATCTCTGCTGATAGAATGGAGAAGGGTTATGCCTAATTTCAAAAGCTGGAGAAGGAGCCGTAGGTCCTAACTACTCCTATGAAAACTTTCAACCAGGCTGGGCATAGTGGCTCATGTCTGTGATCCCAACACTTTGGGAGGCCAAGGTGGGCACATTGCTTGGGCTCAGGAGTTCGAGACCAGCCTGGCGAACATGGCAAAACCACATCTCTACTAAAAATACAAAAAATAGCTGGGTGTGGTGGCGCATACCTGCAGTCCCAATTACCAGGGAGGCTGAGGCGGGAGGATCGCTTAAACCCAGGGAGTAGAGGTTGCAGTGAGCCAAGATCATGCCACTGCACTCCAGCCTGGGTGATAGAGTGAGACCCTAAATTTAAAAACCAAACCAAACAACAACAAAAAACCTTTCAACCAAGCCTCTATTTTGGGCTTCTTCTTACACATCCACTTTTAGAGGAACTGGGCACCTCTAACTCCTGAACATGGCTGAGGTTCTCACTCAGGAGTTCGAGACCAGCCTGGCCAACATGGCAAAACTCTGTCTCTACTAAAAATACAAAAATTAGCTGGGCATGGTAGCACATGCCTTGTGATCCCAGTGACTCGGAGGCTGAGGCAGGAGAATCACTTGAACCTGGAAGGCAGAGGTTGCAGTGAACCAAGATTGCACCACTGCACTCCAGCCTGGGCGACAAAGTGAGACCTTGTCTAAAGAAAAAAAAAAAGGAATTAAAGATTAAAAAAAAAAAAAACAAAAAAACAGTGTTAAATACATCAGCAATGATGATTGTGAGGTAGCTGGAGAACCAGGAGAACATGAGATCACAGAAGCCACAAAAAAGGCCTTTTAAGAAGCAGCTTCACATGTGTTAGAAGCTGAATGAGACAGGACAGGAAAATGGAGCTTAGAGTAGAATATAGCCTGCCTTCGACCAAGCACATACTTACTCACCCACCCTTTGTGTTGCAGTAAGGAGTGCTAATCACTCCAGAGATGTTTATGATCTGAGCTGTCTGTGTGTCAAAAGGAAGTTGTCTTGAGCACTGTGTATGTGTGAGAAGTGTATGCATGGCTACATACACTGGAGGGATTGTGATAGGGCAAGGGAACCAGCACTCAGAGACTGTGGAGTAAGAGCATTGGGAGGCTCTCCAGTGAGGCTAAGAAGGATATGAGTTGCTCTATCAACAACATATAACATATTCTGGAATTACTTAACCTGGCTTAACCTGAATAAAAATGTCAGAGTCAGGAAATGAGAGTCCTGTAAGTGTGATTTGCTGCAGGTCATTAGTACTCTTTGTCACCAACCGATAAATTCTTATGTAGAAGCATCACAGCCCAGAATTTGGAAGTAAGTAGGCTTCAGTCTTACGGTTACATGGATTCTAAGATACTTTTTTCCCCCACATCACTAAAATTAGATGCATTGTAGTTTAATTAGCAGCATTTTATTTTTCGTTAAGGGCACATAAAATAATGGTGAATTCTACCATTGATGGCACTGATGAAATACCATTGGAAAGAATAAAATAATATTCACTCGGCAAACATCTGTCAAACCATGCATAATCATAGCTCTAAAGTGTGTTAAAAGCTACTTTTTTGTTTTACCTTATGAATTATTGCAGAAGTCCAGTCTAAATGGTCGAATTCCTTTAGTGAATGCTATTACCTCTTCTGCATGATCAGGGTTAGCATTGCCTTAAGAGCAGAGTACCCTGCTTGCCTCCAAGCTGCTGGAAATGCCCCAATTTGCTTGAACTTTCCTGTCAAATATTTCTAGATAAATGCTTTCACTATGTTCTGATTGTATGAAAGCAAAAATGTTGCCAAAAGCATTAGATTATATTGGCAAAATTATAACCATTTAATTTTCATGCAAACATAAGTTTATCATTCTTTTATCATGATTTTATTGAGAAATTTAATTTTAAAACTAAAATATAAAATTGAGAATTTCCAAAATTCAGATGATTTTGGGGGCAAAACAGATTAATATATATATTCTGAAATCTCCTTATTCTTTTTTTAGCTGAGAGATGAAATTTCCTTTTTTTTTTTTTCTTTTTGAGACAGGATCTCCCTCCAGTGTCCCAGGCTGGAGTACAGTAGCGTGATCTCGACCCACTGCAGCCTTGATGTCCTGGGCTCAGGTGATTCTCCCACCTCAGCCTCCCTAGTAGCTGAGACTACAGGCGCATGCCACCATACCTGGCTAAGTTTTTGTACTTTTAGTAGAGATGGGTATTCACCATGTTGCCCAGGCTGGTCTTGAACTCGTGACCTCAACTGATCCACCCACTTCGGCCTTCAAAAGTGCTGGGATTATGGGCATGAGCCAGGATGCCCAGCCTTGAGAATGAATTTCATCAATCCTGCATCCTCCTACTTTGCTGCCTCCATGAAAACAGTGCATAAGATGTAGGCAACCACAGTGAAATCCTGAAAGTTACTGACTTTAAAACAGATCATAAGTACATTTGCAGGCAACCCTGAATTCTGCGGCTGGCATGGACCTCCCTTGCTATAAATCACAAAAATTAACTCTAGGTGAGTGTTTTATTCATGAAGGGGAAAAAACCTTCTTTGTTGTCATTTTAATGAGCGTCAGCAGTGTTTTTCAGGCTAGTCACTGGAGGAGGAAAGGAAAATTCTGGAATGTGGCCTCAGGGAGATCTTTATGCATGAGCATTGTACCTCTAATATGAGATGCTGCATAGCCTGTGTGAAATGTAAATGGGTAATTTGAAAGATTTTTCATTTGTATGTGATAGTAATTTTTCATATTGCTTCTTTCTCTCATCGTGTGCATAGCTGTATAAAGTCAAAAATTGCATTTTATTCATGCTTCAAATGCTCACAAATAACCTAAGAAAATTTTATTTTTCTTTTCTTTCCTTCTCTTCTCTTCCTTTCCTTGCCCATTCCTTCTCTTCTCTCTCATTTTGTTTCACATAGTAGAGTCTTACTGAATTATATCCTTTGAAATCTATGAGTCCCTCACCTGTCTAGGTCTTCCTTGCACAGACATAGTGCCTCTTAGGATCTGACGACATATGAAGCAAGATGCAAACTTAGCCATTATCTGAATTTGCTAATTCAGACTTTAGTGAATCTGATACTTGGCCCATCTGATTTCAGAAGAATGACCCCTTGTGTTTGTGGGTTGGCTCAGCGAGAACCTGCCCTCACATGGCAGGTGGCTTACCATCTACTCATCTACAAACCATCTGTGCTCTTGCCTGATGTTCCCTCAGAGACGTGCTTCTGCTAGGAGGGCAGGCGTGTTTTGGAGAACTTTCTCTGATTTCTTGAAAACCATCCACAGACATGCATACGTGCAGAACATAATAAAGAAGTCATGGGAGCCATGACAGGAATTAATTACATCTTAAAACTACATTGGCAGCAGGGCGCGGTGGCTCACGCTTATAATCCCAGCATTTTGGGAGGCCAAAGTAGGTGGATCGTTTGAGGTCAGGAGTTTGAGATCAGCCTGGCCAGCATGGTAAAACCCCATCTCTACTAAAAATACAAAAATTAGCCGGGTGTGGTGGCATGCGCCTGTAATCCCAGCTACACAGGAGACTGAGGCAGAAAAATTGCTTGATCCTAGGAGGCAGAGATTGCACCGCTGCACACCAGCCTGGGCGTTAAAGCAAGACTCTGTCTCAAAAAAACAACAACAAAAAAACCTACATTGGCTCAGTTATCTGTTAGTTTTGACCTTTTTCAACTTTTTCAGTTGCCTTTCTAACAGTGTACATTTCAAGTGTCTCACCATAAAAAATGTAAAGTAATGAGATGATAGATATGTTAATTAGCTTGACTTAATCTCTCCACTTTCTATATATATATATATACATACTAATCATAGTGTGATACAATTATGGTTTGTCAATTAAAAATCATATAAATACAGAATAGCGTCCTTTTACCTCACCCAGACGTAGCCATCACTGAAGAAGGAGTGGAAAAAGAGAAGCCTGTATCTGTTTCTGTTTCATTCCAAAATCTCCACTTGATGGGCTGATTGAGGGATGTCACTGTTTTGATTTCATCAGACTCTAGACAGGCCACATGTACATACTGTCAGACCATTCAAGAGAGAAACTAAAAATTTTCACATAGATTAAAGAGAATTTACTAGTAGTTTTTAATTGTCATTGAAACTTTCTCAATTACTTTTAGAAAAGCTTTAAAGTGACACAGTATAATAAAGAAATAGGGCAGGCCAGGTGCAGTGGCTCATGCCTGTAATCCCAGCACTTTGGGAGGCTGAGGCAGGCAGATCACTTTAGCTCAGGAGTTCAAGACTAGCCTGGGCAACATTGTGAGATCCCTGTCTCTACGAAAAATACAAAAATTAGCCAGGCATGGTGGCATGCACTTGTGGTCCCAGCTACTTGGGGGCCTGAGGTGGGAGGATCGCTTGAGCCTAGGGGTCTAGGCTACAGTGAGCTGCACTTGCACCACTGCACTCCAGCCTGGGCGACAGACTGAGACTCTGCCTCAAAAAAAAACAAAAACAAACAAAAAAGATATAGGACAAATGGTATTGAACCAAACTAGCTACAGGCTTCCTTCTGATACCCAGATCAGCTTTGGATCAATCTTATTTTTAGGAGAGAAAACTACAAACATTATTATTTATGAGGCTATGGTTCTACATGTCATTGTTTTTTTTCTTCTTTCACCTGAAATGAGAATAGCCCAAGCTTTGGCAATTAATCAGTGGCAAATAATTTAGATATTGCTGATCTTGAATGTATCATTGGCAAAGTCAAATTGTGTGTGAACTCCCAGCGCCGCCCCCCCCCCCGCCCACAACCTTATTGTTAAATGGAATGTTTTTTGTTTTTGTTTTTCATTACTGCTAAAAAAAAAAAACCAAACCAAAACAAAACAACAACAAAAAAAACTTTGCCTAACCTTTCTCTTTTTTATCTAAATCTAGGAGAGTGGAACATGGAACATGTTTTCATCTTCTAGTTATTACTAATTACAGTAATTGTGTTTTGAGGGTGACCCTTGTGATTTTTTTCTCCTACTGGTGTTATAGCATGAAAAGTAAACGAGAAGAAGCAATTAGGGAAACCTAAAGGACCGTAGAACTTCTGCTTTCCAATGAATTCAAGAACTCATTCAAGTTAGTTTATATCTCCTAGGTGATTTGAAATATTTTACCAGCCACTAGATATATTTTATGTATCGTAAAAAAAAATAACATATTTTCACCTATAAAGGGAAAGGTGTGATATATTATGAAGACTGAAGCATGCAGAGAAATGAAGAAAAAAGCTGAAGACTGGAGACCGAAATCACCACGTAAATTACAGTGTGGACCGGAAGCTTGAATTTCATCGAATTTTCTAAACCCAAGGTTTAGAAAGCCTTGATTTACATTTTGGGTGGGGGATATTTTTACTTCTAGTTATTTCAGAATTATACTGCCAACAGTTTTTATTGCCTTGGAAATGTAGCCTCAATAAAGAATAATATAAAACTCATGTATTTTCGCTCCGTGGTATAATTTCTTCCCATAACATTTTCTGGTTTAGAAACTTCTAGATCTGTAATATAATTTGCTCCAGGAAAGGAAAGAGGTTAGTTTTCAGTGGCAGGGTAACTGTTTTTATTTGGGAGTCCTGCAGGTAGCTCCCAGTGGAACACTGTTATTTAGATGCGTATGTACATCCTGGCTTTGATTATCCCCAGCTTTGCAGTTTAGTTTGAAATGAATATGTTATGTATTCTCTTCATTCTCATGTCAGTCCAGAAGTTTACCTTTGGTTTCCAGAGGCTGCACAGGAAAGTGATTAATAGCACTACCTTGGGAGGCAAGCTGAAAGGGTTTGAATCTGCGCCTCATCCTAGCTGTGTGACCTTGGAAGTTTCCTTACCCTCTCTGTGTTTCAATTTCTTCAGCTGCAAAATGGAGATAATTGTTATTATTCACTTCATAAGATGACAGTTAAGATTAAGTGAGTTAAGATGAGTAAAGCTTATAGCATATTGCCTGACACATAATAAGCACTTTGTGAATATTAGCTATTATTATTAATTTTACAAAACTTTAAGCTAAGACGTAATTTTTAAAATTAAATTTTGTTTGTAAATGTGCTCTCCACAACTTTTTATTAAACTAGGGTAATCTCAAATTAGGAAGATTATAAAAATGAAATAGTATTTACTTTGTAGATTACGTTTTATTTATGTATAAACAGTATGAGTCCACAAGTCTTTTGGTTGTTACAGGGGCTAAACTTAGAATATGAAGGGCTACACAGAAAGTAACTTTCTTTGTCTCCTGTAGGGATTTCAAGATTTTAAAGAAAGGAGTTCCGTTCCTTCTAGTTGAGTCTCTAATTCATTCCCTGGGGTGCTTAATAGAGAGATCGACTTCTAAGAGTTAGGGTTACCCCGTAGCACTTTACAAAGAGCCTCAGGGGGCTTCTTGCTCAAAGGAAGCAAGGCAGGTTTCTTGATGCCAGGTGAGAGGATGAGCTTTCAGAAGTAGCAGACCACACTCATTACTGCCCCTTTTCTCCCAGCTGGGAAAAAAAAAAAAAAAAAAAAAAAGGACAAGAGGCAGATAACCTCATAGCATAGCACTGAAGTATCAACTGCTCTCTAGGGGCGTTTGATATGAAAAGCACAATCATTTGATCCTTCCCTTTGGATGAGTTCAGGGCAATGTCTGTGTACACACTGAGAGAAATTACTACAGATCAGGGGAACACGTTAGTGAACCCAGGATTATAATCATATTCTTTATTTTAGTTAAAAATAAATCTACAGATCTGTTTTCTTCCAGTTGGGAGATTTTCAGTTTGTTTTATTAGTACTGTGATTGAATAATGCTGGTTTAAAAAAAGTACTTTTCTAAAAGAGTGCAAAGTTCATTTTGACAAGTATATATTAAGCAAGCAGTGTGTCAGGCAATATACCCATCCACGGGTGTCCTAGAAAAGCATACAGTCCAGAGCGGAAAGAGACATGAAACAGATCATTTTGGAACAATATTAGCGATTTATTAGTAACACAGAGCAGGTAATTCTAATGTCCCCCTCAGGTGAAAAACACCTCTAGAGAGGAAGTCTTTGGGAAGGTATAGCACAGAGAGTGATTTTTATGTTCATCCTGATTTTTGTGAAACAGATGGCATTAAAGTTTCTGTATGAACAAAAAGGGTGAATTTTTCTATATGTAACTAATAACTGAGTAAAGCTGAATTAAACAAACAAAACGTCAATATCTGGGCCAGGCCTGGTGGTAAAGTGATCACAGTACTTTGGGAGGCCAAGGTGGGCAGATCACTTGAGTCCAGGAGTTTGAGACCAGCCTGGCTAACATGTCAAAACCCCGTCTGTACTAAAAATACAAAAATTAGCTGTATGTGGTGGTGTATGCCTGTAATCCAAGCTACTCGGGAGGCTGACACACAAGAATTGCTTGAACCCAGGAGGTGGAGGTTGCAGTGAGCCAAGATCGGGCCACTGCACTCCAGCCTGGGTGACAGGGTGAGACCCTGTCTAAAAAAAAAAAAAAAAAAAAAAAAGTATCTGTATTTTTCAATTAAACAGATATAAACCAAGCTTACCAAGCTTACATGTAACTGTATTAAAGTCAATAGGCTGATGTATAAAAACACAGGAGAAGTGTATCATGGCCGCCTCATTGTTAGAACTCTATGCAGATGAAGAGTGAACTCAAATTCTCCCTATCCTGAAAGGGCTCCCTATTCCATAAATGATGCTGGGATACCATGCTAGCCATATGCAGAAGAATGGAATTGGAACCCAACCTGTCACTATCTACAAAAATTAACTCAAGATGGATTAAAGATTTAAATGTTAAACCTCAAACTATAAGAATCCAAAGCAAAAAAACAAAAAAAAAAACCTAGGGAACACCATTCTGGATATCAGCCTTGGGAAAGAATTTATGACTAACTCTTCAAAAGCAATTGCAACAAAAAACAAAAATCGATATGTGTGACTTAATTAAACTAAAGAACTTCTACACAACAAAAGAAACTATCAACAGAGTAAACAGACAACTGACAGAATGGGAGAAGATATTCACAAACTATGCATCTGACAAGGGTCTAAAACCAGACTTGATTAAAGTAAAGAACTTCTGCATGGCAAAAGAAATTATTGACAAAGTAAACAGACAACAGACAGAATGGGAGAAAATAGTCATGAACTATGCATCTGACAAGGGTCTAAACCCAGAGTCTATAAGGCACTTGAACAATTCAACATCCAAAAACCAAAGCACCTCATTAAAAAGTGGGCAAGGCCAGGAGCAGTGGCTCATGCCTGTAATCCCAGCACTTTGGGAGGCCGAGGCGGGCAGACCACAAGGTCAGGAGATCGAGACCATCCTGGCTAAACAGTGAAACCCCGTCTCTACTAAAAATATTTTTTAAAAAATAGCCAGGCGTGGTGGTGGGCACCTGTAGTCCCAGCTACTTGGGAGGCTTAGGCCGGAGAATGACGCAAACCCAGGAGGCGGAGCTTGCAGTGAGCAGAGATTGAGCCACTGCACTCCAGCCTGGGCGACAGAGCAAGATTCCATCTCAAAAAAAAAAGAAAAAAGAAAAGTGGGCAAAAGACATGAACAGACACTTCTCAACAGAAGACATACAAGCAGCCAACAGACATGAAGAAAATGCAAATCAAAACCACAATGAGATACCATCTCACATTAGTAAGAATGGCTATTATTAAGAAGTCCAAAAACAGCAGATGCTAGCAAGGCTAGGAGAAAAGGGAATGTTATACACAGCTGGTGGGAAGGTAAATTAGTTCAGCCACTGTGGAAAGCAGTTTGGCAATATCTCAAAGACCTTAAAACGATCTACCATTTGACCCAGCAATCCCACTGTTGGGTATATATCCAAAAGAAAATAAATCATTCGACTAAAAAGACACATGCATGTGTTCATCACAGCACTGTTCACAATAACAAAGACATGGGATCAACCAAGGTGCCCATTAACAGTGAACTAGATAAAGAATATGTGTTATGTATATACCATAGAATACTACATGGCCATAAAATGGAATGAAATCATGTCCTTTGAAACAACATGGATGTAGCTGGATGCCATTATCCTAAGCAAATCAACACACAAACAGAAAACAAAATACCAGATGTTCTCACTTATAGGTGGGAGCTAAACATTGGGTACTTATGGACATAAAGATGGCAACAATAGACAATGGGGACTACTAGAGTTGGGAGGGAGGAGGGGAGCAAAGGTTGAAAAACTATTGGCTACTATGCCCACTACCTGGGTGACAGGATCAATTGTACCTAAACCTCAGCATCACACAACATACACATGTAACAAACTTGCAAATAAACTCCCTGAATTTAAAATAAAAGCTGAAATTATTTTGAAAACATTCTCCCCATACTTAGGTCCTACTGAACCACTTGAGAAATGCTGGTTTGGCTATAGTGGAGGCTTAGTAGAAAGAAATAGATGAACTCAGTACCACTCATGGAAAAATAATAATGCGAAGGGCATTTCTTATCAATAGTGGGCTCAGAATATCACACACACAGCCATGATTTGCTAAACACAGATTGTCTAATTAATAGTAAATGGACCATTAACAAGTGGGTCTCCTTTAAAACAAAGCTATTTGACTTTAAAAATGAACAGTAAGTTTTTGTTTTCTATATAAAACATTTAGCATAATTATTTAATGAATATCCTGTGAATAATGAGTTAAATAGCATTCGCACAGGCTTCTTCTGCCACCCAAAGCCATTTTTAGTGTTTCCTCTTTGGGGGACAGATAATGAGATCTAATTGTTATCTTTGTTTCCTGTTTGGGGGACAGACAATTAGAACTAATGGTTATTTTCCTTCCCTTCACTTTTCCCATTCAATCAGTAAGTCCAATTGATTCTACCATCTAAATATTTTTTTACTTCTGTTCAATTCTCTCCCTCCCAACAGTCATCATCCCAGTTCAGGTCACATCAACTTGCGAGACGTTATTTTAACTGTTCTCCTAAGTGATTCTTCACTTGACAAAATGATCTTTTACTTTAGAGGAGAACACAGTAAGAATGACAAAATAATAATACTAATAATAAATGCTACTCACTGAATGTATATTAAATACCTGTAACTATGCTGAGTGCCTTACATGCTTTGGTTCATTTAATCCTTAGAACAATCCTACAAGCTCATTTAATTACTTACCCCATTTAATCCTAGGGAGGTCAAGCAACTTGTCTAAGGCTGCCGCTTGGCTAGTGGTAGATCCCAGACCAGAACTTTGTCTCCAAAACTTGTGCTCTTAACCACCATGCACACTCCCTGCCATATTTGCCAAATTTTCTCTTAATTGTAAGGCTCTTTTACTGTATTAAACTGTGCTGCATTACTCAGCACAATGTTGGACACATAAGCATTCAAGAAGTTTTTACAAGGGATAAATTCAAGAACTATTATGTAAAGAGTGGGGAGTTGAAGTATTATTTCACTTATCTCACATCATTAAGAAATAAAATTTTTTTTAGGTAAACCAATTGTATAGCTAACTGAAATCAAACCACTTAAGGGGACAGACTTCTTAAAAATTTAGAAAAACTATTTTTAAAATGCAATCCATTCTTTACTACCTTAGTTGCATGAGAATTCTTTTTCAATCGTATTCTAATGACAAAGAGCTTTTGTTATGAACAAGTGTCATATATGCTACTTATTTAGTAATTCCTTCTGAACTATGGTTTTAATTACCATCTACATGCTGAGGAAGCCCAAATCTTTGTTTCCGACCTGTCTTCCTGACCTTCAGATCCATGAATCTTTACTCTACCACTTTGTCCTGAAAACTAAAAATGTTCCAAAGACCTTTTGTACACCCAAATCCCCAAATGTGCTTCTCCAAAATATCATATCTTAATGAATAATTCTGCTGTCTATCCAGTTGCTGGCCACAAACATGGGCATAATGTTCAACTCCCCCTTTTCCTTTACCAGCCATCCCCCAATCAATCAATTAACAAAGGTCCTATCAAGTCTACCTTTTAACTCTCTCTATTATCTTTCACACCTCTGTCTGTCCATTGCCTTAGCCATTATTACCTTTGCCTGGGTTATTGCAACAAGTTTGTAGATGGTATCCTATACCTATAATTTTAGGTATAGGATTTATTCCTCATATTACAATTTATTCTTCATATTACAATCAGAGTGTTTTGTTTTGTTTTGAATCGGAGTCTCTGTTGCCCAGGCTGGAGTGCAATGATGCGATCTCGGGTCACTGCAACCTCCGCCTCCTGGGTTCAAGCAATTCTTCTGCCTCAGCCTCCTGAGTTGCTGGGGCTACAGGTGCACACCACCACACTCGGCTAATTTTTGTATTTTTAGTAGAGATGGGGTTTCACCATGTTGGCCAGGATGGTCTCGATCTCCTGACCTCGTGATCCACCTGCCTCGGCCTCCCAAAATGCTGGGATTACAGGCATGAACCACCATGCCTGGCCCAGAGTATTTTTTTTTTTTTTGAGATGTAATCTCGCTCTGTCGCCCAGGCTGGAGTCAGAGTATATTTTTTAAACTAGAGATCTGATCTCGTCACATCTCAGCTTGAACACTTTCAATAGTTCCTTATTGCTCTTGAGATAAGGTTCAAACTTCAACATTACTTACTAAGCCTTCTTGATCTGACCCTACTTGCTTTTCCATATCTTGCCATCACTATTTTTCCCATCCCTCTCACTGAGCACCACACTAAGTCATATTGGAACTTTATCTCTTATAGATATTGTGCATTCTTTTGCCTTTCGGGCTTTGCATGTGCACATGCTGGGATTACAGGCGTGAGCCAGGGCACCTCGCCTGCTCAACCTACTTGAGGGCAGAGTAGCTACATCAATTATTTGACCATTGGGAGTTCTTTCAGTTGGCTGCTGTGTTTATTTGACACACATCTATTTTGTTTACCTTGAGCACTTCTTGACTTTCTTGTGCTGCAAGATGCTTCGGGTTCACCTTGCCCTAACCCAGCTTTAGAATCAACCATTTCCCTAACGTCCCCTAGATGCTTTTATTGTTGAATATATTAGAAACTATGATCTGAGTGTTGGTGGGAACTAACTAAATTAAATTAAAATTTGGATTCATTTATAAAGCCACAAAAGTACAAAGGATAATATATGTTCCCACCACTCAAAATGAATAAACGTTATTTTTCCTTTTATTTCTCCTCAGATATATTTTAAGAAATAAAACACACAAAGTTAAGAAGATCGTTTTTCTCCTTCCAATCCTAAACCCCACCTCTCTTCCCAAAAGCAACCACAGTCTTAAATTGGTGTATAGACAGTTTTTTCAAGCATGTATGGAATATTTACAGAAATAAATGTGTTAAATAAGAGACCAGCTTTTATTCGAGCTAAGTATGAGTTCCCACACTCTGGGCTGTTCTAGTTGGCAATGTGTCTCTGCCTGCAGCTCTTTTTCGAATGTAGATTCGTTTCCTTGCATTGCTGCTGCAGTGGATGTTCCATTTGTCTCTTTTCTCATGAGATAACTTCTCTCCACTTGCAGACACTCTCTCTTCTATAGTCTGTTTTATCCCCTCTCATCCTAACTTACTGCTTTGTAGGCTGCTCCTAGTGTCCTCCTTATCAAAAGGAAGAAGGCTGATAACCTGATATACACTTTGTGAAAGCAAATCATAAACCAAAAAGTGCCATGCAAATATCAAATCCCACTGCTCTGTTCACTGTGCCAAAAGACAACGGGGCCTGGGGCATCATTCATTTCTTTGTAGTATCTTGCTCTTTAAGTTATTCTTGAGCTTGAGCTCTTTAACAGTTATCTTTTATCTTAAAATTAGTTGGTTCCAGTTATTTTTGAGTTGTACTTCTACAAAGTTGGGGCCGCCAGATTTTGGACTATTGGATATCTGGAAATCCAGATGGTTAATTTTATTGTTCTTCATTTTTATTTTTCTTATGAATACTATTCCTAAAGATATAGGAACAATACTCAAAATAAAGGAAAAGCTTAATATTGCAGAGATTGCTCATGAAATTCATAATTATTCCAGCAAGTGACTTAAAATGAAAGGCTAATTGTATTAATATAATTATAAAGTCAAAGTCTATAACTGTAATCTCCATCCATTGAATTGCATTGCTCTGTGGACAGTTCCGTTGATAATGTTCTGGGTGGCTGGCATGTTACCTGCTTACCTCAGTAAGCAGAAATTTTTGCTTTGCAGCTTCCAGCCTTATTAGTAAATATACCTAATATCTAATTTCTTCCCACAGTTGACGCTTACTTTGACAAAGGCAAATTTGGAAGCAATTACTTGAAGACAGTTCGTATAGTATCTGGACAGTCAACACGGGCACCATGAAGCACTTCCTGAGGTATGTGTTTGCGGTTCCCTGGCCAGGCCCTCTGCAGTGGAGAAACCTCCTCACTGGTTAGGGTAGTATTAACCAGTCATCATTTGTGATCCTGTGACCAGCTCTCCTAAGAGTCTGTGAAATAGCATTGCATTTTTGCCAAGAATAACTTGGCCACAAAATTCCTCTGCTAACTCTATGTATGTGTTGATGACAAGACAGAGCACTTGTAGATAGTGAGAGAGTGTGGGCACAAAAGCACTTGAGACAGCCCTGGTGCCCTGTCTCTGCACAATGGTACACCGCTGGCCTGAAAGGTTTAAGGAAATAGCTGTCAATGAATCACTTGATACAATTTGTGCAAAATCATTTTCTGGAAATACGTGTCCTTTTAAATATCCTTTAATTTAGATTTTGGGTGGCTGGCCAATCCATACGGGCATTTGAAAATGTTGTGGGGGTCAAACTATATGTTCTAAGCTTCCACTCTTCTTACCTCAGTCATGTCTCTGAAATTTGTATCAATTGTTGGTTCCCTGAAGACTGTGCTGGACAGAGTTTGCCATACATTGCTATGTTTGGGGTGATCTTTTTTTAGTTTTGAAAACCATTTGGCTGGACCTAAAGTTATAATTATTTTCAAGAGTATTGACTGCCATTCAGTTGTCTATTAATGGAATTCCCAGATAAATTTTGCATAGTATTAAAATACGGCAAAATAAACTTAGGTCCTGAATGTGAGAAAATACAGCCCACTTTCCAGAAGATCGGGCTCCTTTTCCTCAAGATGGTGACTTTCCTCTGTTACACGTTCTTGTCTTTCACTGGGGCTTGTGTTTTCTAAGCAAATTAACAGACTTGCATCTTTTAAGAAATGGTTTGACTCCTTCAATGGCCATAATTTAAGATACCCCCCGCCCCCCTCCAGTGGTTTTGGTTCCATTGTTGTTTCCGGAGCACCCAGATCAGCTTGTGTAGGATTCACTGGGTTTTGAGGCAGCTACTGGTAGTTTACTGGATCTTAGAATTGTGAAAACCTCTCAGGAGATTACTGTGAACAATTTACAGTCATCAGCATTTGTTTTATTGTACAGAATAGTATTGATCTCAGTTGTGTAAAAATATAGTATTTGAAAATCACGAGGACATTTGCCAGCCAAGTATTTGACCTAATATGTTCTTGGTTGTCATGGTAATTAACTGACCTATCTCTATATTCATGAAAATTTGGCATTTGTGCACACCTCCTGAATGTAAACATGGGGTCTTTCAGCTGTGGAATCCTGTTAACAGAAAGCTTTAGTGTGAGATGAAGCTTAGAATTTAGGAGCTTCCTTTGTAAAAGTGGTGATGATGGTGGTGAGGTTGCCAAGCCTTGTGCTACTCAGTTTCTTCCTCAGTGTCTCATTTGTTTTAGAAAAACTTGAGCCACCTCAAAACCAGTCATTTTAGGAAAAATAGTAGCTTTTGGTTCTGTTAGTTTTATTGTTAAACTGAATAGGTGCAACATGTTTAGTAGAGAGTATATTTTTAAATTAATTTGTGTATGATGATTTGGAACTGGTACAGTGAAAATATACCACTGTAATTTTGCATAGACTAGCACCAAGGGTTACAGAACCAACACATCCCTATTAGTTACGTGTTCTGATAAACATTTTTTTCATGTAACTTGGAGTGTATATTTTATAAATATTATATGGCATTGATTATCTATGTGAAACTAAAGCTAGGATAACAGATTGTACATTAAAACAGAAACTTGAGGATTTTCATTGACCATTGGTTTAGAAATAATAAAAGGAAACTTGATCATTTCCCTTCTTTAGTTGATTTATTTTCTGTAGTCCATTTCCACAGATGTTGGACGATTTTGGCGATCTTTTCATTTGAACCAAAGAGAAGGTTATGTAAGCAAAGCCTGAATGAATCAGGTGTTAGTTCCTGAGCTCAGCAAATGTATTATGGAGAATGAGGAGCTGATTTTCACAGGGAAGAATTCAGCATTGTTTAAAAGCCCACGCAGTGATTAATCTGTCAACTTCTGAGATGCTCTAGAATGAAACGCTCCATGCACAGTCCCAGAAGAAATTAGGTTAACCTTAGAGAAACCAGGTTGTGGGAAAAAATGGATTTTGATCCACATTTAAGATACATGATACCCAATTGCTACCATCAGATATATTAATGGTATAAATATTCAGAGCATAAAGGAATAGAGAAAATATTCAATCTATGTCAAAAATTACATGAAATATAAGGAACAAATGCTATTCGATTAGTACACCTGGCTAAAGTGTGTATTTTAAATTGAGGATAGAAATGGGATCTTGGATATATATCCCCAAATCATCCAATCTGACTTTAGCCATGATGTGCATGAAAAGAAAACATGAAGCTGGGCGTGGTGGCTCATGCCTGTAATCCCAGCATTTTGAGAGGCCTAGGCAGGTGGATCACGAAGTCAAGAGATTGAGACCATCCTGGCCAACATAGTGAAACTGTCTCCACTAAAAATACAGAAATTAACTGGGTGTGGTGACACATGCCTGTAATCCCAGCTACTCAGGAGGCTGAGGTAGGAGAATCACTTGAACCACAGAGGCGGAAGTTGCAGTGGGCAAAGATCGTACCATTGCATTCCAGCCTGGCGAGAGAGTGAGACTCCATCTCAAAAACAAAAACAAAAACAAAAAAAGAAAATAAAAAGAAAACATGGAATAACATGGATAACAAAACATACCTACATGTGATCAGAAAAAGAAGGAACATTTTTTAAGTCCCAGCTAGAACAAAAGCTTAGGGTTTCATTTTTGTAATATATTTTACTAACTTTAATTCAGTTAATGTGTATTACAGAGAAGTCTGAAGACTTGTGCTGAAGATCTTTTCCCTCATTGGGATTTAGTTATTGAGGGTATATTTTTTAAAGTTACCAGAACATGATTAATTCTGGAAATTAATAAAGGAAAATTTTAAAGTCCCCCATATAAATCATTGCTTCCAACTGTTCCAGTCTCAGAATCTGTTTCTTGGCCCTGGATCTCACCTCATATTTTCCTTCCTCCAGCAGAAAAGAGGAAAGGAAAATATCTGCCAAGCTCAAACCTCTGTGGGAGGAACTGAGCAATACAGCACACTTTTCCCATGTCCCAACTTTGAGGCAATCGAGGGAAAAACCTATTTTTCTAGTATGATTAGGTAAATAAAGGCTTACAATCAGCAAAAATAACTACAAATTGGATTTTTAAGTCATTCATACTTGATTAATATCTTGGTCCACTAATTCATTTAGTGTGCATTCGTAGCTAATAATGCAAGTATTTATGCCACTTTTATTCTCTCTTCATAGCAAATGTAATTAGTAAGACATAATATCCCATTTTACAAAGGAGGACAAGGAGGCTTAGTAAAGTTAAGTGACTTAAACAAAGGCACACAGATGTTTGAATGCAGGCCTTTTTGACTTCCGAGCTGTTTCTCATGTTTGTATCACATTACCCCATTACTGTGAGCCTACTGTGAGGTATTGTGGGTGATTCAAAAATGAATGTGAGGGCCAGGCATGGTGGCTCATGCCTGTAATCCCAGCACTTTGGGAGGCTGAGGCAGGCGGATTACCTGAGGTCAGAAGTTCAAGACCAGCCTGGCCAACAAGGTGAAACCCCGTCTCTACTAAAAATACAAAAATTGGTTGGTCATGGTGGCAGGTGCCTGTAATCCTAGCTACTAGGGATGCTGAGGCAGGAGAATCTCTTGAACCCGGGAGGCGGAGGTTGTCGTGAGCCGAGATCACACCACTGTACTCCAGCCTGGGCAACCAGAGCAAAACTCCATCTCAAAAATAAATGAATGTGAGATGTCTTTGTTCCAAAGTAACACACCACCTGGTAAGAGCCGAGGCGTATGCATACAAAACTAAGATATATAAAGGAATGCGATCAGTGACAGGTTACAGACATTTTGTGAAGGAATATTCACAAAACACTTCCTTGAGACAATGTTAAGAGAAAGGAAGGACTAGGATTTTAATATTTTAAAATAAAGATGGAAGATGTGGGATGCTATAAACAAGGCCAAGAAGGCATGACTGATGCCATAAGCACTAGGTCCAAGTTTGTTAGATGTAGACCCTGTTTGGGGTGAGTAGAAGACGAGTTGCAAAAATCAAGTTAGGAGCAGTTCTTGGTCACCTTTGCAAGCACAGCATAAAGCAGCCCAGGGCATGGCAACGTTTTCACCCTGACTTAAAGAGCACCTCAAAGAGAAAGGAAAATTGGATAAAAAAATCTTTTCCCCTTGTAATACGTCTGGCCTTCTCTTAGAACCAGAAATCTACTCCAATCCCTTCACCTTATGTGTGAGAAAGAAGAAACCCAGAGAAGCAAAGTAACCTTTCCAAAGTCTCATAGTTCATAGAGGCAAATTGGGACTAGACTCCAAGTCTGACTTCCAGACAAGTTAGTCAAACTTTTTATTCAGCATGACCCACTTTCCATTGTTTTTGAAGAGCAGAAGGTGCGGGAACATGTAGTTGTTCCAGAATTTGATTAGCATTGCTTGAGGCATTGACTGAGCTTATAAGATATAGAAGCTAAGTCCTAAAAAGGGGAACGCTTATGGCCTATGCATCCAAATACCTCTCTCACTGTAGACTGGTACTTTCAGCTGTAGTGTTCTCTTTTTTATGGTACGTACATGTATGCATGTATATTTGTACATGTATGTGTGCTTATATATGACACATACATATATATAAACACAAATATGTACATATATACACACACATATATTTTAAATTATTTTGCTCCCTACATTAAAACAAACAAAAGCTGTGTCCACACTCTCACTGAAATATGTTAACCTGCATCTTTTTCTAGGCAATCTCCTGTAGGTGACCTTCCCAAAGTCTGCCCATTGCCCTCAAGCTGTTGTCGGAGATCTTCTGGGAGCTGGATCACGTACATTCCAGCTCTCCCACCCCTTGGCTTTCTCTCAGCTTTTCAGGGCCAACTCTTTGGCCACTTCGCTGTTTGTTAAGCTCTTCCCACAGAGCATGAGCAATATAACCTAAAGCCATGGGCACTCAATAAATGTTAGTTTGAATTTCATTCATTTACTCATTGGAATTTTTTTTTTTTAACTTTGTGTTCTAGGATACATGTGCACAACGTACAGGTTTGTTACATATGTATACATGTGCCATGTTGGTGTGCTGCACCCGTTAACTCGTCATTTACATTAGGTATATCTCCTAATGCTATCCCTCCCCCTCCCCCCCACCCCACAACACGCCCCAGTGCGTGATGTCCCCCTTCCTGTGTCCAAGTGATCTCATTGTTCAGTTCCCACCTATAAGTGAGAACATGCTCACTGGAATTTTCACTTTTGTTCTGAAGCAAGGAAGGCACGCTGATTTTCCAGACTGTTTCTGGCTGTCCTTGTGGGATGGCGAAGTTGACTTTCCTGTCCAACCTCAGAGGAATGTACTCTCTCTCTCTCTCCTCTGCCTCTCCAACACCCTGGGTGTTTTTCTTTTATAGAACTGTCACACTGTTTTTCAATGTTTTGTTTTTATTGTCCTTTTCCTTGCTAGACTATAAGCTCCTTGTGGACAGGGAGGTCATATGGCTTGCTGCGAAAATCAGTTCTTGACTCATGTTCACTTTTTCCACCGCCATATTTCCCACTCTCGTTTCTTCTGTACTGCATAGTCAGTCTAATTTTGTGTTTGGTTCTATGAAGGAATAAATAAAATAAATTGAAATACCTTTCAATTATCATTTTTCATTTTCCCCCAACTCATTTCAAATCTCTTTCTTTCAGCTGCTTTAGATATTTAACAAAAATGAATTTGTTCACAATACTGAGCATGTCCTCTAACTGGGTTGTTTAAATTTTTTTGAATTATATTATGTAGCAAATTTATAATAATAACGGGCCTATTTCTTATCCCCTATAGAATATTTTGAACCCTATAATGGATGATGGAGCATGAATAATACCTTTGATGACTTTCCTTTATTTATATATTTACTTAATTTGAGTTGCCTTAAAAATAATTACCAATAAAAGTTTATATTTGAGGTTGCATTTAAATACTTTTAAAATGTCAAAGTATAATGTGTTATAATGTGTTCATTGCTTCTCCTTATAAATAAGTCAATAAAAATATTATCCAAAGAGTAAAAAATAACCTGATTTTAAAAAATAAATCTTGTAGCCAGGCACAGTGGCTCATCCCTGTAATCCTGGCACTTTGGGAGGCTGAGGTGGGCAGATTGCTTGAGCCCATGAGTTCAAGACCAACTTGGGCAACACAGCAAGACCCTGTCTTTATACAAAATACAAAAATTAGCCGAGCATGGTGGTGCACACCTGTAGTCCCAGCTACTCAGGAGGCTGAGGTAGGAGGACCACCTGAGCCCAGAGAGGTTGAGACTGCTTCAGCCTAGGCAACAGAGTAAGACTGTGTCTTGAAAAATAAATAAATAGGCCGGGCGCGGTGGCTCAAGCCTGTAATCCCAGCACTTTGGGAGGCCGAGACGGGCGGATCACGAGGTCAGGAGATCGAGACCATCCTGGCTAACACGGTGAAACCCCGTCTCTACTAAAAAATACAAAAAACTAGCCGGGCGAGGTGGCGGGCGCCTGCAGTCCCAGCTACTCGGGAGGCTGAGGTAGGAGAATGGTCTAAACCCGGGAGGCGGAGCTTGCAGTGAGCTGAGATCCGGCCACTGCACTCCAGCCTGGGCGACAGAGCAAGACTCTGTCTCAAAAAGAAAAAAAAAAAAAAAAAAAAAAAAAAAGAAAAATAAATAAATAGAAATAAATCTTATAAAGTGTATTTATGCATCAAAATTTTAGTTAAATAATGATGTCGTTAATAAATTAAGAGAAACCTGTACCTCCTTTTCTTTGAAAGGAAAGGGTTACACTATAATTTATTTATTTTAATTGTTACACAATCAGCTAGTGCTCTGTAAGGCCTCAGATACAATTTCCCTGGAATGTATTATAAAAAGAGTGCCCTTTGCTACAGCAGTATAGTTTTGAATCACATTGATCCATGATAGATATATACCCCCCAATCCCCTTAATTTTTACGGTTCGGAAGTTAGTGTCATCTCTTCAGAAAAAGAATAATGGAAAAAAACCATAGGGCCCCACGCTATCTGGGCATGGGATCTTGGAACCTCTCACCTGCTCTATAGGAAGGAAGCACTCTTGTTTTCCTAGAGACCCACGGATGGTTTGTTTGTGTGATTTCACATTTCCAGTTCATGTACCAAGTCCTCTGCTGCCTCTCTTCCTAGCAGAGAGCTCTTAGAGAGATGGTCCTATTTACTCGGCAAAGTACCTACTGATAAGTTAATTCTCAGCTGATTGTCAGTGCCCCTGCTTAGGAACTTCAGTGGAGCAACTAAATGAACTGCTGGGGACATTGAGCCACTTGCTCTTCTCTATGGTGTTTAGATGAAAAGTGTTTCATTTGGGAAAGTGTGGTTTGAACCAAGAACCGTGATTATTTTTGTACGTATCTTTCATCAACAATAGTGTACTTTTTATTTATTACAGGATTTCTTCAAGCAAGAATTAACTTTCATTAGCACATTCATTGAAACTGTTCAAAATAAGCCACTTTTCTCTTATTGTTCCAAAAGAAGACGTCAGAGTCACAAATTTAAGATGATGGAGTAGTGTTGCATTACAGGTACCCACACCCCCTCACCCCACAGGCAAGGGGCTACATGGTTTTAGGTGCATTTCCTGTTTCGGAGGCCCCATCCCTCCTGAATGGATTCCTCTAACAAAGTGCCACAAGACAGGAGGTTGTTTTTATTTGGTAGCAGAGATATGATCCATTTCGAATAATTTACATTGGGTGGCTATTCTGGTTCAAACTAGAGAATGAATGTTAAATAATAAACGTGATCATGATTGCTTTATGGAAGAACACCGCTGTGAACTCAGCCATAAACATCACTCTGCAGCATATTAATAAAAGGTAGTAACAGAAAAGATTGGAAATGGAGCATGTGTAGTAGCTCTTATTATTGAATCAGATTCTCCCAGTGTTGAAGCAAGGCATTTGTCTTAGGAAGCTACAGTAGCTCTTTTTGGAACACTATCAAAAAGCTGTGGTTAAAAAACAGAAATAAACAAAAAACTGCTGCCTATGCATGTAGTTGTTAGAAAGAGGAGGTGGTGATCAGTATTTTCTCCATCTAGTCTTGAGGATTTAATTGTTGTTCCTACAAAATCTTAACAGATTTTTGTAGTAGTGAGTCAAGAATCTTCCATCAAAATGAAGAAAACTAAGTCTAACGTTATGAAGAAGAAAAGCCAATATTGCCCAATTAAAACTAATCTCATTGGTTTCCTGATTCAGCCTGGAAGGAAAAGGAGCAGAATCATAAACCCCCTGAGCAGAGGGTTCAGGAGGTGAAGAGGGGGTGAAACAGGAGGTGGAGATTAGTGCTGGTGCAAGAGACAGTATGTGGGTTCTGTCTCACAGGTGCATTTGAAATGCCTCCTCCCAAAGCATGCAGTCATGAAAAAAAAAAAAGGGGGCATAAAACAAATGTAATTGAAAGGAGGAAAGGGTACAATGAATCCCCAAAGCCTTAAACTCAAATAAGAAACAGATACACCTTTTCTCTCTCCCTTCCTTGTTCTCTTCCTTCCTCTCTCCCTCCTGTTCCTCCCTCCTGTTCCTCCCTTCCCTCTTGTCTCTACCTTCCCTTCCCTCTCCCCTTCTCCTTCCCCTTCCCCTTTTTACTTCCTTCCTTCCTTCTTTCCTTCCTTCTCTCCTTCCTTCCTTTCTTCCTTTCTTTCTTTTTCTTTCTTTCTTTCTTTTTTCCTTTCTTTCTTTCTTTCTTTCTCTCTTTCTCTCTTTCTCTCTTTCTCTCTTTCTTCCTTTCTTTCCTAAACAACCACGGATTAGCTCAAGAGCATTTACAGATCTATTTCTTAATTGCTTCCTTTTAAAGGTAAACATGTCAAGCCAATAAAACATTCTCTAAAAATAGTTAATCATTTTTATTGTTCTGCTTTTGATGCTCAGCAGTTTTTTTCCATAAACTTTGTGATTTAGGGACTTAAATAGGTCCACATAATTTAAGAAGTGAGCTCCTGGCAGTATTTGATGGCAGCCTGAGTTGCTCAAGTGGAGGTTTTGAGGAGTTGGTCCTTTTATAAGGAAGCAAGTTGTATATTGTTTCCAGAGTAAGGGATCACCCTGGTGTTTCCGTCTCTGACCATGATGTGCCTGGGCCAGGTTTATAACCTACACACAAAATAAATTACACCTGTCAAAACATAATTTGATCTGATGATCTGGATTAAAAAGAATATAGTAACTAGCATAGCAAGAAAATATGGTACCTGGCATAGCAAGCTGAGGTTTTAATTAAATATTTGTGGGCTTATTGGTCTATTAGAAAAATAAGGGGAGAAAATAGAATATTTCTTGGGTAGTAAGTAACATTATCAGGTCCTGTTGGCCCAGGAATTATGAAAGAGCAAGCAGCATATAGATATCATTTCATAATTGAAATGTGCATAATTGAAATTGTTTATGACTATGTGAGAGAGATGTGATTTACCTCAGAGTGGTGAACCCTAAGAAATGATGCTTCATCCCTAACCCCCACTGTGGATTTCTCCTGGCTTTCATGTCTTTGACAGTATGAGCATCGTCAAGGAAGTTTTTTAAAAAGATAAAAGCAAACAGAATGTGATGTCTTTTCTTCCTTTTGATGTAAGACTGTCTTGATGCAAAACAGTAACACAGCCATTTTCCTCATACACAAGGAGGCCAGTGGGAGAAATTAGAGTTGGGCCGTAGGTAACTCTATATATGGACACTTCCTGCCACTTAGGATGACACTTCTAGGTCTCAAGCCTCCTTTTTGTGTAGACCTGATACAGAGGTCACAGGGAAAACATTTTGTAGCTTAATTGAAGCTCTATTTGATGCCTTGGAACCTGAATAGGAAGAATACGGAGACACTCCAGGAACAATCATAAGGGTCCTCTTCTCTAGGAAGATTTAGTACAAACAGAACTGGATTATCACATAGTTTCACTTGTGCTAGAGTTCTGCCACACGAAAAGGTAGCTTCTGTTGAGCTGCAAGCCCACAGATGGGGTGGACTTCCCTGAAAATTGCACATGGAACAGATATTAGGGAAAGCTTTTATCTTTGACTTAGTAATTAATAGTATATATTAATATGTGAATGTATATACATATATATCCCAGTACTGAATATCATTACCATTTGGCTGGGGACCAGTTAACAAGGTATTGCTCAATTTTTTTTTTTTTTTGGCATAGCTATCCAGTAGTTAGAAAATGAAAAACATTTTCCAAGACAGCAAGCTGAGGTTTTTTTATTTGCTTGTTTTTGAAACAGAGACTCTCTGTCGCCAGGCTGGAGTACAGTGGTGTGATCTGGGCTCACTGCAACCTCCACCTCCTGGGTTCAAGCAATTCTCCAGCCTCAGCCTCCCGAGTAGCTGGGACTACAGGCATGCACCACCTACCCAGCTAATTTTTGTATTTTTAGTAGAGAGGTTTTACCATGTTGGCCGGGATGGTCTTGACCTCGTGACCTTGTGATCCACCCACCTCGGCCTCCCAAAGTGCTGAGATTACAGGCGTGAGCCACCACGCCCAGCCCTGAGGTTTTATAAATCTTCTCACTTGTTTAATTAAAATATCCCACTAAATTTATTTTTAGGGCTACTGGGTTTTGTTGTTGTTGTTGTTTGGGGTGTTTTTTTGTTTTTTTTTTTTGGAAGCTGTTAAACTAAATCCTAACCAATCTTAGAATATATTTGACTAGAACAGTTGAATGTTAGGCTTTACAATATGGTAAATCCATTTTTGTCTTTCAGCAGAATCTGGTTGACTTTGTACTGACTATACATGGAAATTTTATATGCACTTTTATAATGGCTTTTGGTGATCATTTTATGTATCATAATTTTAGTTATAATTTTCATTTTTTAAATAAAATAATACATATTTGTTACAAAAATGTTCTTAAAAAAGAAAATAAAAATTACTGATTATTTTATTACCAATGAATACCACTGTTAACATTTTTGTTGTATATCCTGCTTTATAGGATACTATTAAAATTTTTTGTTTTATTTTTTAAAGGAAAAGCAGATTATCCCATACATATTTCTTTTTAACTTTTTTTCTACTTGATAAACATATCATGGACATTTTCATGTTATTAGATATTCTAGGACATAATCTTGTTGCCTGCAAAACATTCCATTATGTTATCTCAGTGTAGCAGCTTGGTTGTTTTGTACTGTTTCTTTCCATTTCCTTTATAAGGTATAAACCCCATGCCTTTGTGCAAATCAGATTGTTCGAGTTTTTATTTTTAACACAAGGCTGTTGAAGATATTGGAACCAGAGCAATTTGAGGAAAGGAACACAGCCAAGGTTTTGATTCTTTTTCAGGGGTGGATCACATTGTGGAGGCTACTAGTTAACTACTCCAGTATATCTGAGTGACCACGCATCACCTTATTTTAGAACTGGAAGGAATTAGTGAACTTTTGATAATAAAGAAAAATCTTTTCCAAGTAACACCAAAAGGAAGTAATATAAATAATTCTGCCTCCTGGGAATGTACAGTACAAAGAGAAGATAGGTTGAATATATAAGTTCCCAGATAATAAGTCCTCTTTACCACTAAAGCTTGAGTCATTTTTGAAATTCTGAACCATACCATGAAATAGTAGGCACTCACATTTTTAAAATTAAAAGTCATCATTAAAGATGGATTTACATGGGCCATAGATGTGTGAATAAGGACATGACTGGTGACAATATAGTTCGTCATTTGTTGAGGTATTGCTGGAGTGAGGTATGGTGTACAGTAAAGAAAACTTTCTTCAGCAAGAGCCAAGAACAAACTTCTCAAGAGGAGTTTTTGAAACATTTAAATCACAGAAAGTTGTCACCTCTAGGAAAATCAAAGGTCGATGGTGCTTGTTCAGTGAATTGATGAGAAGGGCTTCTGACAAGGTCAGGGAATGTTAGGATAGGTCGGCAGAAAAGGCAGGTGGCCACAACCAAGTCCTCAAGGAGGTCTGCAATGCCTAAGGGAAAGCAGAGGGAGACAGCAAGGGAAGAATCAAATAGTGGGTTTGGTGGAGGGTAAGGAGGGCACTAGAGAGGGGCTGGAAATGGACAAGGGCAAGCTGAGAGGCTGTTCATGGAGGCAAAAGAGTAAAGCATGTTCTTCCCCCCATCAAAGGGAGGGGCGACTCCTAAAACACAAGCAGTATTAAAGGATTCTGTTTTCAAGGCACTCATTTATTTCCAAGATGTTTTTAGGCAAAGGAGGGAAAAGAAAAGATTCTAATGCTTCATCCTCCGTTTGTTGGACTATCAAATTTACTAGAATAGAAAATTCTGGAGTTTCTTACAGCCATAGTAAGTGTAGCTACTGCAAAATAAAGTAGCATGGGACTAGAAACATATGTTAAGTATAAGGTGATTTTTCTAACCCCGATTTTCTCCCGGGCTTCTTTTCTTGCTGGTGGTGGCTGCTTTCTCTTTTCTTCCAGAGTTCTATTGGAAGGGTGCTATCTTTTGTTTTTCACAGAATGTTGATCCAGGTATGCCTGTATTTTTACTGTAAATTTCTGTGGCGCTGCCTGAAATTTGTAATGAGGAAGCTAACTGGAAGATGTGAACTACAGCGGATCTGTTACAATACCAAGCCAGGAGCTTCTAGAACCATGAAAATCGGTAAGCCTGAGACAAAGAAGTAAGCAAAAGGTAGAGTTGGTAGGATAGAGGATACAATGTTATCTTTCAGTGTAGTAATTCTAAACCATGTGTAAAGGATAATCTTTGAATGACTGTTTTTGTTACTGCTTTCACAGAAACATCACTGAGGGATTCTAAAAGTAAGGTAAGTAAAATTATTTTTCAGCAGCTTTTTTTTTCACTTGGAGGCTTACCTCTATCCTAAGAAGTGAAAATTCTAAGAAACCAAAATACAGCATTGGCTAGGAAAACTGCCAACTGAGAAGAAATAATCATTTGCCCATTACAAACCACTGTACTATTTACATGAGAACAGCCACTGTATGTGAATTTCTAGGCAGGTTTGTGAACTACTTATTACTTTATTGTCAAATGAACCCTTTCTTATACCTCTTCCCACATCATAAAATAAATATTCCTTGAACATGGGAACAATATTAACTCCCTACTATTTCCTCAATATTGAAATCATTTAACATTATACTGAAGATTTTTCAATAATATCAAAGAAGCTACTACGCTAGCTTTTATAGCATAGTGGAGCATCCACATAAGAAAGAAAACCTGTTTTCTTTTTCAAGGTTCTTGATAATTTTATCTTATTAATTTTGGCATCCTGAAGACTATCTCCCCCATGTGCCTCACTCTTTAGTCATAAACTTAATGCCCATTAACAATAGAAACTATGTTGGGCAAGGAAATGAAAATATTACATTTCAATATAGGTAGCTTGAAACAGGAAAATGGTAAGAACAAAACCAAAAAAATTGTATGTGTTTTCCTGATTAAAGTAATCAGGAAAATTGCACTGCCACCCCCATTGTGAAAACATCAAATTTATTAGAATTCAAGTACACTAAATCAATTTTTGCTTTTAACTTAAATCTTCATATAGAAGCTTAAGCGAATGCTTGAAGCCTGTATCCCAGTAGATACTGATTAAGCCTCTGGTGTTAATGAAAAGAAAACTGATTGAAACATGTTTTCCAGCTGTTGCAGACTTCTGTGAGTGTTCACCCTGACGCTATTGAAAAAACTATAGAAGATATCATGGAACTGAAAAAAATTAATCCTGACATAAATCCACAGTAAGAATATGTTTCTTATGTCAGAAGTACAGAACACAAGTCATATGGCCACAAATTTAGTGTTTCTCTGTCTCCTCTCTTTTTTTCCCTCCCTCTCTCCCTAAAATAATCATCTGCCATTTTTTGACTTTCAGATAAAGAATAGAGAAAAAAAGTACCTTTTTCATGTTTGTAAATGGCAGCAACTTTGTACTTCCTTTGTGGCTTATGCTTCTCAGATGCAATGAATGTAAGAAATGTGATGGGTGCCCCGATAGAGAAAGATGAGTCCATTCATCAGCAATCACTCCATCTGATGCCTGTGTTTTACACTAACAGTAAATGTTCAAATTGTAAATGTGCTTAAGCTGATTCTGTTTCATCTAGAATAGTCCTTCACTTCCTTCATGAATATTACTTTATGACAGACTGAGAATCTTGGAGACCATTTCTACCTGCTTGTCAAGAAGACAGGCATGTGTGGGAGGGAGAAATGGTTTTTATATGAAGACTTTAGAACTTCCTAATTTATTCCTCTCATCTTGGAATTATTAAAATGCATTTGGCAATGTTCGTGACATTTAAAATTAGCTTCATATTTTCCACTGGGTACAGCAATTTTTCAGTAAAATTTTACACTAAAGACACTGAGTAGAATAAATTCCAAACGCAGATATATTTAGAGAAGGTTTTCGGTTGGTAATAATCAAACTGTCTTTTAGATGTTCGTGTCTGAGAACTTCAGATGTTACCTTTGAGAAAGGCTTTTATTAATAATTACAGGAACTGTAGCTGAAGGGAATTTCAGAGCATACTTGCATAGGTCTCCGTCTTGGGAGGATTTTAGATATTAGCTATCCAGGGGCTCGTCACAAAAACTCCATTTTCACCTGGTCTCCATAGTGTTCTTCGGCAGCCACTTCAGTTCATTAGCTGCCTTTTGCCTATTCCGCTACCAAAGGTTGATTTACTTATATAGTAAATGTCTTTTTGAAACCTTCTAACATATATTTTATTCCTCTGGGAAGGTGATAAGAAGGCAATTCATTATAAATAAGATTGAACGAAAAATTTAAGACTACAACTGGGCAAGAAGGACATATGAGTCCTGTAATAATCATGTTTAGAGATTGGATTAGATTTAGTAGCATATCTTTTCTATGAAAGTTATATAAGGTGCATTCAAGAGCATTTCTTTGCCATCCATTCTCTTGTTCTCATTTTTTTAAAAGACCCTTTTAGGTTCAGGTTGAGGATCCCGAATCTGAAAATCCAAAATCTGAAACTTTTGGGCATTGACAGGATGCCCCAAGTGGAAGATTCCATAGGTGACCTTGTATGACAGATTGCATCTGTTATTTAAAATGTTGTATAAAATTACCTTTAGACTATGTGTATAAGGTGTATATGAAACAGAAATGAATTTCATACTTAGACTTGTGTCCCATCCCCGAGATATCTCATTATGTATATGCAAATATTCCAAAATCTGAAACACGTCTGATCCCAAGCATGTCAGATAAGGGTTACTCAACCTGTCGTATTTTTTTTTTAATCTCCATGTGGATTCTAATGCCTTTTTTTCCAGGGTAACATTGATAAGCTTGATATAAAAAAATTAAATACTTTCCTGAGAAAACAAAGAAATAGCTTAGAGATGGGGAAACACTTTGTAACTTACCAAACTGTTACTACTATTAACCTCGCTTGTTTTAATTACATTTTTTTTAAGTGCTGCTTATGGTGGCACTAAAAATTACGAAAGAGAAAATTTATTTATTTATTTTAATTTTTTTTTTTTTTTTTTCTTTTTTTGAGACAAGAGTCTTGCTCTGTCACCCAGGCTGGAGTGCAATGGTGTAGTTTAGGCTCACTGCAACCTCTGTCTCCTGGGTTCAAGTGATTCTCCTGCCTCAGCCTCCCAAGTGGCTGGGACTAGAGGCACGTGCCATCACATCTGGCTAATTTTTGTATTTTTAGTAAAGATGGGGTTTTACCATGTTGGCCACGCTTGTCTCAAATCCCAGACCTTGTGATCCGCCTGCCTCTGCCTCCCAAAGTGCTGGGATTACAGGCGTGAGACACCGCGCCCGACCTGAGAAAATTTAATTGACTTTCCTTATTCCTGCCTCTTGCATTCCTTCCATTCTCCTCTTTCCCTCAAAATTAACTCTCTTCTCCATCCTACATAGACTTTCTGGGTGAGTAGTGCTATGGTGCCCTTTCCTAAATTTTAATATCTGACCTAGTTGTTTGGTGCTATGGTAACAAGTAATGATGAAAGCCACTCATTGAATACGACTTTATTAAAGTTCAGTACTCCTAGGCTGTCTGACTGTCCTGTAAGTTTAGAGCAGGTACACAATTCTAAGTTCTGTTGCCTTCAACTTGAGATTTAACATCTGTGCATGTCATTTACCCCTGAAAAAAATATGATGATGTACAGTGATTATAATGACCACCACCACACCACAGCAACATGCTCAAAGTCCGTGAGTGAACAAGACAAAAGACTAGATTGGAGAGTATCAATTGCCAATGTTCAGCCATTTTTGAGCCACAGAAAATACATGACTCTAAAGAATTTAGGAGGAAAAGATAAACATGAAGTACTACTTTTAGACCTTCAGATTCTACCTTACTTTAGAGGCTGTAGAAAGGGAAAACAGCATTCTGATCACAGAAAGTAATGATCCTCTGTGTGTTATAGTTGCCAGATTGTTTTCTGTTCTAGTGATATGCTTTAACGGTACTATTATTCAAATAGTGTACATTCAGAGAGAACTGAGAGCGATCATAAAACATCTGAAAACCGGCTGGGCACGGTGGCTCATGCCTGTAATCCCAGCACTTTGGGAGGCAGAGGGAGGTCACCTGAGGTCAGGAGTTTGAGACCGGCCTGGCCACACATGGCGAAACCCCATCTTTATTAAAAAATATAAAAATTAACTGGGTGTAGTGGTGGGCACCTGTAATCCCAGCCACTCGGGAGGCTAGGGCAGGAGAATCGCTAGAACTCAGGAGGCGGAGGTTGCAGTGAGCCAAGATTGTACCACTGCACTCCAGCCTGGGCGACAGAGTGAGACTCTGTCTCAAAACCTAAAAAATAAAAATAAAATAAAACATCTGAAAACCATGTCCCATGAGAGGCAATTGAAGAAATAAGATTTCTGTTTTCCCTAGAGATTAGAAGAATCACTATCTTAAATAGTCATGGCAGGGGAAAGGTGGAAATAAATTTGCTCAGAGAAAAGAATTTGAACCGTTTGATCATAAGCAAAGCAGATTTTGTTTCAGCACAAGAAAACGTGTTCAGACAACTACAGCTGGTCAGAATGTAATAGAACATCTTGTAAAGTTGTAACTACCCTCTTAGCACTGTCTCCCCTGAGGAGGACATTCCCAAGTGGAGGTGGTGGTGTTATTGTTACTTTGTTTCTCTTCATTTTGTTCTGATTTTTTTTCCTTGAAGCCCCTAAGGGTTTTTTCAGTTGTCCTCACCCTCCTTCTCTTCCACACATCTTTCTAAAGTAATTCTGATATGACCGCCTAGGGGGGTGCTATATAATCCCTAAGAGTCCAGTATTACCTATAATTTCAAGTAACCTGCATAAAGAAATCCCTTGTGGGTTTTTGTTTGGTTTGGTTTGGTTTGGTTTTGGTAGAGATAGGATGTTGCTTTGTTGCCTGGGCTGGTTTTGAACTCCTGGCTTCAAGCAATCCTCCCATCTTGGCCTCAGAAATTCCTTATTTTTAAGCCATACCATTGCAATTTAGCTGTAGAAAAAGTCAGACTTTGAGGCAGATTTTAGCCAGGTTCTACAGTTGTCCATGTGGAGATTTAATAAGAATTGTGCTTCTATTAAATAGATCATCTTTGAGCAATTTTCCCTGAATATTACATTAATATGAAAAGTTCTATCATGCATACATCAAGTGAACAAATGCCAAAGTGATGCCCTGTTCTTCCTTGTGTGTCTCCTCTGTTTTTGAACATCCTAGGCTGGGAATCTCTCTTCAGGCTTGCCTTCTGCAAATCGTTGGGTACAGGAACCTTATTGCAGATGTGGAAAAACTGCGTAGAGAGCCCTATGATTCTGATAATCCCCAACATGAAGAAATGCTTTTGAAGGTTAGTGCTTGAACACATTTCAGTTCTTCATCTAAGTCAGCTGACATTTGCCAGGCACCTGCTATGTGCCAGGCACTGCTCTGTACATCAGGGGTACAAAGATGGATGAGACACGGGCCCCTGACTGGTTGGTAAGGTCAAGTTTTCTTGCTGGTTCAGGTGTTGGAAGTAAATTTTTCATCAGAAAATTCCTGTGAGAAGTTAAGTCCAAAGCCAATTTTCTTTTGTAATCTGAGAAAGCATCAGAGGTGATTTCTGTGGGCTCTCGCATTTGGCTTCAGTTTAGATTGTTTAACATGCATTGAAAGCCAACAGGAGAAATAGCATTTGTCAAAGAGTGACTTGGGATTCCCATTTATGACTTTTAATACACATCAGAGAAGATAAAGTCGGTTTCTGCCTCAGCAACGGCCCTCTTGGGAAATTACCCAAGATCTTAATGCTGATTATTTATGCATGCAACTTAGAGAGTATTAGAAGAGGTAAAGGTTTATATTTGGCACACTAGAACTTCTGGAGAAATAATATGAAGTTATGAATACTCCTGGCTGTCAAAGCAAAAGCTTAAAAATCTTACAGGATCTGATGGTGTATTAAAAAACATCAGTAATACTTTCCCTCAAAACACTGAGTTTGGGGCTAAAGAAATTAAGACCCCCCAATAATTAAGACTACCCTTAAGAACTACATACTTACCAGAAATGTTTTATAAATTCATTTCTGAAAACAGATGCTTCTTTAGAATTAGAGTGCATTAGGGTACTTCCTTGCCTTTTCTTAGAATTCAAACAGGCAGTAACAAAACTGTAAGAAAACATTTGTTTAGCTGCCTTTATTTTATTGAAAAATGTCAACAGAACATGTAATTTCAAAAATGTATCCTGTTGTGTTTTTGTGTGAAGGAGTGTGTTTTTATGTATGTAAGTACTTAAGCAAATGACTCATTTGTCTCTGTTAATTAGTGCTGGATCTGATGTAAATCATTAAAAATTAAAGATACCTCATTCTTGGCAATAGTTTTTCTTCTTCCTTTTCTCCCTGCTGAAGTTTAGCTAACCTGCTGACTGAATTTTATCTCTTTGTATTGCCTTTTTTTTTTTTCTGACCATTTTCTGATGGAGGTAGTTCAACAAAATTACCCAAACATAGGAAATAAGAGGTGACAGCGAAAAGAGGTGTTGTAATTAACCGATAGTCACAAGAGCCTGAACAATGTATTAGAATAGCTGAGGTTCCCTCAGAATGAGTGACATCCAGGTGCCTGCTAGGCACCATCTTTAGCTGATCTCTTGTATGTGGGCTGGCACATAGTAGGTTTTCAACAAATATGAGTGAATGCATGAATTATTATAGTTCATTAGCTACATCTCAAGAACTTGTATATGACTTTCATCTGTGGCTATGATTAGATTATGTGTTATTTAAACTGTCAGCTATATGAGGTAGGCAAGGAAATGGTGGCTATCTTTATTTTAGAGATGAGAAAACTGTAAGCATTTTAGCTCAGGTTCTCATTCACATGTCTGGTAAATTATAAAGTCAGGGCTGTTCATTACTGCATTAGGTACTTTGGGGAAAGGCATCATTTCTGCCCTCAAGTGGCTTACAATCCAATTGGGGCATATTCTACATCTTCAAAAAAACATCACTAAATCTGGCCAGATGTGGTGGCTCACGCCTGTAATCCCAGCACTTTGGGAGGCTGAGGTGGCTGGATCACTTGAGGTCAGGAGTTTGAGACCAGCCTGGCCTACATGGTGAAACCCTGTCTCTACTAAAAATACGAAAATTAGCCGGGCACAGTAGCAGATGCCTGTAATCCCAGGTACTCAGGAGGCTAAGGCAGGAGAATTGCTTGAACCCAGGAGGCAGAGGTTGCAATGAGCCCAGATCGCACCACTGCACTCCAGCTTGGGTGACAGAGCAAGACGCCATCTCAAAAAACAAACAAACAAAAATCACTAAATCTTATCCATACAGCACCCTAAGGTATCTTTGAAATGTTTTCCATGCCCAATGCCTTATTCTAGCCATCATCTCCAACTTGGGCTGTGACAGCCTTTTAATTATGCCAGTAACTGTTAGATTCTTCCCTCACATCATCCGAAATACTGTTGGAGGGATTTTTTTTTTCTCAAAACACAGATATATTCATTGTTATTCCCTAGACTAGAAACTTCAGGCTATGTCCTATAGTAGAAAGCCCACGCATCTTAGCATGTCATTTTGGAGGCTTTCCAATGTATTTCTTGAAGCTACAGCTCCTGTATCCTCATCACATATAGTACATTTCTGCCATGCTCTGCCATTCACCATGACCCAGAATAAGCCGTGCCATACCATATGCCCAGGAATTTGTTCATGCTGTTCCCTCTGTTACCTATTACTGTCACTGCAGAAGCCAGCTTGTTTTTTAAATCCTTACTCACAGAATTTTGAAATCTTCACTAGCTCCCCAAGCAAACTTAGGAGTGAGAATCTTTGTTCTCTTCTTCAGTTTGTTCAAGTTTCAAGTATGATAATAAAATCAGAAATAATAAAACATTAATTGAGTGTTCAGTATGTGCCAATTGTTACAGTCAGTGTTTTCTGGCATTATTTCATTTCATTATCACAGTAGCCTTGTTGTGCTACACTGCTCTTATCTTCATTTTTCAGATGAGGAAACTGAAGCTGAGCAGTGAAGTGGCTGTGCGAGCTCACATAGCGTGGTAGCTAAGCGCTCTGAGCTACCACACTGCACTAGGTCTTGAGAGACAAACCACATCTTGTTCACATTTGTCTTTCCAGGTCTGACCCATGGTTTGTGTTTCACTGCCTGAGCTTAAGCTTCTTCATCTTTAAAATGGGTCATAATACCCTTGTTAGCTACTTCACAGAACCGTTTAGAGCAAAAGTCAGCAAACCAAGGCCTGCAAACCAAATTTGGCATACCACCCATTTTACAAGTAATATTTGCAGTACAGCCACATGCATTTGTGTGTGGCATTTATAGCTGCTATGGCTGCTGTCCTAGTTTAAAGGCAAAGTTAAGTAGTTACAACAGAGACCATACAGCTCATAAAGCCTAAAATATTTGTCAAGTGGTCTTTTACAAAGTTTGTGCCCAGGCACAGTGGCTCACACCTGTAATCCCACCACTCTGGGAAGCTGAGGCAGGAGGGTCACTTGAGCCCAGGAGTTCAAGACCAGCCTGAGCAACATAGCAAGACCCCATCTCCACACACACAAAAAATTTAATAAATAGCTGGGCATGGTGATGTCCACCTGTAGTACCAGTTACTTGGGAGGCTGAGGCAGGAGGATCAGTTATGCCCAGGAGGTCAAGCCTACAGTGAGCTATGGTTGTACCACTGCACTTAGCATGGGCAACAGAGTGTGACCCTAGCTCTAAAAATAATAATAATAATAATAATAATAATAATAATAATAATTAAATTAAGTTAAATGTAAAAACATGTTTGCTGACCTCTAGTTTCTAAGCACAGGTCATATATAGTATTGCCACATGTTTAAGCGCTTGGCTTTTTAAGCATAGGAGAGTGTTATCAGTGCTACTAGAGTTCTAAATTATTTTCAAAGTCCAGATTTTATGATCATTTGAACATAGCCTGGGATGAAATTGAATAATATCACTGTCCATATGAATCACTTATATAGACATTTCTATTAAAAGTGTTCCAACCAAATTAATAATGAAGACAAAATTCTAGGTGGATTAATGCATTTAATGAAAAACATAAAGTCCAGAATTAAAGACCCTCTCCTGATGGAAAGAGCAATCCCATGGTGACCTTGGTGAGAAGCTGCTTCTCCTTGAATGCTCTAGCTCAAGGGTAGACGAATCACCTTCCCTTTCTGTTCTGCAGAGAGTTCATGACCAGGCAGAAGTGTTCAAATAAACTTGTGTAAAGCTTCAGTTCGAAATGAAGAGAGTTCAGTAGAGAGGGCAGTCTGTGAGGGTAACAATCTGACTCAGAGTGCAGTCTCCACATCTGTTTCTTGTCTTCTGCTGTAGGAATCACTTTTCCTAGCCCCTAGTCTCCTCCGCTTGGCAGGTGGCTTTGTAATAACTACTCCCAGTAGCACAGTCCTAGATGAGAGGATTCCTCAGAGTCCCCACCATAAGCCACCACCGTTTCTCAGATCTGAAGTTGGCTTCCTAGTGCATGAGCACCCCATCCCCTACTCTTATTTTTTCAGGGAAGAGCTTACCTATTGGAAGAGAATCGAAATAGCTCAAGGTTATTTTATTTTATATGTATTTATTTTGAGACAGGGTCTCACTCTGTCATGCAGGCTGGAGTGCAGTGGTGCAACTTTGGCTCACCGCAACCTCCACCTCGCGGGTTCAAGCAATTCTCCAACCTTAGCCTCCTGAGTAGCTGGGATTATAGGCATGAGCCACGGCACCTGGCTCAAGATTTTTTTAAAATAGGAAATATACAGATAATTGTACTTCATGTAAGTATTTTAGCATAATGGGCTTTCATCTTCCAAAATAAGTTTGACTATTTTATTTGCTACATATATTTATTAACCTACTGGTTTAGCCTCTCAATATTTAGCAAGTTTATTTTAAAAATTACTATTCCCATTGGTCTACAGTACCATTCATATAAATGCATAACTTCAAAGTCAACATTCCTTTCACTGTGGACATAAGAATTCTTAAGGGGTACAATAATGACTGTGGCTGCTGGGTACTGTTAAAAGCCAAAAGGACTGGCAGGCTCAGAAAGGCATAAACTATTTATACATACTCTCAGTATACTACTAGTCCCACATTTTTGCTGTACATTCTTGTTTCATAATATGGTACAAATTATTCCCTAAGTCTGAAAAAAAAACAAGATGAATACATTTTCATCTGAATTTCAAAATGACCTTTTTAATGAAAAAGAAGTTCCTCATGTGAAATCTGTTTAAAAGAAGGATTTAAATACTTTGTTCACAACATGTACAATTTTTTGACCCTAGTGCCTCATTAAAATCAGTTTAGCAATAAAACCTTCTGTGCTTTATCAAAAACAGCATTCAATAGATTATAAAATTATTCAATCTGCATTTGAATCATTATTAGGACACTGAATTATAACAAAGTCCAGTAAATGTATGACCATTCATCAACACCCTTAAAACCTGTGAATCATTGCAGTGAATCTCATGTGTGCATATAATTCAAACATAAACTTTGTGGAGAGGGGATATAAAATAAATACTACAATATTTCTTCAGTCCTATTTAATGCTGCCTAGATGGTTAGGTGAAAAGGTTAATATTACTAACAGGCACTTTGGGAAGCCGAGGCAGGTAGATCACCTGAGGCCAGGCATTCGAGACCAGCCTGGCCAACATGGTGAAACACTGTCTCTACTAAAAATACAAAAATTAGCCAGGCGTGGTGGCACACACCTGTAGTCCCAGCTACTTGGGAGTCTGAGGCACTCAGACTCAGAATTGCTTGAGCCTGGGAGGCAGAGGTTGCAGTGAACCAAGATGGTGCCACTGCACTCCTATCTGGGTGATGGAGAAAGACTCTGTCTCAAAAAAGAAAAAAGATATATATATATATATATACACACACACACACATATATACACACACATATATACACACACATATATATATGTATATATAGCTAACAGGAAGAATCAAACTAGTTTAATAACTTGTTTTCTAAGTAGTTACCACAATTTAGTAAAACCAAGATAGGCAGAGTATGCCAATACGTTTTTCCTATAGTGTAATGTAATTGCTAATATGAGGTATAATCGGTAAGCAATTAATACAAATATAAACAGGCATAAGCCACCACGAAATCACAGTCTGGTGAAAAGCTTTTCAGCTAAGCTAGTTGGAGAAGAGAGTTCAGGGAAATGAGAAAGGGCAGACAGGGCAGCTTTTCAGTGGAAACATCATTTACATGCCTTATCATCACCCTCTTATATGTAACAATCCACTGATGCAGGAAGGTAAATCCTGTTCAAGTATGCTAGCCTAGAATATACTTTATGTAGCATAGTAAGATTATTTAAGTATTACTAATGCTTCATTTGCACTTAGATTATACATAATCCTATATGCATATTAAAAACTCATTTCCCTAAATGAGTTAAAGAGTTTCAGGGAAGATGGAACTATGTACTATAGAATTTAGAATATCTAAACTAAGAGGTAAAATCAAAGGAAAACATTACTACCTTTTTAGTAAATGGATCATATGAGCTTACTCTTCTTTTTTTTTTTTTTTTTTTTAGATGGAGTCTCACTCTGTCATCCAGGCTGGAGTGCGGTGGCGCCATCTCGGCTCACGGCAACCTCTGCCTCCCGGGTTCAAGCAATTCTCTGCCTCAGCCTCCCAAGTAGCTAGGATTACGGGCTCCTACCACCGTGCCTGGCTAATTTTTGTATTTTGAGTAGAGACGGGGTTTCACCGTCTTAGCCAGGCTGGTCTTGAACTCCTGACCTCATGATCCACCTGCTTTGGCCTCCCAAAATGCTGGGATTACAGGCCTGAGCCACCCATGTCGACTCACCCGTTTTTTAATACATGGGTTTGTCTGATGAGGATTGTAATCCAATGATTGGTTAGCAGCAATTTTACCAAACTGTAAGTTCTTTTACTAACAGACATTATAAACAGATAATACTAATCTTATTTAAAAATAATGAGTGCCACAGTGGTGAATATACAGCTTATGAATAACCTTAAAAAAATTTCCCATTTTAAAAGGCAAACACAGCAGACAACTATACTAAACAAAGAAGCTAGAATATGGATATAGGATTGATGATGATGATGATGGGTCTAAGATGATACGTACCATACATAATTAATGTTAATCATGTGATCGGTATATTTTTCTTTGTGATTCCCCTTCATGCTGCTTTCTTCAGAAACTGAATTCTGAACTTCCTCTTCTAAAATTGGTACAATCAGGTTATCCTTGGACATCAAATTTTCTTTTATCACAAACAGTGATACAAAATGACACAAAAATGTTTCATTTTCGTATTCATCCAATATCTAGAGTAATAAAAAGAAGCACGTGGCCAGGCACAGTGGCTCACACCTGTAGTCCCAGTACTTTGGGAGGCCGAGACCAGCAGATCACTTGAGGTCAGGAGTTCAAGACCAGCCTGGTCAACATGGTGAAACCCCATCCTGGCCAACATGGTGAAACCCCATCTCCACTAAAAACACAAAAATTAGCTGGGCATTATGGCTGAAACCTGTAATCCCAGCTACTCAGGAGGCTGAGGAAGGAGACTTGCTCTAACCCAGGAGGCAGAAGTTGCAGTGAGCTGAGATCACACCAGTGCACTCCAGCCTGGGCGACAGAATGAGACTCCATCTAGGGGGAAAAAAAAAAAAAAGCATATGAAAATATTCTGGAAATCTTTTTTTTTTTTTTTTTTTTTTTTGAGACGGAGTCTCGCTTTGTCGCCCAGTCTGGAGTGCAGTGGTGCGATCTCGGCTCACTGCAAGCTCCGCCTCCCGGGTTCACGCCATTCTCCTGCCTCAGCCTCCGGAGTAGCTGAGACTACAGGCGCCCACCACCTCGCCCGGCTAATTTTTTGTATTTTTAGTAGAGACGGGGTTTCACCGTGTTAGCCAGGATGGTCTCGATCTCCCAACCTCATGATCCACCCGCCTCGGCCTCCCAAAGTGCTGGGATTACAGGCGTGAGCCACCGCGTATGCTGGTCCAAGTTTTGCTACAGATGATTCCTTTATACTAACCCTGCTAGGGAAATAGTTATTGCTTTTCAGAAGACACAGCACCATCAAGTCTGTGTCTAGTCTAGTCTGTAGTAGAACACTTGGATTTTTATGAGCTGCGCAAGGAAAAATCCATTGTTCAGTTGCTGTCATTTGAATACAAGTGTCTGGATGGCATTCAGTCTGAAGTTTGACAGCAAGTCCATTTAGCTCAAGGAAGAATTGCCTTAAATGTTCATACTTCCATATACCTGCATCTTGGCCTTCAGGTGGTTCAAGATTTTTGTCAGTATTGGAGCAATCTTCTCTTATCTTCTGTTGCATATACTGCTGAACAGCTAGCATACTGTCATTTCATCAAAAGAATCATCAGGCCAGGTGCCCAGCCTGGTCCACCTCAGCATTGCCATGTCCTCTGCCATGACCACAGTGCTATCATCTGAAGATTAACAACACTTTTTAGCCATTATTCTAGTCTTTCATGATCCATAAAATTACTAAAATGAAATTTCTTTTTAAAGCATTTTATTATTCAGGCCGGGCATGGTGGCTCATATCTGTAATCCTAGAAATTTTGGAGGCCGAGGCAGGTAGATCACTTGAGGTCAGGAGTTTGACACACCAGCCTGGCCAACATGGCGAAACCCTGTCTCTACCAAAAAAAAAAAAAAAAAAAAAAAAAAAAAAAACACGAAAATTGACTGGGCGTGGTGGTGCACACCTGTAGTCCCAGCTACTTGGGAGGCTGAGGCACAAGAATCTCTTGTACCCAGGAAGCAGAGGTTGCCGTGAGCTGAGATCATGCCACTACATTCCAGCCTGGACGACAGAGTGAGACCCTGTCTCTGTGAAAAACAAAACAAAACAAAACAAAAACCAAAGCATTTTATTATTCAAATGTTTTACTAAGCATTTACTAAGCATCCCACACTAAGCATTCACCTAATGAGTGAGGTTTATCACCCACCTACGGAAATGAAGCACCTGCTTTTGCCATCTTGCTGCACTCATTCGATAAAATAAGATATTTTTTAATTGTGCAGGGCCCTGAAATGACTTCACATTATTATTCAAATGAATGTGACAAGTTTTACATTTTTTTTTCCTTTTTTCCCCTCGTGTCAGTCACCAAATCAGTTCCTAAAGTGAAAAATCAGTTCCAACATTTTTTGTTGTTGTTGTTGTTTGTTTTGTTTTGTTTTTTTGAGACAGTCTCACTCTGTCGCCCAGGCTGGAGTGCAGTGGCACGATCTAGGCTCACTGCAAGCTCTGCCTCCCGGGTTCACGCCATTCTCCTGCTTCAGCCTCCTAAATAGCTGGGGCTACAGGCGCCTGCCACCACGCCCAGCTAATTTTTTTTTTTTTTTTGGCCTTTTTAGTAGAGACGGGGTTTCACCGTGTTAACCAGGATGGTCTGGATCTCCTGACCTCGTGATCCGCCCACCTCTACCTCCCAAAGTGCTGGGATTACAGGCGTGAACCACCGTGCCCGGCCCTCTAAAGGATTTTTTAAAATAAACCTTTCCCCAGTGACGATTTCCTGGTCTCATTTAGTCTTTTCTGATGATCTCAAACAGTTTCTGGTTTTTGTTTTTTGTTTTTTTGAGATGGAATTTTGCTCTTGTGCCCAGGTTGGAGTGCAGAGGCGCGATCTCGGCTCACCGCAAGCTCCGCCTCCCGGGTTCATGCCATGCTCCTGCCTCAGCCTCCCGAGTAGCTGGGGTTACAGGCATGCGCCACCACACCCGGCTAATTTTTTGTATTTTTAGTAGGGATGGGGTTTCACCATGTTGGCCAGGGTGGTCTCGAACTCCTGACCTGAATTTATCCACCTTCCTCGGCTTCCCAAAGTGCTGGGATTACAGGCGTGAGCCACCGTACGGGACCAGTTTCCGTTTTGATGAATGCAGAGCACTGGCATATTCTTATATGAATTCTTTAAAAAGAGATTTTGTAAATCATGCTTGATATTTTGCTTTCAAGCGTGAGAGATTTACCTCCTTTTTACCCTTTTTCTCTCGCCCTTTAGACAAATCGAATTTACCTGTTGTGGCACTAACATAAAATATTGTATAATGTGAATAATAAGTAATATTAGATTAATGTGTAAAATAACATTAGTAAAATGAATAACAGCTTTTATTAGTATTTTCTGTCATCGAATATTATGTTTTACACTGTGTCAGGTATGTGACAATTTGATTTAGCAAGGTATTTTGTGTATTACTGTTTCATTTAAGCTTCGTAATGTAGAATAAGCAATTTAGAAATTGAATTATTTCTGAAATAGTAGTAAGGAAATTTTACATTTGTGTTTTACCCTGTTGGTAATGAAGATGTAAGTCTAAAAAGTAAACTTACTTACATGCCCATCTCTATTAGAAAAAACTAAGAGTTTCAGCATTACGTATTTATACAACTATGGTTCTCAGAGTCTCTCTCAAGTAATATGTGCTGAATCTTTCTACAGAAAACTTTAAAAAATAGAACCAGCTTATTAAGCAGTAAAGAGTATAATGCTTAAAATTTACAATTGTCCAGTAATATATTAATAAAATTGATTTTAACTGAAATTACTTTTGGTAACTCTTAAAGATAATAATACATTTTGAGGTTTATTCATGAACGTTACTGATGTTGCTTCCTCTAGCAACACGATAATATTTACTCTCACTCCTGTTATAGGTGAGATCTAAAAAAATGAAACTCGGCCGGGCGTGGTGGCTCATGCCTGTAATCTGAGCACTTTGGGAGGCCGAGGCAGGCGCATCACTTGAGGTCAGGAGTTTGAGACCATCCTGGCCAATGTGGTAAAACCCCGTCTCTACCAAAAATACAAAAATCAGCCAGGTGTGGTGGTGCATGCCTATAATCCCAGCTACTGTGGAGATGGAGACAGGAGAATCACTTGAACCCAGGAGGCAGAGGTTGCAGTGAGCTGAAATAACACCACAGCACTCCTTTATACTCTTAAATATTTTTAAGAGCACAGCCTGGGCAACAGAGTGAGACTCTGTCTCCAGAATAAAAAAGCAAAAAGAAACTCATGTCAGTTCGCTTTTTTTTTTTTTTTTTTTTGGTTAATAATGCTGCTAAAAGTTTTGATATAATATTACAGCATTTTCCGAGAATCTGAATAATAATAATAGGTGGCCTTGAAATTTTTCCACTTCTCTCTTTTCTTTATACTCTTAAATATTTTTGAGAGCACCAAAGAGCTTTTTTGTGAGAGATTATCTATCTAATCTATCTATCTACCTACCTACCTATCTGCTATGTAATTTCCTATTCAAAATTAAAATAGAAAGATTTTAAACATTAAAATATGTAAGTACTCAATCCATTGCCTTCAGAGCAAAGATATCACAGCACATCATGCATCCTTTGGAAAAATTCCACTATGTACTCATGAGACAATGAGAGAGAAGAGGCAAATAACCTCTTCTTTTATTATAAAATAGTAGTTTTTTGGTTTTATTTTTATCTCTCAGACCCTCTGGAAAGGTCCTGGGAACCTCCAGGGAGGCTTCAGATCATGCTCTGAGAAATGCTGTCATAAATAATTGAAAGATGACCACATCTTTAATTGTAATGTATTTGCATACATTCAGCTTTGCAAAGCTCCTCCTAATGATGTAGTTTACAAAATCTGAACCAATAGGAAAGGGTATTTGTGAGTGTATATCAACACGGTAATTCTCTTTTTTTTTCCTACAGTTATGGAAATTCTTGAAGCCCAATACTCCACTGGAATCTCGGATTTCTAAGCAGTGGTGTGAAATTGGTTTCCAAGGTGATGATCCTAAAACAGATTTTCGAGGAATGGGACTTCTGGGACTGTACAATTTGCAGTAAGTAAAATGAAGGACAGCTGACTGATCGAGTGATGTTTTGGTCTCCTCATATTGAAATGGCAAAAGCTGAGTAATTAGCTTCAAAAGCTACTTCCCATAAGACTCTAAGAAAACATTCAAATTCCCTGAGAGGCCAGGTTCATAAAATGTTAAAAGTGTCTGCTAGTAGCCTTCCTTGTATTTCAGCAAATTTCATGGATTTTTAAAGCAAATCTCAACTATATTTACAAATTGTTTTATTATTTAAAATGTTCACACATATGTAAAAACAGAGAAGATTGTAAAGAACACCCTTGTATTGATCATGCAGATTCAGTAATTGTTGAGGTTTTGAAATATTCACAACATTATTTTTTTGGCAGAAGGGTGTTAACGAAAACTCTACACCATCATTTCACCCTTCATATGTTAATATGTAGTTCTAAAAAATATCAATATTACCTCACATTAACCACAATGCCATTATCACATCAAACAAAATTAACAGTGATTCCTTGATGTCATCTTTATCCAGTCCATATTCAAATTTCCCAGTTCTCTCGAAAATACTTTTTATGGCTGGTTTATCCTATGCACTTCCAACTATGCCCTTTGTTGTTCTTAAATTAGATGGGTCTCTCTTGCTCTGTCCCTTCCTTTTGCCCCCTTCTCCATGTCAGGATTTCAGATCAGTTGTCCTGTAATATGTCCCATGGTCTGGATTTGCCTGTTTACACTTGTATCCATCCCCTGTATTTCCTGAAAATTGGAGGTATGCAGACAGGCCTGAAGAGATTCAGGTTGACATCACAGCGGGAGGCCTTCCATGTCCCTCCACTCTCAGCGCTGTGCTGCAACAAATCAGAGGAATCCCATTCTGATGCCGCCAGTGTAAAGTCCTCCTTCTATGATCTTTACTGAACCGATTAATTAATTGTATAAAGAGTGCTTTTCTATTTTTGTTATTTTTCCTATAATTTTTGGCTGGAATTTTTAAAGACTTCGTTTCCTTATAGAGTATAGTTATTTGGTTTCTCTGAAATATAGGCAGGACAGATATTCAATTTTTGCATTTGGTTGCCAGTTCTCAGAGTCAGGAGTTGGTTGCCTCGTTCCCCTGTTAGTGATCAATTTTTTTTTTTTTTTGCTCTCTCTCTCTATTTTTAAAACACCATTTGTTAACTCCTATGTTTCTATATGTTTATTGTAACTCAACTAATTGTACTTGTTATTTTTTTCATGCTTTAATTCAGTCATGTATAGTCATTATTTTTTGAGCCAAAGAGTCCTTTCAAGTTGATTCTTGTGTCCTTTGACGCTACCCTATTAGGGCAGTGATGTATTTTTAAAAGAAGTTAAGCCTTACTCAGTCATTTTGGTGGCATCCCATTTTCCCCTAGATCTTTCCCTTTATTTTAAATTTAAGAAGTTTAATAATCACCCATTCTTTTATGAAACATTTTAATGTAATGTTAATGAACGGAAAGTAAACATTAATGACAAAGACAATGTTACAGATAAGTGAATAGAGTCAGCTTTTGAATAACTGGGACAATTGGCCTTCCACTGAGAAAAATAAAATAAAATTAAATCACTACGTCACCTCAGTTCACAAGCTGAAAGTCCAAAACAAGTCTTTCCTACTTTTAGAAGAAAATCAAGATATCTGACTGAGGAGAGATCTCTTAAAGACACGAGCAAAAAAAGCATCCACTGGAAAAGAAGAAATAAATTTCACACATTAAAATTGAAAACTGCAGTAAGATAAGCCCCATAAACAAAGTAAAAAGAGACAAGACTGACACATAAATGATAAAGGATCTATGTTCAGTATATTGTTGTCTATAAGGTTATTTGTCTTTTTTATTTGAGGTCATTTTTAGACTCACTGAGCCAAAAAATATGAACAGATGAGACATAAAAGAGGAAACTCAGATAACCGACAAAAGTATGAAAAGAAACTCCGTTTCATTAACAACTGTGAATGTGTGCATTACAATTGCTGACTTGGGGTTGAAATTTCCTCAGAGGAAATTCAAGAACTTCTTTTACCCTTTGGATTTATGCAGGAAATATACACACATCACATTAAATAATAGATGCTATTGTTTTATCATTGTCTCTATGAAGTACTTTTTAACGGATTATTTTTGAGGGTGTGCAGTTTTTTGTGTTTATTAGGAAACCTAACTACCCTTTTCCCTTTAGAATAAAATGTTATTGTTTTTAACATATCTAAACTCAAAAGATATTTTCCATTCATCCAGAATTCAAATTCCCAGTGAGTATTCGAAGCATATCCTCTCTCATCTCCTTCAGTCTTTTCTTTCTCTCATCATGTCCCTTAACCGAGGCTTCTGCCTTCTGAAGGCCTCCAAAAATCGAACTATTTGACCCCCTCTTCTATAACCCCTCTTTATAATAAAATCTTTGGTTCTCTGGGTAATGGCAAAGTTCTTAATTAAATTTTCAAAATCTACTGGATACATTCCTAAATCTGTGCGGGTTTCACAGCTACTCTACCATGTCATTACATTTCGAAAACTCTGTTGTGAAAAACTGTTTGTTCCCTGGAGGAGCTGAAACAAGTAATAACCTTATGCCAGTATCCATCTCTGAATTCAGAATGACCTCGAATTGGATTAAAATGAATATATTCAGCAAGTAAGCAAGTACAGAGTTACGGTTTTCTTTCCCTCCCCCGCTGCAGGTATTTCGCAGAAAGGGATGCCACAGCAGCTCAGCAGGTCCTGTCTGACTCTCTTCATCCCAAATGCAGGTAATTGTTGAAAGTAAAAGATGAATTAGGTTTTATGGGTTAGATCAAATGAACTTCATCTCCTACGTGTATCTGTTGATGAGATTCTCAGGAGAGTGAGACTCAAAGCTTTTTCAAACAAGCCCTCATAATAAATGCTGAGATGGAGGGTTGAAACTTCAGGTACTCATTCCAAGATTTAGGATATCAAGTGGCACCATTCGGGTGAGATATGCATTTTTATTTTATTTTATTCAGGTGAGATATGTGTTTATATTTAAAGGGACTGATAGTGTCACTAGTGTCCAGGAAGACTGAGGAGGTGGCCATGGAAGAAAGGCAGGGTCTGGGGGAAAGGGTCCAGAGACAAGAAAGATGACGGGGGAACAGAAGGAAGAATGGAAGTTAAGAAGTCAGGGACCAAGTGAGAACATCTGGAATTGCTGAGGCTTTTTTCTTTCTTTCTTGTAAAATTCTAGATGCTAAATTATTTGCATTTTCATTTGCTTTTCTACTTTTTTTTTCTTTGATTACATGAAGGGATATCACTAAAGAAGAAATAAGGTATCTTTTCTTTGTTTTTGTGTTTTATTGCTTTTATTTGGTTTTAGAATAAGTATGGGTAAGAATTTTTTTAAGGAACTCTGAATTTATTTGTTTCTAAAAGCCAACATTTTCAAACTTTTAATCTAATATAGTTGATTATAGCTGGGCTATGTTTTAACGAACTGAAAACCAGATGAGACTGACCGCTTGGAAAATGTCAAACGGTCTTTCTACAGCCATGACGAAATCTGGTTGGAGAAACATTTTGAACACTCACCTAAAGGCTGAACCCCTCACCACACCTGTTCTGACTCCAGTTACCCCAGAGAAGGGCATTTTATTTGGGAATTTTGTTGCACGGAACAACTTTACTCTCTATTAATATATCTAATTTAATTATTATAAATGGTAGTTGTGTGTGTGTGTGTGTTAGTCACTCTTCTTAGAAGGAGTTCCATTATTTTGCAATCATAGTTTTATATTGCTTTTTTTTCTCCTCAGCATGATGGTAGATTAGTTGTTAGTATTCATGTTGGCTAAGTAAATCCAAAATTTTATCAAAACCTTCTTAAAATTCAGGGATACGTTGAGTTGGGCTTTCCCCCCCCCCTCCACCTTACTATTTTACTCATTCTAGCTTCATTTGGCTAAGATTCATTAAGTCATATTACACTTCCCGAATTTACATTTGTAATATTTTATAAGATTAAAAATTCATTCCTTTAAGAAAAACACTACAATTGTTTAGCTTTTTCTTGTTATATGGTTAAAATCAAGCTATTTTAATTTTTTAACTACCTCTTCTGAATTGCATATTTCTGTAATGTAGAGACTCTAAACTCCCTCTAGTTAAAATTGGCTGGGGAGTCTGTCCATGCTCTCAGGTGGCATTTCCTGGAGGAACATCAGTCAGAAGACACGAGTCCTCCACGGTCCTTGGAAAGTGACAATAAGCTCACAATATTTCTGATTAACCATTGGAGGGGCACTGACTTTGTCTATGAGTCTTTCTTAAAGAAAAGCTTGGCCGGGCGCGGTGGTTCAGGCCTGTAATCCCAGCACTTTGGGAGGCCAAGGCAGGCAGATCACGGGGTCAGGAGATCGAGACCATCCTGGCTAACACGGTGAAACCCCCGTCTCTATCAAAAATACAAAAATTAGCCAGTCGTGGTGGTGGGCGCCTGTAGTCCCAGCTACTCGATAGCATGAACCTGGGAGGCGGAGCTTGCAGTGAGCCGAGATCGTACCACTGCACTCCAGCCTGGGCAACACAGCGAGACTCCTTCTTAAAAAAAAAAAAAAGAAAAGGAAAAAAAGGTTTATAGTTGTATCTCCTGTGTCAGCCATCCAAGAGAAAGTATTTGAGGTTTGGGGTGACTACTCTTACTTAAAAAGAGACTAGCATTTGTGTGTGCATGCATATATGTGTAGTCATGTATATAAAATTACCATGCTTTATCCCTCAAACTACAATAAAATTGAATCAATAAAGTTCAAAAGTCAGTGTGTACTAAGGAAAGCTCTTTCCTGTCTATCGTTTAGCAAGCATGACACATTACTGCTTTTGTTAACATCCATTGGTTGAGTATTAAAGTTACCTGAGGGATAAAAGCGGATTCAAGTTTAAGAAGAAAATTTTGACTGTTAGTTTGTGTGTGTGTTTGTTTTCTCCCTACGAGGGGAAAGCAATCTGTTTGGGTCAGGATATCCTATAAGTATCAAATAAGTAAAGATCACTTGGCCTCTTCTTTTATTTCCAACGCAGATAGATATATGATTTAATAAATATGGAGATACTGTGTAGTTATAAAGCCTTGCTGAAGAGAAAATAGGTGCTTATAAATTCTTATATATATAATTTCTTAAATTGCACACATACCTTATTTTAGTTTGGATATGAATCTTTAAGGTAAAAAAATCTCCTGATCTCCTGATTCCTCTTCAGCTGTTTGGTTTGTTAGCCAGAAGTTACACTTTAGAAACAGGTGGCACATTTTAACATGAATTAAAAGCAGTTATTTTGAATTATAACCATTTATAGAATAGAAAATACACATAGTTAAATATCAATTCTGTGTAATGTTTTTGTAGTTGTGTGTTGTGTGTATTATATGAGCGTCTTGTAATCAAATCTTTGCTGTGTGTTCTGGATTTCCTTTCTTCTAGTCAGATAGAGAGAAATTAAATATTCATAATAACTAGTTTTTACACTGTATTGAGTTCAAATGCCAACTACGGTTTATACAATTTATACAAACTTTGTATATAAGAATTTATAAGCACCCCTTTTCTCTTCAACAAAGCTTTATAAATAAACGGTGCCTCCTTATTTGTTAAATTACATATCTATCTGCATTGGAAATATAAGAAAAGGCTAAATGACCTTAGTGTAAAATACTGAATGAAGGTTACATCAGTCACAGGGAAGAATGGAACATGAGTCCTGCCTCCTCCTGTTGGCTGTACGGAAGGGCATGGGAGTGGGGCAGATGCACACAGAGTAATAGAATGTAGGGCACAGTAAGCCGAGATTGCACCACCACACTCCAGCCTGGATGACAGAGCGAGGCCAAGAAAGAGAGAGAGAGCGAGAGAGAGAGAGAGAGAGAGAGCAAGCAAGCATTTTCAGAATGCTTCTATGATAGAAATCTTTTTTCAAACAGTCTTATTCAGAAGCTTAAATTACAAAAACAGATGAAAATGGAGCTGCTGTGGCTTACTGACTTAGCCAGAAGAAACACCATAGCACTTACTGGGACAGAATTTTTAAAACCTGTAAATGCTCCCTCCCCCCTCCCTCCCTCCCTCTCTCCCTCCCTCCCTTGCTTCCTTCTTTTCTTCCTTCCTTGCTTCCTCCCTCCCTCCCTCTGTCTCTCCTTCCTCTCCTCCTTTCCTTACCTTGCTTACTTCCCTCCCTGCTTCTTTTCTTCTTTTCTTTCTTTTACTAACTCAATCATTTATTTATCGATGAACATTTATTTGGCATCTACCATGTATCAGGCATCACAAATAAGACTGAATAGGATAAACACCACTAGGTAAAACCAAACAAAATGCAGTGGGGAATCATGAGAGAGTGAGATGACATCTAGTTACCTCACTAAATGTTTCAGGAAGGAGGGGTTTGATCATTAATAATAGTGCAAAAGAATATCTTAATGTTTGGCCTTTAGGGCTGTCTCCCATGGCTGTACTAAAGTGAATAGGAGGTAAATAGCATGGCCTTAAATAATTCCATTTCTGAGCTCCACATAAATTGTATTGTGGCTTTTAAAACTGATAATATTTAAATTGATAAGTGTTAGATAACTGAGCTACAAACATCTCTGCATATAGTTAACAGTTTTAACATAAGCATTAAAAGAGAACAAGTACCAATTAGAGATTAAATCTGATTTACTTACTTATTCATTCATCCGTTCAGCAAATTCAGCAAAGCAGAATGGGAGAAGAAAAGGATGGATAAGGCAATTGGGTGAGTATGGGATCTCACATGGAAAGATGGTCCATCTGAACCAGAACCAGAACTAGAGTATCATGAAAGACAAGAGTGAAACTCTACTTGTTCTGATAGAAATATACAATCTAGTTAAAATATTTAAAGCACCCTTTTATATGTTTGTGGATTCATCTGTATGGTTATATGATATTACTTTGCCTATGAACAACTGACAAGGTAGAAAGTTGTAATTATAAGGAAATGATTTTCAGAAATCACTTAGAATTGTGTTTGGTAGTTTTCTTTTAAGGATTTCATCAAATATTGGGCTATTTGATAAAAATTTACTTTAGTTTTTTTATAATGCCCCATATTATCCAAAAATATTTCTGAACAGAGAATTTTTTCTGTGCTGGATTTATATTAGCAGAGAAGATTTAAGAACTCGGGTTCCATTAATTTTTGGTAAACATGTAAATAAGGAACTAGAAAATACACACTGTGTTAAGATACTTATTTAAATTTTTCTCATCTTAAAAGTAATATACAATTTATTATAGAAAAGTAAACAAAAAATCACCCCAATCTTGTTACTTTTGTGGCATTTTATTTTAGTTTTTTTCCTTGCACATCTGTGTGCATTTATATAATAAAATGGCTTGCTCTATCCGTAATGTTTTATATCCTGCTTAAATCATCTTTAAGAAGATAATTTTAATCAACTGTAATATATGAGATTACCATAATTTATTTTGCTATCTGTCTTCTTTAGGAATTTGAATAGTTTCCATGTCGTTTCTATTATTAAAAATGCTATAATGAAATATATCTATAAAGCTTTGTCCACTTCGGATTTTTTTTCTGTCATATATTTGGAAATGGAAAGGTCAAAGTATATGAACTACCAATTTTCTTGATACACATTACTGAAATTTTCTGCTAAATTACAAAAGTCAAGGTTTTGATAGGGTAGAGATGGAAGGGTGACCTGCTACTCCGATAATTTAATAGTAAGTTAAATATCAGATTATCAATTACTGAAATGCTTTTATTTATTTATTTATTTATTTATTTTTGTCAAGTGAAAGCACGTTTACTAAGAAAGTAAAGGAATAAAAGAAAAGAATGGCTACTCCATGGGTAGAGCAGCCCCAAGGGCTGCTGGTTGGCTATTTTTATGGTTATTTCTTGATTATTTGCTGAACAAGGGGTAGATTATTCATGAGTTTTCTGGGAAAGGGGTGGGCAATTCCCAGAACTGAGGGTTCTTCCCCTTTTAGACCATAGGGTAACTTCCTGACATTACCATGGCATTTGTACACTGTCATGGCACTGGTAGTAGTGTCTTTTAGCATGCTAATGGGAAATGCTTATTTCTTATATGTGACACACAGTTGGTTTTATGGTTTATACTTTATAGGTATTCATTTGCAATTGTGGGCATCAATATAACTGACCTGGCATATAATCTACTGATCAGTGGAGCTCTAAAAACCCATTTCTACAATATCGCCCCAGAAGCTCCAACATTGTCTCACTTTCAGCAAACATTCTGTAAGTATCCTGTTGTATAATTGTCAATACAGGTTTCTATGCTGGACGCGGTGGCTCACCCCTATAATCCGAGTACTTTGGGAGGCCAAGGCAGGTGAATTGCCTAAGCTCAGGAGTTTAAGACCAGCCTGGCCAACGTGGTGAAACCCCATCTGAACTAAAAATAAAAAAACTAGCCAGGCATGGTGATGCGCACCTGTAATCCCAGCTACTTGGGAGGCTGAGGCAGGATAATTACTTGAACCCAGGAGGTAGAGGTTGCAGTGAACCGAGATCGTGCCACTGCACTCCATCCTGGATGACAGAGTGAGACTCCATCTCAAAAAATATAAATCATATATATATATATATATATATATATATAGGTTTCTATAGAACACTCCCGACAAGGATCGAAGCTGAGAGATCTTTGTGATTTGGCTGCTTTGGAACCTTTGAACTTCCTCTTTTGGTTCTGATTTTTTTGTTTTCTCATTCAAAAATCCACACTTACATTTTCAGGCATGGTAAATTCTTCTCTTTCCTGGCTCTTGCGTAATCTCCAGTGTATCCACTTCTGGTCTGACTTAAAGACGTCATGGGTGTTTCTCTCCCTCTGATCCTCATGGCATAGCACTCGAGAGTGCAGGTTCTGAAGACAGCCTGAGTTAATTCTCAGATCTATGTTTTAGCAAAAGTGAAATCTCCAAGAAGGATTAGAAGATAAAGTCGAAACTCTCCTAGGAAGTAGAGCAAAAAGGCATAGATGGAAAATAGAAAATAAAAAAGGTTGTCAAATTAATGGATCATTCTATGAGGTCTTAGAGCTGAATAATAGAAGTGCCAGAAAAATAGTGGTGAAAACTAAGGAAGGGGAATCCAATAAAGAAAGAAAGAAAAATTTTCAGAACTGAAGTATGAGTTTTCATACTTAAAGAAATAAGTACCTACACAACAGATTAATGTAGACCCACACCAAGGACCTAATCATTGTGAAATTTAATGACATTGGAAAGAGATGACCCCGAAAACTTCCAAAGCTGTCACATAATGAATTGGGAATCAAGATGACATTGGACTTCTCAACACTACATTGTATTCTAAAACATAGAATATTGTCTTCAAAAGTTAAGAGAGACTGGGCGCCGCACATCACACCTGTAATCCCAGCAGTTTGAGAGGCTGAGGCGGGAGGATTGCTTGAGCCCAGGAGTTTGAGACCAGCCCAGGCAACATAGCGAGACCCTGTTTCTACAAAAAGATAAAAAATTAGTCAGCTGTAATCCCAGCCACTCAAGAGGCTGAGGTGAGAAGATCATTTGAGCCCAAGGAGGTCAAGGCTGCTGTGAGCTGTGATTGCACCACTGCACTCCAGCCTGGGTGACAGAGCAAGACCCCATCTCAATCAATAAGTCAATCAAAGTTAACAGAATATTTTTTAAAACTAAGGGAATATGATTTCTAGTTTAGAATTTTATACCCGGTATAACTTACTACCTTACCAATCAAATATGGGAATAGAATAAAAACAGTTTCTTAATGCAAGGTCTTAAGCATTTTACTTCCCTGTACCTTTATTGGGAAGCTTATTTCCACAAAATAAGAGAGTAATAATCCTAAAGGAATAAATGGGGTCTGGAAAATAGGAACTCTGTCCCAGGAGAGGAGTGAAGGGAAAGCCCAAGATATCTGTGCAATTGGCTGCAAATAATAAATCTAGATTCTAGAAGGTCAGAAGGCTGTGGGAGAGACTCTTTGAAGAACCTGAAATTGACAGAATATTACCATGTTTGAACACACTGCGAGAACATTGGCATATTTAGGAGATAGTTTAGGCTTAAATTAAGGGGGAAGCCAGGCAAATAAACAAAGAAGGCAGTTATTAATACAAAGTAAAGAAAAGGGTGAGAAAATAAGTGACTATGTGGCTGGGGTGAGTGAGAGGGAGCTAAATCTTAATCTTCTATAAAGAAAAAAAATTTTTTTAATCAAGTAATGGAAAGCATGTTGATTAGAGCTATGAAGATCGATAACCAAAATAATCAGCTGAAAGAATTGAAATATTGCTTTAGGAAAGCAGGAATTAGGGCAGGAGACTGCTTTTTCTTTTTGTTTTTGGGATTTTTTTTTTGTTTTTGTAACAAGACTTGTTAAACTATTTGACTCTGAACAATGTGCATGTATAACTTAGATAAAAATGAAAAGTAAATTATAAAACACATATACTTTACAACTTGTTAATGGAAAATGTAAGTCCCTTACATGCATTATCACAGCTCCTGCTTTGATAATTGGATGATTATATTCACACCTATAAAAATTCTGAGCATCTCCAACAAATATGATTGAGATTTTACTATGGATTAGGTTCTATGCTGAGGAAGACAGGCATTTAAACAAATACTTAAAATGTAGTGGGTCCAGCATTATCTTCAGGGAAACAAAAAAGTCTTTAAAAAAATAAAATGTAGTGGGAGGAATTTAGTGATTGAGGAAGTAAAGACACTGCTTCTAAAAACTGGAAGTCGCTGACGCAGTGGCTCACACCTGTAATCCCAGCATTTTGGGAGGCCAAGGAGGGCAGATCACTTGAGGTCAGGAGTTCAAGACCAGCCTGATCAACAGGGTGAAACCCTGTCTCTATGAAAAAATAGAAAAATTAGCCAGGTGTGATGGCGCACGCCTGTAATCCCAGCTACTCGGGAGGCTGAGACACAAGAATCTCTTGAAACCAGGAAGTGGAGGTTGAAGTGAGCCAAGATTGCACCACTGTACTCCAGCCGGGGCGACAGAGTGAGACTCCATCTCATAAATATATATATATATATATATATATATATATATATATATATATATATAGAAAAAGTCTGTGGCTGCCTTAATTCATTCAGCCTGGAAGTCAGGGAAGTTTCTGCAAAGCAAATGCCCCTTTTGAAGAGAACCAAAGGATGAGTGGCAGGAAATAAGGCAATGGTGGCTGAGTGGTCCGGTGAAGGCCATAAAGCAAAAGAGTATGTGGATTTAAGAAGTAGAGCAGGCCGGGCGCGGTGGCTCAAGCCTGTAATCCCAGCACTTTGGGAGGCCGAGGCGGGCGGATCACAAGGTCAGGAGATCGAGACCACAGTGAAACCCCGTCTCTACTAAAAATACAAAAAATTAGCCGGGCGCGGTGGCGGGCGCCTGTAGTCCTAGCTACTCAGGAGGCTGAGGCAGGAGAATGGCGTGAACCCAGGAGGCGGAGCTTGCAGTGAGCCGAGATCGCGCCACTGCACTCCAGCCTGGGCAACAGCTTGAGACTCCGTCTCAAAAAAAAAAAAAAAAAAAAAAAAGAAGTAGAGCATAGGGTTTGCCGGTGACGAGAGATGGCACTGGAAGCCTAAGAGCAGGATGAAGGGCAGTCCTGAAGAGTTCGGTAAGCCTCATCAAAGTGCATCAACATGCAGATAAAGAAAGCCTCTTGCCATGTTTCCCTGGCCCCTTATACTTGCCCTATTCTATATTTACCATGCTCATTAGGGAAGTCAGGGAAGTAGTTCTGAGGGAAGGTAGAGTGAGTTTAGTTTTAGGCATACTGAGGGTGAGCTGCTCTTGGGAAATCCATGTGGAGCTGCAGAGTGGGCATTCTCATAATGTAGGGCTCTGGAGTGCTGAAGGATTAGAAAGGCTCAAGCTACAGATTTGTGATTTGTGAGCACCTGGGAGAATATCAGAGCCACACAGTGGGGGAGCATTCCCAGGAAAGATTCAAAGTTAGAATCATAAAGAATTGGCATTTAAGGGCAGGTTTCACTGCTGTATCCTCAGCACAAAGCCTGGTACAGGGCAGAGGTGCGTAGTAACTGGTGGGTGGGTGGGTGGGTGGGTGGATGGATGGGTGGATGGATGGATGGATGCATAGATGGATGGAAGGCTAAAATATTGGCTGATGTTTTTTTGCAGGAGAAAGGAGAGTCTAGTTTCTGTGGGAAATTTTAGCCTAGGCCAGGCACGGTGGCTCACACCTGTAATCCCAGCACATTGGGAGGCTAAGGCAGGATGATCACTTGAGCCCAGGAGTTTGAGACCAACCTGGGTAATATGGTGAAACCCCATCTCTACAAAAAAAAAAAAACAATATTAGTCTTGGTCTGGATTGATATGCTTCAAGAGAATCCTAGCCCAGATGAGCAAGTATGCAATAGGATTATATATTTCCTTAGGCCCTCATCAGGTTTTAGAAGCAGCAGCAACCCCCCTATGGATTGTGGGGTATGTAGGCAAAGGGACTGAGGCCTCTCTAAGGGAAACAAACTGTGCCCTAGATTCACTGTTCCTCAATCAGACATGATCAGTTCTACATGTCTCCTCTGTAATATTCTTGCAATTACCTGTGTCCTTGCATATGTCTCTGCTCTCTACTAACTGAATGCAGTGAAGCAAAACCAAGACATTCAAGCAGCAACAAATGTGCTGCAGGCTGGAATCGGAGAGCCAAATTAATATTCAAAACAAGTATTCCATCTAGGCAGAAAAATGTAAGAATATAATAGCTCCATCCTTCTGACTTTACAGTATTATTCGGTGAACACTGAGCTGCCAAGGCACTATGTTACAAAAATTGTATTCAGTCTAAAGCTCCACTGAACACACAGCCCCATTGAAATGGAGCGAGGTTAGGTGTAATGAGCAGAAGGGAAAGTATGAAGGCCAGAAGAGAAAGAGGAAACTACTTTTTCTTTGACCTCCAAAAGAAGGGACTATTCCATAGGAATAAGAACCAGAGGAACAGAATGCACTGGAAAAGGCAGCCTATTGCCATGGCGAAAAGTCAGCTGGTTTCAGGCCCTGGTTTCCAGCTTCCAGGTGTACCTGTTATTGTAGACCATTCGAGGAACTCATCTAAGCCCAATATCTGCATCTGAAAGATGGAGATGTCATATCTGTGTTACCTACTCCACAAAGCTGTTGTAAGAATGCAATGAGATGGTGGAAAAATAGCCTGGCCTCTGTTTTCTCCCTCTCCTTTCCATGCCACTTTGTTAGCTTCCCTAGTGAACAAATCATCAGCTGCAACTGTACTCCTGTTTGCCTCTCTCCAACAAACCCAGCATTAGGGACCACAGGAAGTCTGCCTTTTTCTTCATCCGCAATACCTAGTACTGTGTCTGTTTCATATTTGTTCATCGGCAGATGAGTTAACTGACAGACCAAATGAATTTTTGAACACTGTGATTTGTATAAGTGAGTGGAGTTTTATGATTATAATACGCACCTTGGAAGCCAGACCACCATTTCTGCATTCTGATTAAGATCATGTTACACGGTCTCTAATTATTTTCCTGATGGGACAGAGAAAGATAGTCTCAGGGAATCAGTCTTCAATCTTCAGAGGAAGAATCCTGAGCATGGTGTCAGATTAGGAGCCACCCACTCCTCTACCTTTACCCAAGCCCTTTAAACCTTTCATGATGTTTTTCTATAATTGTGTGTAAGGTAGGAAAATGGGGAAACCAAATAAATCCACATTCTTCTATAACTGTGCCACACTACATCACCTTTAGAGTGAGTTGCCAATATTCCTGCACATTGTAGAAAAGATGATTTTTCATATTGCCTGTTTATCATTGTCAACAGGAGAAAAGATGCTGTCACTCATGAAATACTAATGAGATGCATTATCAATGATTTTAATTCATAGTATTGGAAACCTGACTCTACATACAAAATAGCTATGTTTATTTGAGCTCAGAGACCAGTCAGGAAAATTTATGTATGCATTTTATATAAAGAAAGAAGAAATTATAAATTATCATAGATTTATTTTAGAACCATAAAAATTATATTTAGAAGGAAGCCAAGGAAACTTTCTTTTTAGAAAGAGAATCTTCTTGACCACAGGTTCTCAACTTTTGTGACACGAGTTTCATCTTATTGAATTACAAGTCTGGTTAAATCTAGGAGGATCTGCATTTTTAACAAGTACCCCAGATCATTTGTGGAGTATTTTAGGAGTTTGCCCAGTCACTGAAATGGACAGGTGATTGAATTCTTTTGGTTGGTTGAAGAAGATATTGAGATCAGAGGAAACAAGTTTCTGTTGATGTGCGCTAAAACAACCAGATGACAAACAGGCTCCAATCATGGCATATGAGAAATGGTGAGGAGAAGCAGGGAAAGAGAAAAGCTCGACGCATAAAGCACACGTCAAACACTTGAGTTGGAGAAGGATTGAAGTTGTTTTGTGAAATACAGGGCAACAAATTTAGGCCCAGAATGAGGAAGAACCTTTATTTGTTTGTTTGTTTTTTAGAGACAGAGTCTCTCTCTCTCTCTTGCTTAGGCTGGAGTGCAGTGGCACCATCCTAGCTCACTGCAGCCTCAAACTCCTGGGCTCAAGTGATCCTTCCACCTCAGCCTCCTGAGTAGCTGAGGCTACAGGTGCAAGCCACCATAGCCAGCTTATTCTAAAAAACTTTTTGTGGCCAGGCGCAGTGGCTTACACCTGTAATCCCACCATTTTGGGAGGCCGAGGTGGGCGGATCACCTGAGGTTGGGAGTTCGAGACCAGCCTGACCAACATGGAGAAACCCAGTCTCTACTAAAAATACAAAATTAGCCAGGCGTGGTGGCGCATGCCTGTAATCCCATCTACTCGGGAGACTGAGGCAGGAGAATCGCTTGAACCCAGGAGGCAGAGGTTGTGGTGAGCCAAGATCGTGCCATTGCACTCTAGCCTGGGCAACAAGAGCGAAACTCTGTCTCAAAAAAAGAAAAAAAAAAAGAAAAACTTTTTGTAAGCCAGGTGTGGTGGCTCACACCTGTAACCCCAGCACTTTGGGTGGCCAAGGCAGGTGGATCACTTGGGGTTAGGAGTTCAAGACCAACCTGGCCAACATGGTGAAACCCCATCTCTACCAAAAATACAAAAATGAGCCAGGCATGGTGGCACATGCCTGTAGTCCCAGCTACTTAGGAGGCTAAGGCATGAGAATTGCTTGAACTTGGGAGGTAGAGGTTGCAGTAAGCTGAGATTCGCCATGTGCTCTAGCCTGGGCAACAGAGCAAAACCCTGTCTCAAAAAAAGCTATTTTTTGTAGAAATGGGGTCTTCCTGTGTTGCCCAGGCTGGCCTCAAACCCCTGGCCTCAAGTGATCCTCCTGACTTAGCTTTCTAAAGTGTTGGGATTACAGGTGTGAGCCACAGTGCCTGGCAAGAAAGAAGCTTTTAAGAATCAGGTTCCGGCCGGGCACGGTGGCTCAAGCCTGTAATCCCAGCACTTTGGGAGGCCGAGACGGGCGGATCACGAGGTCAGGAGATCGAGACCAGTAACACAGTGAAACCCCGTCTCTACTAAAAATACAAAAACTTAGCCGGGCGAGGTGGCAGGCGCCTGTAGTCCCAGCTACTCGGGAGGCTGAGGCAGGAGAATGGTGTGAACCCGGGAGGCGGAGCTTGCAGTGAGCTGAGATCCGGCCACTGCACTCCAGCCTGGGTGACAGAGCGAGACTCCGTCTCAAAAAAAAAAAAAAAAGAATCAGGTTCCTCATTCAAGGAACAAATAGTGTTGTCACCAGAGAAGTTCAAGCCTGAATGCTGCCTCTGGGAATCTAAGCATCAGATGATGAGAGACAGAGGAGGTGGCTTCTGGGGCGACTGATCCTTCTGATTTGGGCCTTTTCTGATGTGGTCAGGTTCCCACGACAGTGATAGTGGAACCCTGGCTTGTGTAGCCTCAAGGCCAGTAGAGTGATGGGTTGGTGTGTGCCCTCATCAGAAATGTTGAAAACAGTCAGTTCTAGAGTATGAAGGGCCCAAAGGCAGGTTAGTCCTAAAAGAAATGGTATAAGCCAGGCACAGTGGCATGTGCCTGTAGTCCCAGCTATTTGGGCGGCTGAGGCAGCAGGATCATATGAGGCCAGAGTTCAAGGACAGCCTGAGCAACATCGCATGATCTTGCCTCTAAAAAAAATAACAAACTTAAAAAAAAAAAAGAAATGGAACAGTCAACCCAACCCTCCTCCTAAGTTTACAGACAGACCACATACTTAAACAAGTATAAGCATACTTAACAATGTAATGAGACAAGTAACCAGTGGGAAGGGTCTGTGGAAGTGGACGAGCAGCCGGCCATGTGTGTTGGGGACAGTGAAGGTCACTCCTATTTTTGTATTAAAATAAAATATGAGTAAAGATTTTTAAAAATGTATGAAATTATGTTGAAGCATTTTTCCATACATAGCTAGTTACCAGAAAACCAAAAAGTATTGATTTTTTTTGTACTGTTAGTATTGAGTATGTTTATTCCAAATTCTCTTCTCATCCTCCCCTTCCCCATTTTCATTTATGCATGCAGGTGGAAAAGCAAGGATTCAAACCAGGTTTCTGGCTCCAGAATCTTGTCTTCTATGTTCTACCTCCTTCTAATGTTAAGACAAAGAAAATTTTGCGTAATATTTGTTTTTCTTTTGTCTTCTTTTTCTTTTTCTTTTTTTTGAGACAGGTATCACTCTGTTGCTGAGGCTGGAGTGCAGTGGCGCAATCACAGCTCACTGCAGCCTCGACCTCCTGAGCTCAGGTGATCCACCTCAGCCTCCCAAACAACTGGGACAACAGGCTTGCGCCACCATGCCTGTTTTTCTTTTTTTTAAACTAGGATTACTTCCTTAAGTACTTTTCTTTCTAAGATATAGAGACACCTGAGCTTGTAGTAGTTTACTACCTACAAGTATCTAGCATTATAAAAACAAAACAAAACAAAACACTATGCACATTTCTTTTTTTTTTTTTTTTTTTTGAGATAGGGTCTCACTCTGTCGCCCAGGCTGGAGTGCAGTGGCACGATCTCAGCTCACTGCAAGCACCGCCTTCCGGGTTCACGCCATTCTCTTGCCTCAGCCTCCTGAGTAGCTGGGACTACAGGCACCCGCTACTAGGCCCGGCTAATTTTTTTGTATTTTTAGTAGAGACGGGGTTTCATCGTGGCAGGTCTCGATCTCCTGACCTCATGATCCGCCTGCCTCGGCCTCCCAAAGTGCTGGGATTACAGGCGTGAGCCACCGCGCCCGGCCTATGCACATTTCAATACTAAATGTGGTAGATAAAAATAATTAAACAAATGTGGTAATGGGAGGGGGCATAATGGGGAACAAAGCACAATGAATAGGTTCTTATACCAAATACTTCACATTTATTCCCCAAATTGTTTCAACCCCGATCACTCGTGGGTAGCGTTTTTGAGACACCAAAGGATTTGAATATGAAATTATTGCTTCAGAGCAAGGAAGTCTTATTAACAATTTCATGTGGTTTTATGACCAGGCTGTGTTGTTCAGGGTTGATTTACAATTTTTATTGTCTCATAATAGAGTGTCAGAATGCATTTGTTTGATTTGTTGGGGTAATTTAAAACTTTAGTTATATCAAATATCAAGAGAATAAAGACTGAGTGGGGTGATTTGGAAAAATTGGACCGTTACGTTAATTTAATTAGGAGGAGAAGGATGAAGTAGTCACTGTCAGCCTTTCAGACAATGTTCCCGATGCGATTCATATTCAAGAGATGACAGAACTGATTTGTCTTTCTGCTTGGGAAGAATGAGAACCATTCCAGAGCCAATTGCAATAAGCTTGCAGATTGGTAGTCTTCAACTGCACTGATTTTAAAGAATAATCTTAAACAGTGGTATTTTCTAGATTTTGACATCTTCTTTGAGCTCCATGGTTGCTGTGGCTTGGTTCAGCATCTCCCTCAGCATTCAGAATGATTTTGAAAGTGATTAAGAATTTTTTTTCTCCTGCATTTTTATCATTGTATTGTCTCCAACAGGCTATTTGATGCACGAATTTCATAAGTTTTGGATTGAAGAGGACCCCATGGACATAATGGAATTTAATCGTGTGAGGGAGAAATTCCGCAAGAGGATCATAAAACAGCTGCAGAATCCAGACATGGCGCTGTGCCCACATTTTGCTGCCTCGGAAGGTTTAATCAACATGTAGTTGCCCACGCCAGTTTTAATGGATACCCTGGAACACTGCCTCATTGTCTTGTTAGATCTCTGCTTAGGTTGCAGCTCACGCATTGAATGCACACAGTGATTGTATGCATGCCTTTTGGTACAGTATTTTCATCTCTTGGTCATAATTCCGAGATCCCCAGAGACCACTGTTTCTGGAGTATCTGTCATCCAGTGACTGCTCATATTGTGGCATTATGCAGTGTTACATCTTGCCTTGACACCCAGGTATGGAGAGAGTTTTCTATTTTTTTAGACTTTTTTTCCTCTCCCTCATAGTTCAGCATTAAAGAATTGTATTTCTCTCGCTGTATTTTGTATGTAAGAGGTTTAGCCGAATCTTGTTCTGTGAAAGCCTTTTAATTTATTGATATGTTTCATGACTACTGCTGCTAGCTTTTCAAGCCAGGTTCATGCTTGGACCTCATTCTGATAAAGTATAAGACTTTAAAATAATACAAACAGGGCCGGGCGCAGTGGCTCCCACCTGTAATCCCAGCACTTTGGGAAGCTGAGGCGGGCGGATCACGAGGTCAAGAGATCAAGACATCCTGGCCAACACGGTGAAACCCCGTCTCTACTAAAAATAACAAAAATTAGCTGGGTGCGGTGGCGGGTGCCTGTAATCCCAGCTACTCGGGAGGCTGAGGCAGGAGAATCACTTGAACCCGGGAGGCAGAGATTGCAGGGAGCCGAGATCATACCACTGCACTCCAACCTGGTGACAGAGCAAGACTCCATCTCAAAAATAAATAAATAAATAAATAAATAAATAAATAAATAAATAAATAAAATAATACAGACAGACACATGATAAGCCAAACTGTTCCTGCAAACATAACTACGCTTCATGAAAATGTAATGAGGCTTACAAGAAGTAACTTTAGGTAGGAGCTGTTTTTGTTTGAAGCACTGCAGAATTATATTGTAACTTCCCCTCACCCCAGTTGCAATTGTGTCATAGTCATCTGTATATCAAACTATTTTATTCCCATAACTCCACTGGCTTGGATGCCTAAGTGTATGATGCTTGAAGCCTCAGAAAAGAAATAAGCATATTTCAAAAACTGCAAAAGGTTTTTCACTGCCTCCCTCTTGTGGAACTGGGTTACACCCTGGCACTGTTCTGATCCAAGCATATTTGCTTGGGGAACTAAGTGCTGACTAGTTTGTTTTCTATGTCAAGAGGCAATATTAAAAAACAATTTGCAAGAAAATGTGTTTCAAGAGAGCAACCTAAGCTAAGTCACTCTGCAATATTTCTTGAAAATAACGACCTTGTCTTGTATCAGTGGAAGATGTAAATTGCTTAGAAAGGGAAAAGTCAAATCGTTCCAGAACTGCTAAAAATCATTTTAAAAACCGTGATTTAGTTTGGAATTATGATTGTAGTCTGTTGAATAGTATTTACCATGGCATTTCATACCCATGGTATTTTATACCTTCTGACTATCAATTTTAGTATTATTAGATGTTTGTGTAACCACTTGCTTATTTAAATGAATTTTGAGTACTGCCTAATTGTCAGTTATATGAATAAATTACATGTCATTCTACTGTAACGTATAGTGGATTTCATATTAATAGTTTCGTGCTCGTACAGCTTCTGAATATGCAAATATGTGAGTGAATAGAATGTCAAAAACAGACAACCTGGAGCTGACTATAAATCACGCCATCATTCAGAGTCAGCAGGTTCATAACTTCCTAGGAAACCTGGCTTGGCTGTTGCTAGATAAAGCAGAAACATTAACTACCCATTGTTTTCTTGTCCTTTCTCTCCCTTCTGGGATTGCATTATCCTTTCCCTTTCAGCCATGTACCAAGTGGCAGCATTTTGCATTGCCTTTCTTATGGCCCTGTGTCCCTTCTTAGAATGAGGAAGGAAAATAGTTGGTTAGCACATGGTGGATACCATGAGTAATGACAAGAATGTATATTCCTCTCCAAAGAACTTGTCAACCTAGTTCCTCAGGCCTGCCTGAGGAGCCCTGAATATCCACCGTAGCTGCAGCTGCTGTCAATGAAGGTGTTATTCCACATGCAGTCCAGCCTTTGCCAGCCACATGTGCTCATTGTCTCTTTTTATCCACTGCGGTCCCATGTCACTGTCACGGCTTGACAGCATGCGGCACTTACACCAGCTTGCATCTCTTCTGTTCAGATAGAGAGAGTTGATGCCAACAAAGCTAAGAGTTTCCCCTCTCGGCTCCTAGGATGCTTTCTTTCTATTGTATTTGAGCATGGCTGCACAATCTTAGGATGAACAAGCTCTGACAGCTCCTTTGAGCTCTGAGTATTATTAGATTTCTCATTCACACCACTTTGTGGAAGATGCATTCCACCCAGTCACACAAAGTGAGGTGAGAAAAAGAAGAGGAGAGGCTTCAAAAGCATCAACAACCTGTGGAGTGTGTGTGTGTGTGTGTGTGTGTGTGTGTGTGTATGTGTGTGTGTGTGTGTGTGTGTTTCCCTTGAGTATTTTCAGCTTATACTTATTCCATTGAATAAGGGTTGACCACATAAAATGTAAATTGTGCGGCAAGCCTCTTCCAAGTCTTCCAAAACACTACTTGCTACGATAAAAACACATTCCTGTTTGCACTAGAGAAAGAAAACCTTTCGAAGCACTGTTTCTGAAACTTGACTGTGACCTTCCTTCTCACAGTTCTTGTTATGGTACTGAAAAAAATTTCGCCTGGTAACATACCATCTTTTCCATATTTGAAAAGAGGCTTAAATATATACCAATCCCAAAAGACAGGGTGACCTCACAATGTATCTTCCAAAACAGAACACTGTTGAGAGAGAAAGAGGATGTCGTTAATAGTTTCTTTAGAACAACAGAGTAAACTGGGACAATTTAAGAAAACTGAGATGTTAGGTGGCCAAGAGAGACCAAGAGACAGACGTAAGGATTGTGCACCCACAACGTGATTAATCAAATATAGCCCGATTTCTTTACTTTCAAGCCTCTGGCAGGAGAAGTACATCATAGAGATATAGACATTTTGATATGCAGGACACTATCCAAAATCTTAGAGACCCATCACAGGCATGGGCTTGGTTTGAGCTGAGAAATTCAGCTGCATAGATGGGGCCTAAGTTGGCAATGGGGACATAAAACCTGACAATCAAACTCCATGGCAACAAACTGTCTTGACCCATAAACATATGGTGCCAGATCCAAATTGAAGGGGAGTGCGGAGGGGAGCGGAATTGGTGGAATATGAGGATAGGAGATGGGAGATGATGGAGAGAAGAGGAAGGGGGCAGAGAAAAAGGAAAATATCAGCTAGGCCCATAGCCACTGAGCCTTCTGACACAGACTCTATTAAAGCAATGCCTCTAACTCTTCAAGGAGCTCAGAAATGGTAGCTGCTCTAATCTAGAGACAAAATGGCAGAAAAGCAGAACCAAATATAACATCAAGTCCTAGAAGATGAAAGAGATTCTGGTACAGATTCCATTTCAAGAGCTCACATTTAGCCGGGTTTTATGCCATGTGCCAGGACTGTGCTAGTCCTTACCTTGCATTATTTCATTTCCTTAACAACACACAGGATCAGATGGGTTTTTGTCTGCCTGCGCACTTGTTTTTCTAGACAAACACACTTGTTTTTCTAGACAAACAGGTTTAGATAAGTTAATACATTGCCAAAGGTCTCAAGAGAAGTATTAGGTTGGTGCAAAAGTAATTGTGGTTTCACCATTGAAAGTAACGGCAAAAAACTGCAGTTGCTTTTGCACCAGCCTAATAAATGGCATAGCTAGACTTGAACCCAAGACCTTAACCCCAGACATTCAATCATTATGCTGCTGTCTACCGAACTGGAATCCTCTACCATCCCAGGACACTGGTGAATTATAAACACACACAAATGTGCACACACACTCCACCCCCAAGTGATAGCAGATGTGTTCATAAATCTTTCTCGCTCAGATGTCTGTAGGGTGAATTCAAATGCTGCCATACTATCCCTCAGGACTGCCCACAGTTTTGGTCAGATTTTTTTCCCCTTGCTACTCAAAGAACAATTCTAGGACTGTAAGCTCTTTCTCCTGATCCCTGTCTCCCCCAGGAGGGGAGGCTGCAAACCTCCTTCCTGTTCCCTTGCAGGGGAAACCTCAGCAAGGTGGGTTTGCAGGACCTGTGCGATGGCAAGCTCAGGCCGGAAGCTACACAGCATTTATCTCTATGGAAGGAGAAACACGCAGGGCTTTGGGCATGTGTGCGCTTCATAAATAAAACATTCCTTTCGCAGCTGAGGTTCTTGTGTCTCATTGACCTGACATAGCCTTCAGAATGCTGCCACTCATAGACACTAACAGGAATTATGTTGTCCGCTAACATCGCTGGGATGCTTCATGGAAACCCCACGGAGATGGTCAGGACAGGGTCAGGACATGGTTACAAAGATCAAACCCTTGACTACTTTTTTTTTCTTTTCTTTTTTTTAATCATAGCACTGTGCAATGCTTTGGGAAAGACCATAGAAGAAGAGTTTATGGGCCGGGGGAGGTGACTCACGCCTGTAATCCCAACACTTGGGGAGGCTGTGGTTGGTGGATCATGTGGTCAGGAGTTCGAGACCATCCTTACCAACATGGTGAAAACTCGTCTCTACTAAAAATACAAAAATTAGCCGGGCGTGGTGGCGGGCACCTGTAATTCCACCTACTTGGGAGGCTGAAGCAGGAGAATCGCTTGAAACTGGGAGGCAGAGGTTACAGTGAGCTGAGATTGTGCCACTGCACTCCAGCCTGGGCAAGAAAAGCAAAACTCCGTCTGAAAAAAAATAATAAAAATAAAAATAAAGAGTTTATGGCCACTAGAAAAGAGTGGCAAAGAGCAGAGATAGCTGAGATTAATCTTGAAAAACCACAGGTAAACCCCCTCTGTTATACAAGTTAAATGGCCCTTTTGTGATTTCACCTACCCTACAAAGGGTCAGAGGATTTCCACAGAATCACAAGGCATAAGTTTTGGAATCAGCTTTACTAGGAAATTTTCTAAAGCAAGGGTCAGCAAGTGAAGAAGGTTCAAGTACCTCCCATGCTCACAAGGCACACCAAGGCCTGGTGGTGTAGGTCTGAGTTCAGCTGGAGAGGGTCCTACCCCCTATCGTTCTTTCTTTTAGGGAAAGCATGAAAGCAACCTTGGCCAAGGGGTGAAGATCTGATCAGAACACATTGCAGCAGGCAGTCTGGCTTGGCTGCCAGCCGGTTGCGAGCTGAGTGGGAGCACGAGTTCCCTGCACCTGGAGGCCCTGAGGTCTGTGGGATGTTGCCCTGGGGGAGGAAATCTCTGGTTCTAAGGGAAGCTAAGCTGGGATGCAACCTCTTTGCTAGAAGAGAGAGGAGCTTTCAGTTATAGCTGGTTTGTCCAGGCAGCCCAGAGTGAGCTCATGAATTATATTTTGAGAAATCTCTTCATATTACACCCATATACTTACATTTTTGACATAATAGCTCTCTGTACCAAGTGTATAACAATTATAGAGGAATAGGGACATCAACAGCCTCAAGCTATATGGTACTAAGAGTTACATCATCCACTTTGGGTGACGATTTTACTCTTTCTGCAGAGCACAGCAGCAAAAAATTGCAATCCAAAGACCCACGTTCTAGTGCACGTGCTGCTTCCTTCCTTAGGTCAATGATTTCATCCTTCTGACTTTGCTTTTACCATCTGTAACATAAAAATAATAATGACAACTCTTCTTCAGAGGATTATTGTAGGAGTAAAATTCAAATAAGCTAACAATAATTATTAGCTATAAGTGTTTGGGAAACTCCAAAGTGCTAGTCAAACACAGGTTTAATCATGGTTCAATTTTCATCCCTCTGGTTTTTGGCTATGAACTTCCTCTAACAAAGAATTCAGCTACAAAATTTGTCCTTGGAGCCAGTGTTCCTCACTAATTCAATTCAGCAAATATTTATTGAAAACTTATTTTAGTCCCAGGCATCGTGCCAAGTCTGGGGACCAAATGGGAGACAAGACAGTGTGGCCTTGGTCTCAGGGACCTCACAGTCTGAATCTAGTGCCTGGCTTCTCAAAGCCCAGTCTTTGGACCGCCATGAAGAGCACTGTTAGAAATGAATCCTCTCAGCCCCGTCCCCAGACCTACTGAATGATAGTCTTCATTTTAACACTCCCCCAGGTGATGCGTGTGCACATTCAGCTGAGAAGCACTTCTCTAGGGATTATTGATGTGGTTTTTCACTGAACCCTGACAAGATTTAGTCTCAGTTGTTGATGGTTTAGAAATCAATCAAATATTCCCTTTGTTTTCCCTCAATTTACGCAGTCATTATAACTTGACCCTGCTCCCACCTCTAACAAAGGACTTCATGTTCTGTTGTCATCACCCAGAGGTGCAAACAGGAGCTGGCATGGAGAGGAGGAGGGCCTCATCCTGGACACCGGCCTCAGAGGGTGGCCTACCCCCATGCCATGCTGCTTGGGACGCTTCCTACAGTAGCCAAAGCTGGTCCTGCCCCCATGTGGACCCCCACGGATGACCTTTCTCAGAGGGTCCTTCTTTCAAGGTATCTGTCAGGATGACCAATCTCCTAGATGCTGGAGAAAACAAATGAGTCGAGTCTTCGCTTGTTAGCTTGTTCGTTGTCTCCTCACTAACCAGAACCACCTGGATGCTGCTCGGTGACGATATTTGTCCGTTCTGACTGCCGTTAACAGAATGCCATAGACTCAGTGGCTTAAACAACAGTCTCACAGTTCTGGAGGCTACAAGTCCCAGGTCAGTGTGCCAGCGTGGTCGGGTTCTGGTGAGGGTCTTCTTCCTGGCCTGCAGATGGCCCCCTTCTCACTGTGTGCCCCGTGGCCTTTCCCCCGTGCATGTGCTAAGAGAAAGGGAGAGAGAGAATCTTTTTTTTTTTTTAAGATGGAGTTTTGCTGTTGTTGTCCAGGCTAGAGTACAATGGCACAGTCTCAGCTCACTGCAACCTCTGCCTCCCAGGTTCAAGCGATTCTCCTGCCTCAGCCTCCCGAGTAACTGGGATTACAGGTATGCACCACCATGCCCGGCTAATTTTGTCTTTTTAGTAGAGGTGGGGCTTCATCATGTTCGTCAGGCTGGTCTCAAACTCCTGACGTCAGGTGATCCACCTGCCTCGGGCTCCCAAAGTGCTGGGATTACAGGCATGAGCCACCATACCTGGCCGAGAATCTCTTACTTTTTTTTTTTGGAGACAAAGTCTCACTGTCATCCAGGCTGACGTGCAGTCGTGCCATCAGGGTTCACTGCAGCCTCGAACTCCTGTGCTCAAGCAATCTTCCCACCTCAGCCTTCTGAGCAGCTGGGACCACAGGCATTCGCCACCACACCTTGCTAACTTTCTTTTTTCTTTTCTTTTTTACAGATGGGGTCTCAGTATGTTGCCCAGGCCAGTCTTAAACTCCTTGTCTCAAGTGATCCTCTCGCCTTAGCCTCCCAAAATGTTGGGATTACAAGATGAGCTACCACACCTGGCCTCTTTTACCCTTCTTATAAGGCCACCAGTTTTATTAGATTAGGGCTTTACCCTTATGGCCTCATTTAACCTTAATTACCTCCAATGCTCATCTCCAAGTAGAGTCACATTGAGGGTTGGAGCTTCAACATATAAAACGGTCTGGGGGTGGGGCGGGGCGGGCACAATTCAGTCCATAGCACCAACTCTTTCTAGAAGTTATTTGAAGTCTGAGCTTTGTGCTTCCTAAAATGAACCCAGGAGCTTGAAAGCACCAATACAATCAAAATAGTACAATTCTGCTGCCCAACTGTTCTAATCCTATTTTAAGAGAGTACCAAAACCTTTGCAGAGCAAGGTAGAATCCATTCTTAAATAAACCAAAGAATCTCACACATCTGAATATTTTTGAATGATCTAGAATAAAGATGAGGAATTTAAATCAATTAAAAATACTAGCCAATTATAAGAAAGCTATTAACATGTTTCTATGAAAATGTAGGTTTGGGGTTATATGCATTCTTCCCGTAAGCCACATAGCTAATTTCCTGGCTTCAGGCCTTTTCCTTGCTTAAACTTACATTCCCAACTTATATTCCTGACCCCATGTAAGAAATGAGGGCCAGGCGCGGTGGCTCATGCCTGTAATCCCAGAGCTTTGGGAGGCCAAGGCAGGCCAATCACGAGGTCAAGAGATCGAGACCATCCTGGTCAATATGGTGAAACTCGGTCTCTACCAAAAATACAAAAATTAGCTGGGCGTGGTGAGGGCGCCTGTAGTCCCGGCTACTCAGGAGGCTGAGGCAAGAGAATCACTTGAACCCAGGAGGCGGAGGTTGCAGTGAGCTGAGATCGCACCATTGCACTCCAGCCTGGTGACAGAGCGAGACGCTGTCTCAAAAGAAAAAAAAAAAAAAGAAATGAATTAACATGGATGAACATGCTACACAAATGTGAAAAGTTCTCTTTTTAAAAATTATTACTATTTCACATAAGGACACATGGATCATCTAAACAGGATCTATCTAAAATACAATTAACTGGCTATGGGTTTACTTGTTTTTATAAATTAATACATTTTAAGTACATTTATTTGGAGAACTTTTTTCCAGCTTTCAAAAGCATCTTTTATTAAACTTCTTAAGATAATCGTGTTTATTTACAACATGAAGTTGTAAGAAATAATATGAAGAGATTCCATCTACACTTCACTCAGTTTCCCCCAATGGTAACATCTTGCATAACATAATACAAAATTACAGTCAGGAAATTGCCATTGATACCATTTACCCACTTACTCAGATTTCATTAGTTTTACATGTGTGTGTGTTTCCATGCAACTTTATCATGTTGGTGGATTCATGAAATCATCACCACAATCAGTATCTGGAACAGTTCCATCACCGTAAATATGCCACCTCCCTCCCTCAAGCCCCCGTAAGCCCTGGCAACCACTAATCTGTTCTTCATCTCTATCATTTGATCATTTCAAGAATGTTATAAATAGAATCATACAGTTGATAACCTTTTTTTGGATCAGCTTTTTCACTCAGCATAATTCCCTTGAGATTCATCCAAGTTTTTATGTGCATCAGTAATTCACTCCTTTTTACTGCTGAGTAGTATTCCATGGAGTGAACATACCACAGTTTGTTTAGCAGGTTTACCCTAAGCAATTCCCAGCTTGAATTTTCCCTTTAGTTTAGTGATTTGGGGGTCCCAAGATATTTTCCTTTCACGTAGGTATATGGTTATATCTTATTGTAGTTTACATTTGGTATGTCCCTAATGACTACAGTGTTGTACATCTTTTCATGTTGTTGGTTGTTTTGTTTTGTTTTTTTGCTATTTTGTAACCTCTGCAGTGAAATTTCTGTTCATATCTTTTGCCCATGTTCTAGTTGAATCGTTTGTTTAGTTTTGAGAGTTCTTTATAAATATGGGATACTAGTCCTTTCTCACGTATGTGGCTTGCAAATATTTTTTACCAGTCTTTAGTTTGTCTTTTTATCCCCTTAATAGAGTCTTTCACAAAACTAAGATTTTAATTTTGATGAGGTCCAATTTATCAGTTTTCCTCTTGTGGATCGTGACACTTTTGGTGTCAAAGTCTAAGAATTCATCACTCAGTCCTAGGCCCTGTAGATTTTCTATGATTTTTTGCTAAAGGCTTTAGAGTTTCATATTTTACATTTAAGTCTCTGATCCATCTTGAGTTAACTGTTGTATGAAGTGGAAGGTTTAGATTGAGGTTCATTTTTTTAGCCTATAGATATTTAATTGCTCTGCCACATTTATTGGAAAGGCTATCCTTCCTCCATTGAATTGTTTTTGCACCTTTGTCAAAAATCACTTAGATGTATTTCTGTGGGTGTGTAGCTATTTTAAAAGATCATTGAACGTCTCTGCTCTTCAGTTTCTTGTCTGGATAATAACAGTTCATTCAGAAAATATTTATTAATCTGCTATGAGGCAGACTGTGTGCCAGGCACACTATAGCTGCCCTTAAATTATTATCAGTCTTGGAAGTGAGTAAACATCTAAGCAAACACATCATAATGGAACAAGGGTTATGACTGATCTCAGAGAGCTCTGAAAGCACCAATCTTGGCTGAGGGTAAGGGTTAAAGATCTCGCCAGGAAGACTGTTGCTTAACCCAAGTCTTTAAAGAAGAGTAGGAATCTCCAGGTAAGCAGAGGCTACAAGTTGTTCTCCAATACCTGATGGAACTTCCTCTCATAGTAACAGAAACTCTTAATTTTAAACTGGAGCACATGGTTCTCCAGAACAAAGACTTAACGTTTCCTGACTTTACTTCCAGCTAGGTGTTTGACTAATTCTGATCAATAGCATGTAGATGGGAGCATTGTTGGAAGCTTCTGAAATTATTCCATTAAAGATACGTGGAACTGAGGCTAGGCACAGTGGCTCATGCCTGTAATCCTGGCACTTTGGGAGACCAAGGGAGGTGGATTGCTTTGAGCTCAAGAGTTCGAGACCAGCCTGGGCAACATGGTGAAACCCCATCTCTATTAAAAAAAAAAAAAAAAAAGATGCAAAAATTAGCCGGGCACAATGGCACACACCTCTGGTCCCAGCTACTTGGGAGGCTGCCAAAGGATCACTTGAGCCAGGAAGTGGAGGTCTGCAGGGATCCGAGGTCATGCTACTGCACTCCAGCCTGGGCGACAGAGTGAGACCTTGTCTCAATAAAAAAATAAAAATAAATTTTTTAAAAGATATGTAGAACTTACTCTCTGCTCCTTTGTTTCTAGGTTCTTCTTGCTGCTATAAACTGGACGCAATATTTGCCTTCTTGGACCATAAATACAAGAGCCACATCCTAGGGATGTCAGAGTGGTGAGTTGGACATAGCCTAGATCCCTGAGAACCTCAGCAGATCTACCAGCTTTGGTCTGTCCTCCTCTAGACTTGAATGTGAAAGTGAAATAAGCCATCTTGTTTAAGCTGCTAGCTTTTATTTAAATCTCTGTTATTTACAGCCTGACCTGATGTTGACTAACAGACCAGATGCAAACACATGAAGATATACATACACATCCAGAGAACAACGTTAGCGCAGAATGGCTGGAGCATGAGTGTTGTTGGTACCTAACTAGGAATGAGGCAGGAGCCAGAGACAAAGGCAGAAGCCAGGTCATGAAGGGTGTGGTATACCAGGTCTCCTTGTATTCAGGAACACAGATCCTTTCTTCGAAATCTTTCCTGGAGGAAGATTCGGGAATACCCGTACATTCAGATGTGCTCTTCTACAAATGATTGAGAGAGAGTGTGCGTTGGCCTTGGCTTTTGTGCTATGCCAGAGCCCTCAGTAGGCTGCCGCCTCCTGGCTTCCTTGCTGCTGCAGCAGCTGACACTGCAGCTGTGGGTCATGCAGATGTTATGACAAATCATTCCAAGCCCCTCTGGTCACTAGGTCCCTGCAGCAATAGCCTCACCAAAGATGTCTAAAAAACAGTGTCTTCAGGCTCACAGAAACTCCCCTCCTCCATGAGGGGGAACCCAAGCCCAGATGGGATTTTGGACACAATTCCACACCCTCCATCCTTCTTCTGGGGCCAAACCACAAAACTCCTTCCTTCAGCTTCAGAATTCCCAAACACACACACACAAACACAAACACACACACACGCACACATGCGCACGCATGCACACACATATATATTCACGCAAATACGCATATATACACGCGTATATAAGGCAGCCCTGTGACTATCACAGAGGCTTGATATGGTCACATTTGCATCTAAGAAATTCTCTCTGCCTGCCTCTTGAAGAATGGTTGGAAGGCAGCAGAAAAAGAAACAAATAGAACTGCGGTTGCCCAGGGAAGAAATTCTGAGGGCCTGAACTGAAGCAGAGACTGAGGGGATATATTTGAGTATCCCATCCCCTCAGAGATATTTGTGTAGCACAAAATAAGTAAAATCGGCAGGATTTGGTAACTGGCGAGATGTAGGGGTGAGGTATAGAGAGGAGGTATAGGATGAATTCTGAGACTAGATGACATAAGTTATTAATAATAATAATAGTGGCCGGGCGCGGTGGCTCATGCCTGTAATCTCAACACTTTGGGAAGCCGAGGTGGGCAGATCATGAGGTCAGGAGATCGAGACCATCCTGGCTAACATGGTGAAACCCCATCTCTACAAAAAAAATACAAAAAATTAGCCGGGCGTGGTGGCGGGCGCCTGTAGTCCCCGCTACTCGGGAGGCTGAGGCAGGAGGATGATGTGAACCCGGGAGGTGGAGCTTGCCGTCAGCTGAGATGGCGCCCCTGCACTGTGGCCTGGGTGACAGAGCAAGGCTCTGTCTCAAAAAAAAAAAAAAAAAGTAATAATAATAATAGCGATAGCCCCCAGTGACTGACCACCTAGTGCATGCTATTCATTGAGTCAAGTGTATTCTGGCTTTGTTTTCTCCCACTCATCAGCTTCAGCTTCACACACCATGGGGCAGACTTGCTGTGGTCCTATTATACCAGGACCAATTCATTTTCTCTTTTTTTTTTTGAGACAGACTCTCACTCTGTCACCCAGGATGGAGTGCAGTGATGTGATCTTGGCTCACTGCAACCTCCACCTCCCGGGTTCAAGCCATTCTCTTGCCTCAGTCTCCTGAGTAGATGGGATTATAGGCATGTGCCACCATACCCGGCTGATTTTTGTATTTTTAGTAGAGATGGGGTTTCACTATGTTGGCCAAGCTGGTCTTGAACTCCTGACCTCAGGTGATCCACCTGCCTTGGCCTCCCAAAGTGCTGGGATTATAAGTATGAACCACTGAGCTCAGCCCATTTTCTCTTTTAACCCTCAAACTAATTCTGTGGTATATTGTCATTATCCATTCTTTACAAATAAGAAAACTGAGTGCCATGCTTACAGCTTCCCAGCTTTAAGAAACTAGCACAGATGTGCTGCAAACCCAGCTTTTCTGGCTCAGCTCGGTTCTTTATTACACAACATATGCTATATCCCACCAGTTCAGCACTTAAATTCTGTTAGAAATGGAACTGAAAGAAAATATACTAAAACGATTATCTTTGGGTGATAGATTAGAAGTTATTTTTATTTTATATATGTTATTTATGTTTACCACATTTTCTTCCATACGTACGCTATCTGTAATCTGGAGAAAATAATAAATGTTTTTATTTAAATAACACAAATAACCTTCTGAGAAAGAAAGAACAGCCTCAGGAGAGTGAATTTATGCATGTTCTTTGGCAGGGAAGAGCACACCCTCTTAAGTATTCAGGCCAGGTTGCCATTAGCAATGATAGCCAACCCTAGCAATATTCCTGATAAAAGCCTCGTCAGAGAGGAGCCCCCTGGGCTGGCACCGACCAGGGCCCTCCTTTTGCTTAGCCATGACCTTGAGAGTTTGTCATCGTCTCGCTGGCTCTCAGAGACCACTGGCTTTTATTTATGTTTTGTTTTGTTTTGCTTAATTTTACCAGTAATAAATTTAGGCACTGAAGCAAAAATTCCAGACAGTACATCCTCTGCTGACACTTCATAACTCTCTAAATAATGACATCATGAATATTTATGTCTTGCTATTATCACTGCTGCAAGGAATGACAGTTTTAGCACAAGTGACCATATTCATTTTCCATCTCACTGCTCACCCCTGAATATTGTGTCTTTATTTTCTCCCGCTCATCAGCTTCACGCACTGTGGGGCCGACTTGCTTTTGGTGCTGTAACATGCGAGGAATATCCCTCAAAGACATGTTCATTTTTCCTGTTCTGGCATAATCAGAGGGCTGGGGAACCTGCATTCTTTTTTCCAGGCTTCGACGAATCTTCGTCAAGGGCCTATTACATGCCAGGCATTCTGCTAGGTACCTGGATACAAGATTAATAAGACCCACTCCTTGCTCGCAGGTCCAGGAGTTGAGAGACAGACATATAAACAGTTCATTATGCTAGAGTGAGCTGAGGGCAATGGTTGGTACCAAGTCCTAGGTGTTATGGGAGAGACCACGCATGGAGACAACATGAATAAAGGCACTAAGGTGAGAAAAAGCACAGAATATTACAAGCTCTTCAGTGTTGTCAGAGAGCAGAGAGCATGGGATAAAAATGGTGTTGTGTTACTTAGGTTCGTGCAGTCTAGGTATGCTAACTCTGACTTTCACAATGACTCAATAACCTATTAAACGTGCTCAAATTCACAGTTTGTTGCAAGAGAGTCACATACGATTAATGAAATAATAATATCTTATATAACATCCACAGAAGCAGTAATTGGAGGTAACAAACCACAGCAATGGGTTGGGAGACCAACATGTGGTTGAGTGGGTCCGAAGTCCTTGACTTCAATTAGCCATGAAGTCACCACTTCTCTTAGGCAGAGGCTTAGGAGTGGGTGGGGAGGGGACAAAAGCCAAGTTGGGAGGAGGCCTCAGTGTCAGAGGGTCAAAAGGTGTCCTGTCCAAGGTCAGGTTCTTGCTATACTTATGGTCCTCCAGAGGTGTGTCCATTCTCAGTATCTCAGCCACCTTTCTGAATTCACTTTTTATTGGTTCGTTTCATGTCTCAGTGGTTCTAGGCCACAGCAGGTATTATCTTACTCTCAGTCCATCACATATATGTTTATCACTTTGAGATGTAAACAACTTCACTGTGGGCTCAATGTCACTTGACGTGAGTGACTCCATTTTCAGACATTAGGATCACAAATCATTATCATATATCATGGCAACTAGATCTTGGATGATGGCTTAAAGAGCTGGAACTTGGCTAAGCATGGTGGCTTATGCCTGTAATCTCAACACTTTGGGAGGCCAAAGCAGGAGGATCTCTTGGGTTTAGGAGTTCGAGGCCAGCCTGGGCAACAAAGCAAGACCCTGTCTCTACAAAAAAAAAAAATCAGCCAGGCATGGTGGTACACACCTGTAGACTTAGCTACCAGGGAGGCTGAGGCATGAGGATTGCTTGAGCCCAGGAGTTTGAAGCTACAGTGAGCTATTGATTGCATCACCACACTCCAGCCTGAGCAACAGAGCTAGACACTGTCTCAAAAAAACAAAACAAAAAACAAACAAACAAAAAAAAAGCTGGAACTTGAGGCTGAATTTGAAGCATCAAAAAGAAACAGCAAGATTGTTGGGAGATTGGTAGTGCATTCCAGATGACATATTATGGGGGCCCAAACTGGAATTGTGGAAGTGAGTATATAGATGAAGAAACAGATTCGGAAAATATTGAGAAGGTTAAATCAGGAGTACACGATTACAGGAGAAAGAAGAGTGTGCATTTGAAAGACTGGGGTAGGTGTATCACAGTGTGGGACATGGAGAAAAAGGAACCAATCAGTAGACAAAGTTGTAGATTTTCTTATGGATATTTGACCCACTTAAAATATGGAGTCTTCCCATCTAGGTTATTGTTTCCTTTCAAATATTCAGATCTTCTTCTGGTCTCTCAATAAAGCTTTGTCACTTTCTTCATATAGGTCTTATTTCTTGCTAGGTTAATGCCTATGGATTTGGTGGGTTTTATTTTATTTTTTTTTTTTGTAATTTCCCCATTACTATTACAAATGGGCTGTTTTTAATGTCTTGTTCTGTCATTGGTTGCATAAGTTAGAATTCCTTTGATTGCAAATAACAGAAAATCCAACTCAAATTGCTATAAACAAGTGATAGCACATATTGAGTGCTTATTATTGATAGAAATGGATCTAAGTACTTTATATGTATTAATCTTTTAACATTTAAATAAAATAAAAAGACTTACTGATTACCATCAATAAATATCAATAAATGAATCATACATCTGGCTTCAGACACAGATGAATCTAGCAGCTCAGAAAATGTCCCCAGAATTGAGTTTGTCTCCATCTCTTGGCTCCACAGTGGCAAAGTGACTGAAGCCGCTCCCGTGCTATTTACTTTTAAGTTCAGGTCCTGGCAAGAAGTTTGGAAGGGCAGCCTGTGTTAAATAAAGACCTGGAATTGAGTCACTTAGTAGCCTAATTTGAGACATCCACTCATCTCTTGAACAATGACAGTTGCTAGGGGAAAGCGGTGCTTTGACTAATTGTGGTCATGTGTCACTCCACCAAAACTACAGACATGAAGAGAGGAGGAGGAGTCACTCACCTCTAAATAAATCAGGTACTTTTAGAAGAAGTGGGACAAATGAACACTGGAGAAGGGTGATAAAAAACAACTAATGTCTACTCTGTTGATTACTACTCCATTGGTTATTATTTTTATTTTGGATTAAAATTGCACACACATAGACATTCTCTGTCTATCATCTATTTATCTACATATGCATTCTTACATATATGCATATATATGACAACCAACCAGCTTGGATATTGTTTTGTTTTTTGTTCGTTTGTTTTTGAGACAGAGTCTCGATCCATTGCCCAGGCTGGAGTGCAGTGGCATGATCTAGGCTACTGCAACCTCTGCCTCCAGGGTTCAAGCAATTCTCCTGTCTCGACCTCCTGATTAGCTGGAACTACAGGCACCTGCCACCACGCCTGGCTAATTTTTGTATTTTTAGTAGAGACAGGGTTTCACCATATTGGTCAGGCTGGTCTCGAACTCTGGACCTCAGGTGATCCACTCACCTCAGCCTCCCAAAGTGCTAGGATTACAAGTGTGAGCCACTGTGCCTGGCCTTGGATAGTTTTGAATTATTTTGATATGGATGTTGTACTAGATTGATTGCACTAGAAACCTCAATTTTCACACCCCCCTGAATCTGATTTCTCCACTCTCTCCACTGATTGTGGGCTTCTGCCTTGCTTTTCACCAATAGACAGTATCAAACTTGACGCAGGCAGAAGTTAGAAAAAGAACCTTTGCTCTGAGAGGCCAAGGTGAGAGGATCACAAGATCAAGAGATTGAGACTATCCTGCCCAACATGGTGAAACCCTGTCTCTACTAAAAATACAAAAATTAGTTGGGCGTGGTGGCACGTACCTATAGTCCCAGCTATTCTGGAGGCTGAGGCAGGAGAATCGCTTGAACCCGGGAGGCGGAGGTTGCAGTGAGTCGAGATTGCACCACTGCACTCTAGCCTGGGTGACAGAGTGAGATTCCGTCTAAAAAAAAAAGAAAGAAAGAAAAAGAACCTTTGAGTTTCCTGTTCCTCTATTTGAGCGTGTTCACCACCATGGGAACAAGCTCGGGCTAGCTTGCTGGAGAACCAAAGACTATGTAGAGGCAAGTCAAGCAATCTTTGGCAAAGTTATCCTAGATCAACGAGTCTGCAGCTGATCTGCCAGCTAACTACAGATGCATGAGCAAGCCCAGCCAAGATTAGCCATGCTCAACCCAGATCAGAAGGGCCACTCAGTCGTAGACTCATGAGAAACAATAAAATCCTGTGGTTTTAAGTCACAACATTTTGTGGTGATTTATGATGCAGCAATAAGTATATGAAACAGACACTCTCCATGTATACCTAATAATATGATCATCAAAGTTAACAAAGCAACTAAGCCTAAGAGACTAATAGTGAGCTAACTCTGATGGTTGGGAAGATAGCTGGAAGGGGAATGACACACGACTGTAGCCTAAGCAGGTTGCTACAGTGGACAGGCAGCCTGCCCGAGGCCATGGAGAGCAGGATCAAGAAGTGCTGAAAGCAGAAGTTAACTTGCAAAACGAAGACAATTGACAAACTAATCAACCTGCAAGTTCTCATTCATACATTGATTGAAATACTGTTAGGTGGTACAATGTATCTAGGCAAAGATAAAGGAGCCAAGAAGAGCAGACAATTTCATGAAATGAGCAGAGCGTAACAATCCTTGTGCTATGGTCGAATGCACACTGGCAAGATATGGGGGCTGAGAGCCACAGAAACTGGAGAACGGGAACAGCACTGGGGTACAGGAAAACTGAAGGAGAGAAACTGACTCACATTTTCCTATGGAATGGGGAGAATACAGTCCCTAGAAATTTGGAAGCTCAGTTTCCTGAAGTATCTGAATCATGCTGTAAACTCTAAAAAAAAAAACTTTTAAAAATCTGAAAAAAAAAAATTATTTCATTGGCTATGTGCTAGGATGGAAAAAAACAGAGTTAAGGTCAGATCTGAGTTTTATTTCTGGTTGACCTTGGGCTGGCCACAGAATGTTTGGATCTTAGTTTCTTCATCGAGAAAATGAAGACATTAGGTAATCTCTAATGTTTCTCCACTTCTGAAATTCTCCAACTCTCTATATGAAAGAAGAAGCCAGCCATAAAACAGAAAATGTAATTTGGGGGATATGTCATCTACCTTAATTTTGGTGCAAGAATCAGCTCTTCATCAAGGAGCTGTAAGGAGAGAGAAAAAGGCGGCAAACTGTCATTTCAAAGCCAAGGATGAGGGAGCTATCCACATTAGACTTTGAATGCATGATGAAAAAGAACAATCTTTCAGCTATTATCTTTTTCCAGAAACCTTTCAAATCTCCCAAGAGTAATGAGGCCTATGTCTACTTTTTTTGATAGTGTGAAAAATGATCAAACATCTCTCTCTCTCTCTCCTTGGAACACAAAGTCTCAGAGTTCAAATAAATACCTGTTTAATGACTTAGGGAATGGTACTTCAACATTAACTGTCATTACTCTCAATACATACAGTCGTCTAGGTCGTTACTAAGCTTTCAACATCCATCCCCATTCTATTAGCATCTCAATTTGCTGACAGGGGAATAATTATCCTCCTCTATGTAGTCATGGAGAGAGGATGATTCTTGAAAAACATTTCTCACACTAGAAGATGAAGAATTAGGATCCTCTTTCCTCTGGTCTTAGCACGCAATACTAAGGTTGGCCAATAGGACACTTCCTATGAGGACTTGGAAAGTGAGCCAGCTGGGGCTAGGATTGGATGTCATTCTTTCTAGGTGTTGCTCACCAGATGATTTTTTTCCCCACAATGCCTGTTGAGATTTCCATGGCTTCTACATGTTTCTGAAGCCTGGACCTTCAGGCTCATGTTTATTGTGTGAGCCCCGTGATGTTATCAACAAATTCCCTTTAGCTTATGCTATTTTGAATTCATTTCTAGTAGTTAAAAATCCTGCCTGATTCATGATATTCCACCAGAACCAGTCATGTGCCTAAGTTCACAGTGTTATACTGTCTCTTATGTCCCAGACCCTAACATGCTGATTCCTCTGCATTGTGTGCTCTTCCTCTTTGAATAATGATTCACAATGGCAACGACATGGGATCAACTCAGGTGCTCATCAGTGGTAGACTGGATAGAGAGATGTGGTACACATACACCATAGAATACACATAGCCATAAAAAAGAATGAGGCTGGGTGCGGTGGCTCATGCCTGTAATCCCAGTACTTTGGGAGGCCAAGACAGGTGGATCACGAGGTCAGGAGTTCGAGACCAGCCTGGCCAACATGGTGAAACCCTGTCTCTACCAAAAATAGAAAAATTAGCTGGGTGTGGTGGCAGCTGTAATCCCAGCTACTCAGGAGGCTGAGGCAGGAGAATTGCTTGAACCCAGGAGGCAAAGTTTGCAGTGAGCCGAGATGGTACCACTGCACTCCAGCCTAGGTGACAGAGCGAGACTCCATCTCAAAAAAAAAAAAAAAAAAAAAAAAGGCAAAGAATGAAATTGTGTCCTTTGCATCAACACGGAGGGAGCTGGAAGCCATAATCCTAAGCAAATTAATGCAGGAACAGAAAACCAAATACCACATGTTCTCACTTACAAGTGGGAGCAGTACACATGGACATAAATATGGGGACAATAGACACTGTGGAGTACTAGAAGGTAAAGGGAAGGGAGCAGGTTTTTAAAAACTACCTATTGGGGGCCAGGCACAGTGGCTCACACCTGTAATCCCAGCAGTTTGGAACCCCGTCTGTACTAAAAATACAAAAAAATTAGCCGGGCATGGTGCTGGGCACCTGTAGTCCCTGCTACTCGGGAGGCTGAGGCAGCAGAATGGCATGAACCCGGGAGGCGGAGCTTGCAGTGAGCCGAGATTGCACCACTGCACTCCAGCCTGGGCGACAGAGCGAGACTCTTTCTCAAAAAATAAAAAAAAAACTACCTATTGGGTACTATGCTCACTACTAGGGTGACAGGATCCGTACTTCAACCCCTAGCATCATGCAATATTCCCATGTAACAAATCTGCACATATACCTCCTGTATCTAAAATAAAAGTTGAAATTTTTAACAAGAAATTAAAATTAAAAATATACTCTTAAAAAATAAATAAGTAATTCACAATTTGGGGGTACGTTTTATGGCGATTCTGTAGTGTAGCAGTTAAAAGCACGGGTTAAAGTCCCAGTTTATCCACTTAGGAATGATATAACAAGTTAGTTGTTTTGGCTCTGTGTCCCCACCCAAATCTCTTGTTGAATTATGATCATGGCTGAAGGAAGGGCCTGGTGGGAGGTGACTGGATCACAGGAGTGGATTTCCCCGCTTGCTGTTCTCGTGATAGTGAGTGAGTTCTCACGAGATCTGGTTGTTTAAAAGTGTGTAGCACTTCCGCCTTTGCTCTCTCCTCCTGCTCTGCCATGTGAAGAAGATGCTTGCTTCCCCTTTGCCCTTCGCCACGATTGTAAGTTCTCTGAAGCTTCCCCAGCCATGCCTCCTGTACAGCCTGTGAGTGGATTAAGCCTCTTCTCTTTATAAATTACCCAGTCTCAGGTAGTTCTTTATAGCAGTGTGAGAATACACTAACACAACACCTTTGGCTTCAGTTTCTTCATTTGTAAAATGAGGATAATAGAAGCATCCACATCATAGGGTTGTTATGAGGACTCGATGAGTTATATTGCCTGAGAGTAAAATTCAATAATATATTGAATGAGTATAATACTTGGCACCTGGAAAGTGCTGCATCATTATTGGCTATTGTATACCAAGTGCTTTACAAACAACTCTCTCTGTTTTTCACAACAATTTTTGGAGTAGGCACAATCATCCCCATTGTATGTATAAGGAAACTGAGGCCCAGAGAAGTTTAAAACCTGCCTTAGGCATCATATCTAGTAAATAACAATGGCAAAGTCAAATTCATGTGGGTATCTTGCTATCTTCTACTGCCTGACTTATCTCAAGTTTTATCTCCCCCAGAAAGCCCTGAACCCCTAAGTGTTAGAATTTTAGTTGGGGAGGCTCTCTGCTGCTCCCTAAGCTCAGCTCAAGTCCTCTCCCGCCAAAACAGCAATGTCAAATTGTAATCGTGCCTCTGGACTTGAAGCTCCTTCAAGTCAGGGACTGGGCTTTCTTTGCTCAAGCACTGCGCAGCACAACACCTGCTACACAGCAAGTTCTCTGCGGAATAATTGAGGAATGAATGAAGAGGAGGGCATGAAAGGGGAGGATGGAGGAACCTAGGTAACATTCACCTTCACCTCTGTTTTGCCTGGAGCTAGGCCTGAATCTCCCTGATTCCAACCACACAGAGTAATGCAGAGACTTAAAAGTCAAATCACAAGACCATGGAGCCCAAAAGAGTGTGATTTTTTAACCATGTAATTCACCTCGTGGGATTCAGTCCCTGGGATGTAATCTGAGATAGAGGAAAAAAGATTTTATATAAAGAGATGCTCATGCCGGGCACGGTGGCTCACACCCGTAATCCCAGCACTTTGGGAGGCCGAGGCTGGTGGATCACTTGAGGTCAGAAGTTCAAGACCAGCCTGGCCAACATGGCAAAACCCCACGTCTACTAAACATACAAAAAATTAGCTGGGCGTGGTGGCGCAAGCCTGTAATCCCAGTTACTTAGGAGGCTGAGGCAGAAGAATCGTCAGAACCCGGGAGGCGGAGGTTGCCGTGAGCCGAGATCGCACCACTGCACTCCAGCCTAGGCAACGAGCGAAACTCCATCTCAAAAAAAAAAAGTAAAAGAATAGCATAGTGGTAAATAATGTTGTTTTATAATATTAATAATAAAAAATGATAGTGTTCAAAACTAAATTTATTGCATGCTTACACTACAACGTACAGTATTCAAGGCACTTTAAATGTATTAACCCAACACTCAAAACAGTGCTGTAAGAAAAATACTACTATTATCCTGCCCCACCTTCTCTGAGACAGAGTCTCGCTCTTGCTCAGGCTGGAGTGCAATGGCACGATCTCGGCTCACTGCAGCCTCCGTGTTCCAGTCTCAGGTGATTCTCCCTCTTCAGCCTCCTTGGTAGCTTAGACTACAGGCCTGCACCACCACATCCAGCTAATTTTTTGTATTTTTAGTAGAGACAGGGTTTCTGCATGTTGCCCAGACCGGTCTCAAATTCCTGAGCTCAGGTGATCTTCCCACCCTGGTATCCCAAAGTGCTGGGATTACAAACGTGAGCCACTGTGCCCAGCCCCATTATACCTTTTTTATGATGAGGAAATTGAGGCACAGATGTTGCCTGGGTTCATATAGCCAAGAAGAGACCGTAATAAATAATAGGTACTAATATGGGAAAAAAAAATGCTTACACTATAATTCATGTGAGAAAAGCATGTTTATTTAGTCCTCAAATAAAAATAAATGTATATTTATTTAGTCATCAAAATGCTTCTAAACAAACAACAAACAGAGAGACAGAGTTTCAACTCTGTCACCCAGGCTGGAGTGCAGTGGCATGATCTAGGTTCACTGCAACCTCTGCCCTCCGGGTTCAAGAGACTCTTCTGCCTCAGCCACCTGAGTAGCTGGGATTACAGACGCCCACCACCATGTCCGGCTAATTTTTGTATTTTTAGTAGAGACAGGGTTTCGCCATGTTGGCCAGGCTGGTCTCAAACTCCTGACCTCAGGTGATCCAACCACCTCAACCTTCCAAGGTGCTGGGATTACAGGCGTGAGCCACCATGCCCGGCCTCTTTCTAATCTTAATAGAACCCCCCTGCAGATCCATTCCTCCTCTCCCACTCCCAGGGTCCACAGCTCACCCCCTACTGCCCACTCCTTGGCTCATCCGCGTCCTCATAAATTTGTATATGAACTATGTCTATGGACTCCAAATAGTTCTCCCACTACAGCTTTCCCCCATTCATCTGTTCTACTCTTATTTGTGAAATTTAGCTTCCCATAGGCAGCTCTGATCACATTTTTTTGGCTGAAAAACCCTCCTTGATTCCCCACAAACTTTATGTAAGAAAAAATCGCCTTTAGATGGTATTTTATCCTTAAGGCATTTGAAACAACCGTAGACAAGGCTCTTCTTAGAATGAAGGAAACGTAACACACCGAAGAAATTTAGAGGTCGTCTAGATTGATTTCTTACCCACATATTTAAACTCACATTTTTAAAGCTCTGTGCAGAATGGATTGGTGGGGACAGAGAATAGAGGAGGTGGTCTTGATTTAACTCGGGAGACTAGATAGACCAGACTAACATCATAGGTTTTGTTCAAACCCACATCATCTTGTACTGCTGCATTTGCTTCCTCCAAGGTACTTTGCTTTCAGTCTCTCCTCCCTTCAAACTTTGTATCATGTCACACTACCACAGATAGATTTCTGAGACCTAAACTTACGTCATGCCTTTGAGAGCTTCCCATTCTTGCAAAAAAATGTCCATACTTGGCATTCAGATGGTGAAAACCCCTTGGTATCTAGTCTCAGTGGAAATAGCTGGAGTGCAAACATGTCTGTAGTTCATGGCCCCTCTCGGTATCTCCACCCTTTGTAATTTTACTTTGTAGCTCCTCCCATTAAGGGGTGGAGTCTATTTCCCCAATCTTTGAATTTAGGCTGTTCTTGTGACTTTCTTTGGTCAACAGAATATGGTAGAAATGACAGAGTACCAATTCCAAATCTAGTTCTAAAAAGGCCTTGTCCATGTCCACTCACGTTTGTGGAACTCTGCCACTGCCACGTGAACAAGGCCACGCTAGCCTACTAAATGATCAGAGACTCATGTCTCAGCCAACAGCCAGCCAATCACCACATGTGTGGGTGAGGCCATCCTAGGCAAGCCAGCCCCGGCAGAAACCCCCAGAGGGCTTATATAAACAGTAATACATACTTATTGTTTACTCCGCTTCATTTAGGGTGATTTGTCACACAGTAGTAGCTACAAAAGCCACCAACTGACCTTCCAGCTTCTCCTCCCACTTCCCACTTTGTACTCTGATTCTTACCCCAAATTACTTGGTATTTCCTGAATATCTCACAATCATGTCTCAATGACTTTATTATGCTGCATCCTCTGCCTAGGAGGCCTTTTTCTCTTTCCTATCTTGTGAAAATCTGCTTGTCATTCAAGATCCAGCTGAAACATCATTCATTCATTCATTCATCAGATATGTATTGAGACAAGGCACTGAGGTCTCACAACTGAGCAAAACAGCCTGTGCACTCAACCAGCTCACAGTTGAGGACAAGGTAAACGAGTAAACAGTCAATGTCACTTCTTTCTTTCTCTAACTCCTTTAAGTAGACTTAAGTCTTTCTTATTCCTTCCCACGCACTTTCATTCCTCGATTATAGCACTTCTCACAGTGCGATGCCAGCCATAATAACAATAACTAACTTGGAAAGCTCTTATGGAGAGTAGATGAGATTATAGAGGCACAGCCTTTAGCATGCTGCCGGAAACACAGTAAGTGGAAAATAAATGTTAGCTGTTGATATTTTTAGTTAGTTAACACACACGTTCATCTCCCCTGCCTGACTGCATATAAGCTTCTTGAGAACAGGAAATGACTCAAATTCAGCTTTGTGTCTGAAGTGCCTAAAGAGAATATGTGCCTGGCACATAATAAACACTCATTAGATGTTTGTTGAGCAAACATCACCAGAAGTGTAAGAACTGAGCAAAGGCCCAATAATCGCAGAGCTGTTCAGTGGCCCTGGGGCTCTTGGATTATACTGGGGCGCCCTCTGCTGTGTATATGTTGGGTCTAAAGTGAAATTTTTAAGGAAGCCCACGGGAAAATTTCCAGAAAGGCTCATTCTGAGCAAAAGTTTCTCAACTCAAGGGGTACTACACCTTGCCCCAGTTCTACACCTGGGGTCAGTTTATTTTATTGCTGAAACCACCTATGTTATTTACGAGGTTTTTCTTGTCTTTGTTTTCTTTCTTTTCTTTCTTTTCTTTTCTTTTTTCAGGGTCTTGCTGTCACCCAGGCTGGAGTGCAGTGACCCAGTCACAGTTGACTGTAGCTTTGAACTCCTGGGCTCAAGTGATCCTCTTGCCTCAGATTTCTGAGTAGCTGGTACTACAGGTGCATGCCACCACACCCAGTTAATTTTAAAAAAAAATATTTAGTGGCCGGGTGCGGTGGCTCACACGTGTAATCCCAGCACTTTGGGAGGCCAAGGTGGGTGGATCATGAGGTCAGGAGTGCAAGACCAGCCTGGCCAATATGGTGAAACCCCACCTCTACTAAAAAAAAAAAATGCAAAAATTAGCTGCACATGGTGGCACGCACCTGTAGTCTCAGCTACTCAAGAGGCTGAAGCAGGAGAATTGTTTGAACTGGGGAGGCGGAGGTTGTAGTGCGCAAGATCGCACCACTGTGCTCCAGCCTGTGTGACCAAAAAAAAAAAAAGAAAAAAAATTTTTTTTTTTCGATCACCCGACTCTGTTCCCTGCCACATTTGGAATCCTTTTGAGAAGAGAGAGAAGCAGCAACTACATACAGGGGACATATCCATCACTTGAGATTCTAGCTGACGACATCCAAATGTATCTCAACTCACAGAGTAAATGCCAGATCATATGCCATGGTGACTTAATCATGTTATCGTAAAGAAAATATTTAAACAGGAGAGATTTTTTAAATTACAATTAATCTTGTGACAAATTACTTAAAATAATATATTTGCCTGAAAATAACACATCTAATTTATATATTAGCAGACACTGTTGTGCACCGTGGTGAGAAGGGAGATGTAAGTGGGGTGATGACTTTTCATTTCTGTAAAGAGGTTTCTATTTTTACTTTAAAGAAAACATATTCAAAGAAAGTTGCCCTGAATAACTTATATTACAGCACTCCGTAGACACTGGCACTATGCCTGGTTCTTTTTTATTGAGTACCAGACATTGTATATGAAAAATGGTAAAGATAAGTTGATGCCTAGGATTGTGCTATCTTTCTCCTGAGGGAGTTTTCGTTTGCTTTGGCAGGCTGCTGTGGCACTAGCAATCTTGTATCACTATTATCTACTGAAAGATTTAGATGATTCATGGCTGAATGTCAGAGACTTCTGATGTTAGTTAAAATGAGTAAACTGGTTCCACTCTATATCTTTCTCAAAACTCATAGAACAGCCATTACAACAGTGAGTTTCTTATTTCTTTTGTTTTTGGTTTTTTTCCCATGCATATATCCTAACTTACACTCTACAGCAGCCCAAATCCCGGAACTACACAGCAAAGGTGAGCAGAAAAGGACTAAGACAAATCCTCTTTGTCTAGTCAGTGGACAAAGTATGGGGGCCCTGTAGGATTGTGAGTGTGAAGGGAATCCTCATTTTCTTTCTTTTAGTAATCTCCTGGCCCTGCCCTGTGGCAAGTCATGAAGCTGCCCTTTTGCAACAGCAGCAGCAGTGGTTGGCTTGCAAGCACCTCGAACTCAGAGAAAATCCTTTTTTATTACCAGAGGAACTGGAAAAAGATATCCCTGCGATATGGAGAATGTTGGGGGACTCTCTATTAATTGTTTTCCTCCTTTTTTCTCTCTACTTTCTGCTCCTGAGGCAGACCCCCTGTGAGAAGTATACAACAACATGAAGAGGCTAAAATCCCAGCTTTTTAGCCAGAAGACCATGAAAAGAAGCCCTTGAGAACTAGAAAGTGTTGGGGAAGTCATGGAGAAGAGAGCGCTGAGGAAATGGATTCCTTAAATCTTTGTATGAAGTCACTTCTGAGCTACTTGTAGGTGGAACTGATATTAAGCAGCACCGCAAAGGTTTTCAGAACCAAACCATAGTGTAGGCCACTGCCCATGTGCCAGCCTAGACTTTGGGTGGGACATAAATAAAGTGAACCAAAATAGCACTGCAAAGGTTTTCAAAACTAAACTGACTTTGGAACCATAGAACAGAGAAGGTAGATTGGGATTTGTAATCTTAAACTACAAAGACTGGTTACCTGCTAAAACTAAAGATCAAATTATCCAGAGGATCTTAACAGAACCCAGAGTCTCATAACATAATATTCAAAATGTTCAGGAAACCATTCAAAATTCCTTGACATGTAAAGAATAAGGACATTCTTAACAATTCTCAATAGAAAAGAAAATCAACAGTTAGCTCAGAGATGACCAGAAGTTAAAATTATCAGACAGAAACTTTAAAGCATCCATTCTAATTATGCTCCATGAAGTAAAAGCAATACTCTTGAAATGAATAAAAAGAGAAGTTCTCAGCAAAGAAATAGAGGCTATAAAAAAGAATCAAACCTAAAATTTAGAACTGAAACATAAAATGAAAATATTCACTAATGGGCTCCATTGCAGAAAGGAGATGGCAGAGAAAAGAGTGGGTGAACTTAAAGACAGATTAGTAGAAATCACTAAATCTGAAAAACAAACACAAAAACCATTTATTAAAAACTGAACAGCGCCTTGGGAAACTGCAGGACAACATCAAAGGTCTAATAGTCCATATCACTAAGGTCCAGGAAGAAGAGAAGAAATAAATTAATGCAGAAAAAGAGTTGAAAAAATAACGGCCAAAAATACCCCAAATTTGTTGAAGGACATGGATTTACAGATTTAAAAGCTCAGTGGACCTCAAACAGAGTAACTCAAAGAAAACCACAGCCAGATAGGTTGTGGGGGCAGGGCGGGTAAGGAAGAAAGAAAACCACGGTCTGACACATCATGACTTAAAACTGCTGAAAACCAAAAATAAAAGAAAAATCTTGCAAGCAGCTAGAGACAAATAAAACACTACGTATAGGACACGACAAACTGAATGGTTGTAGATCTCTTTTAAGAAATCATGATGGCCGGGGCGCAGTGGCTCACACCTGTAATCCCAGCACTTTGGGAGGCCAAGGCAGGTGAATCACGAGGTCAGGAGATCGAGACTATCCTGGCCAACATGGTAAAACCCCATCTCTACAAAAATACAAAAATTAGCCAGGTGTAGTGGCATGCACCTGTAGTCCCAGCTACTCAGGAGGCTGAGGCAGGAGAATCACTTGAACCTGGGAGGCAGAGGTTGCAGTGCGCTGAGATTGAGCCACTGCACTCTAGCCTGGGTGACGGCGAGACTCTGTCTCAAAAAATAATAATAATAAATTTAAAAAATAAAAATAAACTATGATGGTCAGAAGACAGTGGAACATTTTTAAAGTGCTGAGAGAGAATTATAACATTATGTTTTCTGGGGGGGTTTCAGTTTATGTAGATGTAAACATATGACAACTTTAATGTAAAGATAGGAAAGTAAAGGGATTCCCTTTACATTTCACTCAAAGTGGTAAAATATTAACTCTAAGTAGATTGTGAAAAGTGCATATTGCAATTCCCAGAGCAACTACTAAAACAATTATTCAAAGATATATAGCCAAAAACTAGACAAATTTATAGGGAATACACAAGACAGTGGAAACAAACAAACAAACAAAAACACCCAGAAGGAACAACAGAAAACAAATAATAAAATGATAATACTAAATATAGCCATATTAATAGTTATATTAAATATAAATGGTCTAAAGAGAGATTGTCAACATGAATAAAAGATTGGATCAAGTCTGGTTTACTTCTGGCTTACCTTTTTTCTTAGGGTAAACTTTTGAGGGTCCCAAAGGCTATGGAGCTTGCCATGATTTCCCTTCGTAGGGGACTCTGAATTCAAATATTTATTCCCTTAGTTCCTAACGGTGATCTAAACCACTGCTCACCCTCTCAGTGACTTCTTCAGAATCTAGAGTCTAATGGGAAAAAACAGTCCCAAATGCTGACTTGACTTCTTATGATTCCTTTTTCTCCATGATTCTATCTCTGTAATTATTTACTCCCTTCTTAGCTCCTGAAGACTTCAAACAGATTTTTAAAAAATCTTTTGTCCAGTTTTTTTTTGCTTTTTTCAGAATCAAGTTTGGCTGGGTTATCCACTTTCTATACATTTAAAATCCTAGCAGAAATGAAAGATTTTAAGAGAAAATAGAAATTATTCAAATTGATTCATGAGTAGAAAATCTAAATAATTTATCAACCATATAAGAAACTGAATTATCTAAGATCTATCCCTAATCACTGTAGTCCACCAAGACAATTTTACCAATGAGTTCTACCAAACCCTCAAGAAAAGATAACTCCAATATTACATAAAATATAAGTTACATAAATTTTATAAACTATAAGGAAAAATTGAAAGCTACACAATCCAATTCATAAGACCAGCATGATGCATGATCCTATTACAAAATCTAGACTGAACAAGGACAGCACAAAAATAGAAAATTAGAAAACAATTCCACTTATGAATATAGATGCAAACATTCTAAATAAGATAGTAAACTGACTCTGATACTATAATGACAGAATATGTTGTGATCAAGTAGGTTATACTCCAGGAATATACATAGTTTAATTAATTACCAGGTCAAATGAGAAAAAAACTTCATGAGGATCTCAACAGATGCTTGGAAAGTGTTTGATAAAGCAAAAAAAAAAAAAAAAAAAATCCTAATTTTTTAAATTAACGAATTCAGAATAGAAGGAAAACTTTCTTTACCAGATAAAAACTATCCACCAAAAACTTATGTCAAATATCATACCTACTGAGGAAACTGTCTTTGCCTAATATGTGATTGTCCACCTGAAAATTCCAAAGCAACAACTGCCAAACTACTGGAACTGACAAAAAGTTTAGCAATGTGGCTGGATATAAAATAAATACATTATTATAAACATATTATTGTTATTAAATTAATAGTAATGTTGGTTTTTAGTTATTTTTAAATACTCTAATTATTTTAAATTAATAGAAAAACATTTCATTTATAATGACAAAAAGCTATAAAATCTATAGGAATAAATTTTATAAGAAATATCAAAGACCTTTTAAATTAAACTAAACATTTTGCTGAAGCACTTTTTTTTAAATAGACTAGAAAATTTAGAAAAATACTTCACATTCATTACTGGAAATATTTGATCTTTTAATGGTGATAATTCTCTTAAAACTAACTTAAAATTCTATGTAATTCAAATCAAAATCCCAAAGGGCTTTTTACAAAATTTGAAAAACTTATTCTAAACTTCATTTGTAAAAGTTAATATGCAAGAGTACTTAAGACAATTTTTGAGTTCTAACAGGAAGAGCCAGCCTTGTTTACTTGCTAGCATTTCATCTCTATAGCAGCAGCTATTTTGACTCTCCCCTAGTCAGAAAAAAGGAATGACGTTCACACTTTTTAACAAGAATGTCTTGATATATATTTTTTGTTTTAAAAGTAGTTTTGTAAAATGGGATGAGAAAGCAATGAATGAGAAAGAGAAAGATGAAAAAGAATACTAAAATTTTAGTTACAAAATGAGAATCATTGTCTTGTTTTGTCTTCTCTCATCCAACCCTCTACTCCCAACACACACACACGTGCTGGTCAGTATGTAGGACTTGGTGGGGCAATAAACTCTCAAAAGCTTATCTTATACAGAAGTTGGGGTTCCATAGTATTAGCCCAATATAACCTAAAAATTATGTTTGAAAGTTATTTACCTAGATTCTTCTATGTTTTGTACTTTGTATGTATTTTTATATTTACCATTTCTACTTCTTCTATTACTTTCTGAGATAGGTAGCATTATTTCTATATTTAGACGAGAAAAGTGGGGCTCATTGACTTTAATTTACTAGTCTTAGGTCAAACATTAATACGTGGCTTACTCAGGATTAACTAATTGTTGCCAAAGTCCATCTTCTTCCACTATGCCTAATTGCCTCTGTTCTGAGGAAAAAGCTATGGAAAGAATTCCTTTGGCAGCTCTCAGGGAATAGGATACCGTGTCACTAGGAAGATTTTCTAGCCAAGATCTTGGTGCCTGTGATGACTCATGTTTAGATCATGTTCCTTGAGAGTAGGGAAAGATAGGAAAGATATCTGTAAGCAGCTGGTTTTAGCATCTGAGAGCTGTAAATAAAGTTCTTAAGAAAACCATCCAATGATATTACACTGTAAGGAATTTTAGAGGTCATAGAAGCACTTATTCCTCTCCACAGCTAAAATTTCAACCCTTGCTGATATTTCCTTTCCACTTCCAGCCTTAATGATGGCTAAAGTGTCTATCACTAAATAGACATTAGAAAGATTCTGAGAGAGACAGGAGGCTTCTGATTGCAGCACCCCTGGGCCCACCCTTTTTCAAGTAACGCACTACTAGAAGCTGAATATTCAGTAGAAATACCTGGCTATCCAGCCAGGACAAATGTCAATATATTTTCCAGCCCATAAAAGAGAAACCTGGTCATGGGTAGCCACACAATGAAACACTTTCAGTTATATATGTGTGGAATAGGATACACTCTTTGGGCCACAGACAAAAGGAACCACATTTTGCTGTTTTTTTCCCCCACCCGAGAGCTGTGAAGACAGATTCCATAAAGAAATCCAATTTAATAGAGTTGCCACTTGGAAAAATATTAGTCTAAACATCAGGGGATCTGGCTTGTCACCCCAGCATTGCCACAAACAAAACATGGGTAGTTGTGTAACTTCTCTAAGCCTGTCCCCCATCTCTATAAAATCTCACTGTTGAACCTAGTATCTTTGAAATCTCCTCTAGCTGGAACAGTCTGGAAACCTTATTGGAGGTCTGGTAGGAGACAATTACTCCCTGTGCTTGAAATTAAGCCCACATATTGTGGGGGTATCTCTCCTACTCTGTGTTGAAACTTGTGCCTACATCATGTAGTCTAGTTTAAGCACCACTGGGTGATGTCCAATGTGAAGCATTCATTTAAAAGGGCTCCACACTTTCTGTAAGTCAAAAAGTTCTACCACATTAAAAGAGGCAACAATAGACCTCACTCTTTCTCTTCTTTTCCCCTTGATTTCTTCATCAACCTCAGTAACACAAATATGGCTACAGAGACGTTGATCTCAAGTATTTTATAGTCATAGAACCGTAAGATTAGGCTGGGCACTGTGGCTCATGCCTGTAATCCCAGCACTTTGGAATGCCAAGGAGGGCAGATCACTTGAGTTCAGGAATATGAGATCAGCCTGGGACACATGGCAAAACCCCATCTCTACAAAAATTACAAAAGTTATCTGAGTCTGGGGGCACATGTTTGTTGTCCCAGCTACTCTGGAGGCTGAGGTAGAAGGATCGCTTGAGCCCAAGAGTTCAAGGTTGCAGTGAGCCATGATCATGCCACTGCACTCCAACCTGGGTGACAAAGTGACCCTGTCTCAAAAAAAAAAAAAAAAAAAAAAACTAAAAGCTATGAAATAGCTAGGTGTGGTGGTGTGCACCTACAGTCCCAGCTACTCAGGAGGCTGAGACAGGAGAACAGCTCGAGCCCAGGAGTTTGAATCCAGCCTAGCCAACATAGCAAAACCGGTATCTTAAAAAAAAAAAAAAAGTTATGAAATACGACCAAGAAGTTTTTGTTAATGAAAGAGGTCGGTGTTGATGATAAAAGATTGATTTCATAAACATGGCTAGAATCTAATATCACTTAGCCAAAGAGCCCTGATAGCTTCAAGGAAACTCCAGCCAAACAAAATTTGAATAAATTTGTCTCTTCCTAGAAAAGATAAGACATTATAACAAATGGTTATAATAATTTACAATTAAATAGTGTTGTAACTTAGAACAACTCATATTTCAAGGCTGAGCTTTTTTTGTTTTTTGTTTTGTTTGGTTTGGTTTGGTTTTTGAGACAAAGTCTCACTCTGTCGTCAAGCTGGAGTGCAGTGGCACAATCTCAGCTCACTGCAACCTCCGCCTCCCACGGGTTCAGGCAATTCCCTTGTCTCAGCCTCCCGAGTAGCTGGGACTACAGATGCGCACCACCACGCCCGGCTAAATTTTTTTGTATTTTAGTAGAGACGGGGTTTCACCGTGTTGGACAGGATGGTCTTGATCTCCTGACCTTGTGATCCACCCGCTTCGGCCTCCCAAAGTGCTGGGATTACACGCATGAGCCACCGCGCCTGGCTGTCTGAGTTCTTTTTTGATTGGCACCCAGATTAACAACAACAACAAAAAAAAACCTTTTGGTATCTCTTTTTCAAATCATCATAAATAATATTCAAAAGCACACTTGCCAGCTTTGAAGTGCAAATCAAAAATGATGTTATCCAAATATATGTCCTGCTCTCAGGTAATAATACGTCATTTTCTTCCGGCCTTCATTCTTATCTCCACAGATAAGTGGCCATGTGGTTTGTACAGCTAGGTCTGAAGAATTGGGCTTGCTTTACCTTTTCACCGCAGATAAAAAGGATGTCCTTTTATTTCAGAGAATTAATTGTAGATTAAACATAACCTCAGCTGAAAGTTCACATCAATCATTGTGGCATCAGAATAAACATATCTATGACACTGAAAATACCAGGAAAAGATGAAAAAGACAAGATGAAACCACAGACAGAGGTCTTCAAGGGAAATATATTTATTTCACTATATACATCTTTCTCAGGAGCAGAATGCTGTATGACTCAGAGACTAATCATCAGTCGTATTACATGTCTGAGATGTGCCCTTTCTTTTTTAAGAATATTTTTAATTAAAAAAAATAGAGATGAGGTCTCACTATGTTGCCCAGGCTGGTCTTGAACTCCTGAGCTCAAGCAATCCTCCCAGCTGGGCCTTCCAAAGGGCTAGGCTTACAGGCGTGAAACCCGCTACCTGGCCTGTGATGTTTCATAAGTGTTGTTCAAAATGAACTGGTCTAAACCCATCTTTAAAGTCAGTGACATATGGTATAATGCAAAATGTATCTCAGGTTGGCATCTCTCAAACTGCATATGGCTTGTCTCATTTCCAAAATCAAGATGGTATGATGCATGTGATCAAATCCAGTCTTCCAAGTTCAGGTTCCCGCTGTTTCTGTTGGTCTGCAATATGAATGCGACCCCAGTCATTCTGACAGGATGGAGTGGGGATGGAAATGGTGACTTATAAAAAGGGCCTTGCAATGTTGCCAGTGGAGCTCTTTGGCAGAGACATCTCAAAATTGATTGCAAGACACTATGAATACCTTGTCATTCTGAATGAATGGAAAGCTCAGTGCGGATGTGGCAAACAACGGGAGCTGCTTTCATGTTGAATCATCAAATAATCACCGTACAACCTCTGGGCATCTGAAAAGCTTGCCATTGTGAAGTCAAATTAGCTTAGGACTTGGCAGGGTGTTTGTGATGTGGGTGGTGGGTATCACCATGCATGTCATCATTGTAGACACAGCGTGTGTTGAAAATAGACTTTTTTCTCCATGTCCTTTCGAAGCAGTGTCAGAGGAATATAAAATGAGTATGTTGTTGGAAGAGAGGCAGCTCACAGTTGGATCTGGGTCAGGCAGTACTGGCTGGAACCTGAGAACACTGCCCTGAGACTGATATCGCTTCGTGCAGACCCTGGCTGGAACTGCTGCTGCTGAGAAAACTCATTTTTTATTTACTTCCCCAGAGAGAAAGTAACAACGTTCTGAAATTTTTAAATCTGAGGTCTAAAGTAAAGACTGTTTTATGCTGATTTTTAATCCTTGGGTGTAGTCTGACTGCCCGGAAAAATGAAAGTCAAAAGGAGACATAATTTGGAAACACCTGTTGATGTTTAAAGTCTCTAAAGCCGTTGAAACTGGAGTGACAGTTCCAGCATCTTCATTGAAAATATGTCAAAATAGAACTCTTGCATGCAAGTTAACGCACTATATAACTTCAGGTTTAAAAAATACCTTTTATTAAGTGGCGTTGTAGACAGGGTTTGAATCTCCAAGTACAACAGGGCAAACTTGTTTGGGAGAGAATATAGACCCGGTGTGGGAACAGACTAGGAATGGGGGTAAAGGGGGCAAGGAAAGCTTTTCCTGGAGAGATGGGAAGATAAAGAATGTATCTTTGCAGTTCAAAGGGATGGGGGTAAGAATTTTGTGACCTCTCTGGAAAAGTGGAATTGTGTGAACTTCTCAGTCCAACCAGAGCCCAAGTTCTTGAAAACAGTAGAAATGCAGGGCTGGGAACTATGGCTTGCTCCTGTGATCCCAGCACTTTGGGAGGCTGAGGCAGGAGGATCACTTGGGCCCAGGAATTTGAGACGAACCTGGAAAACATAGGGAGACCCCATCCCTACAAAAAAAAAAAAATACAAAAATTAGCCAGGTGTGGTGGTGCACGTTTGTGGTCCCAGCTACTGGGGAGGCTGAAGTGGGAAGATCGCCTGGGCCCAGGAGGCGAAGGCAGTAGTGGGCCGTGATCTCACCACTGCACTCCAGCCTGGGAAACAAAGTAAGACTCCTGTGTGGAAAAAATAAAAATAAAAAAGCAGAAATGCAAATCTTGGGTGCTGGTGTGGTAGGATGTTGTGGATCTGGGATTCTCAAACTTTAGTGACTATAACAATCATCTGGGGAGCTGGCTTAAGAACGTAGCAAGCCAGATCCCACTCTCAGAAGTTCCCTTTCAGTTGTTCTGGGGTTGGTGCAGGAATCTGCAATTGAAAAAGTATTTTGAGTATTGTAATTCAAGCAGTTCTTGCGTTTTGAGAAATACATTGTATTCTTCATGAGCAAAGGGATTCTACAATTCAGTATCCCTATCCCTTTCCCCTGCTGAAGAAAAAAAAAAAGAAGCCACAACTTTCTCAAAGTGTTTTGTTACCCTCTTAAAAGAAATAGTGTTGAAATAGCAGCAGCAGCAACCACCACCCCACCACCAATCCCTGATGCTTTCTTTAAAAGTGTACTAAAATCTTTGGCTGGGTACGGTGGCTCACACCTGTAATCCCAGCACTTTGGGAGGCCAAGGCAGGAGGATCCCTTGAGGTCAGGAGTTCAAGACCAACATGGTGAAACCCCGTCCCTACTAAAAATACAAAAATCATCCAGTGTCATGGCACATGCCTGTAATCCCAGCTACTCAGGAGCCTGAAGCAGGAGAATCGCTTTAACACAGGAGGCAGAGGTTGTAGTGAGCTGAGATTGTGCCACTGCACTCTAGCCTGGGCGACAGAGTGAGACTCTGTCTCAAAAAAAAAAAAAAAGTACTAAAATCTAACACTTCTTTTTAAAAGTGAGGCTATGTATCAAATATTGTGCTTTACTTATGTTATAACAAGATTAACTATCATTTATTGAGCCTTTACTAATGCCAGGCATTGTGCTAAGCACTTTGAAAAATATCACGTAACTTAACATAGTGATCCTGCAAAAAAGGTATTATTCTCTATTTTTTAAATTGATACATAATAGTTGTTCATACTTACTGTTATCTTCTACTTTTATAGCTAGGGAAATTGAGGTTCACAAAAGTTCAGTAGCTTATCTGGGATCACGTATTAGTAAGCAAAATATAGCCAGTGAATCCAAAGACCATGCTTTTTCTAGTACTTTATTTTAAAATGATCTAATGGGTGGGAGGTGAAAATTACCATGTGACAAATTCCTGCAAGTGTGTGTAACCAGCTAATGCTGTAGATGGAGCTGTCATTTCCACTCAATCCCCACGTATAAAACTGACACACTGAAAACAGCTAATCAACCATCAATACTCTCCTCTCTTATTATCTGCTGCACAGTTGACTGACAAAGACAAGGTGATCTCAGGGCTTGTTTCAAAGTCCTGGGAAACACAGAATTGTGTAAGTGGCAAACCCTGTATGACTAAGCTGCAGTGATTGAGGCATTTACCCGGAGGCTTCTGACATACACATGCTTTTGGCTCTTTCAACCCAGAATAAGGAAACATGCTTGTGCCCTAGAGTGACGCAGAAGGGCAACCGTGGTGACTGGGAAGAGCCAGCTCTCAGAATTGGAGAGAACTGGGTTTGCTTCTCAGCTTTGTGTTTTAAGCCTGGCCACTTGTCCTTTCTGAGCCTCAGGCTTCTCACTTTTAAGGTACAAATGAAGATAAATACTTCACAATATAAAAGGGAATTGAGTAAAATAGAGCACATAAAAGTTCCTCACATGTAGGAGGCATGCAGTAAAGTTAGTTGAAATATGCTGTGTGGACATGAAGTTTGACCTTAACTTTCTGCAGTTTGAAAAGTGGACATTTCTCTGGTTTCACCCTGTTTGTAGATGAACTCAAAAACATGCTCGACACATTGGGCTTTGATGAGTAATTCATAAACATTGTCAACTTGTTCAGGGGTGATAGAGACAGATCAAAAGAAGCAAGCATCATGAATATTTCATAAAGAAACAAACTGCCTTTGGAAAACCTGTTTCAACTGCCTAAAGTTTAAAAAGAAGTTTGGTTTGCTCATTAACCTCATAGAACTTTTAGAGCTAGAACTATTTATGCCTCTTTTTTATTATACTGTGGTGAACACAGATCATGCACCTAGTCATAGAAATAGGTACATGTCTCTTCCAAAAGTTTTTACATCTAGCCAAGTAGTCACTGACGTGTTCAACAGATACTTATCTAGTGATTACGATGCACCAGCTAGAAACTAAAATTAAACATTGAAGACAGTCCCCATAAACAAGAATTTCACATGGGAGAGACACACAAACAAACCAATACAATGTGATAAATGCTATGAGTTTTTAGGCATGAGGCCCAGAGAAGGAAATTATCTGGGGATAACTTTCAAGAGGTAATAACACTTAATGGCAAAGAGAATAGCTATGCAAGAACCCCACAGTAGAAGACAGCATAGCATGACTGAAAACAACAAATAGTAGGAAATGGTTGGAAATGAGAGTGGAGGTGGGGCGTGGGGGACAGGTAAACAGAAGCGAGGCCACAGGTAGACCTGGGTCCGCTAAGAAGGATCTCCTGTGCCAAAGTTTTAAAAAACATTCTGAAACCAGGAAATGATAAAATAGATCTACTGAAAGAATGATAGATAACATATTCAGAGGAAAAGGGAACAGAACCAGTTTAATTTGTCACTAACTACTTTCTGGGGGTACTCTAGACATTCAGGACAGGATTCTGGGTAATGAGATTTCAAGGTGGTAACAGATATGCCCACCCTGCTAAGGAAAGGTCCAGGGATGCCATCTAGAAATGGCATTGATTATGCATCAAAATGCCTGTGGGGCAGGCAAGAATGGTAGACTGTGTTCCAGTGAAACAAAAGAGACAGCAAAATGATAAAGGAATAGTAAAAGTAAAGAAAGTGCCATCCCCTTGAGATGCCTTAAATTAAATTAGAAAACAATGGAAGCACTACCATTTTGTGACCATTTCACACACCCCATATGGGTCCATGAAGCAAAGACGGAAATGTGATTATGGATGCTGATCAGGTTGGAGTATCTTGAGTCTCTTTTCTTAGAGCCACGGCTTGGGACATGAATTACCTGGATAATTTCTTATACCTTGCAGAGCCAACTATGTGGCAGCCCTAGGAAGAGGAGTTAGGGACCAGATACGGTATTGAGACTGCCAGAAATGAAGCAAAAGTGTGTGTATTTCAATGTAGGAGAATAGTTAGATAAAAACGAGAAGTTCCAAAGGATGTACACCTTAGTAGTGAGTTTAGAGAAGACTGGAAGTTTAAGTCAGCACTGAAACGTATCTTTTTAAAAAAATTCAGATGGTTGGTTGGTTGGTATGGTATGGTAAGGTAGGCAGCTCAATACCAATACATGCTGGGATCTTGGCATCCCGGGACTTATGGCAAGAAGAGGAGAACATCACCCAACAGAGAACTGCTCAATGGGGTGAGATGGTAAATGGGAAGAGCCAGTCTGGCTGCTGTGGATACAAGTGATAGGATGGCCCTAGGCCAGTGTCTAAGTTATATGTAAGCACAGACACGACTCAAACAATTGTTGGTGGCAAAGGTCCCCCTCCAGTGCATGAGCACGCCAGCAAGAATAGCAGAAGTGATTCAACTTGGAAGTCAGAGCGACGTGGTGAGAATTGTGAAATCTGCTCTTATGTGGCATGACTACTGCCAGTGGCTGGAGAGATACTGTGTGCTTCAGCTACACCTAAATTCGTCATCCTTTCTAGCCTTTGGTTTTTCATTCATGCTATTCCTTCTGCCTGGAATCTCCTCCAACAGCACCTTATCCTTATCTCATCAAAGAACTTTTCACACCATTATAACTACCTATTTATGTATCTGTCTCCCCCACTAATTGGTATGCTCCATGAGAATGGGGCTTGGCTGTCTCGCCATTTTATCTCCAATGTCTAGTAAACGTCCAACACTTAGTTGCATAATAAGTACTTGTTGAATGAATGAATGAACACAAGAGAAAAAAGCCAGAGTAGGACCAAGTCTATGAGCTGGAACTTCAGTTATTAACTAGGATTCAGTGCTCTGGTTCTAGAGGAGAACCAGCATCTTGTTTGGGATAATCAGGCAGCATTTCAGTGAATGGGGCCAACATTGAGGGACGCAGAGTTCTGTGATGAGTCAGGGTACTTGAGGTCATAGGGAAGGTTGTACATAAAGGAGATTTATGAGTCAGACTGGGATTTAGCCATAATGACTAGGACTCCTGAATGTGAAAGACAATACATAACTCCTAGCCCCACCACTGAAGTTGTTAATAGATGTCCTATCCCTGCAAAGGTTGCTCACAGTGTGGTCTAAAAATGAGCCTTCTCAGTAGATTCAGTCACAGGAAGTTAGAGAAAGAAAGGAGTGAGGATTAACAAGCAAAAAGAAATGACACAGAGAACTGCAATTCTTACCTTGATCTAAACAGGCTGATATTTTAGAATGCTAAAGAATGTGAGGGTAAAACCTAAACCATAATCCAATGGTTTGGAGATCTGTAACAAAGCATGATGTGTACACAGTTCTGCATAGAGGTTAACATGATCCTTTTCTCGTTGCAGCTTCCCCACTTACATCTATTTAGTGAAGTCTCTGATCCTCAGTTCCCAAATCTGCCAAATGGCATGAATTATGGAAAGTGCCCAGAACAGGGTTTCATATGTGGTAGACTCAATAAATGGTACCTGTTGTCAGTGTTGGCACCATCACTCAGACTTCAGTGAGAGGCCAGATGGTCCAACATCTGAAGGGAATGTTGTGGCTCTCCCCAACACACATACACACTTTCTCAAACACATACACAACCAGTAGGTTTTCTGCAAATAGGGGAAAGACGGCTAACCATCTACTAAGGGCCCTAGAGCCACAAGTCTATGAGTACAGGTGCTGCCTGCTAAATCATTAGCAGTTGCACATCCATATGTGGAGTCTAACTGAAATTAGGGACAAGGCACTGAGGACTATACACTACTATTTCCCAATTTGGAGAGGAACCTCTCAAAATATAACATTTTTTTCTTTTGCTATTTGAAGATTCGTAATCCTGACTGCACATTAGAGTCACCTGGAGTTCTTCCAAAAAAGAATAACACTCAGGTTCACCCAAGGCTGAAAAATTAGAAACAACTAGGAATTGGGCTCAAGCTTGCGTGGTTTTGCTAAAGGTCCTCCAAGTGATTCTAATATGTTAATCCAAGGGTGGCAGTCTGGACAGGCAGCACCGGCATCACTTAGGATCTTGTCCAAAATGTAGGCTCTCAGGCCCCACCCCAGACTGAATCAGTATCAGAATCAGAATGGAATTAGAATCTGCATTGAAATGAGACTTCCCAATGATTCAAAATCACATCGAATTTTGAGAAGCAAGGGTTGGTATCAGTAGATTCTCAACTCTGGCTACACAATGTAATCATCTAGAAAATATTTTTAGAAGATAGATACTTGGACTCTATCCCCTGGGATTTTTATTTAATTGGTCTGAGAAGTACCCAGCCTCAGTATTTTGAAAAATCACCCCTGGGATAATTGACTTTCTTTGAATGTAGCCAGGGTTAAGAACTATAATGCAATGTAGGCAATGCCTCAATGACAGGTCAAATTCTTGGCAAGAAACGCCTTCACGAAGGCGGCTTTGTAAGATGAGGTTTAACAACATTCCCTTTCTCTGTGGTTACCTCAGCATTGGCACAAATAGCGGATTTGGTCTGTCTAACATGGGGTGTTCTGGCAACATGTTTAAGAAACGTCTATTTTATATGTCTTTTATAAACATATAAGTTTGCATTCTCTATTTTCCTCCTTTTAGAACTGTAGCTAATTAAAGACTAGCTCCATTTGTGTAATAACAATAACCAAAATAGAATATGCCACTCTTGGGGACATGACTCATGTTCTTGTGTTACTTAGTGTAAATAATTTTAAATATTTATATGAAAACAAACATGAAGATATTATAAGGTAGAAAATACATTTCTCGTGGATTCTAAAGATAAAACACAAGACTTCAAAGAAATGTTGCACTTTTAGCTGGCAATTCAGGCTATGCTTCAGACCCCGTAGTGGAACGGATTTATTCTTCCTCTGCCCTTGAGACTAGTTTAGGGGAAAAGTTTGAGGAGCGCTGAACCAATGGAATTACTTGAAATATGACACAGTGTGTTGACTTGGTTTCAAATCTTCAGCAGTTGGAGCATCTTGGCTTACCTCAAATGCTAGAAATACGGTAGCACTTGTCATTCCAATCCCAGCCAAGGGTCAAATGCTCTATCACACATGGAAGCTAAAATAAATTCTAGAAGTTGTTTTTGAAGTTGACTTAACTTTATTCACATGATAGCTGTAAGGGCTGACAAAGACTTGCTCTAACATTCCTTCTGGCAGGTTGAATTAGAGTTTGGTTGCAGACCGTTTGAAGGGATGTGTGGTGAGACAGATCAGGGGCTTGTAACAATCCTACATCATCATGAATACAGTTTAATTTTAACTTTATGGCTTGTCTAACACATTTTCAGTTAAGAGCTGGGGAATAAATCTAACATTCACTGGCAAACACTTGGCAGCCCTTGGGAGCAGCATCTTTAGAGAACACATAATCAATCCTAGCACTACGCCATAGCAGACATTGTGAGTGCAGGTCACAGGTGCCCTCAGGTGGAGAATGGCATCCCATGACAATGACAGCAGTGGGGTCTCAGGGCATAGAGCAGGCAGCTCCAGAGCATCTCAGTCAATCCCAGGACCATGGCATGGCCTCTCAGTACTGATAGGACCTCACAAGGAGCCACATAAGAATAACCGTAATCAAGACAATAGTGAAGTTGAGAAACAGCTCCCGGGTGTTTATCCCCATTTTCCCAGCAGCTTGGTGAGAACTTCAGGCAGACTTCTGAGGGCACACCAAGAACCTCTGGCTTGTCCTCACCTCCTAATAAAACATAACAAAGAAAACACAAGGAGATTAATGAGCATTCCTGTATAACAATGCTCGTCCTTTCCTCAAAGGAAACAGAAGTGTTGTGGAAAAGGAGAGTGTGATGGGCTAAATTGTGTCCCCCAAAAATCTACATGTCAAAGCCGTAGCCCACAGTATCTCAGAATGCAACTGTGCTTGGAGATAGGGTCTTTTAAGAGGTAAGAAAGTTAAAATGAGGTAATTAAGGTGGGCCATAATCCAATATGACTAGTGTCTTTATCAGAAGAGATTAGGACACAGACAGAAACAGAGGGGAAGACCATGTGAAAACACAAGGAGAAGATGGGCATTTACAAGCCAAAGAAAGGACTCAAAAGAAACCAACTGTGCCAACACCTTGATCTGGGACATGTAGCCTCCTGACTGTCTTTGGACTGGAGACTTCCCTGAGTCTCCAGCCTACCAGCCCACCAGCCCACCAGCCCACCCTGCAGATTTTGGACTTGCCAGTCTCAGTAATCACACAAGCCAATTCCTTAAAAACAGACACCAATCCCTCAACACAACACATTCTATTAGTTAGGTTTCTCTGAAGAGCCCTAATGATTACAGACAGCCTGATTTTTCTGTCTAATGTCATAAAGACCACCATTTTTGTCCTGATTTTTTTTCCTGTGATGATTGTATTGGTGCTTTTCATAAAATGTGAAATATTACATTTTTCTTTCTCCGACTTCTGTGTGTGTTTGTGTGTGCGTGCATATGCATGTGTATACTTTTCTTAAGAGTATCAATAAGCAGGGGTACCAAAACAGAAAAACTTTATGGTTTAGTATTGTTCTTGCTTTGAATTACGTAGGTAAGTGGGATGCCATAATCTTTCAGGCCTCAGGCTGCTGTAGGTCTTCATCTAACTCTACGGAAAGCAGAAAGTACTTTCAACAGCTGCATGGCCTCTGACAAGTCCTGCATTGGGCACACAGCCTACTGGGATCAACCAAAAGCCCCTCGCATAACAGGCATTCAGCCCAAAGAGCAAGTGTTAACTTCATGGGTACTTCTGTTTCAACAAGGGCTTGTGCCAGCTATTTTTAGTCAGGTCCAGGATGTGCCTAGATTGTAAACATTTCAAAGAGCAGGGATGGTATCCTCATAGTATGTACAGATTGTCCATACAGGAAATCATACTTTGAGAACATATGCAATGAAGTCATCAAATTATTGTCTTCAGTGAGGTAGTGTAAATTGCACATTATTCAGGCAGTCTAAATGAAATTAAAGATTTATGTATTTTGAATAATTAGATATTTATATCTTAGATATTTAGGGCCAAAGTCTACTGTAGAGTGAAAGTTTAGGGAGAAAAGGTGTTTTGTTTGTTTGCTAAAGGTGAGAGTTCAAGAGGCTGAAAGGGTTGTTAGCAAGCTTTTGGTCTGAGCGGTATTTTTTTAACTATCTAACATGACTGAATTATTAATTGTAATTACTGTATTGATTATATTATCAATGGACCAAATTATTAATTGCATAAATGCCAACTGAATAATCATTTTTCATATTGTGTAACTGGCATAACATACAGGTTCAGCCAGGCATGGTAGTGGGTACCCGTAGTCCTAGCTACTTGCGAAGCTGAGGTGGGAGGATTCCTTGAGCCTAAGAGTTTAAGACCAGCCTAGGCAACATAATGAGACCCTGTCTCAAAAAAAAAATACAAGTTCAAATCGGATGGTGCCAGCCAGCAAATATATAGCCAAATGATGACAGATTTGTTTCATCTCCCTTTTAATTGTTATCCATCTTTTAGACCTCAGCATGAAGGAAATAGTAAATTGCCAATGAAAACCATCACAAATGGCTGGGCATGGTGGCTCATGCCTCTAATGAGCACTTTGGGAGGCTTGCACATTATTCAGGCAGTCTAATAATGAGTGGGAGGATCACCTGAGCCTAGGAGTTCAAGAGCAGCCTGGATAACATAGCAAGACCCTGTCTCTCCAAGAAAATAAAAAGGGGAAAAAATAGAAAATCTTTACAAAGATTTGCTTGGAGGAGAAAGTAAACAGAAGAAAATGAATGGATCAAGGAAAAAGGATTTATGAGAATGTACAAAAGAGCAGAGGAGAACAGAAAGGTAATGAGTCTTGCCAAGGTGCCTGGAGGCAAAGGAATGAGAAATGAAGACAGATTCTTTCTTATAGACTTATCAATGAAATAAAACCCTAGTCCAAATGTCCATGTATTTGGGTAAGTTCTCAAGAAATGCAGAAAATATGAAGCCTGGCTTATAATGATCAAAACAATTCAATTCAAGGAGGGCAAAACAACGGTCCCACCAAATCTGCCTATTAAATTAAGCTGTTAAGTCACAGGAATCATGGATAGTGATCCAACAGGATATACTCAGAAAATGAGAAAAGTACTATTGAAAGCTGTGCCACAGCTCTGTTCGTGTTACCTTCACAACGCAGGCAAGTGTTACTGCAGTTTTTCTCTTTCTCAAGATTGCAGCTGAGAAACTGACTTTTAGAGAGAGGAGATTAAGATGTTTGTGTAATGACAGATAACAAGTTAGAGGCAAAGCTAGAATTAGCAGACTGGAACTAGTTACTAGAATTGTGGTCACTTCCTAGGAGTTATGACATAATTGAATTATCACTGCAATTAACTGGCCTGGCTAAACAAAGTTAGCATAAATTTTCTACCACTTTGGAAAACAATTTGGCTTTCTTAGAATTAATGGTAAAAATGTTCATTCTCTAATATCTAGCATTTCACTTCTACCTTAAGACATTTAAGGACGTGTGTGCCAGGTTACATAAACAAAGAGGTTCACAGCAATATTATCACAATAACTCCAAGCTGGAAACAACTCAAATGTTTATCAACAGCAGAATGGATGATAAATTGTGGTATATTCATACATTTGAATTTTATAAAGCAAAGAAAACGTATGAACTATAGCTACACACAAAATGGGTAGATCTCACAAATATAACTGTTGGGTGAAAGAATTTACAAAAGAAACATAGAATATGACTCCATTTATATGAAGTCAAAAATAGGGAGGCTAATCATACTGTTTAGGAATGCAGACATAGATGGTCAAACTATAAAGAATAACAGGGACAAGAGGATCCCAACATCTGAGGCAGAAGGGCAGGATGGGGGTTGATCAGGAATGGGTTTCTGGGCGCTGGCAATGATCTGTTTCTTGAGCTGGATGATAATTATAGAAGTGTTGCCTTTTAGTTACTGTTTAAACTGTATATGTTTATGCACTCTTTACATTTTTTTTTCAGTCATCTCTGAATTAGCAGGCTACCCATCACACTTCTTTCTTTCTTGGGATTTACTTCTTACTACTTCTTGCACTTTAACGGTGACCTTAAGTATTTATTGTTTTATGTGATTTTAGATGAATTAAACATAAAGAGTTAAGTTGAGAATTTCTAGTGAATTCAATTCAATCAACACATATACTAACTGTAAGGTGTGGTGTGAACATTCCTTTCACACACATTTATACACTTTAGGAAGAATGAACCAGTTAGGCAGAAATTCAGATCAGCCAAGTTCCACTTTTCTGCTGTTAACCCATAAAGACACTTTGGGTTTCATTTTAAACATTCCCTGAAGTCAAGGTCATGCCATATGATCCAGTGATTGCAAGTGGATGAACTAAAACCCAAAAAAGCTCTGAATAAATTGTACAGGAAGCTTGACGTTGGTTTTCTTTGAATGGAGACTTAGAGAAGATAGCAAACAGACCTTCTTCCATAATACCAAAAAAAAATTTTTTTTTTTTTTTACTAGGAAGGGAAAAAATGCATACCCTTAGCAGAAAGAAAAGGAAAACAGAAAGCAATAGTATTCACTTTATACCTTAAGGCACGCTGTATACAAGGGGCATTGCCTATTTCATTAAGAAATGTAAACATTCCTGTGCCTTTCTCATTTGCAGCTTGTACACACACACACACCGTATGCTAAGCATAAAAATCCTGCAGTTACCTGAAGAGGATCAGAGACACACCCTGGCTATAGCAGGTTTCTCCTCGCTGTCTCCAACTTCAGCTCCAACTCCTTCTCCCCTCCCAGGCTGTCTGGACTCCTGGACTCTGGGCAGTGCCTAAAGTAGTCCGTGGAAGCTGGCAATCACTGTGATGTCACTGATGAAATATCTCAAAGGAACACCCTCCGAAGGTTCGAGGCTATTTGTGTTCAGGGGGACATGGGAATATGTTGACTAAGACTCTGTTCCTTTGGCTGCCAATTTGCCACTACCAGGATTTAAAAACCTTCTGTTTCCAGTTGACTTTTAGTGCAATTGACATGGGTTTTAAATGTATCTTTTACATCTTCACGAATATCTTTAACATGTCTTTAAAACATCCTAAACCAAGAATGATAGACTAATTTTAACCAGTCGATGCTGCATTTGACTGCTCTCCCTAGTCAGCATGTGAGGTGTAAAAATGTGACTTCATTTTACCACCCATATCTTTAGTTATTTGAAATGTGAAGAGTTTGCTGCTTTACACCCACACACATGCACACCCATACACACACACACACACACACACACTCTCTCCAGAATTCAATAGGCATCTTTAGCTCTTTGAAAACTGACTTTAGTCCAAGCAGTGAAAGCTATCCCCTCAGTCACCTGCTCCACATAACTTTCCGGCTAAGCTGTGCATTGCAAGTTTACATGTGGATCTACAGTTTCATCTGAAACAGCCGAGGAAGTCATGGTTTGTATATCTCTGTCAATAAATTAATAGAGCAGTAAACTCACACAGTTCAACTCAGTTATTTGGATAGATTGGGGGGGAAGGAGAACTGGGGTAAAATTAGTGGAAAATGTGAATTATAGAATATATCTGAATGAAAGACAAGTATTATATAACTTTCTAACACAAACATTGACTAAAATTAGACTAAGATGAGTTTGTAACCAACATGTCACATGTTTAGAGCCCCTGAAGTGTTTCATTAGACTTGAAAGCAGATCAATTAAGTACTTTAAACATGACCCTAGCCATTGTGTTTGCTCAGCAGATCCTTTCTTTATAGATAATAGAGGAAATCTCCCCCTCTGAATTCCCAGTTAGGGTCAATCAAAATAATGCATTCCCAAAAGGCATAAACAAACGAAATTCTCTACGTAGTTGTGCCCGTCGTGAAACCTTTCCGTCCATTCCTCATACCCCAGAGACATTACCAAAACAAGACTTTCCATTTCGTTTCCTCATTTTAACATAAGCTTAGCGATGGGTAATCTTAATACAACATTCTGTCCCCACTTGTCTTGTGAAAAGAGAGCTTGCTGAAGTGACAGAGAGTGTATAATAATTATAGTGCAATCGAACATTGGCATTATCTGTTGCCATCTGGCAAACTCCTTGAATGTAGTCAGAGTGCTGCCTTCTGCCTCCAAGCTCTCACCAGATTGTTTGCCAGGCTGGGAATGTTTTCCTAGTTACCAAGCCACACCTGTCTCTTTTTGTAACCACTCAAAATTATTTTTTGTTGAAATAAAAAGCTATATATTTATTGTAGGACATGTGAAAATATATTAAAGTATTTAAAATTTTTAAATTACTTTTAATCTCATCACCCAAAGGAAAAAAAAAAAAAAAAAAAAAAACCTTACATTGCTTTTTTTTTTTTTTGAGATGGAGTTTCGCTCTTGTCATCCAGGCTGGAGTGCAGTGGCGCCATCTCAGCTCACTGCAACCTCCGCCTCCCGGGTTCCAGCGATTCTCCTACCTCAGCCTCCTGAGTAGCTGGGATTACAGGCATGCACCCCTATGCCTGGCTAATTTTTGTATTTTCAGTAGAGACGGGGCTTCACCATGTTGGCCAGGCTGGCTTTGAACTCCTGAGCTCAGGTGATCCAACCGCCTCAGCCTCCCAAAGTCCTAGGATTGTAGGTGTGAGCCACTGCGCCTGGCCTACATTACTTTTTATTCATCTGTTTGAAGCTGCATAGGCACAATCTCAAATTCCCAGGATATTTTTGGTAAAAGAATCTAAAACTTGAAAACTTTTTTCTTAATTCATTTGGAATCAAATTATTTGTAGTATATCATGTGTTGGTATTAGGTTTATGGGATAAGCATTTATTTTGTACATGTCAGATTATGAATTAGCTCTACAATATTTAAAATGTTAAATACAAAAGAGAAATGTTAACATATCACCAAAACAGCTCTCCAGTGCTGTCATTTTGTTGAATTGGTCAATTTCAAAGTAACTTAGAAGAAAAATTCTACTTCTTATTTGACCGAATCGGTCAGTCCAGTTTGCCTCGTTTAAGCATGTCTAATGCTGCACCAAGGTCGACTGTGCCCAGTGCATTGACAAATTCCCAGACTTGAGAACCTTCTGAAAATTAGTGGTTTCTTCTGTGATGTCAAGAGATTGGGATTACACTTGGAATGTAGTTGTCCCTAGCTTAGCCTTACCCTCTCCAGAAACAAATGAAGCCGCCCCAAATCACCTGACAACTATTCAAAGGCATAAGGAGGGTTTAACCCTCAGGATCTGCAGGTCTACTAAAAATAAAAAATAAAAAATAAAAATAAAAAATCTTGTTTCTTGCAAGGAACCAAAATAAAATAAATATAAAATCAACATTATTTTTTAAAAAGCAATATTATTGTTTCTCATTTAAGAAGTTGAGAATGGCAACATTTCAGACCTCAGTACCAAAGCAAATTCATCCCTTGCAATTAACGTTACTTAACTCCGCTAATACTTTCCTTCCTGAGAGCAATTCCCATGACTTAGCAGCATTCATTTCATATCAACTTTCTTTCAAGATACTTCTCTGCCCATTGGCAGGATGACAATCTAAATAAACTTTGACATTATTTCTCTGCCTATTCATCTAGAACTTAGCCAATGGCCAAAAACGTTAAGAAAACAACATTCACATTGACACTGGCACTGAATCTCTAATTGGTATTTATCTCCCCACCAGCATCACCAAATACATTCTCAGGTGTAAAAATGGCATCCTTTGAGAATCAGTGCTGAGCTCTTTGCCTGACAGATTAGTTGCTAAACTAGCTCGTTTCACGTACTCCCCTCTTCAACCCACCTTTTTACTCTGAGAACTGAAAAGTGAAGACCTACATCAGTCCTAGAATTCTACAAGTCTGCAACATGATGGGAGAAGTCAGCAAGGCCTTGATGAAGGCGATAAGCTCTTAGCACATCGCAGTATCGAGCATGATCATCTCAGTGGCCTTCTCACTTTGCCATCTTCACATCCAGCTGGTCATGGAGCTGGGGAGAAAGACAGCAGCAGCTTTCTGCTATTCTCCCTCACTTTCCCAAACACATGAGTGAGCGCATGCCCAGAGAGAAAAGAAAACCCTACTTCTTGAAGTTTTCTCCATGTCAGTATTGCCACAATCATCATCTAAGCCCTGCCCTTCTGGCCACAGGGAAAGCCCATGCAAAAGTCATGAAGAAGCTTAAGTGGCCACTGGCAGGTCGACACAATACTGCTAATTCAAACACTTTAGCCCAAGCCACCTGTGGGAAAGTGGGAAGCAAATGGACCTTGAAGTGACAAAAGCCTGTGTTCATATTCTAAATTTTCCGCTTGCTGAGTAACATTAAGAAAATGATTTATCCTTTCTGGGCCTCAGTGTCCCCATCTATAATATGATAATACTAATATCCCTCAAAGATTTGTGGTGAAGATCCAATTGATAATGTAAGTAAAATCAACTTGTTCCTTTCCATCACTAAGATTTGATACTACACCAATGTGTGTAAAAACAAGCACAGAGCCTGTGGGGTCATCAGTTAAACGATGCTAGTTGTCAGGGGTTTTTTTCAATCCTAATCATTAAAAGTAAATAAATAAACAACAAGGAGGAACTCCTTGACAAGTACAAGTACAAAGCTTCTCTTTTCATTTATGACCAAAGGAGAATGGGTTGAGTGTCACTTCGTCTAAAAATTCTGTGAAACATTCACTAATATAAGGACTGACTTTAGCCCAGACAGTGAATGGAGTGCATGGAGTTGAAACAAGCTTGACTTCCTTGACTCTCTCTCTCTCCTGCCACCTGTGTGTCCCGCAGATGCTGCCCAGGTACTGTCACTACAGAGCAGAGGGGATGCACAGCAGAAGGCCAAGTCATCAGCTTTGCCATTACTTCTGCAATTGTTCAATTGGTATCAAGTGAACACTACTAAATACACAGCATTGTTCTAGTCACACAGGAAGTAATAATGACACAGAGTAGGGCTACTGCCCCCCAAAAGAAGAAGATTAAGAAAAGTAGACACTATTCGCAGTAGCCCAGTTACGGAATTAACCTATGTCCATCAACAGATGAATAGATAAAGAAAGTGTCATCTATATACACAATGGAATACTATTCAGCCTTTAAAAAGAAGGAAAATATTAGAGAACATGATGCTAAGGGCAATAAGCCAGACACGACAAATACTGCATGTTCTTACTTACATGTGGAATCTGAAACAATCAAACTCATAGAAGCAGAGTAGAATGGTGGTTACAGAGACTGGGGAAAGGGGTGAATGGGGAGATGATGGTCAAAGGATACAAAGTCTCAGGAAGAATAAATATATTTTAGGCCTATTGCGCAGGATGGTGAATATAGTTAATAACGGTGTATTGTACGTTTCAAAACCACTAACAATAAATTCAAATGTTCTCACCATGAAAAACAGTATTTGATGTAACAGATATGTTAATTAGCTTAATTTAATTATTCCACATTTAGTACCTTATAAATATCTACAACCACCAATTGTCAATTTATAATAAAATTTAATTTTTTTTTTTAAAGGGGTGGCCAGCCACGGTGACTCATGCCTGTAATCCCAGCACTTTGAGAGGCCAAGGCGGGTGGATCACTTGAGGTCAGGAGTTCAAGACTAGCCTGGCCAACATGGTGAAACCCCATTTCTACTAAAACAAAAATTAGCCAGGCGTGGTGGCATGCGCCTGTAGTCCCAGCTACTCAGGAGGCTGAGGCAGGAGAATTGCTTGAACCTGGGAGACAGAGGTTTCGGTGAGCTGAGATTGTACCACTGTACTCCAGCCTGAGTGACAGAGCGACACTCCATCTCAAAAAAATAAAATAAAACAAAAAGAAAGGGGCAAAAAAAAAAAAATTAGAATACAAGACAGTGTGAGAGAGGTGGCATCAGAATGACATCAGGAAAGACAATAGGAGTCCCTGGGTGGGAGAGATCTCTTTCTCCTGAGATGAAAGGAAATCAGAGCAACTTTTTACAAAGCATAGAGAGTGGTACTGAAGATGAAGCAGACTCATGAACGATCAACTCGAAGACTCGAGTTGAGCCTCAAAAAGAGAAAAAAGCTACTGAGGCTAAAATAATAATGCTAATAACCACAGCAACGTCAACTAGCACTTACTAAACATGAATCACCTTATTTAATTCCTTCAGCAATCCTATGAGGTGGGTACAACACTCCTATTCCATGGAGGAGAAAACTCGGGCCCAGAGAGGCTATGCCTTGATAAGTCAAAGAGCGCATAAGTGACAGAACTGAGATTTAAAACTTTTGGACCCAGCCCTGAGCTCCAACCACTACATGATAGTGCATTCAGCACAACCATGAAAGCATCCTCTAGCCCAGGCGCCTCCACCTCCTTTTGATTGTGCACTTTATTGATAAAAAATTTTACTGTGATCACTGACAGAAAACTTAGGTATTTTTAATAGATTATGTGCAGGTGCTACTGTACTAATTTATTATGCAGCACACTAATAAACATTTTAAAATATGAGGCCAGGTGCAGTGGCTCACACCGGTAATCCCAGCACTTTGGGAGGCTGAGGCGGGTGGATCACTTGAGATCAAGAGTTTGAGAACAGTCTGGCCAACATGGTGAAACCTCATCTCTACTCAAAATACAAAAATTAGCCAGGCATAGTGGCAGATGCTTGTGATCCCAGCTACTCAGGAGGCTGAGGCGTGAGAATCGCTTGAACCCGGGAGGCGGAGATTGCAGTGAGCCAAGACTGCACCACTGCACTCCAGCCTAGGGGATAGAGCAAGACTCCATCTCAAAAATAAATAAATAAATAAATAAAATATGAGGCACAAAGCAAGAGAAATTAGAAGTCTCTTTGTTTGTTTGTTTCTCCCCATCAGGAGACTACTTTTCCCCCATGCAGACACCTCTGCAATACTCTATCGCACCTAAAAAAGAATGCCATAAAATTTAGCTTTTGGTTACACATTGAATCCTGGCAGGTGAACAATAAATCCTTGTTGAAAATATAAATGATTATTACCTGTGTCATTACCCACTTGTAACAACTGTGATTTTTGTCTCACTAACTGAATTTAAACTTCAAAGGCACAATTGCTTGTATTTCTTTCGTTTCTCTAGCTGTGCCCCGAACCAGTGAAGAAGCAGAGTAGATGCTCCAAAACGCATAGCATTGATGCATTTTGAATGATGCATTTTGAGTGATGGAGGCTGAGCCCCCATCACTTCATATCCCTGCTGATGTCCACATGTGTCTGAGCATGGCAAACGTCAATGGGGAAGTCAAGGTCAACATCAAAGCTACTCATACATGGACCTCAAAGCCTCCCAGAAGAAACTCTTCTGTAGGGAATTGAATCAAGAAGATACACATGGGGCCAGGCATGGTGGCTCACACTTGTAATCCCAGCACTTTGGGAGGCCAAGGCGGGCAGATCATCTAAGGTCAGGAGTTCAAGACCAGCCTGGTCAATGTGGTGAAACCCCATCTCTACTAAAAATACAAAAAAAACCCAAAAAAATCTGCCAGGCGTGGTGGTACACACCTGTAGTCCTAGCTATTTGGGAGGCTGAGGCAGGAGAATCACCTGAACCTGGGAGGCAGAGGTTGCAGTGAGCCAAGGTGGCACCATTGCACTCCAGCCTGGGTGACAGACTCCATCTCAAAAAAAAAAAAAAAAAAAAAAAAAAAAAGATACACAAGGGTCAGCAACAGGGAGAACAGACTATGCTTCCATAGCAAGGAACACACCTTCCCTGTGTTAGTTCAGTCCCGTGAGAAGCAGATGCCAAGATGCCACTAAGTGTGCAAAAGAAAAACATATTGAGGGAAATGACTCTGAGAGAAAATAGGAGGGAGTGGGGAAACTGAGCTAGTCATCAAACAGCAATCCAGGTCTGACCCCAAGAGGAGAGAGGGCAAGGGGACAAGAAGACTGGGCGGCAGCATCTTAGATGGCAGTGCTAGGCAAAGTCCGATAGGGCCATCAGGAAACCTCAAGTCAAAATCTCCTGTTACAGGTGCTCCGTGTCTCCCAGGGATGAGTCAGCCTTAGTGTTCCTCCCATGCTCAGTTATCGACTGGGAGCAGCCTGTGGGAAGCTGGCCTCCGTGTAAACATGACTGTGATTTCAGAGCACAGCAGCTGGGCCCACCTCCATTATGGTGCAGTCAGTTCTGAGAGGTGCATTCCCATAGCCGCCACACTCACATTCTGCCCATTCTACTTCTCTAGAGCCTGACCTAGTAGGGGAGAGGACTATGGGCAAAAACTCCATAACTCTTTACTCTTTAACAACTAACCTCAACAGCATGTAGCACTGAAAGGGAGAGAGAGATTCTCCCTGCAAGTGTCATCTCGCAGACCTCAGCATATCCACGGAACCAGTGGTGTAATGTCCTTCAATGGAAGTGTCACGGAGCCTGGCAGAAGCAGCAAGACTGTCCAATAATTACTCACCTGCCATTTATATTAATCTCTGCAGGCCTCAGCAGCAGACAGCAGCAGAGAAGAGCCAGAGCTCAAGAGCAAGAAAATGACAGGCCGTATGTGATAGCTGACAGTACTTGTTCATGAGCCCACGTGAGCCACCCACGAAGTTGCTGGAAATAATCAGGAGGAACATTATAGTGGTATGGAGTCTTGCATAATAGGTGGGAAAAAGGGCCAAAAAAAAATATGTGTTACTCCTATTTATAATAACCCATTCTAAGTCCTGGATTGGTGAGGTGACACCTGTTAGCATCATTTGACTTGGAACCATTTAAACTCTTCTTCTCTGGAACGAGTATATTTCTGCTCTATAATAAGATTCTGTAAACAAACGGCTTTCTCTCAGCACATTAAACATAGTTACCAGGGGGAAAAAAAGAAAAAAAGCAGCCAAAAATATGTTTACTACTAGGCTAATACCATCTGCCCTCAGAACACTTCCAGATTTCAGATTGGCTTTGTTATTTTTTGGATGGGAAATAAGAATTCAGCAGTCTTTTGATGTGCTGTTACTGAACTGTTCAGGGAGATTCTAGCCAGACACGCCCACTTGAAACATGCTGTTCCTTTGTGAATTCGATCAAGGGTATTTTCACTGAATCTCTTCTGGGAATCTGTCAGTCAGAATAACACAATTGCAGTTACAGCAAGAATAATAAGGACCAGATAAAACTGCTTGTTGTTCTCTGTGAACAAGTTCATTTGGCTTTAGCTTTTAGCTATTAAAGCAGAGAGAATAGAGTCCTCAAGAATCATGAAAATCTATCTCTGCTCTCTGTGTGAGTAATGAGAAAACTGAACTGCCTGTTTGCAGCAATGTGGAAGAAGATGAGCTGGATCCAAGCTCTAGGCTAGGTTTCCTTTTGGATTAGGGACATGCTATCTCACAAGGCAATCAGGCACATGTTCGACAGGCTGGGGAGTAACCTAACCTTTTACACTTTTACAGTGAGAGAGAATGTGGAGTTGCCAGGGGCTAGTATTCTCGGAATTTGGGCAGCTTATCTTGGAGAAGTGGTTCAGACCTACTCTATGTAGCTTGCATTTCACTGGTTCTTACCCCATTTGGCAGTGTAGAACAGAAAACCAAATATGCACATCCCTCAGGCCACCAACTGTATCTGTGTCATCAGGGGGTATACCTCTTGTACGACAAAAGTCCAATCAAGTCAGACGCGATGGTGTGTGCCTGTAATCTCAGCTATTGAGAAGGCTGAGGCAGGAGGGTCTCTTGAGCCCAGGAGTTCAAGGCCAGCCTGAGCAACATAGCAAAACCCTGTCTCTTTAAAAAAAAAAAAAAAAAAAAAAAAAAAAAAGTCCAGGGCCAGGCATGGTGGCTCATGCCTGTAATCCCAGCACTTTGGGAGGCCGAGGCAGGCGGATCACCTGACGTCAGGAGCTCGAGAGCAGCCTGGCCAACATGGTAAAACCTCGTCCCCACTAAAAATACAAAAAATTAGCCGAGCGCTGTGGTGGACACCTGTAATCCCAGCTACTCGGAAAGCTGAGGCAGGAGAATTGCTTGAACCTGGGAAGCGGAGGTTGCAGTGAGCTGACATCATGCCATTGCACTCCAGCCTGGGCAACAAGAGTGAAACTCCATCTCAAAAAAAAAAATAAGAAAGGAAGGAAGGAAGGAAGGAAGGAAGGAAGGAAGGAAGGAAGGAAGGAAGGAAGGAAGGAAGGAAGGAAGGAAGGAAGGAAGGAAGGAAAAGAAAAATCCAATCAGTAAACACTTTCTTCCTTTCCTCCTATTGGATTCCTTTTTTTTATTAGATGTTGACAGCATTCATCAGGCATTTACAGTCAACCCTTTAGTCCTACCACACTGGCTGAGAACCAACACATACACCAGACATTCATCCTGCCACTTCCTCTACGGACAATCACATCTGCCAAGCACCACGACTGCTTGCCTTGGGCATTGTCCACGACTACAAGGAACCCTTTTCTCTGCAGCCATCTATGCTGGGTCCCAAAGCTTTTGACCACTGGAGGTACGAAAGTACACTTACTTCTGGAGCAAAACTGGGGTAGGTGTGGAGAAGTGTGTCTCTTTCTGTGTGTTACAACCTGTTGAGAAATACTGTATTAATCAGGGTTCTCCAGAGACACAGAACCAGTAGGACATATACAGACCTCTAAGAGGAGATTTATTATGGGAATTGGCTCACATGATTTTGGAGCCTAAGACCCACAGTATGTCATCTGCAAGCTGGAGAACCAGAAAAGTCAGTGGTATAATTCAGTCTGAGTCTGAAGGCCTGAGAACCAAGAGAACCAAGGGTGTAAGTCCCAGAGTTCAAAGACCCAAGAACCAGCAGCACCAATGTCCAAGGGCAGGAGAAGATGGAGGTTCCAGACCAAGAAAAGAGAGAATTTACTCTTCCTCTGCCTTTTTTTGTATTTGGGCCCTCAATGAATTGGATGCTGCCCACCCACACTGGTGAGAGCAGTCTTCGTAGTCCCTGATTAAATGCTAATCTCTTCCAGAAACACCCTCACAGGTACACCCATAAATGATGTTTAATCTGGGCACCTCTTGGCCCAGTCAAGTTGATGCATTAAATTCACCATCACAAGTACTAAAGGAATACTATCTTGCTGTCACTCCAGTGTCTGCACAGACATGAGTTAATGGGGAAGTTCAGCTAGGGAATACGTAGAAGTAATAGGCATCACCCTTCTTCTCTTAGTATGAATTCTCTCTCAGGAGGTGCCTAAATTCCCAGAGCAAATCAACTTCCATCACACCTGCTCCGTTTGCACGTGAGACATGCATTGACAAATCTTGGACTTGAGACACTCCAGAGTCTCCTTGTTTACATATGCTTTCCTCTTAATCAGAGCATCTTTCTTTTTTCCCTCAATGACTCCTACCCTTATTTGATGATTAAGATTAGTACTTAATTCAAGGGCCACATCCCCTGATCTTCTAGGTTAGGACGGATGAACCTCTGAGATCTCCCTAGCCCTATACACTACGGATTTCACCATATAGTCAGCATTGACTTTCTTATTCATCTCCTCTCCTATGAATAGGGATTGCGTCACTCACCTCTACCGGCTTAGTGCTAGCCATGTAGTGTACAGTGTGCAGTAGGCACTCCATAAGAGTGCTTAAATATATGTATAAACATAAAGTGAGTCATTAATAACTGTTCAACTCTGAAGAGTCATGGCAAATAAATGTTTTCAAAATAAAATGTTCTAATCTTTCGTCAGTTTATGCTCAGAAAAGATGGAGATGTTTACAAGAGCTGTAGTAACTTGAACTACTCAGAATTTCTTGATCTAAAAATAGTACATGCTAGGCTTCCTACCACTGAGCAGGTCTGACAGCTGTTCATTAGGTTGGCACATATTAATAATATGCTTTAAAGAGATGGTTTTGTCTGCTGTTGAACAGCAAACTATGATTTGCTGTAGATTTTTTTTGAAAAAATGTAAAAATTTACTACAGTAAAAAATAAAATGTTTCTATTACATGAAATTAACAATTCTTAATGTCTTTGTCATATTGCTTCATGTCTTTTTAAATAAAAGCATTAAAATATTATAAATCAAGCTGAGATCTCATTGAACCACCATTCCCATGTCTATCCCCCTTCTTACCTCCCCAGATAAAACAGCTGATACGAGTTTGGGGCATAATCCAAGTTCCTATGATTGATTCCTTTAGACCTAGCATCCAGATTACCTTAATTTAATAAGTAGGTTTCCCTCTTTCTTTCTTCTCTGAAACAGTGTGTGTAAAATAGGTACAGTTGACCCTTGAACGATAAGGGAGTGAGGAACACCAAGCACCTGCACAGTTGAAAAATTACCTATAACTTCTGAGTTCCCTAAAACTTAACTACTAACAGCCTTTCCCATAACTACCATACCTGTACCTTACCTTAACTATCAGAAGACTTACCCATAACATAGTCTGTTGTATAAACAAATTAACCCATATTTTGTATGTTTTATGTATTACATACTGTATTCTTATAATAAAGTAAGTTAGGAAAAAGAAAATGCTATTAAAAAAATCGTAAGAGAGGCCGGGCGCAGTGGCTCACGCCTGTAATCGCAGCACTTTGGGAGGCCGAGGCGGGCGGTTCACAAGGTCAGAAGATCGAGACCATCCTGGCTAACAAGGTGAAACCCCGTCTCTACTAAAAATACAAACAAATTAGCGGGGCGTGGTGGCGGGCGCCTGTAGTCCCAGGTACTCGGGAGGCTGAGGCAGGAGAATGGCGGGAACCTGGGAGGCGGAGCTTGCAGTGAGCGGAGACCGCGCCACTGCACTCCAGCCTGGGCGACAGTGAGACTTCTTCTCAAAAAAAAAAAATAATAATAATAATAAGAGAAAATATATTTACTATTCATTAAGTGGAAGTGGGTCATCATAAAGGTCTTCCTCCTTTTCCTCTTCCTATTGAGTAGGCTGAGAAGGAGGAGGATGAAGAGAGGTTAGTCTTGCTGTCTCAGGAGTGGCAGAGGTGGAAGAAAATTCACATGCAAGTGAACATGAGTTCAAACTCATATTCTTAAAGGATTAACTGTATTATCTATACTTTTTCTTTTGAAGGTTTGCTACAAGTGGCCCATTGAACTATGAGCCTGGTGACCTTTTTGGAGTGTCAGAGGAGATTTTTGACTACTAATTTCATGACTTTTGTATGGTTATAGGTTCTACTTAGTAGGTTTTCTATTTATTCTTGAGTCAATTCTGGCAATTTATTGTATTATTAGAAAACTTTCCATTTAATTTTTTTGCAATTTTATTAATATCACTTTTTATTATATTCTCCTAGACTTTCAATTATTCTCTTACCTATTTTATGCTCCCTCAGTTTAAAACTTTTTATAATAAAACTTTTCAACACACACAAATAGAAGAAATAATATAATGAATCCTAAGTTTCAATAATTAATAAAATTTTGCCTATATTGTTACGCTATTCTTATTCCCCTCACTTTTCTTTTCTTTTCTTTTTCTTTCTCTTTTTCTCTTCCTTTTCTTTCTTTCTTTCTGTCATTATTTCTTCTGGAGTATTTCTGTGGAAATCCCAGAAATAATGATCATTTCATATGCATCTTTAACTGATAACACTTTTTTAATAGAACCACTACACCATTATCATATCTAACAAAATTAACAATAATTCCTGAATTCTATTTAATAGTCAGTCTATATTAAAATTTCCCTGATTGTCTCAAAAGTGTCTCTTTACAGTTTGTCCAAATTAGGATCCAAAGTCCATGTGGTATATTTGGTTAATAAGTCTTTATTTTCTAACAGTTTCCTCTCTTTTTTTATGGCATTTCTTTGTCAGAGAAATATACCTCTATCCTGTATGATGTCCACATTCTGAATTGGAGGCACTGTTTCCCTGTGACATTATTTAACTTGCTCCTCTAGCTTCTGTAGTTTCCACAAAATGCTAGTTAGACCTAAGTTCCTCTAAACTGGTGATTAGATTCAGGTTCAATTTTTTTTTTTTTTTTTTTTTAATAGCAAGAATACTTCGCAGTTGGTGCTGCATACTTCTTATTACAGAAGACTGCGAGGCAGATAATGTCTGGCTCTCCAAGTTATAGTGTTGCTAAGACTGATCAGCAAGTTCTGATCGTTTTAGAAGCCTTTAGTAATTGTTGCCTTGATCTATTATTTAATGGGGATTGCAAACAGGTAACATTAATTCTATCTATACATGTAACATATCTACATATATTCACATAAATTCTTCCCTACAGCACTTCCCTTCATTGAATCTATTTGATTATCCCAAAAATATAGTTCAGATAGGAAGCCAGGATAAATGCTTTATTCTTCCCCTTTGCACATCAATTTGCATATTAATGAGTTGATGTCCTATTAACCTCCAGTGGTTACCAGTGAGGATTTCTTAATACCTTTATGAACTAGAGGATTTTTATTACTGATGTTTCAACCAATAACCACTGATTAATTCTTTCTACTGTTCAAATTTGTTCCATCTTAGGCCAGTGGCACCTTAAAGATGGCTTTTATGTCCTCCTTTTGAAATGACTCCTTCTAGAAATTATCCATTTTGTGAAAGGCCCCTGATTCCTTTCAGTGAGAAATGGCATTTGGAGAGTACCATCTGGATACTAGGGGTGGTTGTTGCTACTGGATTGTCATTGTTTGTAAGTCTTTTCCTTCCTAGTATTATTTCATTTTACTTTCTTTTTTGTTTCCTTCTTAATGAGTCTTCCTGTTTATTTTTATTTATTTTATTTTATTTATTTTTTGTTTTTTGAGATGGAGTCTCACAGTCACCCAGGCTGGAGCACAGTGGCATGATCTCAGCTCACTGTGACCTCCATCTCCCAGGTTCAAGCGATTCTCCTGCCTCAGCCTCCCAAGTAGCTGGGATTACAGGAGCCTGCTACCATGCCTGGCTAATTTTTGTATTTTTAGTAGAGACGGGGTTTCACCATGTTGGCCAGGCTGGTCTCGAACTCCTGACCTCAGGTGATCCACCAGACTCGGCCTCCCAAGGTGCTGGGATTACAAGCATGAGCCACCGCACCTGGCCAAGTCTTGCTGTTTATTATTGTGTTTTCTATTCAATTAATTTCTCTTTTTACATTTATCATTTACTTCCTTCTATTTTCTTTGGGTTTATTCTTTGTCCGGTTTCTAGCTTCTTTATTTAAATGCCTGGAGTTTTTTCTTTCTTTTCCTCTTTCTTTTCCAAGTATACGCGCTTGAGGTTATAAATTTCCTACATTCTAATTTAGCTGCTCTCGGTATGTTTCAGTATGGTAGCACTCTTGGTATGTCATCTTTAAATATTACATCTTTTTCATTTGGACTTCCTTTTTAATCACAAATTATTTACACGGGAGTATTTTTAGCCTGTTTCGGTTTTATTTCAAATATATAAACATTTTGGTTCTTTTTTATTATTTAGGTCTAATTTTATTTACTCATTTGCCAAGAATGTGTTCTAGTTGGTATGAATTATTATAGTTTTATGAAACTGTATTTGGGGCATAATATGGAATAAATCTATGTAAATCTTCTCTGTACTTGAAAAGAATGTGTATTCTCTGATGATCAAAACTAAGATTTAGTGCATATCCATTAGAGCAAACTTTCTATTCGTATTTCTCAAATCTCCAATACTTTTACTAATTTTTATCTGTTTGATTGATCTATTTCTGTGCAAGGTATATTAAACTCTACCAAAGTGACTGGATTTATATATTTTTCTTGTAATTTGGAATATTTTAATTTATATTTTTGAGTCTTTCTGGTTATATTTCCGTATTTCTGATGAGATTTTTTTTCCAATTTAAGAATTTTTTTCCTGTTATTCAATATTTTTCATTGTATTCTGTATTATCTTGTTTAAATAATGTTGTACTAGCTGTCTTTTGATTAATATTCACCTGATAATTTTTAAATCCCTTTATTTTTGACATTTCTATATAGTTTACTTTTATAAGTATCTCTATAAGTTGCACATATCTACATTTTTAAGATTCAATCTTAGTGTTTATATTCAAATGAGTAGATTCAGCCTATTAGTATTTATTGGATTGTTATGAAACATTTCTAACATCTTATTTTGCATTTTCTATTTGCCACATTGTTCTTCCTTTTCTTTGCTGTCTGGTCTCATAAAGTTGGTTTTGTTGTTATTTTTGTTTGTCTGATTTGTCTTTTCATTTTTTTCCCCTCCTTTGAGTCTATATAGAAGCTATATATTCTATGTTTTTTGAAAGATTGTTATTATTTAATTAACATTTATTTATTGAGATATTTTCTGAATGTATTGTCATACCCAGGATTCTCACATTCTACTTCTTCCTTCTGAGTTCATTTTTGTTCTTGCCAAAGTTCATCTTTTAATAATTCTTTCATTAAGAGTATGTAGTAAGCCTTTTTAGTCCTCATATACTTGAATATGTGCTTTCTTCAGACTTCTCTCTTCACTGATATTTTTCTGACTATTAAATTTCATTCACACTAACTTCCCCTCGCTACGTTGAAGCAATGGCTCCGTTGTTCTCTGGCTTCCATTTCTGTGGCGGAGAAGTTTGCTGCTGATCTGATTGATGTATCGTTGTAGATGATCTGTCCTTTCTTGCTAGTGACTTCTAAGACTTTAACTTATTTGTATGACTTTGTATCTCATTCTATCTCTCTTCCATATTTCCCAAATCCTCTTTCATTTTCCACATCTTTATTTATCTCTACATCCCGAGAAATTTTTCTGTTCTATCTTCTAATTCATTTTCTCTTTGACTCTTTTAAAATTACTATTTAGCCCACCCATTATATTTTTAAATTTTGTGACTATATTTTATTTTCAAGATTTCCCATAGTTTTCTTTCATAGCTTCCTCTTCTGCTTTCATAAATACTTAGTCTTGTTTTATGGATAATAAATTTGCTTTGGAGGGCTTTTATTGCAGAGGGGTTGATAATTTTAAACTTCATGTCCTCCTTTTTTTTTTTTATTTTGGGGAGGTTGACAGTTTTCAACTTCATGCCCCTTTCAGATTATTCTATTAGCCCTCTTTCCTTGGCTATGAATTTTCTTATTTATAGATTCTATTGACTACTTTTCATGACACTGAGCTTCCTTGTATTCTTTTGGTTTGAGAGTTCATCCTCAGTGAAGGGTTTCTCCTATATTTTGCCTCACCAGTTATCTGTTCTCAAACCAAGTCATACACTATAATCTTGCCTTTGGATTCCCACCTATTCAGGCAACCCAATTACAACCAAGTATATTATACAAACTCAAATTCCAGTCTCATGCAGAAACGTCTGTTTCAGCTACCAGGCTTGAACAGAGGTATTAGGTCGGTGGAAAAGTAATTGCAGTTTTTACAATTAAAAGTAATTGTTTTTTTCAATTAAAAGTAATAAGTTGGCTGGGCATGGTGGCTCACGCCTGTAATTCCAGCACTTTGGGAGGCCAAGGTGAGTAGATCACTTGAGGTCAGGAGTTCAAGACCAGCCCTGCCAACATGGTGAAACTTCATTTCTTCTAAAAAAAAAAAAAAAAAAAAAAAAAGCCAGACATGGTGGCAGACACCTGTAATCTTAGCTACTTGGGAGGTTGAGGCAGGAGAATCACTTGAACCCAGGAGGTGGAGGTTGCAGTGAGCCAAGATAGCACCACTGCCTTCCAGCCTGGGCAACAGAGTGAGACTCATCTCAAAAAAAAGGAAAAAAAAAAAAAAGTAATAGGTTTCCAATGATAGGTAAATTTATTTCAGATTTATTTCAGCTGCCTTTTTTTTTTTTTTTTTTTTTTTTGAGATGGAGTTTCACTCTTGTTGCCCAGGCTGGAATGCAATGGCGTGATCTCGGCTCACTGCAACCTCCACCTCCCGGATTCAAGTGATTCCCCTGCCTCAGCCTCCCAAGTAGCTGGAATTACAGGCATGCACCACCAAGCCAGGCTAATTTTCTAGTTTTAGTAGAGACTGGGTTTCTCCATGTTGGTCAGGCTGGTCTCAGACTCCCGACCTCAGGTGATCCGCCTGCCTCAGCCTCCCAAAGTGCTGGGATTACAGGTGTGAACCACTACAACCGGCCTCAGTTGCCTTTTAAACACAGGACATGTTTGATATTTGAAAGCAAAGAAAATAGCTCTTTGTCTCTTGATTGAAAAACCTGATTTCCATTCTCATCAAGTCTGGAGCACATTTAACTCTTGATCTCATGAAGGCACTGATGTTTGTTCTGTCTTCATTCCCAGCTTCCCAAGAACTGTGGATCTTCAGGTTCTACTATCTCTGTAGTTTCTCTCTCTAAATGTGTCTATGGTGGGTTTTTTGCAATTGTTTTTTAGTGTGATTGTATATATTGTTTAATATTTTATCTCTCATTTCTATATGTGTAGGACGGAAGGTGGAGATTTCTGCATATACTCATTCAGTCATGCTGACCAAGTAATTTTACTTTTATTCTTAAAATAAATTATTATTGCAGGAAACAGCAAAATATAATTGTATATGAACTTAAAAATAAGAAAACTCGAATTTGATTCTCTAAACCTGAGGTTGGGATTAGTTTTTTCAACTCTCTTATTACGCTTCATATCATTATATAAATGATCATGAAAATGGCTGTCATCATAGTGACATCCAATATCTTCAAAGTATGTGGCATCTTCAAAGCACTTGAGAATCATAAAATTCCTGTAAGAATAGTTTGTATTATTATCTCTATTTTTCAAATGAGGAAAGATAAATGACCCACACAACTAGTTAAATGATCAACCCAGAACGGAATCTTACCTTGTATAGATAAAAGTAATATTTATGGTCATTTGAAATACAGATTTCAAATCAAGTGTTTATTTCACTACATAAATAATTCCCAATCTTGTAAAAAATATTATTGACAACATGCATACTGACAAAATGGTTGAATAGTTTTAAATGAATTCACATTATATTAAATGCCATAGCATATATAAATATTTGAAAAATAGTAGTAAATATTATGTGTTCAGTCCTTTAAGTTGTGCTTGGTAGGAATAAGGATTCATGAGCCTCTGTAATAACTCCAGGTAACCAGCCATTGATCCCATCTACATCATTCGCGAAACATCCCCAATCTCTTGAAGTTTCATTAACAAGATGACATCATGAAATTCTACCTGAACTTCTCAAAGAATTAGCATAGTCCTGCCATAATTTGATGATAGAGGAATCCAAAATGGATCATTTAATGAGAAGATAGATAGATGATAGATAGATAGATAGATAGATAGATAGATAGATAGATGCTAGATCCTACCAATCTTTTTATAATCCCTAAAAAGCAATTAAACCAAGATATTAAGAAGATTAAAAACTTAGACAAGAATGGAGATCCACCATCCCTCTTCCAAGTCTGATAAATTCTCAATTCTACTAATTACTGAAAAATGTTAGAGAAATGTTTCTTTTTAAAGAAATCTGCCCCTGAACTCATTACTGAAAGGAATACCTTGCTGATAAAAGCTAGCACTTCCTTTTATGAATATTAAACATGGCAATCAGAAATTGAAACATGGCCTTGCTGTCACTTTTGTAAAAAGTAACCGAATAAATTTTCACAAATAATTTGGTGGAGGCAAAATGTAATTACTAGCTAGAACTATCTCCACGCAATATTTTTAATCAAATGGATAGCTCTCTTTTCTCTTTGACAATAAGAGATAACATGCTTTTGTATTATTCATCACAGTAAACATTATTTTATTTGAATAATTAACTTTTTAATTATAAAAGTAGTATATGCAAATTGTGGAAAAGGAGAAAAAGTTAAGGACCAATTAAGCAGAAAATAGCAATGTTAACTATGATTAATATTTGGTCACTTATCTTCCAGTGTTGTATACATTTATGGTTTTCGTGTCTGAGAGCACAATGTCATATACTCAGAACATATAAAGAGTGACATGTCAGGCCTGAATTAGTGAGGGTTATCCTTGCAAAGAGATTGATGGGGAGGAAAGATGTTTCACTACTAGCTTTATCACTTCTAAACAATATTTATGCTTCAGTAAAAATTCAGTACAAATATATAATAGAGAACACTAAAAGGAAAAAATCTGTTCTCTTGTTTTTTTTTGAGATCAAAGTCTCGCTCTAGAGCTCAGGCTGAAGTGTAGTGGCACGATCTTGGCTCACCACAACCTCCACCTCCCGGGCTCAAGCAATTCTCCTGCCTCAGCCTCCTGAGTAGCTGGGACTATAGGCATGCACCACCACACCCAGCTAATTTTTGTATTTTTTTGTACAAACAGGGTTTAACCATGTTGGCCAGGCTGTTCTGAAACTCCTGACCTCAAGTGACCCGCCCACCTCGACCTCCCAAAGTGCTGGGATTACAGGCATGAGCCACCACGGCCAGCCTGTTCTCTTGATTTTTAACTTTGTTTATAATGTTCTTACATTCCTAAATTTGCATAAACTTGTAGAAGCTGTGAGTTGAGAGATTATTTTGTCCAACTTGTATTTTATAGATGAGGAAATTAAGGCCAGGAGAAATTAAATGACTTGACAGCAAGGTCACATCTCTAATGCCTTTGACCTGTATATTATAGGTTAATATTAATTTACTTTGAATGGTTAAAAAGCATGTGCGTTTTATTGATCCACTTCGGCATTAGTCTGGATTCCGCATATGTGTTATTCTCACTCGTTAAGAGATTTTTTTCCAACAGCTAATCCAAACGAATTCCCCCTTGTTATTCCCTTTCATGGCATTCTGTTTTCTTTTATAGCACTTATCACACATTGTAATTATATATTGCTTGTGCTTATATGTTGTTTTCTCCATGACCACACTCTAAGCTCCTTGAAGGCTAACCTTCTACATGTTCTGTCTTCATTATATACCCGGTGCCTAGCATAGTGTCTGGTTTGTAATGCGTGCTCAGTAACGTGGAATTGTTTATACGGTTTCCCTTTTCTGACTGTCTTTGATTGGGCACCCAAGTTACCTCCACTTATTGAGCATTTACTGTCTTCTAGAATTTAGACAATGTAAGAACGTTATATATGTGTATATACTTTAAGCTCATTAATTAGCTACATTATTATCTCTGTTGTACAGATGAAAAATACTGAGGCTGGGAGAGCTTAGGGAAACGTCAAAAGGTCAGAAACCCAGCAAATGACAGACACAGGGTTCAACCTCAGGTGTTATTCCAGAGTCTAAGATCTGAGCTTTTATGCTATCTTCTTGCTAGTTTCCTGGCTTCAGCTGATGTTTGAGATTCAGTAATAGGAACGGTATCTCTTGACCCATAGTTGGAACGTTTTCTGGGCATCTGGATGAATATAACAATAGTAGCAGGCTGAACATGTGTTTCTAATTTTAATCCCTTGATATGGTTTGGCTGTGTCTCCCACCAAATCTCATCTTAAATTGTAGTTCCCATAATCCCCACGTGTCATGGGAGGGACCAGGTGGAGATAAGTGAATCATGGGGGCAGTTTCCCCCATCCTGTTCTCCTGATAGTGAGTTAGTTCTCATGAGATCTGATGGTTTTATAAGGAGCTTCCCTCTTCGCTGGACACTTGTTCTTCTCCCTCCTGCCACCATCTAAGAAGTGCTTTGCTCCTCCTTCACCTTCCACCATGATTTTAAAGCCTCTCCAGCCGTGTGGAACCGTGAGTCCATTAATTTTTTATAAATTACCCAGTCTCAGGTGTGTCTTTATTAGCAGCATGAGAATGGACTAATACATATTAAAATGACAATAGAGGGACTTTTCTTTTTTTTTTTTTTTTTTTTTTTGAGACGGTGTCTCACGCTGTTGCCCAGGCTGGAGTGCAGTGGCGCGATCTCGGCTCACTGCAAGCTCCGCCTCCCGGGTTCCCGCCATTCTCCTGCCTCAGCCTCCTGAGTAGCTGGGACTACAGGCGCCCGCCACCGCGCCCGGCTAATTTTTTTTTTGTATTTTTAGTAGAGACGGGGTTTCACTGTGGTCTCGATCTCCTGACCTTGTGATCCGCCCGCCTCGGCCTCCCAAAGTGCTGGGATTACAGGCTTGAGCCACCGCGCCCGGCCGAGAGGGACTTTTCTTAAAGCATAAAGCCATAAGAACAAGAAGAACTGAAAGGAAAAAGTAACAAAGAAAGGTGTAACTGACTCAGCAAAGCTAAGACAGCTGAATCTTAAACTGGTAGTAGGGAAAGCCCAGCTACCCTGACCTATACTGTTCAAATTGGTGGCAGTGACGAGGAAGAGACAGCGGCTAAAATAAGAACTGGTTGAGAGAGCTTCTAAAAAAATTATTTGGTCCCAAGATTCCTTCCCCCACCTCAACCTTGACACAACCAATAACTGCCCTCCCCCTACCCACGTTTTATTTCCTGGAGAGAGTTTCTGGACTGGAAGACTACAAGCATAGGTGAGGGCAGAAGTATCTTACTGAAAGGGGGATTTTTAAGAATGTATATTCAGTAGGCTGGGTACGGTGACTCACGCCTGTAATCCTAGCAGTTTGGGAGGTCGAGGCCAACAGATCATTTGAGGTCAGGAGTCGGGACCAGCCTGGCCAACATGGTGAAACCCTGTCTCGACTAAAAATACAAAACAAATTAGCCGTGCATGGTGGTGCATGCCTATAAGCCCAGCTACTTAGAAGGCTGAGGCAGGAGAATCGCTTGAGCCCAGGAGGTGGAGGCTTCAGTGAGCCGAGATTGTGCCATTGCACTCCACCCTGGGCGACGGAGTGAGACTCTGTCTCAAAAACAAAAAAAGTGTAAACATGAAATGAATGAGCAAAAGTAAATATGTAAGTAAACATGAGATGAATTTGCAAAAAGATGAAGGTGGTGGGAACAGGAAGAGATAGGAGTGAGTGGAGCACTGCTGTTGTTTGTTGTAAAGGCAACTAGTCTCATTAAACTCTTGCATATATAACTTTAAAAACTACAACAAAATCTTCTTAACATGTAAGGAAAGCTGTGTATAGACTTCTCATTTTCCAACTCTTAGAATCAGGGAATACACGAGCATGTTTATTACATGGGCATACTGTGTGATGCTGACCCAGGCAGGACACACAGTACCCAGTAGGTAGCTTTTCAGTCCTTGTCTCCCTCTCTCTTTCTCATCCCTCTCATTGGCCCCAGCATCTATTGTTCCTGTCTTTATGTCCACGTGTACTCAATGTTTAGCTCTCACTTATAAGTGAGAACATGTGGTATTTGGCCTTCTGTTTCTACATTAGTTTGCTTAAGATAATGGCTGCCAGCTGCATCCATGTTGCTGCAAAGAGCATGGTCTCTTTTTTATGGCTGCATAGTATTCTGTGGTATACATGTACCATTTTTTTTTTTTGTCCAGTCCACCATGGATGGACACCTAAGTTGAATCCATGTCTACTATTGTGAATAGTGCTGTGATGAATACATGGGTGCATGTGTCCTTTTGATAGAATGATTTGTTTTTCCTTTGTGTATACACCCAGTAATGGGATTGCTGGGTCAAATAGCAGTTCAACTCTTGGTTCTTTCAGTAATCTCCAAACTCCTCTCCACACTGGCTGGACTAATTTATATTCCCACCAGCAGCGTATAAGTGTTTAGTCAGTGTAGAAGTTTTTCAGTTCTTGTCTCCCTTTCTCTTTCTCATCCCTCTCATTGACCCCAGTGTCTATTGTTCCTGTCTTTATGTCCACGTGTACTCAATGTTCACTCTCACTTATAAGTGAGAACATGTGGTATTGGCTTTCTGTTTCTGCATTAGTTCGTTTAGGATAATGGCCTCCAGCTGCATCCATGTTACTGCAAAGAACATGGTCTTATAAGTGTCTTCTTTTCTTCATAGCCTCACCAACATCTGTTATTTTTTGACTTGTTTTTAACAAGTCATTCTGACTGGTATGAGATGAAATCTCATTGTGGTTTTGATTTGCATTTCTCTGATGATTAGTATTGATGAGCATTTTTTCATGTTTTTGGCTGCTTGTATGTCTGCTTTTGAGAAGTGCCTGTTCCTGTCCTTTTCCCACTTTTTAATGGTGTTGGTTTTTGCTTGTTCCTTATAGGTTTTTTCAGTTCCTTATAGGTTATGGATATTAGACCTTTGCTGGATGCAGTTCACCAATATTTTCCCCCATTATGTAGGTTGTCCACTGTTGATAGTTTCTTTTGCTGTGCAGAAGCTTTTTAATTTAATTACATCCCACTTGTCAATTTTTGGTTTTGATGCAATTGCCTTTGAGGACTTAGCCATAAATTCTTTATCAAAGCCAATATCAAGAAGGATATTTCCTAGGTTTTCTTCTAGGATTTTTACAGTTTTAGGTCTTACTTTTTAGTCTTTAATTCATCTTGAGTTGATTTTTGTATATGATGATAGGTAGGGGTCCAGTTTCATTCTTCTGCATATAGATAACCAGTTATCCCAGCACCATTTAGTCAACGGGGAGTCTTTCCCCATTACTTATTTTTGTTCACTTTTTTGAAGATCAGATGGTTGTAGGTGTGTGGCCTTATTTCTGGATTCTCTATTCTGTTCCATTGGTGTATGTGTCTGTTTTTGTGCCACTATCATGCTGTTTTGGTTATTATGGCCTTGTAATATAGTTTGAAATCAGATATGGGATGCCTTCTGATTTGTTACTTTTGTTTAGGACTACTTAGGCTATTGAGGCTCTTTTCTGGTATCAAATGAATTGCAGCATAGTTTTTTCTAATTCTATGAAAAATGATGCTGGTAGTTTGATATGAATAGTGTTGAACTGCAAATTGTTTTGGGCAGTATAGCCATCTTACCCATATTGATTCTTCCAATCCATGAGTATGGAATATCTTTCCATTTATTTGCCATCTCTGATTTCTTTCAGCAGTGTTTTATAGTTCTCCTTGTAGAGATATTTCACCTTCTTGGTTAGCTGTATCCCTAGGTATTTTATTCTTTTTGTGGCTATTGTAAATGGGATCACATTCTTGATTTGGCTCTGAGCTTGAACGCTCTTGACATTGATTTTGTATCCTGAAACTTCACTGAAGTCGTTTATCAGTTCTAGGAGCCTTTTAGTAAAGTTGTAAGGGTTTTCTAGGTATAGAATCATATCATCAGTGAAGACAGATAGTTTGACTTCTTCTTTTCCTGTTTAAATGCCTTTTATTTCTTTCTCTTGCCTGACTGCTTGGTTAGGACTTCCAGCACTATGTTGAATTAGAGTAGCGAGAGTGGGCAGGGCGCGGTGGCTCACGCCTGTAATCCCAGCACTTAGGGAGGCCGAGACGGGCGGATCACGAGGTCAGGAGATCGAGACCAGCCTGACTAACACGGTGAAACCCCGTCTCTACAAAAAAAAAAATACAAAAAACTATCCAGGCGAGGTGGCGGGCGCCTGTAGTCCCAGTTACTCGGGAGGCTGAGGCAGGAGAATGGCGTGAACCTGGGAGGCGGAGCTTGCAGTGAGCTGAGATCCGGCCACTGCACTCCAGCCTGGGTGACAGAGCGAGACTCTGTCTCAAAAAAAAAAAAAAAAAAAAAAGAGTAGCAAGAGTGGGCATCCATGTCTTGTTCCAGTTCTCAAGGGGAATGTTTCCAGTATTTGCCCATTGAGTATAAGGTTGAGGGTGAGTTTGTCATATATGGCTCTTATTATTTTGAGATATGTTCCTTTGCTGCCTAGTTTGTTGAGGGTTAGTACCATAAAGGGATGTTGTATTATTTCAAAAGCTTTCTCTGTATCTATTGAGATGATCATATGGTTTTTGTTTTTAGTTATGGTTATGTGGCAGATCATGTATATTGATTTGTGTATTTTGCATCAACTTTGCATCCCAGGAATAAAGCCTACTTGATCATGATAAATGAACTTTTTGATGTGCTGCTGGATTCAGTTTGCTAATGTTTTGTTGAGGATTGTTGCGTCTATGTTTATCAGGGATATTGGCCTAAAGTTTTGTTTTTTCACGTGTCTCTGCCAGGTTTTGGTATCAAGATGATGCTGGCATCATAGATGAGTTGGGAAGGAGTTTTTCCTCCTTGATGTTTTGGAATATTTTCCGTAGGGTTGGTACCAGGTCTTATTTGTATGTCTGGCAGAATTTGGCTGTCAATCTCTCTGATCCAGGGCTTTTTTTGCTGGTAGGTTTTTTATTACTGATTCAACCTCAGGACTCATTAGTGATCTATTCAGGTTTTCTTTGTCTTCCTGGACCAATCTTGGGAGCTTGTGTGTTCATAGGAATTTATCCATTTCCTATAGATTTTCTAATTTCTGTGCATAAAGGCTTTCCTAATAGTCTCTGAGAGTCTTTTGTGTTTCTGTGGGATCAGCTGAATGTCACATTTGTCATTTCTGATTGTGATTATTAGCATCTTCTCTCTTTTTTCTTTGTTAATCTAGGTGGTGGTCTATTGATCTTGTTTATTATTTCAAGGCACCAACTTGTGGTTACCTTGATCTTTTTTTCATATTAAACATTTTATTAAACTGAGTCCTTACAACATATTTAAAATATCATGTTCCACAGTCAAATATTTAACAAAAAAATCTATATACAGTTATTGGCATACAAATTTAAGAACATAATTAAAACCAAGCTAAATCTCTCTCTCTCTGTATCTACATATATATGTATAGATGTATATCCATACAAATAGATATATAGATATATCTTCAAATTCATATCAATGAACTGGAGTACCTGAGGTTTCAAGTTGTTGGTTTTTCCAGATAGTATAAAACATTTTTCATGCACTTGATAAAGGACATGGCAGATCCAGAAAGAATAACTTTGGTTGATAAATGCTGTCTCCCAAAGATTAAACAGAAGTCCTCAGTGGAATTAAGGTTTATCTTCAGAGGCGTCTTCCAAGTGGAGGTTGGTGATGTAAGGAATGGTTCCCATGTAGCAAGGTACTGTTCATAATAGTGGATACTCTCCTCAGCCATATCTGTAAATGCTAACTGGATATCATTTTGAATATTTTGTTGCCATCTTTCCCATTATGCTTTCAGGGCATTATTAGCATATTCCACTTCATCTTCAAGTTTTCCAATCTCCTCTGTAAGCAGATCACTATCTGCCTTTTTATAGGTCAAAGCTTCAACTTTGGGACCCAGTTCTGCTGTGTTTGGTCTCTTCTTTTCATAACACCCACTAATATTTCACTACAAAGCACGTACCCATGTACAAGAAGAAGCAGGGCCTCTGAGAGTCCAAACATCCATTTTTCAGTGGCCTTACAGCATCTGTCAATGCAGCTGACAACATCTTTTAGATTATCAACCAGATCCTCTTCTGACACTGACCAAAGAATATGAATTGGACCATATTCTTTCATTTCATCAAAATATTCCCTTCCTTGAAAATTCTGAGAAATTTTATCTATCAAATTTGTTTTCTGGCTAAAAATTTTAATAGTTATACATTTCCATGAACTCTCCCGGGTGGTTTTTTTGTTTGTTTGTTTTTGGTCTTTTAATTGGGGCTTTTAGCTGGGTACAGTGGCTCACACCTGTAATCCCAGCATTTTGGGAGGCTGAGGAGGGCGGATCATGAGGTCAGGAGATCGAGACCATCCTGGCTAACTTGGTGAAACCCCGTCTCTACTAAAAATACAAAAAAAAAAAAAAAATTAGCCAGGCATGGTGGCAGGCACCTGTAGTCCCAGCTACTTGGGAGGCTGAGGCAGGAGAATGGCATGAACCTGGGAGGCAGAGCTTGCAGTGAGCTGAGATCGCACCACTGCACTCCAGCATGGGCAACAGAGTGAGACTCTGTCTCAAAAAATAAATAAGTAAAATAAAATTTAAAAATAAAAAATAAATTAATTGGGGCTTTTAGCCCATTTACATTTAAGGTTAATTTTTGTTTGTTTGTTTTTTATACTTTAAGTTCTAGAGTACATGTGCACAACGTGCACGTTTGTCACATATGTATACATGTGCCATGTTGGTGTGCTGCACCCATTAACTCATCATTTACGTTAGGTATTTCTCTTAACGCTATCCCTCCCCGCTCCTCCCACCCCACAACAGGCCCCTGTGTGTGATACTCCCCACCCTGTGATGTTCCCCGCCCTGTGTCCAAGTGTTCTCATTGTTCAGTTCCCACCTATGAGTGAGAATATGCAGTGTTTGGTTTTCTGTCCTTGTGATAGTTTGCTCAGAATGATGGTTTCCAGCTTCATCCATGTCCCTACAAAGGACATGAACTCATCCTTTTTTATGGCTGCATAGTATTCCATGGTGTATATATGCACATTTACTTAATCCAGTCTATCACTGATAGGCATTTGGGTTGGTTGCAAGTCTTTGCTATTGTGAATAGTGCTGCAATAAACATACATGTGCATGTGTCTTTAAAGTAACATGATTTATAATCCTTTGGGTATATACCCAGTAATGGGATCACTGGGTCAAATGGTATTTCTAGTTCTACATAGTTGAGGAATCGCCACACTGTCTTCCACAATGGTTGGACTAGTTTACACTCCCACCAACAGAGTAAAAGTGTTCCAATTTTTCCACATCCTCTCCAGCACCTGGTGTTTCCTGACTTTTTAATGATCGCCATTCTAACTGGTGTGAGATGGTATCTCATTGTGGTTTTGATTTGCATTTCTCTGATGATCAGTGATGATGAGCATGTTTTCATGTGTCTGTTGGCTGCATAAATGTCGTCTTTTGAGAGGTGTCTGTTCATATCCTTCACCTACTTTTTGATGGGGTTGTTTGATTTTTTCTTGTAATTTTAAGTTATTTGTAGATTCTGGATATTAGCCCTTTGTCACATGGGTAGATTGCAAAAATTTTCTCCCATTCTGTAGGTTGCCTGTTCACTCTGATGGTAGTTTCTTTTGCTGTGCAGAAGCTCTTTAGTTTAATTAGATTTCTGGGTGGTTTTTAATTCCTCTCATTGAGGATGCAACAGCTCTGACTGTTGGCCCCATCCTGCTTAGCAATCCAGGACCCTGCTGCTTGTGAGAAGAGAGTTCCCAAGCTTGTGCAGTGAGAAAAATTTTGAAGTCTTCATTAAATGTTAAAGTTGGATGATCAGCAATTAGCTCAAAAATTTATGCAAAGCCTTCCTGCATGTCTCAATGAACTCATCATTAAAGCGTTCCACCATTCCTTTTACTATAAATTTTTCTGGCAATGGTGGAATAATCAGAGTGGGGTGTGCTTCTTAAAGTTTTCCCTTTGACCAAAGGAAATCTTGATACCATCTCCTAACTTTAAATTCACTGGAGTCAAATTCTGCACAAGATGTCTTAGTAATAATCGTATACGTGATGAGAGTTTCTATTGTAGTAACATGACTTTCAGGTTCATCAACTATGATGAAGAATTCCTTTAAATCTTGTTCATCTTCAAACTTGATTTGGTTTATCATTGATAAAGGGGATGTTGGCATCATAGTGCTGAAGGAATTCATGTCCATCAATGAGGCATCATTGCTGAACACCTCCAGGTCATCCTCGTCCAGATCTAGCACCTCTGCCTGCAGCAGGGTGGAAGAGCCTCTGCTGCCCAAGAAGCGGGCACTGGAGGCCCAAGGAGCGCACCTGAGATGCCCGGCGCTTGCTCTCCTAAACTGACCTTTTGTATGGATTTTCACATTTCAATTTCATTGAGTTCTCCAATTTTACTTCTTTTCTTCGGCTAGATTTTGGGTTGATTTATCCTCTTTTTTCTAGTTCCTTTAGGTGACATGTTAGATTGTTAATTTGAGATTTTCTAACTTGATGTAGGTGCTTGGCCCTATATACTTCACTCTCAACACTGCTTTAGCTGCATCCAAAAGATTTTGGTATGTTGGGTCTCTACTTTTATTGATTTAAAAGAATTTTTTGATTTGTGTCTTGATTTCATTGTACACCCAAAAGTCATTCAGGAGCAAGTTGCTTCATTTCCAGGCAATTGTGTGGTTTTGAGATATCTTCCTGGTATTGATTTATATTTTTATTGCCCTGTGGTCCTAAAATGTGCTTAGTATGATTTTGATATTTTTTAATTTATTGAGACTTGCTTTATGGTTGAGCATGTGGCCAAACTTAGAATATGTTTTGTGTGCAGATGAGAAGAATGTATGTTCTGTAGCTGTTGGGTGGAGTATTCTGTAGATGTCTATTTAGGTCCAATTGGTTGAGTGTCAAGTGTAAGTCCAGAATTTGTTAGTTTTCTGCCACATGATCTAACACTGTCAGTAAGGTGTTGAAGTCTCCCACTATTATTGTGTGGCTCTCTAATCCTTTTCATAGGTCAAGAACTTGTTTTATGAATCTGGGTGTTCCAATAGTGGGTGCATATATATTTAGAATAATTAAGCCTTCTTGTTCAAATGAACCCTTTATTATTATGTAATGCCCTTCTTTGTCCTCTTGACTATTGTTGGTTTAGAGTCTGTTTCATCTCATGTAAGAATAGCGACTCTTACCTTCTTTTGTTTTCCATTTGCATGATAGATCTTTCTCCTGCCCTTTACTTTGAGCTTGTGGGTATCATTATGTGTGAGATGAGTCTCTTGAAGATGAAAGATAATTGGATGCTGTCTTCTTATCTAACTTGCTACTCTATGCCTTTTAAGTGGGGTGTTCAGATCATTTACATTCAAGGTTAATACTGATATGTGAGATTTTGATACTGTCATCGTGTTGTTAGCTGGTTGTTTTGTATACTTGATTGTGTAGTTGATTCATAGTGTTGACGGACTACGAGCTTAAGTGTTTCTGTGGTAGCAGGTATTGTTCTTTTGTTTCCATGATTAGCACTCCCTTAAAGACTTCTTATAGGCCTGGTCTAGCAGTAATGAATTCCCTTTGTGTTTGCTTGTCTGAAAAGGACTTTATTTCTCCTTTGTTTATGAAGCTTAGTTTGGCAGGATACAAAATTCTTGGTTGGAGATGCTTTTTTTTTTTAAGGATACTGCAATTAGGTCCCCAATCCTTTCTGGTTGTAAGATTTCTGCTGAGAGGTCCACTGCTAGCCTGATGGAGTTCCCTTTGTAAGTGACCTGACCCTTTTCTCTAGCTGCCTTTAAGATTTTTTTCTTTCATGTTGACCTTGTGTCTCGGGGCTGGTCACCTTGTATAGTATCTCACAGTGGTTCTCTGTATTTGTTGTATTTGCAATCTCTCTAGTGGGATTGGAGACATTTTTGTGGATTACATCCTCTAATGTGTTTTCTAAGTTGCTTACTCTCTCTTCTTCCTTCTCAGGAATGTCAATGAGTCATAGATTTGGTCTCTACAAAATCCCATATTTCTTGGATATTTTGTTCATTTTCTTAAATTGTTCTTTTTATTTTTTGTCTGACTGAGTTGATTTGAAGAACTGATCTTCATGCTCTGAGATTCTTCAGCTTAGTCTATTCTGTTGTTAATGCTAATGGTATTATGGAATTCTTGTGGTGAATTTTTTAATTCCAGAAGTTCAGTTTAGTTCTTTCTTAAAATGGCTATTTCATCTTTCATCTATTGTGTTATTTTACTAGATTCCTTGAATTCCTTGGATTGGATTTCAACTTTCTCCTGAACCTTAATGAGCTTCCTTGCCATCCAGATTCTGAATTCTATGTCTGTCATTTCAGTCATTTCACTCTGATTAGGAACTATTGCTGGAGAGCTAATGCACTCATTTGGAGGTAAGGGGACATTATAACTTTTTGGAATGCCAGAGTTCTTACTGCTGAGTCTTTCTCATCTAAGAGGACTGGTGTTCCTTTGTCTTTTTGGATTTGCTGTCATTTGGATGTTGTTTTTATATACTTCATTTCCCTTGAGGGTTCTGTGGTGTAAGTTGAGTATAGTCAATCGGCTTTGTTTCTGGGTGTTTTCAGAGAGCCAAGACTCTGTGCAAGATCTTTATTTGTGGCTAGATTCTTGCCCTGTGTTTCACAGATGATGTATATTGGAAGAATATTTTTGATGTTGTAACTTGGGCTGTCATCCAGTAGAAGGTGCTTAAGAGTAATGGCCAACAGATAAGCTCTTATTTAGCTGAGTAGCTCTTCCGTATTTCAGTGGGTTTACTGCAGTGCTCTGTGGTGGGGAGGGAAGAGAGATGACTTCCCCACCAGGTTCATTCCCCTGCCTTAGGGGAGCTCCCTCCTAACACTGGCACCATGCCAACGTTGCCTTCATTAGGTGTTCCAGGCCACAGGGCTCCTTCAGGCAGAGGCTTTGGCTGCCAGACAGGCCTCACCCTTCCTAGACTGGCACTTTGGAGGGAGGCATACGCCACTCCTGCACTGTCCAGGAACCCTCTTTTACTCCTCTCAGTGTTCTGAGTGTGCAGGCTCCTCTCCCACTTAATCACTGGCCACAGATCTCAGCCTGCCACTTCTGAGCTATGTGCTGCAACCCAGGGGCATTGGGATCTGGCCTGCGGCTTTGTCCTCTGCGTTGGGCCCTGGTTGTGCTGGGGAAGCTGGAGTGCTCTAGGCCAGCGAAGAAAATACTCTGCCTGGGCAGTGGAGGCCGTGCTGTGTACCTGCTCTTGCAGGAGTGGCAAGGCAGGGCCTTGGGAGGGGCCAGGGGACAGAGGAGATGCAGAACAGATGTGCCCCGGTCCCACAGAAAAGATGGCCCCACTCTCTCCTGGCCCAGCAGCCAGCCAAGGTTAGAGCTACTCAGAGGAAGACAGAGAATCTTGTGGGATGGGTGCCTGTGGCCACATTTTGCTGCAGTTGCCCCATGTGCAAAACCTCCTTGGCTCTGCACAGCCTGGAGCGCTGTTTCTGCCTACTCTCCAGGCAGGTTCCCTTGGCAATTCAAACATCTGTGGGAGTCATGGGACTTCTTGTAGCTAATATCTGAGAGGTCCATGGTGAGAGTGGGTTACCCCGCCATCACTTCACTCACCCTTCCTTAGGAGCTATTCAGGCCCGGGAACCAGTCCTGGTGCTCTGCAATCCTGTGCAGGGTTCCCAGCTTCCTCCCTCTTCAGCCTCAGTATCTGCCTCACCTCTCTATTACTCTGTGTTTTCTCTCTAAAGATCCATCCTAAGGATGTTGGTTTACTCAATATTTTGGTCTCTCTCACTGGGAGATGCTCCCTGGCTGCGTCTGTTGGCCATCTTGTCACCTCCATCCAACTTTTTTTTTTTTAAGATGGAGTTTCACTCTTGTCACCCAGGCTGGAGTGCAGTGGCACGATCTCCAGTCACTGCAACCTCCACCTGCTGGGTTCAAGCGACTCCTCAGCCTCAGCCTCCCAAGTAGCTGGGATTACATGCGCTGCCACCATGCCCGGCTAATTGCTGTATTTTTAGTAGAGATGGGTTTCACCATGTTGGCCAGGCTGGTCTCAAACTCCTGACCTCAGGTGATCCACCTGCCTTGGCCTCCCAAAGTGCTGGGATTACAGGCATGAGCCATTGTGCCCGGCCCATCCAATATTTTTAAATGATAAAATATATTCTCAACTCCCCTTCTTTCTTCTCTCTTTCTCTCTTTAAAGTTGTAAATCTTACTTTAGTCCCTACAGCCACTCGCCTGGAGAAGGTTTGTTTAAAATACCAAATTAACCAGTAGCAGTGGCTCACACCTGTAATTCCAGCACTTTGGGTGGCCGAGGCGGGTGGATCACTTGAAGCCAGGAGTTCGAGACCAGCCTGGCCAACATGGTGAAACCCCATCTCTACTAAAAATACAAAAATTAGCCAGGCATGGTGGCAGGTGCCTGTAATCCCAGCTATTAGAAAGGCTGAGGCATGAGAATTGCTTGAACCTGGGAGGCAGAGGTTATGGTGAGCCAAGGTCATGCCACCACACTACAGCCTCTGTGACAAAGTAAACCCTGTCTCAGAAACAAAATTCCAAGTTGACTTAGATAAGTAAGCAGAACACAAACAGGAAAGAAGTTCATTTCCTTTCTACCATTCCATATGAATCAGTCAAAAACTTGCTGGAAGTGGAAATTCAGTTTTGCCATAAAAGGGCCCCTTTAATGATTTAACTTTCACCTCTATGTAACTCTGTATTTCTTTCTACTGATTTCTCCATAAAAGCTCTGCATAATGGTGTGGGTTGATTTATGAGACTTTCTCCAGCCTTTATTCCACTTTTATTTTTCCTTACTTTGTTATTTCCCCTGGCAAATGCCAGTGTTAGTATTTGACCCATACAAGGGGTGTTCAGCCAAAGACAGTCCTCAGTCAAATTGTGGCCTGAGACAGATGGTGAAGCCAGCTGGTGCTTTGGGGCAGTCAGATTACATTTCCAAGGCGTTCTCGTGTAACAGCTGTGTGCCTTTGATCAAAACATTGAGAAAAAACCTTTCACGTCTCCCTTAGCACAAAAACAGCCAGGACCCTGTTTTTCTGGATCAAAGAGAGGCATGCCAGATACTCCATAGGACTTCATATGCATTAAATACCAACATTCTCAGAAGAGCTGTAGAGGCCCAGGATGACAGGGGTCACTACAGAAAGAGAACCTCTGCAGGAGGTGAGGAGGGGCTCCACCAGGGCAGATTCCCTTTGTATCTGTTGTACCCTTAGCACCTACAACAGTACTTGGAGCAATGTAGAAGCTCACTAAACATTTTTTGAATTATTAAATAAGTGAGCTGCTTCTCTGTCTGGCATGCCCCTTACTTTACTCAGATTGACACATCCTGATCATTTTTTTAAATCCAGCTCATCTGTTTCTCATAGTGCTTTCTTCGACCTGTCCAAACACTTCTCACTCCATAAAGCTGTGCTTTTGAACAGATTTCTGTTGCTTGTTCTCATAATACAGTATTGCAGTTACTTGATTGCATGTCCCTCCTCCCTTCAAGACCTTTAGTTCCTTCATAGCTAAGGACAAGTCTTATTCATCTCTGTACTCATGCTGCCTAGCATAGTTCCTGTATATTTACTCCTTCATCCAACAGGATCTGAGCACCCTGCTTTATTCCCAACACTGAAACAGGCTCTGGGGATACAGCAGTGAACAAGATATGAGCCCTCTCTATTCCCCAAGCTTAAATTTTATGATTGCAGACAATTAAAACAAGTGAGTAAGTGCAATGGTGGAGGCTATGAGGACATCATGGAAGCACATAGGAAGGACACCACTACATAAAATTTGGTGGATCAGGAAAAGCCTCCTAGAGGATGCTTCCCAGGAAAAAAAAACAAAGAATATCTGAAGAATAAATAGAAGTGAGCCAGCAAAGGGGGAAGGAGTGTTCCAAGAAGAATAGAAGAAAGGAAGACAGAAGGGAGAAGCAGATGAAAGCAGGGAAGAATGGGAGAAGTGATGAAGAGAGGAAGGCAGGGATATTGCATTCTCTTATTTGCCTTGTAATATTTCTTCCAGTAGGTGGCCTTACCAAGAGCCCCATAACTGCTAGAGGCCACCTGCTACCCCATCTTACTTGGAGGATCTGTTTTTACCCCTAGTCACAGAATCACAGGCTATTATAGAACTGAAAGGGGCTGTTAATACCTAGTTCTATCTCTCTTATTCTACACATATGAATGATGAAGCCCACAGAGGTTAGTAATAACAGTATTTTGATTTTATCTGTTATCTTGCAAAGCATTTTTACCCCTCTCCAGTGTGCATCCAACAGCGCTGTGAAGCAGCATTATTCTTTTTTACAAATCAGGAAACTGGGGTTTAAATGGAATTAGTGGTAGAGCTGGAAGCCAGGTCTCTACCAAGGGCACACCATGAGGAGCGGAGCCAGCAGGAGATGACTCCTCATCCGAACTCCTTCCAGAAGGCAAGAAGAGCGCTCTGACACCTGATAGGGACTGGCCATGCTAATTATTCACAGCATGTCCCAATTAAAAGAACACTTGTGCTGAATGCCTTATTTGCCAATAGCCTGGAGATCACTAGAATGATTGGAGTTGACTGGTTTTGGCTTCATTTGGTGTCAGGTGGTAGGTCAGTCTTGTTACAAATAAAAAGAGTGTGCATTTTGGACTAGATAAAAATGTGAAATGTCTGTAAAAGCAGGACTCTATAAGCCAAGTTAAAAGATAAGCCATACAATCACATGCTGGCAAGGATATGGAGAAAAGGGAATTCTCATATACCCTTGGTGGGAATGTAAATTAGCACAACCACTACAAAAAACAGTGTGGAGTTTCCTCAAAAAACTAAAAATAGAGCTACCATATAATCCAGCAACCCCACTCCTAGGTGTATACCCAAAAGACAGGAAATCAGTATATCAGCGAGGTATCTGCACTCCCATATTTATTGCAGCACTGTTCACAGTAGCTAAGATTTTGAAGCAATGTAAGTGTCCATCAACAGATGAGTGGATAAAGAAGCTATGGTACTATACATCATGGAGTACTATTCAGCTACAAAAAAGGATAAGATCCTGCCATACCCAACAACTGAGATGGAACTGGAGGTCATTACGTTAAGTAAGTCAGGCACAGAATGATAAACATCACCTGTTCTCACTTATCTGCGGGAACTAAAAATTAAAACAATTGAATTCACGGAAATAGAGAGTAGAAAGATGGTTACCACAGCCCGAGAAGGGTAGTGGTGAAGTGGGGGAGGATATGGGGGTGGGGAATGGTTAATGGGTACGAAAAAAGTAGTTAGAATAAATTAGAGCTGGGTGCAGTGGCTCACACCTGTAATCCCAGCACTTTGGGAGGCCGAGGTGGGTGGATCACTTGAGGTCAGGAGTTTGAGACCAGCCTGGCCAACATGATGAAACCCCGTCGATACTAAAAACACAAAAATTACCTGGGAGTGGTGGTGCACACCTGTAATCCCAGCTACTCGGGAGACTGAGGCATGAGAATCGCTTGAACCCAGGAGGCAGAGGTGGTAGTGAGTCAAGATTGCACCACTACACTCCTGCCTGGGCGACAGAGTGAGATCCTTCTCAAAAAAAAAAAAAAAAGAAAAACAAACAATACCTAGTATTTGCTAGCACAACAGGGTGACTATAGTAAAATATATATCGAGATATGAATTTTAAAATAACTCAGAGTATAGTCAGAATGTTTGAAACACAAAGGATAAATGCTTGAGGTGATGGATACCCCTATGTACGCTGATGTGATTATTACCCATTGTATGCCTGTATCAAAATACCTCAGGCAACCCATAAATATATACTCCTATGTACCCACAAAAATTAAAAATTTAAAATAAAAAGATTAGCCCTAGACTAGGGAAATATTAACTTTATAAAAATCATCAAAGAAATAATATCCAGGGCTCAATTCCTAAAGTCAGTAAGAGAAAGACTAATAACCCAACAGAAAAATGGGCAATGGATATAAACAGGCAACTCTCAAAAAACAGGAAATCTTAGTGACCAAAAAAAAACATGAAAAATATTCCCCATTAATCAAGATGCACCATAAAATAGTAAGACAAACTTTCGCCTCATTTTGTTTTATAAAGGTTTTAAAGTCTAATAAGTTTTGATGAAGATGGGACAATGCTATCTAGGGAGGGAATGAGACAAGATCTAATAACACTCAAAATGTTCTATACTCAATGAATTTTACTTCTAGATATAGATACCCATATATAATAGTAATATCTGTAATTAATGTTATAGATATTCATGTAATATATATTAAAGAAACTCTCATGTGTGTGAAAGGAGGTTCACCGAAGTATTTGCCAACATAGTAAAAAAAAAAAAAAAAAAAAAGCAAATTTCAAGATGTTATAGACTATGTTACCATTTCTATAAATTATATTTATTAATACATATAGATGGAACAAACGCGTCAAAGCACTAAATCCATTATAATGGTTAACTCAAAGAAAGAAAGGAATAAGATAAGAAAGGGAAATATAGGGACTTCAAATTTGTTAGGGTTTTTTCTTAGAAATTTTTTCAGGCTGGGTGTGGTAGCTCCCACTTATAATGCCAGCGTTTTGGGAGGCCGAGGCAGAAGGATAGCTTGAGGCCAGAAGTTTGAGACCAGCCTGGGCAATACTGGGAGACTCCTATCTCCACAAAAAATATTTAAAAATCAGCCAGGAGTGGTGGCACCATCCTGCAGTCCCAGCTACTCGGGGCTGAGGAGGGGGGTTCGCTTGAGCCCAGGAGTTAGAGGCTGCAGTGAGCCACGATCATGCCACTTCACTCCAGCGTGGGTGACATAGTGAGTCTTTGTCTCAAAACACAAATAAAAATAAAATTAAAATTTATTTTAAAAAAATCTGAACCAAAACCTTAAAAATATTTTTAAATTATTTGTTCATGCCTATACCAAAACTATTTGTTTTTGTTTGTTTGTTTGTTTAGATATGCGGTCTCCTGGCTTCAAGTGATCCTGCCCGAGCCTCCCAAAGTGCTAGGATTACAGGTATGAGCCACGCATGTCCAGCCTAAAATTACTTTACAAAACATTTTTAATAAGCCTGACTTTTCATACAGAAAAGTCAAGTACTTATCCTTTCACCCCAATTTAATACCACCAGTTTCCTCATCTGTTAATTTTAAAAAGAACAGATTAGATCACTTCTAAGATCCTTCCAGCCCTGACACTCTAGCCTCCTGTGAAATCTCAAAGGCTTTGAAGAGATTGCAGATGAGTGACCTTTCGTTGAAGTAAGTTCTGGAAGGAGCTAGGAATGTACCGTCAGCTGTTATAGGGGAAAGAAGCCTTGGAACCTTTTTTTAAACCATGAAAGCTGCTGCTTTTCACGTAGCCTCACCCCAGAGGCATTCCCCAATTAGTGTCCTAGCTATTTATATTCTGGGAACCCTATCTAAATTTAGTTTCCACACAAAAGTTTGTACTGTGATGGGATCTGGACACTCTGGTACTGTTTTCCTCCTCCTACCCCAAGTGAAAAGCCTTTACATGAAACTCGGTTGTCACTAATTATTGTGTAGAACACTAGGCTTAGAAGTTCGGTAGCCATATATTGAACCCAATAGTAGAGCTTGTAATCTGTCACAGGTCTGATGGTGTGATAGACTATTTTGCATTCAGGATGGTCCCAGCAAAATCCTTGTCTTGTGGGAGGCTGAAGGAGCCATTTAACAGGTTAAATGGGAGACTTGTGGCAGACTTGAGGATTTTTGCTTGTTTGTTTCTTTAGAGATGGGGGTCTCACCGTGTTGCCCAGTATGGCCTCAAACTCTGGGGCTCAAGCAATCCTCCCTCCTCAGCCTCCACAGTAGCTGGAAACCAAGGATTTTATACACAGTCAGGCAGTCTTTCTAGTGCACACAGGCCCTTCCTAAGGAATCTACCTGGACTCTCATTTAACCAAAGGAGAACTGAAGAAACTTCAGCAAAAGGACTGATAATGAGCATTTAATATATTTAGTTGTAAAATGAAGAATAAAAGAAGGACTGGGAAATAGGTAGAAGAATAGTATGTGAACAAAATAGAAATGATGCAGCAAAAATTATGGGAGGAGAAGAGGTAAAGGAGAAAATAGAAAGTCTGAAAAAGGATCCTCATCTTAAACTGAAAGTATATGGTTAGTTTTTAAATGGTGAACCAGAGATACTAGAAAAGCTTTAAACAAAGATAACAAAACAAATTTTCCTAAATACCAAAAGAAATGTTTTTAAAATAGCACAGAAACACAGTAAGTACAGTACACACAATATTTACAGCATTAAATAAATAGCAACATTGGAGAGTGATTCCATGATATATTGTTAAGTGAAAAAAGTAAAATGCTAAAGAGTATATAGGTAGCATGCTGCTTTTTTGTGTAAGAAAATAAAACAGGAAGACAAGAAATATACACGTACCTATATCATTTTTTGCAAAAAGAAACACAGGAAGGGTAATCAGAAAACAATGAGATTACCCAGATACAAGGAGAGAAATTAGGAGGATGAATGGGAGGGAGAGTGATGCTTCTCTGAGGGTAGTTTTTCCTTTTCGAAATGTGTGAATATATTCCACATATTCAAATAATAAAATAGAATTAACAAGAAGCGGCCATGCACAGTGGCTCATGCCTATAATCCCAGCACTTTAGGAGGCCGAGGTGGGAGGATCACTTGAGGCCAGGAGTTTGACACCAGCCTGGCCAACATGGTGAAACCCCGTCTCTATTACAAATACAAAAATTAGCCTAGGGTTGTCGGTGGTGTGCACCTGTAGTCCCAGCTACTCAGGAGGCTAGGCAGGAGAATTGCTTGAACCTGGGATACAGGGGCTGCGGTGTGAGCCAAAATCGTGCCACTGCACTCTAGCCTGGGCGACAGAGCAAGACTCTGTCTAAAAAAACAAAAATAAATAAAAATAAATTTTAAAAAAAGGAGGAGTAAGGACTTAAAACTGAGAACAGATAGAAAACCGGAGCGTATTTCATATTAGCAACATAACCTCAGTAAAGGGCAGGGAGGCTGACAAGGATCTTTTGGATACGACGCTTTGACCATAACCCTCATAGTAAAGGTGGGGAGTGAAGGGATCACAGACAAATCCTGAGCTCTTTTCTGTCTGTGTGTTTTTTGCGACTGCCCCTCCAGAGTTCTGTATACCTTTGTTGAAACTTTTATTTTAGGTTTGGGGTGTATGTGCAGGTTTGTTATATAGGTAACTTGCATGTCATGGGGTTTGTTGTACAGATAATTTCATCACCCAGGTAATAAGCGTAACACCCGATGGGCAGTTTTCCCATCCTCACCCTCCTCCCATCCTCCACTCTTAAGTAGGCCCCAGTGTCTATTACTCCTTTTTTTGTGTCCATGTGTACAGAATGTTTTGCTCCCACTTATGAGAACATGTGGCATTTGGTTTTGTTTCTGCACTCGCTCGCTTAGGATAATGGCCTCTAGCTTCACCCATATTGCTGCAAAGAACATGATCTCACTGCTTTCATGGCTTCACAGTGAAATGGGAAAAGTTCCCTTGTACTCCTCCCAGGGTGTGCGATGGGGGTGCGGCTCGATTCTCCGTGCGCCGCTGCTCAAACCTCTATGGGGAACCATGCAGACGGGCAGGTTGTGGGGCTCTGACCCCACAGCAGTGTCTGGGGGTGAACGTTTACAGCTGAAGCCCCAGTGGGCATGCGTTACGGGGTGCTATTTTAGTTTAGCCGTCCATAGGCGGCTTGTGTTACTCAGCTCAGTTAGACCCCTGCCTTATGGCAAGGACAGAGGGCTTTCTGTATCCCGGAGTTCCTGCCTTGGTGTACTGGAAGAATCGGATCACACATGGGCTTGGAGACTGAGTGCGAGGTTTTGTTGAGTGGAAGTAGCTCTCAGCGGATGGGGGAGCCAGAAGGGAGATGGTTTTCCCCTGGAGTCTGGCCGTTCAGCGGCGCAGGCTCTCCTCCTCCAACGCTGGCCAAACTCCATGTTGTCCTGCTGGTCCATGGCCTGCTGACCTGCCCGCCTCTGACGGTGTGCTCTTCCCCTGGCGTGTTCCCCTTGAGTCCTCTCGAAGTCCAGCTGCTTGTGCCTCTGCCCGCTAGGGTCTCGGGGTTTTTATGGGCACAGGATGGGGGCATGGCAGGCCAGAGTGGCCTTGGGAAATGAAACCTCTGGGCAGGAAAACAGAAATGCCTGTCCTCACCTAAGTCTGTGGGCACAGGCCTGGGGATGAAGTGCTAGCCAGGGACCACACCCTCCTCTACCCAGCACTTCCCTGCCCCCCTTCCATATCAATACTATTCCATAGTGTATATGTACCACATTTTCTTTACCTAGTCTACCGTTGATGGGCATTTAGGTGATTTCCATGTATTTGCCATTGTGAACAGTGTTGCAATGAACATACACGTGCATGTGTCTTTATGATAAGACAATTTAGATCTCTTTAGGTATATACCCAGTAATGGGATTGCGGGTCGAATGGTAGTTCTGTTTTAAGTTATTTGCTGAGTTCTTTTTTAATAGGTTTGTTTTTCATAGTGGTATGGATGTAACAATTCTGAATCTATTTTATGTTTATTGAAGAATTAAGGGTATGAATATGATTATGTTTGAGGAAGCCAGGGTTCTCAATTGGGTACAATTGTGGAATGGAGAAAAGAAAGGAAGATCTCTGTGGTGTTGTTGAATTGGCACAGGAGGTCTCAGTATGAATTCATGATTTCTAAAACAAACAAACACGTCAATACTGATGAGTGTTCCTAATGCCCAGATCTTAGTTGGTTTATAATAGAAATGGCATCATCTAACTAGAGGGAAAGAAGATGTTGCAAAACGTGGCGCTTTTTTTTTTTTTTTTTTTTTTTTTTTTGAGATGAAGTATCACTCTGTCATGCAGGCTGGAGTGCAGTGGCACAATCTCGGCTCACTGCAACCTCCGCCTCGCGGGTTCAAGCGATTCTCCTGCATCAGCCTCCCAAGTAGCTGAGATTACAGGTGCCTGCCACCACACCTGGCTAATTTTTATATTTTTAGTAGAGACAAGGTTTCACCATGTTGGCCAGGCTGGTCTCAAACTCCTGACCTCAAATGATCTGCCCACTTCAGCCTCCCAAAATGCTGGGATTACAGGCATGAGCCACCATGCCCAGTGGAACGTGGCTCCTGACATGAAAAAAATTAACATGAATCCACTCTTCACACCATAAATGAAGGTAAATTCCAGATGAATTAAATAACCATATGTAGAAGGTAAATCTGTAAAGCAAACAAGCAAAAAATTTAAATAAGAAAATATCAAAAATATCTGATAAACTCAGTGAAGGATTTTTTAAACAAGACCCAGGAGGCAAATCCATAAGGAGAAAAGTTGATGAGATTTGACTACATCAAAATCAAGAATTTCTGTTCAACAAATCATGCCATACCAGCAAGTGGTGTAGTGACAAATTAGGATGTGTTTGTGACACATAAAACCAATAAGGAATTAATTTTAGGGTATACAAGGGTCATTTGAAAACATACAAGAAAAAGCAAGGACCTTCCATTTTTTCAAAGGTAAATAATATGAATAGGTGGTTCACAAAACAGAAAACCTAAATGATAAACACGTATATGTCCCTCAAGCCAAGGTCTTTCTCTTCCTCCAGCACACACCAAATTTCTTCTCTTTTTTTTTTTTTTTTAACACTTAATCTTTTTATTTTTAAATTTTCATACCGAAACTTTTAAGTTCAGCGGTACATGTGCAGGATGTGCAGGTTTGTTACATAGGTAAATGTGTGTCATGGGTGTTTGCTGTACAGATTATTTCATCAGCCAGATATTAAGCCTAGTGCCCATTAGTTATTTTTCCTGATCCTCTCCCTCCTCCCACCCCCTGCCCTCTGGTAGGCCCCAATGTGTGTTGTTTCCCTCTATGTGTCCATGTGTTCTCATCATTCAGCTCTTGCTTATAAGTGAGAACATGTGGTGTTTGATCTTCTGTTCCTGTGTTAGCTTACTAAGGATGATGGCCTCCAGTTCCACCCATGTCCCTGCAAAGGACATGATCTCATTCCTTTTTATGGTTGTGTAGTATGCCATGGAACACCCACCAAATTTCTTATCCTGACCATTGAGTTTGTACCAGCCATTGCTTCAGTCCTGAATGCTTCCTAGGGCTGCTTCCTCCTTGCTATTCAGGTCTCAGTTAAAATGCTATCTCTTCAAAGAGTGCTTTCCATCCATCCCCACCTAAAGTAGTCATCCCACTTCCTGCCCCAACATTCCCTATGACATCACCCTGTTTTATTTTCATTAAATATTATTCAGTAGCATGTTCTTCTATATCTGTCAATGTACTCGTCTCTCACCAGAAAGTTAGACTCACAAAATAAGAAATGTATCTGTCTTGTTCAACCTTGCATGCCCAGTGCTTGACACGTAGTTGGAGTTCAACAAATATTTGTGAAATGAATGAACACATTAATGTATAAAAAGGGTTATGCAATCCCTGTTGCTGGAATGATAAGCTTTCCAGACAAGGATGTTCAATCATCATCAAATGACTAATTAATGGAATCTTGCTAAGCAGTGCCAAACATCAGATGGAGAACTGGACAGGATGACCATTTAATATACTCCTTCTAAAAATAATATCTAATGAGTCAAAAGGACACAGTTCCCTTGGATACCTTTGTTTTGACCACAGTGCCTGGGGCTCAGTATTTCAGTCAAATAGATTAAGCCACTTGAAACTCAACCCTCTTTAGGACTGTGCACATCACCCAGAGGGGCTCTGATGTGAATTTCATCAACAGGAGATGGTGGTTTGTACTGAATATTCCAGCAGGCAAAAATATTCTAACCATGAAGCTCTGTGATTCAAGGTCATTGCCAGTTGCTTCCCATTTTAAAGCCTGTGAAGTGACAGTTGCCACACAATGATGGAAAACTACATTTTGCTAACCAAGTACCATGTGAGAAAATCTGGTGAGTTTCTTATGTTCAGGTCCCAGGAGGGAGCAAAATGTCATAGGTACCACATCTGCCATTTCACTTAAGGCATAGAGGCTTTGACTTAACAGAGTGCTGAATTTATTTCAACAGTGCTTACATGCTTAGAAAATCTATCATTCACCTTCTTAGCATGCCATGAGATTTCTAATGATTCATTTATGTAGCTTTCGCTTGCCCAGTGTAAGATGAGCCTAGTCCCTGTGGATTTGCAGGGATTTCTGTTTATGAGGTTTTGTTTTGTGTTGTTCTACCTTAGGTGAAGAATTAAGCACGGTCCTAATTCTTAACACATTATCATCATCAGTCTATGCAGAACATCTCTCCTGCTTTATCTCTTTAATTTTTGCCTTTATCCTTTACTCCTACATCACTCCGATGCATATTATATGGTGTCCTGACATAAGCATATAGCCTCATGAAAATTGTGACGAGTTTGTATGTACTTCTAATATAATTTCAATATGCTTCTTACTTTTGTCACTTCATTACCACATTTAAGACATATGAATTCCTGCATGAATGTCTACTTCAAGGCTTCTAACGATTTCAGTCTTTATCCACTATGTGTTTTGTTTTTTGAGATGGAGTCTCACTCTGTTGACCAGGCTGGAGTGCAATGGCGCCATCTCAGCTAGCTGCAACCTCTGCCTCCCAGGTTCAAGTGATTCTCCTGCCTCAGCCTCATGAGTAGCTGGGATTACAGGCACTTGCCATTATGCCCAGCAAATTTTTGTATTTTTGTAGAGATGGATTTTCACCATGTTGGCCAGGCTGGTCTTGAACTCCTAACCTCAGGTGATATGCCCACCTTGGCCTCCCAAAGTGCTGGGATTACAGGCATGAGCCACCACACCCAACCTGCCATGTTTTAATGATCCATTCTCTTAGGCAGTTGTTACTGTTATTGTCAACAAAATCTTATTTTCAAGTTTGCTATTTGAAACTGTGTTGATTTTTGTAAGTTGATCTTGTCTCCAGCAATTTTGCCAAATATTTTTATTTGTTATATATTTGGGTCAGGCATGGTGGCTCATGTCTGAAATCCCAACACATTGATAGACCAAGGTAGGAGGATTGTTTGAATCTAGGGGTATGAGACTGGCCTGGGCAACAAAGCGAGACCTCATCTCTATAAAAATTTTAGATATTTAAAAATAAAAAATAATATATTTAGATGTTGAACAGATGTGGTTTTATCTTTTTCATTTCAGTCCTAATATCTCTCAGACCCTTTTTTTTTTTTTTTAACACTGGCCAGCACCTTCTTTACTATGTTAAAAAGTAGTAGTGGGCTGAGCGCAATGGCTCACGCCTGGAATCCCAGCACTCTGGGAGGCCGAGGTGGGCAAATAGCTTGAGCTCAGGAATTCGAGACCAGCCTGGGCAATGTGGCAAAACTCCATCTCTATAAAAAATACAAAAATTAGCCAAGTGTGATGGTGTTCCCCTCTAGTTCCAGCTACTGGGGAGGCTGAGGTGGGAGGATGGCTTGTACCCCAGAGGCGGAGTTTGCACTGAGCCAGTATCGCGCCACTGCACTCCAGCCTGGATGACAGAGCCAGACCCTGTCTCAAAAAACAAAAAAAACCAAAGATATCTCCTGCAGTAAGACTGAAAATAATTCAAATATCAGCCAGGCTCAGTGGCTTACTGACTCACGCCTGTAATCCCGGCACTTTGGGAGGCTGAGGCAGGCAGATCACGAGGTTAGGAGTTCGAGACCAGCCTGGCCAACATGGTGAAACCCCGTCTCTACTAAAAATACAAAAATTTAGCCAGTTATGGTGGCAGGCGCCTGTGGTCCCAGCTACTCGGGAGGCTGAGGCAGGAGAATTGCTTGAAACCGGGAGGCAGAGGTTGCAGTGAGCCAAGATCATGCCCCTGCATCCAGCCTGGGCGACACAGGAGACTCCATCTCAAAAAAAAAAAATTCAAATATCCATCGCTGAGGGATATTTGGATAAACTATAAAACATCTACACAATGAAGTAATGTACAACAATAAAAGAAAATGAGGAAGAAGAAAACAAAAACACACAAAATATAAAATGAGGAAGATCTTTTATTTTACTGCAGAATAATCTCTGGGCATTTTTGTTTAATGAAAAAGCAAGGTGCAGAACTGTGTATATACGGTACTTTCTTTATATGTAAGAGAGAAAAGAAATACAAATGAGGATGGGCTCAGTGGCTCACGCTTGTAATCCCAGTACTTTGGGAGACCAAAGCAGGTGGATCTCTTGAGGTCAGGAGTTCACAACCAGCCTGGTCAACATGGTGAAGCTCCGTCTCTACTAAAAATACCAAAAAGAAAAAAATTAACCTGGTGTGCTGGTGCACACCTGTAATCCTAGCTACTTGGGAGGCTGAGGTGGGAGGATTGCTTGAACCCAGGAGAGTGAGGTTGCAGTGAGCTGAGATTGTGCCACTGTACTCCAGCCTGGGCAACAGAGTGAGACTCCATCTGGGAAAAAAAAAAAATACGAGAGAGAGAATTTGTTCCTCCAAATTCCAGTACTTGTTGCCAGTTAAAGCTAGGGCCTTAATTCTTTAGGCACCTAAGACAGTTTCTTGACCTGATATTCAAGCTCAGTAATTATTGTCTATATTCACTCTGCTCAGTGCCATATCTGTTGAATCTATATTTCAACTATTATGCTTTTTATATCTGAGATATCTACTTGGATCATCTTAGTTGTTTTTTGTCCTTGCTTCATATTAACCAACATAATCTCCTATTTCTTTGAGGATATTTATTAAGCTTATTTTTATTTCATGGTTCATGTCTTATACCAATTCTGGTTCCTCCAGCATAGGTCATTTGGGTGGTGGTTTTTCCATCAAACAGTTTGGACTTCTCCACTATTTCAATATTTTGTTGCCTCTGAGTTCATTTTCCCCTGATAATGTGTACCCAGAGTGAGGAGTTAAGGCCCAAATTCTTGTTTGTGCCGTTTCTGGGGATTTAGGGAGGATGAGTGTCATTTCATATTTTACAACTTCACCAGGTAATTCTGACCCTCATACCAGATTATTGCAGAAGCTACATAAACCTTTACCCTCAAAGATACCCACTGAAAGCTCCTTTCTCCCCCCGTTTCAACTTTACAATTCCTGGAAGTCTGCGGAGATGGGAGAGAGTAGGGAACACACACAGACTCAATTATCTGACTGCCCCATTGTTAACTGTTCTCACTCCAGCCAACCACGCTGCTTTTGTCCCACTGACTTGAGGCTTTGGGCTGGAACTACTACATTTCTTTTCTACATTACAATAGAGATATCAGTGATATACCCAGGACAATATACAAAAAAAAAGTCTCAAAGTCCCCTTGCCCCTCCATCCCGCTGGAGCCTGGCCTTCTACCCAAACTGAGTTTTCCTTTTCATGCCAGGTCATACTCACTTTGCATCCCCTCAAAAGTTTCTCATGAATTTTGCATTAGTACTTCAAATCCCAGAGCTTTTCTCTCATTTCCATGGCATCTCTACAGTTCAGCTAGAAGAGACAGCTAGCAGCTCTGCTCATTCACCATCATATCTGGAATCGGAATCAGAAGTAGCCTCTGTTCCTTAGCAGCACTCTTTGAAGTCTCATTTGACCTATGATTTTTAGGAAATTTTATAAATTTTAGCCTTTTTTTTTTTTTTTTTTTTTTTTTTTGAGACAGAGTCTTGCTCTGTCATCCAGGCTGGAGTGTGGTGGCGTAATCTCAAGTCACTGAAACCTCCACCTCCTGGGTTCAAGTGATTCTTGTGCTTCAACCTCCTGAGGAGCTGGGACTACAGGTATGTGCCACCACACCTGGCTAATTTTTGTATATTCAGTAGAGACGGGGTTTCACCATGTTGGCCAGGCTTGTCTCAAACTCCTGACCTCAAGTGATCCTCCTGCCTCAGCCTCCCAGAGTGCTGGGATCATAGGCATGAGCTACCATGCCCAGTCTATTTTATACACTGCTTCTTCCACTCATTAGCAATTGATGTTGGACAAGTTAAATTCCTATAATCTCTATTTTTTTTAGATTCCATCTCATGTAGTAATTGTGAAAATTAAATGAGACAACATGCAAAATCATCTATGAAATTTGTTGTACAAAGTTAAGTATAATCTAGAGGCAGCATAGTGTGTAGTCAAGTATCAATTAGCTTCTGCTGCTTAACAAACTATCCCAAAGCTTAGTGGCTTAAAACAGCACAGTTTGTTTAGTTGATGTTTTTATGGGTTGGCAGTTTGGGCTGCACTCAGCCAAAGAGTTCTGGGAATTGTCTACTGCCATCTAGAGCTGAGGAGGTAACACGGCCAGCGTCTCTCATTAGCCAGGAGGGTAGCCCAGGCTTGTTCACATGGCAGCAGCCTGGCTCCCAAGGGTGACATAAGAAGCATGTATGGGATGGTTTGATCTGTGTCCCCACCCATATCACATGTTGAATTGTAATTCCTTGTGTTGGAGGTGAGGCCTTGTGGGAGGTGGTTGGACCATGGGGAAGCATTTCTCACAAATGGTTTGGTACCATCCTCTTGGGACTGTCCTCCCCATAGTGAGTAAGTTCCTGTGAGATGTGGTCGTTTAAAAATGTGTAGCACCTTCTGACTATTTATGATCATCATGGCAGATGGGAGACGGCACTAGATTGCAGCTCTGACTCGGGTGGACAGAGCAGCGTGTGGAAGCTCACATTGTGAACTTAAGCTCCAGAATAACTTCAATAACAAACCAGTAGTCCCAAGAGGACCCATAGACCCTCTGAAGGAAGTGGACTGCTCCTGCAGGACCCAAGAGACACCCAAGCACTGTGTCCAAACTGCAGAAGTGGGAAAGGGAGATCCTCCCCTCCCAAACACACACCCCCACTGGGGAAACTGAAGGTCTAGTTTGCGGGAGAATTTTCTGACCATACCTGGGGCTGAGTCAATTTAGAGAACCAAGTGAAATACAGGGGTAGAGGAAGCAGCGAGAAAGGTCCTGGGAGCTCTCTGGGTCCCTACGCAGGCCATTCCTGCCCGGCACCACAAGGATCCTTTGGGAGGATAGACAGAGGTACAGACGTAAACACCACAGGACGAGGGAAGTCTCCAGGGGAACGCTGTAACAATTTGAACGTGGTGAGAAGCATCCTGGCCAGAACTGGGGGGAGGGTGTGAATCTGGTGTGCAGACTCTGTAGATGGGGGAAGAACCAAAGCCCTTTATTTTTGCAGCTGGGAGGAAGGTAGCCTGGGGCAAGTTCTCAGGCCCTGCTCTCCCACTGCCTGGAAACAGACTCAAGCTGTTGAAGGGGCACAGTGGGAGTGGGACCAACCCTTTGGATTGCATGGGAGCTGGGTGAGGCCTGTGACTGCCGGCTTTTCCCCACTTCCCTGACAACACGCATGACTCAGCAGAAGCAGACATAGTCCTTCTAGGTACACAACTCCATTGACCTGGGAACCTCACCCCCATTCCCCACAGCAGCTGCAGCAAGACCCACCCAAGGAGATTCTGAGCTTAGACACACCTAGCCCTGCCCCCACCTGATGGACCTTCCCGACCAACCCTGGTAGCTGAAGACAAAGGGCATATACTCTTGGGAGTTCTAGGGCCCCACCCACCACCAGTTCCTCTCTATACCACCACAGCTGATGCTCTCTGGAAAGTGCCAGCCTACTCCAAGTGGTTGGCAGGAGGCCAACCAGCACACAAATAGACCATTAAACCACCAAAGCTAAGAATCCTCACAGAGTCCATTTCACCCTCCTGCCACCTCCACTGGAACATGCACTGGTATCCAAAGCTGAGAAACCCATAGACAGTTCACATCACAGGACTCTGCAGATCTGCAGACAACCCTCAGTACTAGCCCAGAGCCTGGCTTACTGAGTGGCTAGACCCAGAAGAGATAACAATCACTGCAGCTCAGCTCATAGGAAGCCACATCCATATGAAAAGGAGAGTACTACATCAAGGGAACACCCCGTGGGACAAAAGAATCTGAACAACAGCCTTCAGCCCAAGACCTTCCCTCTGACAGAGTCTATCCAAATGAGAAGGAACCAGAAAACCAACTCTGGTAATATGACAAAACAAGGCTCTTTAACACCTGCCAGAAAATCACACTAGCTCACCAGCAATGGATCCAAACCAAGAAGAAATCCCTGATTTACCTGAAAAGGAATTCAGAAGGTTAGTTATTAAGCTAATCAGGGAGGCAGTAGAGAAAGGTGAATCTCAATGCAAGGAAATCCAAAAAAAGATACAAGAAGCAAGGGGAGAAATATCTGAGGAAATAGCATAAAGAAAAAACAAACAAAACTTCAAGGTATATTGGACACACTTAATGAAATGCAAAATGCTCTGGAAAGTCTCAGCAATAGAATTGAACAAGTAGAAGAAAGAAATTCAGAGCTCAAAGACAAGGTATTTGAATTAATCCAATCCAACAAAGACAAAAAAAGAAAAAGAAAATATGAACAAAGCCTCCAAGAAGTCTGGGATTATGTTAAACAACCAAACCTAAGAATAATCAGTGTTTCTGAGGAAGAAGAGAAATCTAAAAGTTTGGAAAACATATTTGGGGGAATAATAGAAGAAAACTTCCCCAGTCTTGCTAGAGACCTAGACATCCAAATGTGTCTGGAATTGGTTCCAGTGAGTTCTTGGTCTCGCTGACTTTGAGAACGATGCCATGGACCCTTGCGGTGAGTGTTACAGTTCTTAAAGATGGTGTGTCCGGAGTTTCTTCCTTCTGGTGGGTTCGTGGTCTTGCTGACTTCAGGAGTGAAGCCACAGACCTTCACAGTGAGTGTTACAGCTCTTAAAGGTGGCACGTCCAGAGTTGTTTGTTCCTCTCAGTGGGTTTGTGGTCTTGCTGACTTTAGGAGTGGAGCTGCAGACCTTCGCATTGAGTGTTACAGCTCATAAAGGTAGTGCAGACCCAAAGAGTAAGCAGGAGCAAGATTCATTGTGAAGAGCAAAAGAACAAAGTCTCCACAATGTGGAAGGGGACCCGAGTGGGTTGCTGGTGCTGGCTTGGGTAGCCTGCTTTTATTACCTTATTTGGCCCCACCCACATCCTGCTGATTGGTCCATTTTACAGAGTGCTGATTGGTCCATTTTACGGAGTGCTGATTGGTGCATTTACAAACCTTTAGCTAGACACAGAGCGCTGATTGGTGCATTTACAATCCTTTAGCTAGACAGAAAAGTTCTCCAAGTCCCCACCTAACCCAGAAGCCCTGCCGGCTTCACCTCTCACACATACAAGAAGCATGACGAATACCTGGGAAATTCATCATAAAAAGGTCATCACCTAGGCACACTGTCATCAGGTTATCTAAAGTGAAGATGAAGGAATAAATCTTAAGAGCTGTGAGACAAAGCACCAGGTAACCTATAAAGGAGAACCTATCAGATTAACAGCAGATTTCTCAGCAGAAACCCTACAAGCTAGAAGGGATTGGGGCCCTACCTTTAGCCTCCTCAAACAAAACAATTATCAGCCAAGAATTTTGTATCCAGCAAAACTAAGCATATATATGAAGGAAAGATAGTCTTTTTCAGACAAATGCTGAGAGAATTCATCACTAATAAGCCACCAGCCACTACAAGAACTGCTAAAGGGAGCTCTAAATCTTGAAACAAATCCTGAAAACACATCAAAACAGAACCTCTTTAAAGTATAAATCATATAGGACCTATAAAACAAAAATACAAGTTAAAAAGCAAAAAACAACAAAAAACAAGGTACACAGGAAACAAATAGCATGTTGAATGCAATGGTACCTCACATCTCAATACTAACATTGAATGTAAATGACCTAAATGTTCCACTTAAAAGATGCAGAATTGCAGAATGGGTAAGAACTCACAACCAGCTATCTGCTGCCTTCAGGAGACTCACCTAATACATAAGGACTCTCATAAGCTTAAAGTAAAGTGACAGAAAAAAGTATTTTATGCAAATGGATACCAAAAGTGAGCAGGGGTTGCTATTCTTATATCAGACAAAACAAACTTTAAAGCAACAGCAATTAAAAGAGACAAAGAGAAGCCAGGCACAGTGGTTCACACCTGTAATCCCAGCATTTTGGGAGGCCAAGGCAGGCAGATCACCTGAGGTTAGGAGTTCGAGACCAGCCTGGCCAACATGACAAAACCCCATCTCTACTGAAAATACAAAAAATAGGCATGGTGGCACATGCCTGTAATCCCAGCTACTCAGGAGGCTGAGGCAGAAGAATCACTTGAACCCGGGGGGCGGAGGTTGCAGTGAGCCAAGATTGTGCCACTGCACTCCAGCCTGGGTGACAGAGCAAGACTGCATCTCAAAATATAAAAATAGACAAAGAGGAACATTATATAATGGTAAAAGGCCTTGTCCAACAGAAGAATATCACAATCCTAAACATATATGCACCCAACACTGGAGCTCCCAAATTTACAAAACAATTCCTAATAGATCTAAGAAATTAGATAGACAGCAACAAAATAATAGTGGGGGACTTCAATTCTCCACTGACAGCACTAGACAGGTCATCAAGACAAAGTCAACAAAGAATGGATTTAAACTATACCTTGGAACAAATGGACTTAACAGATATATACACAGAATATTTTATCCAACAGCCACAGAATACACATTCTGTTCAACAGCACATGAAACTTCCTCCAAGATAGACCATATGATAACCCACAAAACGAGCCTCAATAAATTTAAGAAAATTGAAATTATATCAAGCATTCTCTCAGACCACAGTGGAATAAAGCTGGAACTCAACTCCAAAAGGAACCTTCAAAACCATGTAAACACATGGAAATTAAATAACCTGCCCTGAATGATCATTGGGTCAAAAACAAAATCAAGATGGAAATTTAAAAATGCTTTGAACTGAACAACAATGACACAGCCTATCAAAACCTCTGGGATATACAGCAAAGGCAGTGCTAAGAGGAAAGTTCATAGCCATAAACGCCTACATCAAAAAGACTGAAGAAGCACAAACTGAAATTCTAAGGTCACACTTCAAGGAACTAGAGGAACAAGAACTAACCAAACCCAAACCCAGCAGAAAAAAAGAAATAAACAAAACTGTCACTGTTTGCTGACTATATGATCATTTACCTTGAAAACCCTAAAGACTCTTCCAGAAAGCTCCTAGAAATGATAAAAGAATTCAGCAAAGTTTCTGGATACAAGATTAATGTACACAAATCAGTAGCTCTTCTATATACCAACAGCAACCAAGCAGAGAATCAAATAAAGAACTCAACCCCTTTTACAATAGCTGAAAAAAGAAATACTTAGGAATATACCTAACCAAGGAGGCAAAAGACCTCTACAAGGAAAACTAAAAAACACTGCTGAAAGAAATCACAAAGGACACAAACAAATGGAAACACTTCCCATGTTCAGGAATGGGTAGAATCAATATTGTGAAAATGACCATACTGCCAAAAGCAATCTACAAATTCAGTGCAATCCCCATCAGAATACCACCATCATTCTTCACAGAATTAGACAAAACAATTCTAAAATTCATATGGAACCAAAAAGCCCACATGGTCAAAGCAAGACTAAGCAAAAAGAACAAAACTGGAGGCCTCACTACCTGATTTCAAACTATACTGTAAGGCCATAGTCACCAAAACAGTGTGGTACTGGTATAAAAAATAGGCACATAGACTAATGGAACAGAATAGAGAACCCAGAAATAAACCCAAATACTTAGAGCCAACTGATCTTCGACAAAGCAAACAAAAACGTAAAGTGGGGAAAGGACAATCTTATCAACAAATGGTGCTGGGATAATTGGCTAGCCACATGGGGGAAAATGAAACTGGATCCTCATCTCTCATACAAAAAGCAACCCAAGATGGATTAAGGACTTAGATCTATGGCCTAAAACTATGAAAATTCTAGAAGATAACATTGGAAAAACCATTCTAAACATTGGCTTAGGCAAGAATTTCATGACCAAGAACCCAAAAGTGAATGTAATAAAAACAAAGAAATGGCTGGGAGTTAATTAAAGAGCTTTTGCACGGCAAAAGGAATAGTCAGCAGAGTAAACAGACAACCCACCGAGTGGGAGAAAATCTTCGCAGTCTATACATCTGAAAAAGGACTAATATCCAGAACCTACAATGAACTCAAACAAATCAGCAAGAAAAAAAGCAAGCAATCTCATCAAAAAGTAGGCTAAGGACATGAATAGACAATTCTCAGAAGAAGATATACAAATGACCAACAAACATAAGAAAAAATGCTCAACATCACTAATGATCAGGGAAATGCAAGTCAAAACCACAATGCAATACCGTATTACTCCTGCAAGAATGGCCATAATCAAAAAAGTAAAAGCCGGTAGATGTTGGCATGGATGTGGTGATCAGGGAGCACTTATACACTGCTGGTGAAAATGTAAACTAGTGTAGCCGCTATGGAAAATAGTGTGGAGATTACTTAAAGAACTTAGAACTACCATTTGATCCAGCAATCCCACCACTGAGTGTCTACCAGAGGAAAAGAAGTCATTATACAAAAAAGATACTTACACTTGCATGTTTATAGCAGCACAATTTGCAATTGCAAAATCGTGGAACCTACCCAAATGCCCAGCAATCAACGAGTGGATAAAGAAACTGTGGAATACTATTCAGCCATAAAAAGAAATGAATTAATGGTATTCACAGGGACCTAGATGAGATTGGAGACTATTATTCTAAGTGAAGTAACTCAAGAATGGAAAATCAAAGATCATATGTTCTCACTGATATGTCAGAGCTAAGTTATGAAGAAGCAAAGGCATAAGAATGATACAATGGACTTTGGGGACTTAGGGGAAAGGGTGTGAGGGAGGTGAGGGATAAAAGACTACAGATAGGATGCAGTGTATACTGCTCAGGTTATGGGTGCACCAAAATCTCACAAATCACCACTAAAGAATTTATGTAACCAAATACCACCCGTACCCCATTAACCTATGGAAAAAGAAGTATATATGACCTTTTGAGGCATAAGCTTAGAACTTGAACAGAGTTGCTTCTGCTGCAAGTGATTGTCTAAGGCAAGTCAAAAAACAACTCCAGATTCCATCTCTTGATGGGAAGAGATAAAGTCACATTCCAAGACCTACACCTGGAAGCAAAAGAGCAATGTCTACTATCATGAAAACACATGAAAGTATAAAACCCACTGGTACAGCAAACACACAAATGAGGGAGAGAAAAGACTCAAATGTTACTACTGCAGAAAACCACCAAACCACAATGATAAGCAAAAAGAGAGAAAGAAAGGAAGAAAGGATATACAAAACAACCAGAAACCAATGAATAGAATGACTGGAATAAGCTGCCACATATCAGTAATAACCTTGAAAGTAAATGAATTTAATGTTTTACTTAAAAGATTATAGACTGAGGCCATGTGCAGTAGCTCATGTCTGTAATCCCAGCACTTTGGAAGGCTGAGGCAGGAGGATTGCTTGAGTCCAGGGGTTCATGACTAACTGGACAATATAGTGAGACCTTGTCTCTAAAAAGTAAAAAATAAAAAATGAAAAAATAAAATGTAAAAATTAACCAAGCATGGTGGCGTGAAATTGTAGTCCCAACTACTCAGGAAGCTGAGGTGAGAGGATTGCTTGAGCCAGGAGGCACAGGCTGCAGTGAGCCAAGACCATGCCACTGCACTCTAGCCTGGGCAATAGAGTGAGAATGTGCTTCAAAATATATATATTTTGAAGGATGACTCTGACTAAATATATACAGTCAGAGGGAGACTAGCTAAATGGATTTTAAAAATTACTGAACTATATGCTGCCTATAAGAAACTCATCTCACTTGTAAAGACACAAAATAGACTAACAAGAAAGGGATGGAAAGAGATATTCCATGCAAATGGAAACCAAAAGTGAGCATGAGTAGCTATACTTATATCAGATAAAGCAGACTTTAAGTAAAAGACAGTAAAAAGAGACATTATACAAAAAGGGGCATTATATAATGATAAAGGGATCAATTCAGCAAGAGAATATAACAGTTCTAGGCTGGGCACGGTGGCTCACACCTGTAATCCCAGCACTTTGGGAGGCCAAGGTGAGCAGATCACCTGAGGTCAGGAATTTGAGACTAGACTGACCAACATGGTGAAACCCCATCTCTACTAAAAATACAAGAATTAGCCAGGCGTGGTGGCACATGCCTGTAATCCCAGCTACTCAGAAGGCCTAGGCAGGAGAATCGCTCGAACCCAGGAGGCGGAAGTTGCAGTGAGCAGAGTTCGCACCACTGCACACCAGAGTGGGCAATAGAGCAAGACTCCATCTTGAAAAAAGAGAGACAATATAACAATTCTAAACATATATGACACCAAAGCAGTCATCTAAGTGCATGGAATAAAACTAAATATTATTAGATCTAAAGGGTGAGATAGACTCCAATGCAAAAATAGTGGGGGACTTCAACACCCTACTCTCAGCATTAAGATCATCTAGACAGAAATTAACAAATTTTGGATTTCAACTGTGTACTTTAGAACAAATAGACCTAACTAACATTTACAGAACATTCTACCCAACAACCACAGAATATACATTCTTCTCATCAGCACATGGAACATTCTCCAGGATAGATCATATGTTAGGACAAAAAAAAAAAAACTCAAAATTTTTTTAAAATTGAAGTCTTATCACTTATATTCTCAGATCACTATGGAATAAAACTAGAAACTGATAACAAAAGAAACTTTGGAAACTGTACAAATACATGGATATTAAACAACATGTTCTGGAATGACCACAGGGACAAAGAAGAAATTAACAAGGAAATAAATGAGTTAGTGTTTGTAAAGCGCTTTGACCAGCAACTGCCACAGAAAGTCTATGTGTGTTTGCTTATTTTTGTTTTTTGTTAAGTTTATCTTTCTCTTGTCTCCTGACTTCCCTGTCTGTGCTCGTCGTGTTTCCTCCTGAAGCAAGGGATCAATCTCAATCAACTTTCCTTTTCCCATGAAAATTCCACCCATCCCTCAAGGTTCTGTTCAAATACTTCCTTTCCTCATGACTCTTCCTTGAAACCGCATCCTGCTTTGTTGCTCAGGTTGCAGTGCAGGGTGCAATCATGGCTCACTGCAGCCTCAACTTCCCAGGCTCAGGTGATCCTCCTACCTCAGCCGCCTGAGCAGCTGGGACTGCAGGCATGTGTCACCACACCCAGCTATTTTTTTTTTTTTGTATTTTTTGTAGAGACAAGGTTTCACCATGTTGCCCTGGCTGGTCTAGAACTCCTGGGCTGAAACAATCCACCCACCTTGGCCTCCCAAAGTGCTGGGATTACAGGCATGAGCCACGGCACCTGGCCTGCCTTCTTCCTTTTAGTCGATATTACTTTTTACCCCTTCTGTACTCCATTATCACTTTTTATTTCTCTGACAGCAGTTATATTTTGCTTTGCATAGATTATGTATTTCTTCATCCAAAAATTAATGAGTTCCTATTACGTTCCAGACACTTGATATAAGGCAATAAACAAGATAGACTAACTGGGTTTATCACCCTACAGTAGAGGGGGGTGTGTGTGTGTGTGTGTGTATACATATCTTCTAGATTACACCTCCTGAAATCGGATTCACTTATTCATCTTTCACATACCCTAGCCAGAGTAAGTACTCAAAAGCCATTCTTTGGGCTGGGCACAGTGGCTCATGCCTATAATCCCAGCACTTTGGGAGGGCAAGGAGAGCAGATCACCTGAGGTCAGGAGTTTCAGACCAGCCTGGCCAACATGGTGAAACCCCATCTCTACTCAAAATACAAAATTAGCTGGGCGTGGTGGTACATGCCTGTAATCTCAGCTACTCAGGAGGCTGAGGCAGGAGAATCGCTTGAAACTGGGAGGCAGAGGTTGCAGTGAGCCAAGATCACGCCATTGCACTCCAGCCTGGGTGACAAGAGCAAACCTCTGTCTCAAAAAAAAAAAAAAAAAAAAAAAAAAGCCATTCTTTGGATTGAAATATATTGAATTCAACTCAGTCATGTTAAAGGTTATGAAATTGACAACGTTTCATTTGGGTCACTACTTAACTCTCCTATTGGTTGCCTGTGACCGGGAAGGGAGCTACATTGTCTTTAAACCTTCATCAATGGCATCTCCTAAACCATCACTTCACATCTCCCTATTTAGGCTCTCAGTTTAAGCCAGACATCATTTTCTCCAGCTAAATAAAGCCAGAACAGTCAGCTCCCAGAGCAATGTCACTTGTGGCTTTTCATAGAGTCTGTGGGAACAAAGCTGCTTCTCTTCCCTTTGTGTTGCTTCCCGTAAGATGAAATGTGTGTCTATGAGTCAGTGCTATAATAGACCCACGGAGTTACTATCAGTGAGTGTGACATGACTGTGCTCTGACTCTGAAAATACCTTCAAGTCCTCAATCATATTTTCACGGTACTATCCTTCTAGGACCTCTGCTGTGGAGTTTGAGAAGTCAGTGTAGCACAAGATAAAAACAAACTAAATAATAAAATAAATGTTAAAAAAAAAAAAAGTCCTGATTCTTCCCATGATGACTGTTTTTAATAACAGAAATGATCAAATTCTGGTGGGGTATAGTGGCTCAAGCCTATAATCCCAGCACTTTGGGAAACTGAGGTGGGCGGATCACCTGAGGTCAGGAGTTCCAGACCAGCCTGGCCAACACGGTGAAACCCTGTCTCTACTAAAAATACAAAAATTAGCTGGGCGTGGTGGCGGGAGCCTGTAATTCCAGCTACTCAGGAGGCTGAGGCAGAAGAATGGCTTGAACCCAGGAGGCAGATGTTGCAGTCAGCTGAGATCATACCACTGTACTCCAGCCTGGGTGACAGAGTGAGACTCTGTCGAAAGAGAGAGAGAAAGAAAGAAAAAGATCAAATTCATTCAAAATACTTTTCTCGTATTTTACGAGTGGGATTGGGAGGATCCTAAGTACCTATATAATCTATGTATTTGATACCCTAGAATGGGGCCAGGTATCATTATTACTCACATTTAACAAAACAGAGGTGGAGAAACAGGCAGGCCAAGGGGTTTAATCAAGATCATAATGTTAGTGGCTAAACTGCAGTTCCAGACTTGCATTTTGCACTCTCCCCTAATTGATTGTCCTGTACAAATGCCAGAGGGTGTGTGTGATGTGTATTTGTTGGGATCAGGGATGGAAACTATCTACAAAAAACATGGTAGCCAGGCGCGGTGGTTCATACCTGTAATCCCAGCACTTTGGGAGGCTGAGGTGGGCGGATCATGAGGTCAGGAGTTTGAGACCAGCCTGGCCAACATAGTGAAACCCCATCTCTCTAAAAATACAAAAAGTAGTCGAGCATAGTGGCACATGCCTGTAGTCCCAGCTACTCTGGAGACTGAGGCAGGAGAATCACTTGAACCTGGAAGGTGGAGGTTGTGGTGAACCAAGATCACGCCACTGCACTCCAGCTTGGGCAACAGAGCAAGACTCTGCATTTAAAAAAAAAAAAACAAACAAACAACTTTGACTAAATCTGACCCAAGGAAGGCTGGGATTCAGAAGGCCCAGGCTGACACACTCTCTGTGGACAGTTGCTATGGAGAAGATACATTCCAGGGAGAGTCACATAAAGGTCCCTGAGACTTGGAATCTCAGAGTGAAGCACCACCCACAGAGTGCCTTAAACCAGACATGGAGACGTGTCTTCCATAACTACTATGGGGCAAGTCTTCCTCTGTTGCAATGGAAGTGGTGCAGGATTCAGAGTTGCTTTTCAGGTTGGGGAGGCAGAAAAAGTATCAGTCCATCTGCTGTGTCTGGTACAGGCATCCGGAAGAGAGTGTGAAAGAGATGGCAAGCAGTTTATTCCTTCCATAGAGGGCAAATTTTCAGTTTCACAGATGGATGATAAAACAAATCTGAATGCAGTCTTACAAATCTTAAAGAGTCTTTAGAGCTGATGTTTGCAGCCCAAGCTCGGGGAATATGGAGCCTCCAAAGTAATACAATCTTGATCAGATATATGTTCTTTCACCAGTTATTAATTATCAGGCTGTCAATAACAGGACTTGACTGAAGAAGTCCCAGGAGCTTCTTGTTCTTCCATTAGTTAACGCGGTATTTATTTTCCAAAATATTTATTTCAACACTGCCATCTAGTGTACAGTTTCCTGATTTTTACCAAGCCTCAGGGTATCTGTTCAAGTGGGTGTTGTTCAATTTTTAGGAGAAGCAATATTCTCTGGCTTGGAAAGATATCTATGACATTTCACTAAGTGCAAAAAAGCAAATTACAAAATGATATGTACTATATGGTTCAGTACATACAGACTACGTGTATGTATTTGTGCAAACTTTTTCACATGTGTATATGCATAAGGATCTAGAAAGGAGGCTGGGCGCCATGGCTCAGGCCTATAATCTCAGCACTTTGGGAGGCTGAGGTGGGTGAATTACTTGAGGCCAGGAGTTCAAGACCAACCTGACCAACATGGCAAAAACCCATCTCTACTAAAAATACAAAAATTAGCCAGATATGGTGGTGCCCGCCTGCCTGTAGTCCCAGCTACTTGGTGATGGGAGGATCACTTGAGCCTGGGAGGTGGAGGTTGCAGTGAGCTGAGATAGTGCCACTGTACTCCAGCATGGGCGACAGAGAGAGACTGTGTGTCAAAAAAATAAAATAAAGATCTGGAAAGATATTCTCAAAATTGTTGGTAGTGATTGTCTCTGGTTGGGAGAATTGGGGAAATTTTTTTGTTACTTATTATCTGTACTTCAGTTTTTTCATAATTGATCATTGACATATATAGGGTGAAAACTCAATTTTTAAAAAGATCATAGGAGCCCCCAAGGTGAGAATCTACCCCAAAAAAAATTTTTCTGCAGGCAATTATATTCAACAGTTATTTATTGAACAGCTACTATGTACAACGTATTCCCCCTTTTTTTTTTTTGTCTCTTTTTTTCCATTACGACGTTTTCTTTCGATCTTCAAGTATACCAATAAAGTGAGATAAACTTCTCTACCATAATACCAGCTACCATTTAATGAGTGTTCACTGTGTGGTAAGCATTGTGCTGAGCTCTTTGCATTCTAAATCTTAATTCTGGAGGTGAAACTACTGAGGTGAGAATACTAAGGCTCAGAGAGGTCAAGTAGCTTACCCAAAGTCCCAAAAGATATATGGGATTTAAATATAGAATACAAGTCTTTCTCCAAAGCCTGAACACTGGACCACTACACAATTCCCAATTCCCCTCCAACATTTTTTTTTTTTTTTTTTTTTTTTTTTGAGACGGAGTCTCGCTCTGTCACCCAGGCTGGAGTGCAGTGGCCGTATCTCAGCTCACTGCAAGCTCCGCCTCCCGGGTTCACGCCATTCTCCTGCCTCAGCCTCCCGAGTAGCTGGGACTACAGGCGCCCGCCACCTCGCCCGGCTAGTTTTTTGTATTTTTTAGTAGAGACGGGGTTTCACCGTGTTAACCAGGATGGTCTCGATCTCCCGACCTCGTGATCCGCCCGTCTCGGCCTCCCAAAGTGCTGGGATTACAGGCTTGAGCCACCGCGCCCGGCCTTTTTTTTTTTTTTTTGGAGATGAAGTCTTGTTCTATTGCCCAGGCTGGAGTGCAGTGGCACAATCTCGGCTCACTGCAACCTCCGCCTTCCGGGTTCAAGTGATTCTCCCACCTCGGCCTCCCAAGTAGCTGGGATTACAGACACCCACCACCACGTCCAGCTAAATTTTGTATTTTTAGTAGAGCTGGGGTTTAACTATGTTGGCCAGGCTGGTCTCGAACTCCTGACCTGAGGCAATCCGCCCTCTTCGACCACCCAAAGTGCTGGGATTACAGGTGTGAGTCACCATGCCTGGCCCTTCCCCTTCAACTTTCTAAGAAATTCCCTTGGCCCAGCATGGTGGCTCATGCCTGTAATCCCGGCACTTTGGGAGGCCAAGGTGGGCAGATCACCTGAGGTCAGGAGTTCGAGACCAGCCTGGCCAACAACATGGTGAAAAAGTACAAAAGTTAGCCGTGTGTGGTGGTGGGCGCCTGTAATCTCAGCTACTTGGGAAGCTGAGAATCGCTTGAACCCAGGAGGCGGAGGTTGGAGTCAGCCGAGATCATGCCACTGCACTCCATCCTGGGCGATAGAGCAAGACTCTGGAAAGAGAAAAGAAAAGAAAAAAAGAAAAGAAAAGGTGAGAAATGAACTATCAGAAATGCCTAAAGAAATCAAAGAATAATGGAATATAGATGGGATATAGTTGATTCACTAAAGGAGGCTTTCACTGCTAAACTGCTGATGACTTATCCACTAGCACAGATGCCCCTTGGCTAGAAAGGAGGTGGCCTTAAAACTCCAGCCTGAGGATTCTCCAACACACATTTCCTAGGTTAGACCAGACACTATGTCAAGCAGGTCATGAAGGATTGATTCAGCATGGATTTAGCATTGGAGTTTTGCTGGGCAAGATGTGGGTACAAACAAATGAAGGGTATAGGTGGAATGGAAAAAGTCCAAGCAATCAGCCAGACTCCAAGCAGGGTAGAGAGAAGAAAAAGTACTCAAGAAGGGGGAAAAAGTCAACGTTCTTAAAGAATAAGAGTTCAGGGGAGTATACAAAATGGCTGTGCTGGGTCTGACGAGGTGAATTGTGCTCAGCATCTGGAATACAAGGACTTAAGACACAGAGGGAAAGCACTTCTGAGTGGTAACAAACTTTAGATGTAATAT